>NW_027555847.1:230369538-231569538 GCF_003287225.1 Phascolarctos cinereus | reverse complement strand
TCCTTCATTACATAATAGCTAGCTAATAGCTATTAATAATAATGATGGCTAATAGCTATTTTTAAAGAAAAATTCTTGTTAAGGTTCCTGTCTGTTCTCCATTAGTACCTTTCCTCTCATCTCTTAGCTTGCTGCATCAGGGTCATTAATAACAACAATAACAACCTATATCAATATAACATGTTTTAAAAGTTTGCGAAACATTGCTTAAAACATATTATTTTTCGTTTGATAAGCATTTTTCTGTCCTTCCCACACCTAATTTTTTAACAAGAGAGAAATGATGGGGTACAGGCCAAAGATAGGCCCCCAAAAAGCCACTTCCATGAATTTTCCTTGAACTTTCTGGCAGTTGCCTGAAGCTGTAGTCATATCAACTGACCTTTTCTTATTGCCTGTGCCCAATCTCCCTATTCTTAGCCCTGCATAGTCTATTACCACAGGATGTTTGCTCCCCAACTTCCCCTCCTTGGTCCTATCTAGATCCCATTCAACCTCCCAGTTACTCCCATTCAGATCCTGCCTAGACCTTCCTCCAGTCACCCCCAACTACCTGGCTACTCCTAGATCACTCCCACAGTCTTTCTGTATATAAGGTCCATCTTGGCCACCATTTAAGGGCTGAGACTTCCTCAGGTGCACTTGTCTTTACCATTGTCACAAATGTTTAGATTCCTTAAGAATCTGGCCAATATGGCTGATCTTTAATAAACCTTGTCTTTAGCTGAAAGAAGACTTGGGTTGAATTCATTCGGACTGTACCCGCATGTTGTAATTTTGGGGTTCCAGCACCCCTAAACCTTAAAGCCTCAACAGAAAAACCATAACCCTTCTAACAATTATATATAAAGTAAAACAAATTTTCACATTGTCCACATTCAAATACATATCTCATCTTGCCTATTAAATCCCTAATTTATTTTAAAATTTCCCTTTTAATATTGCATTTATTTCTGGGATTTACCTTCCTTCCTTTATTCAGCAGTTTTTGTAACTGATTTTCCCTTTGTTTAAAGATTAAAAATAAAAGGAAAAAAGCAATTTAGTAAAACCCAACAACATATTGACCATAACTGAGGACATATGCAATATTCCACATCCACAGTGTCTCATCTCTGCAATGGAAGAAGGAAAGTGCATTTTCCCAACTCTTCTCTAGGTCCAAAGTTGATCATTATATTACCATACAACATTTCATTTTATTTGTTCTTTCTGTCCATATGATTATAGTTATCGTGTACTTTGTTTTCTTGATTCTGCTGACTTTGGTCTTATCAGTTCATATTTTTTTTTCCATATTTTCTTTCCATATTTCTCTGACTCTAACATGTTCATCATTTCTTATGTTGCAGTAACATTCTATTATGTCCATCTGCCATAATTTTTTTAAGCTACTCTGTAATGTATAGCTATCTATTGTGTGGCAGCAAAGATCTGGAAACAGAACGTTCTTGCAGGATCTATGGAATTTTCAATGGCAATAGATTTAGCATATGCAAATTGGGGAGGACTTGAAACATCATCTGAGTTTGAATCTTGGCCTTGCTACTTGCTAATTGTGATTCAATGCTAGTCATTTAACCTCTCTATGCCTCAGTTTTCTTGTTTGTAAAATGAAAGCATAAAACTAGATGACCTTTAAAATCCTTTCTAGCCCAAAGACCTTGATCATTTACTCTGGATAAGCAGTATGTATGGATTTATTCCACCTTTTTGTAAAGAAATTTGACATTAAGACCAGAAGAATTGGGGCTTAACTGGGATAAGGATAGGCAGGATGGATAAAAAGATGAGAAGGGTATATGCCGGTAGTTGTAGGTGGTATTTATATAGGTCTATGAAAAGATCAAGAGGCAGCTGGATGGCACAGTGGATAGAGCACCAGCCCTGGAGTCAGGAGGACCAGAGTTCAAATCCCATTTCAGACCAGACACTTGACCTTACTAGCTGCATAATCCTGGGCAAGTCACTTAACCCCAATTAACTTGCAAAAAACAAAAGATCAAAAAACAGAATTGAGTTTGGAGTATGTTGGCCCTAGAATACATTAACCCACTTCTTTGTCAAACCACATTCTGAATGGTGAAAAAATATTACATCATAAAATATCCAAATTACTTTGCCCAAATTACTATGGCCCTTAGAGCCATGACTAGATTTGTAACTAGAAAAGGGCAACTGGGGCTTTCTTCCAGGGTCTTTTAATTTAGATATTAACTTGTACTTCTTTAATAGCTAAAAACGACTATGCTTATAGTATCTAACTAGGAAGAATAAATAGTCAAACTAGGAAGCTACTATATGCCACCGTGTTGACTGAGCCCCATATAAAATCCTAGGTTCCTATCCCCTGGTGGTGTTCTCCCTAGCCATGGCCTTGTGCCCTGGAGTCTCTGACTCTCTCACAAGGGAAGGTTTCCTAGGGCATCACCATTCCAGGGTTCCTTGTGTCACAAAATCTGAGGTCTCACTTCCCTACTTCCATGGCTCAAATGATTTGTCTTTCTATTTTGCCATGGGTTTTATGGCCCTTCATCTCAGGGACCTGAAGTGCTGTTTATGTCTCTGGTCGTGACTTTAGGGAGGGGTAAGAACTAACAGATATTAGGGGCTTTCTCAGACTCCTCTTGTTCACTTCTGTATATGGGGCTCCTGGGCTGCTTGATTTTCTGGCAGTGTTACAGTAAACTTAGCTTTCAGTGAGTTAGGTCAAGGTGAGATATTTGAGGCCAGGGCAATTCAAGATGGAGAGATTTGGGATGACACCAAAAAAATGGAGGAAAACCAGTGGTGTGAGCAAAGGAAGGGCAGAGGAGAGAGGAAGGAGGAAAGAGTGAACATCTAGAGGAAAGAGAAATGGATGTCTCCCTTTCAAAATTAACCACATTTCTGGTGCAAAGCCTTTAGCCTAAATGAGGTATTTTTCATTTAAAAAATAGTGTTAACTAAACACACATTCTCCAGAAATAATCCTCTGTGTATGTGTGTGTGTGTGTGTGTGTGTGTGTGTGTGTTTGTGTAGAGAAGAATGTCTTGGTATCACAGAATATTGTAGCTAGAAGAAACTTAAAAGGTCATCAATTATAGCCTTCTTTCCCCTCCTCCTTCCATTTCATAGACAAGGCAGCCAAGGTCTGGAGATGGAAAGTGAATTCTCAAGTTGAACAGCTAGCTAGTAGCAGAGCTGGGCATGGAATTCCAGTGTTCTGACTCTTGGGGCCATGTTTTGCTAGTACATCCTGTATCTTGAGTACATTTTTGAATGTGACCACAAAAGCCTGGTTATTGTCATTTTTTTAAAAAATCACTGTTCAAGTGAGCATAACATGGAAATGGTCAGTGTTACAGACAAGGGTCCTAGCTCTAAATTTCTACCACTTTTTTTTTATTGCCTCCTTTAGAATGTTTTTCTTGAGTGTGAAAGATCCTGGATCAAACATTTAGTACTTTATGTGAAATTTGAATGCTATTTAGCTTGTGTTCAGATGTTTGATATTCTTACCTTGCTCGTACATTTCTTCAGAATGATTAATGGTATTTTTTTCGTGAATTTATTCATATAAACTTCGTTCTTAAAAATTTGACCTTTCCCCTAAGAGCTAAAAGCATTTTGCATGCTTTTAAAAATCAGCCTCAAAGACCCACTGAGAGTATTTCAGACATGGGCATGAAGGAGCACAGAAATGAAGTATCACACACAGTCCTTACTAATGTGTAACCAGAGCAGTAACCATCTGGTACTCGTAGTAAGCACCACAAAAAAAAATATATATATATATATTAATATATATTATATATATAAATATATATATTATATATATTAATATATATTATATATGTATGTGTATATATATGTGTATATATATACATATCTATGTGTGTATATACATATGTATGTGTGTATATATATGTGTGTGTGTGTTTATATATATATATATATATATATTCCCTGAGTACACAGTTGAATTTAAGGAGACTCCAAAAACACCGTATCATATATGAGAAGAGGATTGGTAGTTTCTATTTTAACTAATTATTAACTAATAATGTTTTAACTGCTCATTAATTATTCCAGCAACAATGCCAAATTCAGTTGCTCCTTGATGGAGGAAATGCTGACAAGGTCTTCTAAATGTTGGTGTCCAGGGACAAAGCTTGAGTTGTTCCACCCTAGATACTGCACAGGAAAGTAGAATAAAAAGAATAAAATGAACTTTCTCAAGATTCTCCTCTTCCAGGAAGGCAATGTGGTATAATGGATAGAGCACCGGACCTAGAATCAGGAAGATCTGGGTCTGAGTGCTTCCTCAAATACTAGCCAAGTGACCCTGGTTAAGTCACCACTCAGCCTCAAAATGGGGATAAGCACACATCATCTCACAGGGTTGTTGTGAAAATCAAATGAGAAAATGTAAAACCCTTTTAAAATGCTAGTAACTATTATGATCAGGAAGACCTCAGTCCAAATCCCTTCTCAAACACTAGTTCTTGACAAGTTACTCAACTTCTCTGCCTCACTTTCCTCTTCTTTAAAATGGGGGTTAATACCTCATATTGCAAAGATAAAATGATATAATACACATAAAGTGTTTTCCAAACCTTAAAGCCTCACATAAATGTTATTTTTTATTATTATTCCAGTGCAGCCAATGATGGAGGACTTGGCAGAGAAGGGTTGATTTTCCAATAGCAGCATCAAGATGTAAGAAATGAGTCTTTCTGAATAACCACATAGATGGTTTAGCTGATGATCCCAAGCCTTAAAGGATGTTTGGAAATAATCCTGTCGTTTTTGTTCAGTCCTTCAGTTGTGTCTGACTTATGATCCCATGGACCACACTGACTGTGGGATTTTCTTGGCAAAGATACTGGAATGGTTTGCCATTTCCTTCTCCAGTGGATTTAGATAAACAGAGGTTAAGGGACTTGCCCAGGGTCATGCAGTTAGTTAGTGTTTGAGGCCAGATTTGTACTCAGGTCTTCAGATCAGGAGTTAGCTCCAGGCCCAGCACCTTAACCACTGAGCCACCTAACTGCAGAAATAATCCTACGTGGAATCATTTAACCTGAAAATTGATGAGAGAGGATCAATGACTTTACTAGGCAGCATAAGGCTTGCTTTTTTTAGACTTGCTTCTCACTTTGACAATTTATGATTTTGCAATTCAAATATGTTTGAATGCCTCAGCTTTCATTTTTATCACAAAACCTTTGTCTTGGGGAAGATGAAGATTAGAAAGGCAATGTCAGCTTTTTACTTGTGGAAATACAAGGCGTCCCAGCTCCATCAATTTTTCAGGGGAGATCAAGTTAAAGCCTGATTTTTGAGAACCTCAGGCCATGGTTTATCCCTTAAGCAGTGACCTTGTCAACTTTCAACATCCCCTGTGCCTGTGGCAGGAAACACTATGATCTACTGTAATGCTCACCCCACACCTTTGGATGGCTAATGGTCTCTATTTGAATCTCCTTATCCTGATTTTTCATGCATCTAAGGTAAATGCTAGCAGGCAGGTTTCCTCTGATATTGTCTTAATTTTTTTTCTTACAAAGTATTTCCTTTGGAATTATTGCCTAGTTGCTTCCTTCACAGATTTACAGATTGTTTGGGCCCCAGGGGACATCTGCCTAGTACCTCTATGTTCATGGTACTCTGTAGGTACACTCCCTGGTGAGTTTACCTTCAATAGGCAGCCATAGGCACAATTAGCTCAAAGTAGACATTTACTAAGATGACATAGGAAGAACAATACAAAATATTCCTCTCCATAAATGTGAGATGCATTTTTCCCATAGATACATTTGGGGAAAAAGGGCACAAACTTAGGCATTGTTGGTGAGGCACTCATGTAGGGGAGACGTGGCTAAGGCAATTCATGTCTCTAGTACTGGAGGACCCTGATGTCCTTTTTTTCCCTGTTTCTTGTTATGTCTTCACAATGCCTTTCTCTAGGCCAGGGGTTCTTAACTTAGGGTGGGGAGGAGTGAGAGGGAAAGAGTCTGTGATAGAATTCAGGGAGTCTGTGAATTTGGAATATTTAATATTTAACTATATCAATATATTTGTTTTGTCTTGTAATTCTGTATCTTTTTAATATACATTTAAACATCTCAGAACGAGTCTCTAAGCTTCATCAGAATGCCAGAGGGGTCCACGATGTAAAAAAGTTTAAGAACATTTTCTCTAGTTCTCAGAAAACCCTCAGTTTTCTCATCTATAAAAGGAGCTGGAGAAGGAAATGGCAAACCATTCCAGCACGTTTGCCAAGAAAACCCCAAATAGGCTAAGAAAGAGTTAGACATGACCAAAACAACTGAACAAAACAAATTGTGTATGTTGTTTCTTTAATTTAATTTTCTTGTCTTATTGTCATAACTAGTATTTCTCTCACTATAGCAAGTCAGTAGTTGTGATAATGGGCATCCTTGATTTACTCTTAATCTTACTGGAAAGGCCTTTAATTTGTACCCAATACATATAATGTTGGTTTTAGATATATACTACTTAACGTTTTTAGGGAAAGCTCCATTTATTCTCGTGCGTATGTGTGTGTATGTGTGTGTGTTTACATGTATGTATGTGTTGAACAAAAATGGGTATTATATTTTATAAAAAAACTTTTCTGTACCTATTGAAATAATTGTATGGTTTTTTCATTCTTGTTATTAATAGAGTCAATTATATTTGCAGTTTTCCTAATATTGAACCATCCTTGAATCCCTGGTATAACTTCAACCTGCTATTATTGTACAATATTTGTGATACGTTGTCGTAGTTTTTTTGTTAATACTTCATTTAAAATCTTTGCATCAAAGCTCATTAGAGATAACATTCTATTGTTTTCTTTCTCTGTTCTGACTTTCTCTGGTTTAGTTACCAAAACAATATTTGTGTCATTGAAAGAACTGATAAGAAGGATAATGGATAGCATAGTACAAGAGGTACAGAACCTTATCCAATTTACAGACTCCTCGAAAGTCAGAATTGATCAAAAAGAAATTAATCACCTCATGAGACAACAAGAAACATTAAAATAAAGTTAAAAGACTGGAAAAAAATAAAAGAAAATGTAAAGTGACATATCAAAAAGAGATGACTTGGAAAACAGATCAAGGTTATATAAAGCAAGAATTGTTGGTAGGATCCCTTCTTTTCCATTTATTGTAAAGAGTTAGTGCATTATTGGAATTTATTTTTCTTTGAATATTGGATAGAATTTGCTTATGTCTAAGATCTCCCTAAAGCAAGGAATAGAAACATGTTCAATTTACAGTGTAGATTAGGTATAGGACAGCTATTTGTTTCTTCTACACAAAAGAAATCCCTATTATATACCAATCCTACAAGCACACATTGACACAAAAATTTAATCAAGCAGTAGCAATAATATGAGTACTGTTATACTCTTCTAAAATAATGCTTACAATATCAATATACAATGCAGTTTATGGGATTGCTAAATCATCATTTTATATTTCACCTTGTCTCTGAACTATACAAACAATTCCCTCCAGGATTATGTTTCTGGCAAGTCAGACCATGGCTTAGGCCTATATAGGCTGAAGTATTTAAATGAATAATAGACAAGGAAAATGGAAAATTAACATTAAAAATTACACTGACACTAATAATTATTTTCTGCAGAATTTTAATTTATGTGGTCTACTGACACACACACAACTAAGAAAAATAAGAAAGCTCTTTGGTTAACCTGATGGAGAAAGATGGTGGCCAAAGGCAACAATGGTTTAGAATATAAACTCACATATAAATGAATTACAAGTAAGGATGATAGAAGTGTAATAGATTTGTACCCCTGTGGAACTTAAGTGGAGATAGGCCATGAGGGTACAGGTGATCTGAGCATAGGTAACTAAATAGTGATCCTGAGATGGATATGTTGAAACTTGTAGGTGATCTTAGGAGTTCAAGAGGTTGGAGTTTCAAAGCTATTTGGTCAAAAGTAGCCACATTATGGGAGGTAATCCTGTAATTCATAACAGTACTTGTTGAGGGTGAAGATGACCACTGACCTGGATTGCTAGAAACATAATCCTGGAGGGAATTGTTTGTACAATTCAGAACCAAGTTGAAATGTAAAATGCTGATTTAACAGTGAACAAACTGAATTGCATGTTGATATTGTATGCATAAAGATGTGAGACTTCTTTGTAATCTACACATCTGAATTTTTAAAAATTCCTTCTTCCTGAACACAGCTTTCCCATGTATTTTGTACTCCTATCACCTTCATATTGAATTTACTGAGTGTTGTATCTGATTTAATTTGGAACGTCTTCTTGAATTCTTTATAGAATTTCTCTGCCTCTTAATCCTGATATTGATGCATAAGATTGCAGTTGTTTGGTGGCCTTGTAAATACTTACCATTAGCACTCTTGTATGAAATGACCTGTCATCACATAAAATAACGTTTCTTGTTGTCTTTGGGCATATGGTAAAAGCAATTCTGTTAACTCCTGTCCTTGTTCCTCCAAAGAACTTCTGTGTATCATCCTTCCATGTAGTAGCAATTTCATTTTTCTGTTTAATTTATTTAATTTTTCCAAGCAAGACTGTGAGAGATGATCTCTCAGAAGTGAAGCCTCCTCAAGGGGTCAATAGTTCTTGGGGTTTTTTTTTTGTTTGTTTGTTTTTTGTTTTTTTTGTTTTTAGGGAATTGGGGTTAAGTGACTTGCCCAGTGTCACACAGCTAGTAAGTGTCAAGTGTTTGGTCTGAGGTCAGATTTGAACTCAGGTCCTCCTGACTTCAGGGCTGGTGCTCTATCCACTCCACCACATAGCTGCCCCGATAGTTCTTGTTAATAGCTCTTGTATTGTTTTCAAAACCCTCCCCTGCTCAGACCCTATTTAATGAATTCATACTCTCATGGCGACTAGGGGCAGTACCCTTTCTCATGAGAAAGCAATAAACTCCTTTCTGCTTTCAAGGTATCCAAGTCTTCATTTTTATTTTGAGTAAGTAGTCTCTGTCCCACACAAGACTGACAAGATTAATATGAATCAACAACGGTGCCCTTCCCCTCCTCTCACCCCCCCCCACTTCCTCCCAGCTGTATGTTTATTTGTTAATCTTTGGAAAAGGTTCTCATATTTAGAGCACCAACAGTCAAATTAAAGTTTACAGAAATTCTAAACATGTATGATTCTTAATCCTCTGACTCTTTTACTGCTATTTGGCCACCATCATTGCAGATGCACGAATGGGTCTTATAGGACTGAGGACCATTCTGTTTTTTCCTTTGTTTCATGAGTTGTCATGGCCAAAAATTCATTAACAAATGGCTACTTTACTGGTGATGACTTTCTGTACTTAGGGTTTTTTTTTTGGAAAGCAGATTCAATTTAGAGCCTGTCTACTATGGTAGAATTTGCCAGAGTTTACATACTGCTTATGTAGCCTTCAAAAGGGGCAGCTAAGTGGCACAGTGGACTAGGCTGGACCTAGAGTTAGGATGACCCAAGTTCAAACCTGGCCTCAGACACTTACTAGCTGTGTGACCCTGGGCAAGTCACTTATTCTGTTTACCTCAATTACCTCATCTGTAAAATGAGCTGGTGAAGGAAATGGCAAACCACTCCAGTATCTTTGCCAAGAAAACCCTAAATGGGGTCACAAAAAGTCAGAAACAACTGAACAAGAACAAAAAGTCTTCAAAAAACCTAGTCATGATGAAGCATCAGAATAGGATTTTGTGGAGAGGACTATACATAGTAGGTGCTTCATAAATGTTTGTGAAATTGATTTTGGAAGAAGAAGGGGACTGGAATAAATTATCTTTGAGTTCCTTTTCAGAAACTTAAAAGAATATATTAGTTAATAATAGGACATAATAGAAAATTCCCTGGATTTGGAAATCGGAAAGACTTGGAATTGAATCCTGTCTTTGATACTTATGTCTCTGACCATTGACAAGTCACTTAACTTCTGTGAATCTCAGTTTTTCATCTATAAAGTGAGGATAGGGGGTGGAGCCAAGATGGTGGAGTGAAAGCAGTGACTTGCTTGAGCTCTCCCCCAAACCCCTCCAAATGCTCATAAAAAATGGCTCTAAACAAATTCTGAAGCAGCAGAAAAAGACAGAGTAAAACAAATTTCCAGCTGAAGACAACCTGGATGATTGATCAGAAAGGTATATCGTACCAGGCTGGGAGGGCAGCGCAGTGCGGCATGGGTGTGGGCGCAGCGAACCTGGAAGCAGGCCTCAGAGGACTGAATCTTGGGCAGCTGTGGAGGTTTCCAGACTCCTCAATCCACAAATGCCAAAGACAGCTCAGAAGGTTAGTGGGAAAAGTCTGTTTCTACAGTGCTGAGAGGGTGTAAGGAGGGGTTTCAGCTCCATTCCCCAAGAGCATGGCCCTAGGGGGACAGCTGCTTCCCCAGCTTCTGGCCCACAGACTGAGGGGGAATCCAGTGGCTGATCAGAGAGGGATTGCAGGGATCTCTTTGCCAGTGCTGAGGCAGGAATCTCTTGCTTTGCTGGTGCTTGGGGCTGGGTCATTGTTCTGGGCGGCAGTCCTGGGGTGAGGAGGAATGCTGGTGTGGTGGAGCTTGTAGTAGCTGTGAGAGGAACCCCTCCTCACAGGTACAGGACAGAAAGGAGTACTTGTGGTCGCAGGCCAGGAAAGCAGTAAACACCTCGCTGCTTATCATACCACCTTGGAAGAACTGAAAATTTACAGGTCCCTACAAGTATCTCTGAAAACAGCTGTACAACCCCCCCCCGAAGCTTGGGACAGTACATTCTCCACATTGGAAGCAGACTCTTACCTTGACAAAGAGTTTAAAACTCAAGTAATTGGCCAGGATCATGAGCAAGCAGCACAAAAAGAGTCAGACTATATTATCTTACTTTGGTGAAAAAGAAGATCAAAATATACAACCAGAAGAAGACAACAAAGTCAAAGCTCCTACATCCAAAGCCTCCAAGAAAAATATGAATCAGTCCCAGGCCTTGGAAGAGCTCAAAAGGGATTTTGAAAAGCAAGTAAGGGAAGTAGAGGGAAAAACTGGGAAGAGAAATAAAAGTGATGCAAGAAAATCATGAAAAACAAGTCAATAGCTTGCTAAAGGAGACCCCCCAAAATACTGATCATCAAAATAACACCTTAAAAAATAGCCTAACCCAAATGGCAAAAGAGGTCCAAAAATCCAATGAGGAGAAAAATGCCCTGAAAAGAAAATTTGACATTCCTGCATGGAAAGAGGATATTTATAACTCATGAGACCTTTGTCAGTATTAGGGTAGTTGAAGTAAAAAAATTGTATGTATGTATGTATAGATAGATAGATAGATAGATAGAGGGCACAGGGTGAGTTGAAGATTAAGGGGTCATATCTGGAGAATAAAATTAAGGGACGAGAGAGGATGATACTCAGAGAAGAAGAAAGGGAGAAGTAGAATGGGGTAAATTATCTCACAAAAAAAAACAGAAAAGAAAAGTCTCTTAAAGTGGAGGGGAAGCAGGGGAAGGTGAGAGGGAATGAGTGAATCATATTCTCATAGGATTTGGTTTAAGGAGTGAATAATATACACATTCAACTGGGTATGGAAATCTGTCTTCAGGAAAATAGGGGGAGAAGGGGACAAGAGAACAGTGGGATGATAAGAGAGGAGGGCAGATTGGGAAAGGGGGTAATCAGAAGCAAATACTTCTGAAGAGGGACAGGGTCAAAAGAAAGAATAGAATAAATGGGAGGGCAGGATAGGATTAAGGGAAATAGAGTTAGTTTGTCACAACAGGTCTACTATGGAAGTGTTTTGCATAACTGCACATGTATAACCTATATTGAGTTGTTTGCCTTTTCAATGAGGGTGGGTGAGGAGGGAAAAGACAAAAAATTTGAAACCTAAAGTTTTAAAAACATATGTTGAAAAAAAAATTGTTTTCACATGCTACTGGGAAATAAGAAATACAGGAGATGGGGTATAGAAGTCTATCCTGCCCTACAGGAAAATAGAAGGGGAAGGGGATAAGAGAAGGGGGGGAGAGATAGAAGAGAGGACAGACTAGGGAAAGGGATATTCAGAATGTATGCCCTCTTGGGGTGGGGGGAGAGGGAACACAGGGTGAAAATTTGGAACTCAAAAACTTGTGGAAGTGAATGTTGAAAATTGAAATTAATAAATTTGTATTTAAAACAAACAAAAAAAAAAGAAAAGAAAATTTGGCCAAATGGAAAAGGAAGTCCAAAAGATTACTGAAGAAAATACTTCCTTAAAAATTAGAATAGAGCAATTGGAAACCAGTGATTTTATGAGAAATCAAGATACTGTAAAACAAATCCAAAAGAATGAAAGATTAGAAAACAATGTGAAATATCTCATTGGAAAAACAACTGACCTGGAAAATAGATCCAGGAGAGAGAATTTAAAAATTATTGGACTATCTGAAAGCCATGATCAAAAAAAGAGCCTAGACATCATCTTTCAAGAAATTACCAAGGAAAACTGCCCTGATCTAGTAGAACCAGAGGGCAAAATAGAAATTGAAAGAATCCACAAATCTTCTGAAAGAGATCCCCAAAGGAAAACTCCTACGAATATTATAGCCAAATTCCAGAGTTCCCAGGTCAAGGAGAAAATATTACAAGCTGCCAGAAGGAAACAATTCAAGTACTGTGGAAACACAATCAGGATAACACAAGATTTAGCAGCTTCTACATTAAAGGACCACAGGGCATGGAATATAATGTTCTGGAGGGCAAAGGAGATGGGATTACAACCAAGGACCACCTACCGAGCAAAACTGAGTATAATCCTTCAGGGGGAAAAATGGTCATTCAGTGAAATAGAGGACTTTCAAGCATTCTTGATGAAAAGACCAGAGCTGAATAGAAAATTTGACTTTCAAATACAGGACTCAAGTTGAACATGAAGAGGTAAACAGGAAAGAGAAATCATAAGAGGCTTATTAAGATTGAACTGTTTACATTCTTGCATGGAAAGATGATATTTATAACTCATGAGACCTTTGTCAGTATTAGGGTAGTTGCAGGAAAAAAATTATATGTATGTATAGATAGAAGACAGAGGGCACAGGGTGAGCTGAAGATTAAGGGGTCCTATCTGGAGAATAAAATTAAGGGATGAGAGAGGATTATACTCAGAGAAGAAGAAAGGGAGAGGTAGAATAGAGTAAATTATCTCAAAAAAAAAACAGAAAAGAAAAGTCTCTTACAGTGAAAGGGAAATGGGGGAAGGTGAGAGGGAATGAGTGAATCTTATTTTCATGGGATTTGGCTTAAGGAGGGAATAACATACACATTCAATTGGGTATGGAAATCTGTCTTACCCTATGGGAAAATAGGGGCAGAAGGGAACAAGAGAGCAGGGGGATGATAGAGAGGAGGGCAGATTGGGAAAGGGGATAATCAGAAGTAAATACTTCTGAGGAGGGGGACAGGGTCAAATGAAAGAATAGAATAAATGGGAGGGCAGGATAGGATTAAGGGAAATAGAGTTAGCTTTTCACAACCTGTCTACTATGGAAGTGTTTTGCATAACTGCACATGTACAACCTATGTTGAGTTGCTTGCCTTTTCAGTGAGGGTGGGTGGGGAGGGAGGAAGAGAGAAAATTTGAAACCTAAAGTTTTAAAAACATATGTTTAAAAAAATGTTTTCACATGCTACTGGGAAATAAGAAATACAGGAAATGGGGTACAGAAGTCTATCCTGGCGTACAGGAAAATAGAAGGGGAAGGAGATAAGAGAAGGGGAGAGAGATAGAAGAGAGGACAGACTAGGGGAAAGGATATTCAGAATGCATGCCATCTTGTAATGGGGGGAGGGGTGAGATGGGGTGAAAATTTGGAACTCAAAAACTTGTGGAAGTGAATGTTGAAAACTAAAAATAAATAAATTTATATCTAAAAAATAAAGTGAGGATAATAATATATTAAGCTCTATCTTAGTTTTCTGTTGTCAACCACAAATCTTTGTTTTTATTTCACTAAAAATGGCAATAATTTTCTCTCTTAAAATATGAAGTGGGATTTATTTCTTCTGAAGCTCAGTGGGAGAATTACAGTTTAGGAGTTGGAGGGATTGTGTTTTGTAACACATATGAATAGCAGAGTTATCATTTCAAGGGGGTAGTGAAATTTCCTTTTCTTTTTGGAAGCCTCAAGAGAAAATGGAGAAACACAACTTAGGAAACAAAAGAAGACTATTTAGTAATCTTCAAAGGCTTGTTGTGAAGGCTAAGAGAGGTAATTTGTGGAAGTGCTATATATACATACATACATACATACATACATACATACATACATATATATATCTATATCTATATCTATATCTATATCTATATCTATATCTATATCTATATCTATATCTATATCTATATCTATATCTATATCTATATCTATATCTATATCTATATCTATATCTATATCTACATCTACATCTACATCTACATCTACATCTACATCTACATCTATAGATATAGATATAGATATAGATATAGATATAGATATAGATATAGATATAGATATAGATATAGATATAGATGTCAGCAGCCATGATTTCTAGCTCAAAATTCTCTGAAGGATCTATGAGGAAACCTGAAATAGTAATCCACAAGTAAGTATATGTTAAAATGAGATACAATTGATAAAAAATGGATACTATAGCCTTAAAATAATGTCAAGGGGGACCTTTTTTTATGAACTTGAATCTGAGAGAAGGAAACAATTCTTTAATACTAAATAAGTAGGATTGCTAAAGGTTTCGCTTTTGTTTTATAAGTAAATTGTGGTTTTTTTTTCATTTTCTCTCGAGGCATCTGTCACAAAAAAGAAAATGCTATTCTCTCAATGAAATAATAGCTATGTTATAGATGTAATAGCTTATAAAGCATAATCTCCCCAACCTTTAAACCATAATTCTCCCACTGAAGTTCATGGGATATGAATCTTGCTTCATATTTTTAGAATGAAATTTATTTTAAAAAAAGATAAAAATATTTGAAGTTGACAACAGAAAACTCAGTTATACTTTGTAAGTATACTATATTTAGAGGCAATTAAGTGGTGCAGTAGAGAAAGTGCTTGCCAGGCCTGGAGTCAAGAAGGCTTGAGGTGAAATCTGGCTTCAGACACTTATTAGTTGTATGACACTGGGCAAGTCACTTAACCTCTACCTCAGTTTGCTCATCCATCAAAATGGGGTTGTTCTGAGGATCAAATGAAATAATAATTATAATTATAAAGAAACACTTATGTTAGTGCCTATATGAATGTTAGCTATTACTGCTATTATTATTATTTATGTTGTCAGGTGTCAGATTACTAAGAGGAATTTCAGAAAGGAAGATAGCCATTGTAGTCTCAAAGAGGCTTTAGATAGAGCAATCCAGGCCCAGAGATGTTGGGAACCACTGTGGTACAGATTATCATGGGGGAAGTGGAATAGAGTTTATGGTATTAGTAACCGAGTAGTATGAAGAAGGAAGTATTTTTAAGGGAGGAATTACTCAGTGTATGGGCTATAAAGGGGGTAGGGTGTGATCCGAATTCTTAACCCTTTGAAATTCTAAGCACCTGGGAGCTTAAACAAATTAAAAACAGTACCAGAAGGACACCAATGGACTCAATCCTGGATATCCTGCTATGGTTATAGAATGATAGAGTTGGAAGAAGTCATCAAGTTCAACCCACCATATGAAAAAAGTTTTTGAAATTAAAGTTTTGTAGGCTCTTGCTCTTAAACCACAGCTATTTTCTCATACTCTAACCCCTTTGTTGTAATGAAGAAAAGCATGTAAGCAAATCCTACTGACTTAGCCAGACAATATTTACAACACATACATGGACATGGCACATCCGTAGGCCCCACTTTTCTGCTGAGAGAAAGGTGTGTTTTGTAATTCATTCTCCGGTACTGAAATTATTTAACAAAATTCAATCAGAGTTCAACTGTTTTTTTGTGTGTGTTATAGTTCACAGTGTTGTAATCACATCGACATTAGTTTCTCTGTCTTCCCCACATTTCTTTGAATGTCTCATATTTCTTTTTCCTGATGGCACAATAATATTCTAATATATTCATGTCATGTAATTTGTTTAGACATTTTCCAATTGATGGCCACTTATCTTGTTGTTAGTTTTTTGCCACCTCAGGGTACCCTTAACGGTCAATCAACAAGCATTTATTAAATGCCCAGCAAGGTGCTGAGCACAGCAAATGTAAAGACAAAGGTGAGAGAGTACTTGCTCTCAAGGAACTTGTATTCAGGGGCAATTAGGCTGCACAGTGGATAGAGCACTGGCCCTGGAGTCAGGAGGACCTGAGTTCAAATCTGACCTCAGACACTTGACACTCACTAGCTGTGTGACTCTGGACAAGTCATTTAACCCCAATTGCCTCACCGAAAAAAAAAAAAGGAGCTTGTATTCAAAGAAGGGAGACAGTGTATAAAAGAAGGGAGACAGTGTATAAGTAATTACAGAAGCTCAGTATGTCTGTGTCACAGAGATCCAGGATGGTCTGTGTAGCATGGATTGTGAGATAAGGTCCACTGACTTGTGGGAGTCTGTGATTTTGACCTTTGTGGTCAGCGGGTGGATGGATAGGACTGGGCAATGATTCTCATCTCCCTATCTCCAAATTATATTGAGGTAGAATTACATCTAGTTATGACAACATCAGCTATTTGTAGTCTAGAGGTATGATCTCATCCAAACAGTCCATTCTCAGTAATCTCTGGGGATTCAGGTGCTAGGAATCAAAGGATGTGTTGGAGGGCTGGCTTTTCCCACATTGCTTTGGCTCCAGGGAAATCTCTTATTTCATATTCAAAGTTTATCCTCATTCTCTTTTTTTCTGCTTCTCTCTTTCCATAGTCTCTCTAAATATATGTGTAGCACCACAGGCTCAGAAGCATCCCAGACAAGCGGGAGTTACACACTCCTTCATATATGCAGTGCATATCATCACAAGGTCTTTCAGGGAACTACTCAAGCCTAGCTGGTGTTGCATGTACATATGATCAATAAAAAATTAGCATAATGTACATTTGGGAAAGAGTGCACTTGCATCTGGTGGGTGGAGGAATTTAGTGAAGTCTTCATATAAAAGGTGGTGATTCGGTTTGAGTCTTGAAGAAAACCAGGAATTCTAAGAGGTAGAATTGAAGAGGGGTGCATTTCAGTATGGGTAACAGCTAGTATAAACAGAGATGAGAGGAGTGTGGTAGTGTGCAAAGCAGCAGCCTGCAGAGGACAAAACACCTTAGTGCTGCCTCAAGCAGATTAAAATGTAATTGGGAAATATTTAAAGAAATAAGTAAAAATATATTCAACATCGATAATGTTAATTTTGTGGTTTTCTAAGTCAATATAAGACCAGAGGTTTTGCTTCTTTCTGAGTTTGACATCACTGGTGGAGAGTATGTGGAGGAGAGACACGTGTAGAAAGAAAGGCAAGGTAGGAAAGGTCCAGGTTGTAAAGAGATTTGAATAACAAACAGATGTTGGCTGACAACAAAACTGAGAACTGAAGAAATGTAGGAAGAAGTTTATGAAGTCTTCCAGCTGAGGGGAGACCCAGAATAGGCAGCTTGTTCCTTGAACCTCTATGAATTACACATTGTACCCGTTTCAAACAAAGAAGCAAGGAAACAGTCATCTGATTTCTTGGCATGCAGTGAATAAATAAGGCACATTAATTAACTAAGTTGCACATAGATTAATTAAAAGATATTTCTCAGGAAATTGGAAATTCTATACATCAATCTTCGAGTTCCTTAAAGTTTCCTGGGGTCAGGTTGGCATGGAGTCTCGAGTTAAGCATTAAACTAAACTCGTCTCTAAGCAACTCAAGTCATGTTTCTTGCCGGTAAAAGGCTAAATTCAAACAATGAAATAATAAATAATTATCCTCATAATTCAATAATTAATAATTTTCCCCACACAGAGGAGCTTATATTTTGGTTCTAGAGGCAAAATTTTGCTATATATCATTTTTTTGTTTTTGTTCAGTTTTTTTTTTCAGTTGTGTCTGACTCTGCATGACCCTATTTAGGGTTTTCTTGATGAAGATGCTGAAGTGGTTTGCCATTTCCTTCTCCAGTTCATTTTACAGATGAGGAAACTGAGGCAAACAGGATTAAGTGACTTGCTCAGGGTCATATAGCTAGGAAGTGTCTGAGGCCACATTTGAACTTGTGTCTTCCTGACTCTAGGCCTGGTGCTCTAACCACGGCACCATCTGGCTGCCCCTATATGGTGTCATAAAATCATGAATACATAGAGCTGGAAGCACCATCGGAAGATAGCTAGTCCAACACCATCATTTTATACAAGGAAGCCAATGCCTAGGGTGGAGACCAAACCCATCAATAGCTCAAGGAGTTTCTGTCAGATGTAGGATTCAAATACATTTCATTTGAAAATACATTTCCTTTGAGTCCAGAACCAGTGCTCTTCCTACTGTGCCACAGAACACCCTCTCATATTTTTTTAAGTTTAAATTTCTGTTGCTCACTTTTGTCTTTCGATCACTTTTGCATCTAAATATATCCCTCCCCTAATGCAGGCAATATGGCTTAAAGATGAATGGCAACACAATATAGTGGAAATAGCATTGAAGGTAGAATCAATGGACCTGAGTTAGAATCCCAGTTTTGCCCCTTATTACCTGTATGACCTTGGGCAAGTCACTTAACCTCTATGGATCCTCAGTTTCTTGACTTGTTAAGTGAGGGATTTGTACTAGATCAATGGTATCAGTAAAATAGAATGGAGGAGGCACTAAGGTATATATGATATAATTACCTGTGTGATTCTAGGTAAGTCACTTAATCCTGTTTGCCTCAGTTTCCTCATCTGTAAAATGAGCTTGAGAAGGAAATGGCAAACTACTCCAGTATCTTTGCCAAGAAAACCCCAAAAAGGAATCACAAAGTCAAACACAGCTGAAAATGACTGAACAACACTAACAACTCTTTCTGAATGAACAAACAAACAGAAATCTATTGTTTACTATGCACTGGGGATACAAATAAAAAAGCAAGATGGTCACTGTTCTGGAGGAGCTCACATTCACAATAGGAGGATACATCACATACAGGAGATTTCAAGAGCAAGTCAGATAGAAAGATCCCACTGGCCCAGATGGTAATGTATCTTTTAAAATATTATTTCTGTTGATAAAACGACGTCCATTTCTGGTTAACTATTTAACAATGCCAAGGACTTTGGGGGCAAGAATTTTTTTTCTGAGGCTCCAATAGCTATGCTTGCTTGAGGAGGTATATGTGGGTAGGTGCTGTTAGAGCTACAGAAGCAATTGCTAGGTTGCATTTCCAAAATGGTGGTTGCTTCCCTGGTTTATGACGTTAGGACAAGCAAGTAGAAGGGTGAGCAGCCTTGGAGATGCTGTTATTCCTAGGCCTCTAGGGCTTATCTACATATGAGTAGCAATTGGTCAGCTGTTTATGATGGTGGAGATGGTAGGCTATTTGTCTAAAAGGGTTTCTCCCCTCTATGATGGCTGCAGAAGCCAGACTGGAAGCAGGGCCAGTGATGGAGTTGAAGAGGTTGGCACTTCTATTACTCTGGGGCTTTTGGGCTCAGAGTCTTAGGCTGTCTCCACTACAATCTGAGAGGAAGTCACATTCAAGGTGGTGGCATTGGTTTGGCCCACCTGGCCCATGTAGCATCCTCTCTGTTCTTCATGGTGACTTGCTGTTACACCTAGTATGATGAATGAAGAGCCCAAGAGACAGAATTTCTGGGTAATTAATAATTTGTTAATTAGGCTAGCAAATGATCAACAAATTGATGGCCAGTAATGTCTCTGGGCAACCAATGACAAAACTATGGAGATCAGTGAATGCTTAAATACCTTTGGAAAAGGAGGTACCCCTGACAGATAAAAATCAACTCCTTATTGGTAAACAATTAATGAGGAGATAGGCTAAAAGTTTTCTGCTCCTCCTGCTGAAAACATGACTTGATCAAGAGACTCAGCTGCCTCTAGTGATCTGGACAAAGGAATCCATCTCTACCCAGACCACTCTGGTTGATTTTCTCCTTTATAAGCTGGGTCACCCTAAATTCTAATGAAGGGGTGCAATAACATGGGCTTATTTCCTAAGGGCAACAATTCGCCTAGATCAGATTCTGTTTGTAAGGTCTTCTAGTTGGGTGGGGTCTGACCCAAGATGGTGAGGCATACACTGGGAGGATTTGGGCAATCTCATTTATCAGCAATGTCCTTCAGGACTGACCAATCTGCAGGGACTGGTCCCTGAATGGGGAAATAGAAAGGAAAAACCTCAATCCTAATTTAATAATTGATTATTAATATAATAGAAAAATAATCATTTCTGTCATGAAGCTGACTTGCCTATGATTCCATTCCATTTGATTACCAAAGTTTGTTAGCCATTCCCTAATTGATGAATAAGTTTGTTTATAGTTCTTTGTTATCACCAAATGTTCTACTGTGAATATTTTGGTGTATAAAATACTTTTCTTTAAGTATTTGACCTCCTTGGGGGTTATATGCATATGGATGTTATAGTTACTTTTTTTTAAGCTTAATTACAAATTGCTTTCCAGAATGTAACCCCCTCATTTAAAAGGATGAGGACATTGAGGTCCAGAGATGGGCAGTGATTTTCTTAAGGTCACCCAGGTAATTGGTGGCAAAGATGAGATTAGAACTCCAGGTCTCAACTCCCAGTCCAATGATCTGTCCATTCCTATATGATCTGTTAAATTCTTCATATGTAGTAAAAAGCTGGAAATGCTTTCTTAAGAAATATGTGCTATTGATCTTTTACTTGTTAAATGGTCATATGGCAATTTTCCTATAGATGTTCTATAATGTAGACATTTTCCTTCCTTTTGTGCTCCAGTTATGCCTTAATTTTATATAGACTGGATGCCTAGCTTGAATATACCTACTTGACATCTGCTTGTAAGTATTTAATAAATGTTGAGTTGTCTCATAAAAGACATGTCCCACTTTGTAGAAGTAATGTGCTACTTTCATTGTTCAGTTACCAGGTCTCAATTCACTCCCATAAAACATTGGGAAACTTTATGATAATGAGTGATCCACATGCAGAGAACAGAAGAAAGCTCCAAGCAACCATGATAGACTCCACAGAGACAAAACAGAGCAAAATGTAGAACTCTAACTTTTAAGTTTTATGCTTGTGGCAGCACCCTGAACTTGAAAAAAATGGCACAAAATGCGTCTTTAAATTCATTTTTTAATCTGAAGCACCGTAAGGCCATTGTGAGTGGGAGGTTGTAGGAGGGAGTAGTAAATTATCAGGGCAGGGCTGGGCTGAGGAGGAGCTCACCAAGGTTGTGGCCACAAGGGGAAGGAAGTCAACCATCTAGCAGTTTCCTATTATTTTTTCCCCTACTAACTAGGTGCTATGTTTTATTATTTCTATGTTGCTGAAGCACTGCAAATCTTTTTATGCCCTCTAGTTGGTACCCTGGGACAAAGCCCCAACTGCCTTGCCCTAGTTACAGATCTGGCAAAATGTCACACCCAAGAATTTATAAAGTTATGAGAGTTGACGTGGCTTTTAGTAGCAATAAAAATTATGTTAAATATGAAGTGAAAATGGCTTTCATGTCAAAGTAGGTGTGTTGTAGTCCCTTGGTGAATAGGAAAAACCAACTAATGTTAGATGTAAATATTTATGGTTTTAGTATTAAATTGCTGTTTAATGTTGTATGTCTGTAGAAGGGGCTCATGAACTCATTTCAATACAATGAGATTTTCTAAGTAGGCATAAATTAAGGTGAAACTGTTATTAATGCTGCAATAAAAATACAAACAGAATGTTAAAATAAACAAGGCAGGATAATGTAGATTAAGCAAATTAAAATGGGGTTGAATTTTCAAGCTCATTGGAAATCATTATAAGGCTTCCAGAAGGGGCCATTCTACTCAAAAGACCTCAAAATAGATAGAGTTATTGAGTGAAATCTGTGTTACAACATTATTTATTTCCTGTGTATCAGTTCTTGAGAATCCTCAATAGAGTTTTCACCTACAATTTTCCTATATAGGCACTAAGGAAAGTCATTCAGCACATCTAGATTTTAATTCTTTCATTTATGAATGGAGTAATGCCATGGAACCGTACTTGATATAGTGGCTTGTATATAATAGGTGCTCAATGGGTGTTGTGTTCCAGAAAAAACTTCAATTTTTATGACCTTTCTCTTTCCAACAAAAGTGTCTATGTTCTAGTTGCAACCCATTTTCCCGACTGGTACCCCTTCTCTCTTGCTCTGGACCTCTTTTTGTTGTTTTTTTTTTCTTGTTTTTGGCTAGACAATGGGGTTAAGTGACTTGCCCAGGGTCACACAGCTAGTAAATGTTATGTGTCTGAGGTTAGATTTGAACTCAGGTCTTCCTGAATCCAGGGCCAGTGCTCTATCCACTATGCCCTAGCTGCCCCTCTGGACCTTTTTTTGAACTCCTCATCTGTGGATCCCCTTGACATGATTCCTTGAACCTCTGAAGCTTCCTATCAGATTGGCACTCATATCTCTAGGTAAGCCACCTGGTTTTCATTTAAGGCCACAAAATTAAAACAACCTACTGTTTTTAGCATTGAACAACCTGTAGGAAAACATTTCTGTTTGTGTCTTCAGAATTTCATTCATATTTTTGTTGTTGAGGTTATCCTTTTTTTTCCAAAGTAGAACAGAAAAAGAAGTATATGTAAAACTGAATCAATGACATGCAGCTTGCTTTTAAAAAAAAGCATAAAATAAATTTAACATGTTACTTTCAAAGCTGTCCTTGCTTTCTATATTTCCTTCTGAATTTCTTTTAGTTCTCTTCTGTACATTAAAAAAAATCTTGTCTTCTTTTTTTCTTCCTTCCTTCCTTTCTCTCTCTCTCTCTCTCTCTCTCTCTCCTCATTTTTCAAAGTAGTTTAATGTTAAAATGTTGTCACTGTATAAATTGTTCACTTCGCTTTGCATAAGTTAATAAAAATCTTCCTGGGTTTCTCTGCAACTTTTTTTTTTGTCGTTTCTTATGGGGTACTAATATTCCATAACATTCACATCCTTTCTTTGGCCATTCCCCAGTTGTTGGATAACCTGGTTTTTTCCAGTTTTTTTGCTACAACAAAAGGTTGCTATTAATATTTTTTTATACCCTAGTCTGTTTTTTCTTTATTTGACTTCTTTGGGCTGTAGGACTAATAGTGGTTACTCTGAGTCAAAGGAGCACAGTTTAGTGCTTTTTTTCAGGTATAATTGCAAATTGCTTTCCAGAACGGCTAAGCCATAGTTTCACTCACAGCATACTAGTATGTCTCTCTTTCCATGAACTTCAACAATTGCTATTCCCCTTAGCACTGCCCCCCCCCAAAAAAAAACATCTTTGGAACTTCAGAGTTGTTTTAGTTGTTTTTTTTTTCTCTAATTATTAGTGTTTTGGAGTATTTTTCCATACAGCTTGTTTTTTTTTTTCCCTCTGAGAATTACTTGTTTATATTCTCTCAAAAAAGAAATCTTATTATTATCCCCATCAGGTGTCATCTTATATCTCTTTTCCTTTTTTAGCAAACCCCTTGAAAAAGATATCTAGACTTTTTGCCCCTAATTCCTTCTCTCTCTGACTCTGTCTCTGTCAGTCTCTATCTCTCTCTCCTAAATGCTCTACAAACTAGTTTCTGCTCTCTTCAAGGTTACTTATTGCCAAATTGAAAACTATTTTTTCAATCCTCATCCTTCTTGACCTCTCTGCTACAGTTGATACTGTTGACCTCATGCTTCTGGATACTTTTTCTTCTCCTAAGTTTTGTAATATTGCTTTCATTGATTCTTCTGTCTGTCAACTCTGATGTCTCCCAAGAGTAGGTCCTGGGCCCTTTTTTTCTTTCTGTGCTGTCTCACTTGGTCATGTGTTCATTATGATTTCTATGCCAATGACTTCCAGATCTCTATGTCCAACCCTAGTCTTTCTCACTCTTACTTCACCAATTACATATTAGACATTTTGACTTGTAAGTCCTCTAGGCATTTTAAATTCAATGTGCCCCAAAGAGAATTAAATATCCTTACCCCTAAACTCACCTTCTTCTGAATTTCTCTGTTATTGTCAAGGATACCTCAATCTAGTAACCTAGTTTGAAACCTCAGTGCCATCCTTGGCTCCTCACTTTCTCTCATCCCACGTTATCTAATCAGTTGCAAAATCCTATCATTTCTATAGCGTCCACATAAAATATCTTGCATTTATTGCCTTCTGTACACTAGTTACAGACTCCTCCTAAATTTAGTTCTTTATCACCTCTCACCTGGACTATTGTATTAGCTTCTCCACTGGTCTTCCTGTCTCATCTTTTCCCACTGGAATCCATTCTCCGTACAGCTGCTAAAGTGATTTTTCTAAAGGGTAGGTTTGGCCGTGTCAGCTCGCTACTCGATAAACTCCAGTGACTCCCTATCACCTCTAGGATCAAATATAAACTCTTTTGTTCTGCATTTTAAGCTCTTTATAACCTGGTTCCTTCCTGTCTTTCCAGTTTTTTACATATTATTTTACTCATACCCTGTAGTCCAGCCATACTACCTTACATGCTGTTCCTCATGCATGATGCTCCATCTCCTGCCTACTTGTCTTTGCAGTAGCTTTCTGCCTGGAGTGCTCTCTCTCTTCACCTCTGCCTCTTAGAATTCCTAACTCATTTCTTACTTTTTATTTATTCATTCATTCATCCATCCATATATATTTGTATGTATGTATATATATGTGTATACACACACACACACACACACACACACACACACATTTTTTTTATTCGAAACTGAAAAATCATCTTCTGCAAGAGGCCCTTTCCAGTCCCTGCAGCTATAAGCACCATCTTCCCTAAGATATCTTCCATCTATTCTCTCTCTCTCTCTCTCTCTCTCTCTCTCTCTCTCTCTCTCTCTCTCTCTCTATATATATATATATATATATATATATATATATATATATATATCTCAGCCTTACTCACATCTCTTCCTCACTTAAATTCAATTCAAGCACCGTCAAGACATCTCTCATGATGTCATTAGCCCTCTTTGAAAGTGAAAGACGAACAATAATATGGGTCTTATATCTATTTATGTAAATGGTCTTTCTCCTAACGGGGAGCCAGCTAGGTAGCAAAAGGGGGGAAATAATATTGCCTATGTCATAATGTAGTTGTGAAGATCATGTGATCCAAGACTGATTCTGAACACGTCTTTCATAGAAACAGTGTTAAATAAATGGTGCTTATTACATTGGTGTTGAGGTTTCCTGGCTAGACCCCTACTCCTTATAGTATCAGCCTTTATACCTAAATTGTGAACACATTTTGACTTTATTTTGGTATATAGTGTAAGATTTTGGTCTGTGCCTAGTTTCTGCCATACTCTTTTCCAGTTTTCCCAGCAGCAGTTTTTGTCAAATAGTGAGTTCTTATCCCAGAAACTGGGATCTTTGGGTTTATCCAATAGTAGATTACTATAGTCATTGACTACTGTTAGACTGTTACTCCTTGAAAAGAAACTGAGATATTTCATAAATTTAGGACCTCTTTGGGAAATATGAAGCTAATTTTCAATGTTCTTCACATTTCAGGACAAAAATAATATTTTATTTATTGAAATCATGTGATTGATCATTTGGAATTTTAGTTTGGCTTGGTGGTGTCCACAATACACAGATTCCTATATGGCAATCAACAAGATTATTGGAAAATATGTGTACATAGGCTTTTTGTGGGATTTTCCTAACTTTTTTCAGAGCTCTGGTCTCCATTCATAATCTGCTTACGTTGTAATTTACAAAGACCCAGAAGTTTGTGTTTAGGGGCTAAAGACTGGATCTATAATATCACTGCTATAAAAAATGCCCAGGTGAGGAAACTCCTCTTACCCATGCAAGTAGATGGAGAATTCTCTATAACTTAAAAGCAGCAGTGTCAGTCATACTGCCCTCAACATTCCTGAGTGAATCAGAAACAAATTAAAATGTATAATTGGCAAATATTAAACAAGATATATATAGCAGCTAGGTGGAACAGTGAATAGAGTGCCAGTCATGGAGTCAGGAAAACTCATTCTCCTGAGTTCAAATCTAGCCTCAGACACTTACTAGCTGTGTGATCCTGGGCAAGTCACTTTACCCTGTCTGCCTCAGTTCCCTCATCTGTAAAATGAGCCAGAGAAGAAAATGGCAAACCACTCCAGTATCTTTGCCAAGAAAATGCCAAATGGGGTCATGAAGATTTGGACATGACTGAAAATGACTGAACAACAACAAGAAAGCCAAAAAAAAAAATTACAATAGATAATATTATATTTTAAAATTGTCAATATACGGTCTGGCAGGGATCCATATATATGGATTAGTGGACCCATTTCTATTTGAGTTTGATACCACTGGCCTAGAGCACTGAGAGATTAAAGAATTTAGATTTATGTCACTGAAAGTATACTTTTGTGATGTTTTAAATGTTGCTTTGCTACTTAGTTATCTGTGCAATACATCTTTTTATTTTTTATTTTAATTAGTATTTTATCTTTCAATTACATGAAAGGACAATTTTTAACATTCTTTTTTAAAATAAAATTTTGAGTTCCAAATATTTTCCCTCTCCCCCCAACCCTCTTCCCTAAGACAATAAGCAATTTAATATAGGTTATATATTTGCAATCATGTAAAACATATTTCCATGGTCATGTTGTAAAAGAAGAAACAGAACAAAAGGGAAAAAAAACTATGAAAAAATAAAGAAAGTGAAAATAGTATGCCTTGATCTGCATTCAGACTCCATCAGTTGTTTCTCTGGATGTGGATAGCATTTTCCATCATGAGTCTTTTGAAATTGTCTTAGATCATTCTATTTCTGAGAAGAGCTAAGTCATTCACAGTTGATCATTGCATAATGCAATATATCTTCCTGATAGACTGTATACTCTGTAAAGGCAATGACCTTGTCTGAACAGTTTCTTTCCCGGCATCCATCATAATGCTCTGCATGAATCACATACTTAATATTTGTTGAGTTTTTGAGCTAAATGCCAGAATGAATTATAAACAAGCTTAAGGTATGAGAATATCTGGATGACCTCCAGGAGAATATCATGTTCTGTCAAATACCAAAAGTCTCCCATTTTTTAAATGACCATGGAACAAACAAATGCTATTCACTGAAAAAGAAAAAAAAGATACATTTGTGGGTACCCTAGTGTGTGCCCTTGCTGACACCCTTGTATGGGGGATACCAAAGAGAAACACTGCATCTCACACCAGCTAACTTCACAAATGCACAATTGCTTGTTTCTGTTGACATTCAGTTGTTCCATTGGTGTTCAACTCTTTGTGACCCAATTTTGTAGAGCATTTCAAACTTACTGAAATGAATGATCTGGAGCAACCATTAGAAGAAGGAAATCAAAAACACTCCTACATAGTCCCTGCTGTTACGAAGGGATTTTGGGGGGACCTCAATATGTGACTTCTCCCACTGAAGAACTTCCAATACCAATGCAAATCAAGACTTTGTCTATAATACAGAGGCTTTAGAGAGATGCCTGGGACACCGAGAGTTTAAGTGATTTGTCCAGAATGTGCACTCAGGATGTGTAAGAAATAAAATTAGAACTAGATCCTCCTGGCTTGGAAGCAAGCTTTCTATCTACTATACCATACTGACTTTTCTTATGACTAGTCAATCAGTCAGTCACTCAATAAACATTTATTAAATGCCTACTGTGTGCCAGGTATGTACTAAGCACTATGAATACAAAGAAAGGTAAATAACAGTCCCCTCATTCAGGGAGCTTACAATTTAATGGGGGAGACAGCATGCAAACAACCATGTACAAGCAGTATAGTTTGTGTGTGTGTGTGTGTGTGTGTGTGTGTATATATATATATATATATATATATATATATATATGTATAATATATGTATATGTATATATATTTATATATATATATGTATAATGTATTTAGTTTAGATTTTTTAGAAGTTATCTTTCCCCATGCTTTCAGAAAATATACAATGTAGAAAACTTTCTAAGCTCAATTTCTGCTAAACAGAATGAATTTTAACTGTTTGTACAGGCAAGTGAAACCTTACATTGAAAACCTACTAACTTCCCAGCTGTATAAATGTATTCTCAAGTACAGCATGATCATAGTATATTTTTGCTGTCTTTGAGCTGTGTCCTACTCTCCATGACCCCCATTTGGGGATTTTCTTGGCAAAGATACTGAAGTAGTTTGCCATTTCCTTCTCCAGCTCATTTTACAGATGAGGAAATTGAGGTAAACAGAGTTAAGTGACCTGCCCAGGCCACACTACTAATAAGTGTCTGAGGCCAGATTTGAACTCAGGAAGACTCATATTCCTGGTTCCCAGCCCAGTGCTCTATCCACTGAGCCATTTAGCTGCCTGATAATAATAATATATACAGAATCATATATTTAGAGTTGGAAGGGGTCTTAGAGGTCACTGAATCCAAAACATTCATTTAACAGATGACCAGAGAGGCCAAGAGAGGTTAAGTTGCTTGCTGGAGGATAGGTGGGCAATGTGTGTCAGATCTGGGACTTGAAGTCTTTTCACTCCAGATCTAACACTCTTTCTAGTATAAAAGGTGGGGTCACCTTTACATTGTCTTTGCCCAGTTTGCATGAGGTTTATGATCCCAAGACACAAGACAAGGAAGCAGGGCACCACATAATTGAAAGAACCATCAGGAGACGGAAAGCACAGCAAGCCAGATTTTTGGAGGGGGAAACAGTTACAATAAAAAAGGGTAGATAAGAGTGATAGAGACAGGTCTGTTGGGACCAAGGTGGAACTGGGCATCCAGAGCTGGTAAAGATGATAGGTTTTTAAAGGGCTTTTATCTGGAGCTAGGAGGACCAGCCATGGTGGGGACAGTGCAGGGAACTTGAACTTGGTGTGTGGATCAAGGTTGTAGGGCTGGTGATGATTCACGTGGAGGATGGTAGGGGAAAGGGTAAGGACACCTTGGGAATTGGCTGATATTTAAACTCCTGGCTAATGGGAAAAGGTACTTTTCGCTGTTATTGCTGGCCTTACTTACTTTGACAGGATTACTCAGAGGATGTGAGCCTTCTTAGTCTTCTTTGTTTAGCAGGTTGAGCAAGACTCCCTTCCTAGTGATTATGATAAGTATTTTAGCAGTGTCTGAATTTGTATTTCTCTGGTTATTAGTGAATTTGAGTACATTTTCATTTTGTTATAAATAATGGTTTGCATTTTTTCCTTCATAAGTTGTCTTGACTATTGATTCCTCCACTGAGAAAAAAATCCTGCATGTGAAGCCTTTATCTGATGACTTTATTTCAAATATTTTTTTCCTGATCTTTTTATTTTAAAGAATTTATTTTTGTGATAGTGCAAAAAAATTCTCACCTTCATGTAATCAAACCCATCAATTTAATCTCCAATAATTTTTTCTTTCTAGTTGTTCTCTTAAAAAAAAATCCTTCTTCATAGTTGAGACAAACATATTCCTTGTTTTTCCGGTTCTTAAAACGATTTAAAAGATATTTATATTACTGATCTAGTTAGAATTTATTGTGGTATATTTTGTGAGATGTGGAACCAAACCAGGGAAATGCTGGCATTTAATGACTATCTCTGAAAAGGTAACACACTTTTACATTTAATTTATTATTTATTAATTTACAATTTGATTATAAGTTAATTTAATTATTAATATTTTCTCCATCACTTTCTTAAGTCTACAAAATCAAAAGATAATAAATCAAGCCCCAATTTGTAACCTTTGCTGATTTCTGAGGTATAATACTCCTACTGAAAGTTTAACAATTGTCCAGCTCTATAGTCTTAAAATTTTCCCATCAGTTTTTATTGAATAGTTTTTCTTCTCTAATTTTTCTTTAAAGTAATTTTATCAAAGATAAATCTTTTACATTCATTAGGTTCTCCTTTTGGTTTCTCAATGATTCTATGGCATTGATCTATCCAGCCATCAATTTCATTCTATAGTTATTGTTAAAGGGTGTAATTTTTAGCCTGATAAAAGTATCTTTAAAAATGTATGTCATTTAGTGGCATGGATTACAGCCTTTGAATCTCAGACTGACTTTACCTTTAACACATTGGTAAGCCTTCAAGTTAGACATGGTTGAAATGGAAAAAATACAATGATAAGTGTTTGTCTCCTCCTAGTGTTTTTTTCCCCCACTTACCACCTCATTTTGTTGAAGTGCATTATATTAGAACAGTAAGGTTCTGTGATGATTTCTGATACTTTTTAAGATTTCAAGCACACAAAAAAAATACTGCTAGTATATGCTCAATTACACAACCCAAATGGATGCATCTTTCAGGGAATAAAATAGAGACTTTGTAATTGAAGTAGATAACAGAAGAGAGAGAAAACAAGAGGCTGACATTTACATAGTTCCTTATGATTTATCTTAGTTGATCCTTACAACCATCTTATGAAAGAAGTGTTACAAGCATTATAATACTAATTTTAGAAATGATAAAGCACTGGTAGAGAGAGAAAAGTTAAGGAAAGAAATGTTCATAGTGTGGATTTTTCTCGTGTTGTTGAAGTTACTTGGCTTGTTAGTTTTTGTTGTTGTTTTTCAGTCATGTCCAACTCTTTGTGACTCCTTTGGGGTTTTCTTGGCAAAGATCCTGGGATGATTTATCATTTTCTTCTCCAGCTCATTTTACAGATGAGGAAACTGAGGTGAACAAGATTCAGTGACTTGCCCAGAGTCACACAGCTAGTATTTGAGGTTGGATTTGAACTCACGAAGAGGTATTCCTGGCTCCAGGACTGGCACTCTGTGCACTATGGCACCACCTAGCTGACCTCTTGATTTACTAAACTGTCTTAAATCTGCTGCCTCCATTAGACTGTACTTGGACACCAAATCATTTCCTCAGTCAGTTACTCTCTCACCACCACAGTCATTTTCCCAATTCCTTACTTAGGTATGTCCCTCTTTGGTGGTTCTATCATGAAAACTCTTCCTGCAAGGAGACATCAGTTTTCTTCTCTGCTGTGAAACATTTAATTGAATTTCTTCAGGGGAAATTTGAGGAAACTGAATTTCATTTTACTTTTTTTTGGATATAATATCTGTTAGGGCACCACCTGCTTTATACCTTTGTCATCTGCACAGGCCCTGAGAACTATTGTGTGCTGTCTGGGAAGGTTTTCATGAACATTTATTTATTGAAGGGACTTGTCTGTCACATTCAGTTAATTGTAGCACACTCCACAAATACAATGAAATGGAAAACAAAAATAAATCAAGAAAGAAATGGCAGTGAGATTGAAAATAAATCAGAAAGTCCCTTCTTTCCCCTGTTATGCTGTGGTTATAAATATTAAAAGTGAAAAATTGATGTCTCTGAGCTCAAGGCATTATCTATTTTGAACACCCACATTATACCATTCTAGAATTTGAGACTAAAAAGCATTTGTGAAGTGATCTGAGTGAATGACAGCATGCACCTTTGCGATGTCTTGGAAAGAGACCTGAACAGGTATCAGACTTGGTTCTAACATTAATTTGCTGTGTGAGTTTGGCCTGCTCAATGGAACTTCCTCCCTGACCTTCAGTTTCTTCATTTGTTAAATGTGGCAAAAAAGACCGCCCCTGCCTACTTCAGGACCAAATGAGGGCAAGTAGGTGGTGCAGTGGAGAGAGCACAGGGCCTGGAGTCAGGAAGACTCATCTTCCTGAGTTCAAATCTGGCTTTAGACATTTACTAGCTGTGTGATCCTGGCCAAGTCACTTACCCTTGTTTGCCTCAGTTTCCTCATCTGTCAAATGAGCTGGAGAAGGCAAACTGCTCCAGTACCTTTGCCAAGGAGACTCCAAGAGGGGTCGTAAAGAGTTGGATACAACTGAACAACAACAAAAATGAAATCATGTTGTAGAGCAGAGAGCACTGGACTTGGTATTGGAAGACCTGGATTTTAATCCTTCAATCCATCAATGGATTTCAAGCTCCACAATGTCCTAGTTGTGAGATACAGAGCCAGGCAATTTCCAAGTTCAGCTTTGACATTCCATTACTCTACAGTTTTTCCGATGAGCTTCATTTTTTTCGTCTGCAAAAGCAGGGGTTTGAAGTAGATGATGTCTAACTTCTCTTCTGACTTTATGATTCTATGAAATAAGGTAAGCAATTTTTTTTTTCTGGTCCAGACCTGTGATTTCATTGGTATAGGGAATTTCTAGAAACTTTTTCTATTAATGCAAATTGGTACTTATGGTGCAAAATGACAGTCTTAGAGAGTTACCTAGAGTGCTGAGATGTTAAGTGACTTGTCTAGGGTGTTGTAGCCAGAATGTATTAGAAGCAAAACAGGAACCGAGGTCTTCCTGACTCCAGGGCCAGCTTACTATCCATTATGCCACATTCCCTCTTATGCATGGAATATGTATGTAAAATATGAAGTACCATATAAATGGAAAGTACCATTATATTATTCATACAACAACATTAAGACCAGGACTTCATAGTCAAAAGCTAAAAGAAGGATATACCATTGTTTTCAGTGGGCAGATAGGAGGTAGAATGGATAGAGTGCTAGTCGTGGAATCAGAAAGTTGTTGTTCAGTTGTTTTTCAATGGTGCCTAACTCTTTGTGCCCCTATTTGGTGTTTTCTTGGCAAAGATACTGAAGTAGTTTGCTACTTCCTTCTCTAGCTTTTTTACAAATGAGAAACTGAGGCAAATAGGGTTAAGTGACTTGCCCAGGGTCACGCAGCCAGTAAAGTATCTGAGGTCAGATTTGAACTCAGCAAGATGAGTCTTCCTGACTCTAGCCTCAGTGCTCTGTCCAATGTGCCATCTAGCTGCTCTGGAATCAGGAAGACCTGAGTTCAAATTCTGTTTCAGATACTTGCTAGCTATGCGATCCTTGGCAGGTCACTTAATTTCTGTCTATCCTCACTTATGAAATAAGGATCATAATATCACCTATCTTCTAGTTTTATTGTGAGGATCAAAATAGATAATACTTATAGAGCACTTTGCAAACACTAAAGAGCTACATAAATGCTATTATTATTATTATTGCATTGCAAATGTTATTACTATGCAATGATTTTTAAATTTAACTGAATTGGTTGTCTAGAGCTGGCCCGCACAACATACAGCCCTCATGGTCCACCAAAGTATTTCAGGTGGCATGCAAAAAATGTAGAGGACGTAAAAGAAAGTAACGATGTAATGAGTGCTTTGTCCGTACCCCATTTAACTTGACTTGCACTAGTCACTATTGTGTGTGCACTCTCTCCTGTTTGTTATGTGACCTATGGCAACCAACCATTGTCAGTCTGTCTCTAGTCTGAGAGGAGCAAGTGTTACATCTTTCACCGTATTTTTGGTCTTTACTGGTGTTGAACAGGGACAAAGTGAGTGTAGCCACGTACCAACACAGCTGACGCCTGTTATGCCATAAGCAGCAACAACGTGAGGGCTTCTTCCCCTCCCTCACTGTGCAGCCACCCTCCAAGTTACATGAGTGTCTAGCACTCTCTCCAGGGTCAGACACTCAGTTCAGTATTTCTTTGTATGTGAGCAGTCGCTGTGGAGATTTTTTTGGTTCTAACATTAAAGTTTTTGGGGTGATTTTGTAAAATGAGTAATAAAAAGAAATGAAAAATCAAATCAGAACACAGAGTGTTTAATCCAGTGTGGACAAATGGATATTTGTTTACTTACATGAGGAATAAAATACTGTGCCTTGTTTGCTGAGAAGTAATAGCTGTTCCAAAGGAATGCAATCTTCGTTGCCGTTTCAAATCAAAACATCCTGACTTAAGCAAATTGGGCACCAATGAAGAACAAATTAAAGCAACCAAATCATTAAAAAATCTCAGTGGGGAACAATGGTTTTCCAAGAAAGTAAACTCAGAAAGTGAGGCAGCTACTGAGGTTAGTTTTCAGATTTCTAAAGAAATCAATTTCAAACACTATTCTAGAGTACAATAAACTGATTGCTGACAAGAAGTATAACACATCCCACTAACTAAATGTAATCAGTTAAAAAACCTCAAAAATGTATTAAAACCTGTACTGCTTAGCAAAGTTATTTTTTAACATTAATATGATTTTATGATAAAAAATCTTAATAAGTATAATTGATATTAAGATTTTCCTTTTTAAAAAAATTTGGTTTATTTGCAAAATAGTTTAATCATTAATAATATTTTTACTTGGAAAATGAGCTGCTAAAAACCTATCTGCAGCCTGAAGAAGTTTAGCCTATTTTAATTTTGGCCCCCACCTACTGCCAAATTGTTGGGGCCTGGTCTAGACCAATGATATCAAACTCAAACAGAAATGGGGGCCACAATATGGTACATAAGGATCCCAGCAGGCTGCATATTGACAGTTTTTAAATGTAATATTATCTATGTTTTATTGTATTTTTATTTATTTTGTCAAAAATATTTCCCAACCACATTTTAATCCGGTTAAGGGACCCCATATGACTCGCCTATCAGTGTATTTGACACCTCTAGTCTACCCATTACCAAATTCATTGTGTAACCTTTATGTGATTTTGCTATGTTGATTCAATTCCATTGAACTACTACCATGAACTCCTACCACGGGCTGAGCACTAGACAAAGATAAATAAGATTCAGTTTCAGCCTCAATGAGCTTACGATGTAGTGGTGGAAGTACAGGGAAGAGGGTAGAGAAGGATAGAACACCTTCACAAATAGTTATGCAATGCAAAATATAAGATAATTTCGTGAGAGGTACGAACAAAATGTTATGTGAGGTTAAAGGAAAGAACGAATGTTTCTGACTGGGGAGGGGGTGGATTGGGGAAGCTTAGCACAGAAGGTAGCATTTGAAATAAATCTTGAAGAATGGGTAGTATTTAATGAGATTCAAGTTTTGAGTGCCAGTGCCAATTTTTAGAAGACAGCTTGTGTGGCAGGCTATCCCTATGATTGATCAAGGAAGCTTAGGTAGTTCATATTGCTAATAAGAAAGATTCTTGTAGAGTGTATGGTAAGATTTCCCTACAAGAGCGCTCAGTTGGATGAAAATGGCCTTAATTCTGTGGGACTGCAGCCAGCCATTCTTAGGAGGAAAACAATGAACTTGGAGTCAGGAGAAACATGGGTTCACAACCTGTCTCCTATACTCTTTTAGCTATTTATTTTATACAAGTCCTCTAGTCTTTCTGATGCTCAGTTTATTGGTCTGTAAAGTGAGGAGAACAATGCTGACACCACCTACCTTACAGAATTATTGTGAAGGAAGTGCTTTAAATTGAATTCAGCAAACATTTATTAGTAACTGCCGTGTACTAGGCACTGGAGATACAAAAATAAAAGTAAGTGGTTTCTGCTCGCAAGGGTTATCTGGATAAAGGAGTTTCTTTTCTGGATTTCTCTGAAAGAAGAGAGGGAAAAGGTACTGGTAGGGGGATTGTTGAAAATTTTTCTAAATTTTCTAAATTTCCTTCTGGAGAGTGGATGTCCTGTTTCTCCCAGGCCCAGGTTGCTACATCTGCCCCTCTACCCCTTCTAGGGTATTCTGGAGTGGGGGTGGGGATGGGTGTTGGGAAGGCTCTATAATGCTGGGAATTCTATCTTCCACAACCTGTTTTTCTCCCATTGTTCAGTAATTAGTGCCCCAGTTCCACTTAACCACTGAGCATCAGTTTGCCTCACAAAGGGATATTTACTTCAAACATAGAGCAGGAAAAACGTATAAGCATTGGGGCATATTCTTCCCTATGCCACCTCCATCTCTGAGGGGAGTAGGCTCAAAAGTTAGCTCAGTTCCTGCTAGCTCCAATCCTACCAAGTTCATGCCCAGGTGGGGCATCTCTGGTTGTCTCAGCTGTTGGGCTGCAGTCCTGAAGGTCATTCCTAAAGGTCACTTCTTGGTCTTTGAGGCTTCGATTCTACTCTGACTCTGGAGCCCAGACTCTGGAATGCCCGGATGGAGAGCAGCCTTTTAGACCTTTTGAAACTCATAAATCTTCATTGCCTTTCTCTAGAACAGAAAAAGACAAATATAAAGAAATAGAGCTCTTTCACAGGGCCATGTAGCTTTGGAGGGAAGAAGCTTCCAAGATTTATACCAGATACAAGAAGTGGCAGAAACTGACAGACTTTTCTGAATACTTTTGCAGCCAATCAAGGAGTCTCTTCTTCAGCACAGGCTTAGCCTGACAGGAACCAGTTACAGAATGTTCACACGTCTCTCTTAGGCACTTCAACACCACGTCATTGATTCTCCTGAAAACAAGCTCCCTAGCTTCTTCACACAGAGAGGATGCATTAGTGGAGCAGGCTCCACTTCCCTTTTGGTTCCACGTAAGAGCTTTCATTGATTCCATTTTATTTTTTGTTAGCATTTTTGTTAGTGTGATAGTTACTGGATATTTAGTTGTTGTTCAAGTTTAATTAAGCAGTTCAATAAACATTTAAGTACATATTCTGTTCAAAACACTGGAGACCCAGAGACAAAAAAAGCAAAAAACAACAGTCCTTGCCCTCAGGGAGCTTACATTTTACTCAAGAAGTTTTACAATCTACTTCTGACTTGATTTTAGAGGTCCCCAGTTTCACAAAAGGCAGGGGCTGAAGCCATGATTCAAATATATTGCACTTATTTTCCAAATATGTATCTAACAATGTATCTAGTGATTCAAGAGAATTTGAAAGTGCAATAGAAAATTAGCTACATAATAACTTCACATTGGACATCAATAAAATTAATTGAATTTACCTTCTGTTAAGGAAAAAAAACCCATTATGCTCTGTTTCAAGCACAAGTCTAGCTGAAACAATTTTTATTAATCACTCATCCCAAGGGTTCCCCTTTCTGCCTACAAACAGGAACATGTCTCTACCACTCTCAAAAACCACCTTCTTCAAGAAGCCTTTATTAGTTTCCCTTAATTCTAGTTGCTTTCTTCTGAGAAACCTCCAATCTAACCTGCATATATCATCAATGTGTAGTTGTTTTCATACTGATGTGGTGCTTGGGTGCTTGTGTTTGGGTGCTTGTGCTTGGACCCCAATTTCTCCCTAGCCTCAGAAACACTGTCCCTGACAGTTGCGCAAGTACCCTGTACCTAGCAATTACTCATGAGTGGGCCCCAGCAAGGCCCTTATCTCCTTCCCTGGTGCAGTTGCAAACAGCACCTGAAGGATTTATTAGTTTAAACTGGCTTTGCACTGGGTCATAAAGACATTTTTACCCACTACTATACTATCCTACTGCCCTACCTCATTATCTACATCCTGGGCTCCTCATTAACTGTATTCTAGACTTAAGACATATGTATACTCCCTACATCTATCTTGTCAAACAAGACGTTGATTGGTGGCAGACTGGACAACTCTCAGTTACCCTGAACTCTAGTTGACTTAGTGATGTAGCAGGCCTAAAACCATACCTCCATGTGGCCCCCCTGGTGGGCTTTTCCTAGTGAACTCTGGGTAAAATGCCTGAGCAGTAGGTACAAGAAGTGCATGTTTCTTTAAGAACTGACCACTCCTTAACCACTCCCTAATCCCACCCTGAATCCCCTAGTCAGCATATTTGGCACATGTTTTATTGTATTTTATCCTATATAAACTTTAACTGTACCTCTCTAAGGTTGTAGGAATCCTTAGGAATCCTTTGCCACCTCGACTTAAAGAATGCTTGAGTCTGTGAATTCATTCCGGATGACCCATCATGTACTCCAGTCTTTGAGGGGCCACAACCTCTCAACCTCTCAGCCTGAAACAATGCTGTCTCCTCCATTAGGATATAAGCTCCTTGAAAGCAGAAACTATATGCCTGCCTTTGCAGCCCCAGATTTTAGCATAGTGCCTGGCCAGCGGTAAATGCTTAATAAATGCTTCTTGACTGACTGATGACATTATCATTTCCTCAAGTTACATCTAATAGCTCTCCTCCCATTCACAGTCAAATTTCTAGAAAGAGTTATCTACACTCTTTGCCTCCATTCTCTACTTCTCAATTTCTAACACCTTGCTGTCTGGGTTTCTAACTTTATCATTCAACTGAAACTGTTCTATTGGTCCCAAAGATCACTTAATCAGTAAATACAACAGAAATGCAACATACATGCAAAGTAAATGCAAATCTTCTCAGTTCTCATTCTTCTTGACCTTTCTACAGCATTTGACGCTACTGACCCTTTTCCCTTTACCCCCTTACTCTCTCCTCCCTGGGTTTTCTTCTACCCCAGATGCTTATTAGCTATGTAACCTGCACAAATCACTTAATCTTTTTTTCAGCCTCAGTTTCCTCATCTGTAAAATGGGGATAATAATAGCATCTACCTCACAGGGTTCTTGTGAGAATCACATACATGTTAGCAATCATTCTCCTCTTCTTCCTTCTTCTGTTTCTCCTCCTCTTACTCATCCTCCTCCTCACTATTCTGAATCTTCTATATAACTATTCCTATATAATTTCCTTTGCTGATCATCCTTCTTTGTTTGCCAACCAAATATGAGTTTGCCCTAGACTCTGTCTTTGCTCTTAATCTTTCTCCCTTAGCTATCTCATCAATTTTCATGGGTTTAATTATTATCTTTATGTAGGTTACTCCCAATTCTATATATCCTGTCTTTTTCTATCTTCTGAGCTTGTCTGACATTGTCAGTTCCCTACTGGATACTGCTGCATAGACACACCATTAGATTCTCACACTTCATGTTTCTACCTCAGAACTCATCTGCCCTCCCCCTAAGCTATCTATTGATGGCTGGGCCCAATGCGGGCCCATCCAGTGGATCAGGTTGGAGATTGGGATGAAATGAAATGCTTGTGTGTCATATGATATTTAACAAAAGAAATGTACTCAACAATGTCAATTAAAGGCCCCTATTGGTTCTTTTGGATAAGCTCCAATGCCTCCCTCTGCGCTATTACAGAAGAGTATCAGCTCTTAAACCTGTCTTTCGAGGCCCTTAGAAAACTGGGTCCACCTTATCTTTCCATCATGTTAACCCATTTTACATATGCTGTGTTCCAACCAAACATCTCTGGCCTCTGTGAATTTGCAAATGCTGTCTCTCCCTCCTGGAATGCACCTTTCCTTATCTTTTATTGTCTCCTTTCCAAGTTTAGGCTAGGTATCAATCCCTCTGTGAAACCTTCCTTGCTGAGAATAGGGCTTGTTTCTCTGCTAGATCTATCCTTGTATATATTGTATTCCTCAATTAGAATGTGAGTATTTTGAGAGCAGGGGCTAATTTTTTTTTCTTTTTGTATTCCCAGTTTCATTAAAATGTCTTGCACATAGTAGGAGCTTAATAAATGCTTCTTGAACTAAATTGGATCTCTCCAGTGTTTAGCAGAGTGCCAGGCATAGATAGGTAAATGTTTAATCAATGCTTGTCAACAGACTGCCCTTTTCACTTTTCTTATTCTACTATGTATTACACTCACAGTGAATGTCCTATCTTCCTATGAGCTTGTTAACTCCTTGATTTTTTTTTTGGTCTTTGCCTTCCCAGGACCCAACTGATGACTTTCCTTTTTCAAAAAACTGTAATTTCATTAGTATAGGTCAATGGTTCTCAAAGAGGGTGTGCTGAGGTAGAACTAGCTAATCTGAAAATTATATAAACTCACATGTGTGACTCTCAATATAGTGCCATTGGTGAAAAAAAAACCTCACAATAATTTTTGCTTGGAAGGAGCTTAAATTGAATTGAAATCAGAAAGGAAAAATAGAGGGAAAATTACTCACTGCTATCAATATCCATGTTAGCCACTAGAGGTCGCTGGTGGCAATGCAAAGAATATGAGGTGTTTTTTAGTTGTAGTCCTGTCACTTGTTACATGCTTGTTCTCAGTTCCATGAACCCTAAAGTTGAATTTGGTCACTCTCTAACTGATACGAGTTTTCCATCATCAAACACATGACAGGGAATCATTATTAATATTAATGATACAGACATCACAACTAAATAGGGGAGGTTTTTTTTTGGTGAAGGTAACCATGGCCTTTTGGAGGCTATGCCAATGGCATACAAGTTTTTCCAGGACATTAAAAAAACAACCCCCCCCCCCAAACCATGGAACTGTGATTTTATTGGCATGTGGATTGGCCACAAATCTGTAAATTAGAGGCTTAAAGAATTGACTGGAGACACTGAAAGGTTGTGACTTACCTATTGAGTGGGAGACCTTTTCTGGCTCAGTCACCAGTCATCTTTGATAGGATTTCCCTCCCACCTCCCAGTCATTGGGACCAATAATGGCTAAGAAAGTAGCCACAGAGCTGAAGCTACTGCAGCTCAGTGCTGGCAAATCCAGTAAGAGCATTATCATGAAACAAGATGAAAATCATTCTTGAAGATGGCTAGTTAGAGGAAGACTGCAAATGCTATGAAGTAGAGGAAGTGCTGTAGGATGACTAAAGAAGCTTCTAGAGCTGATGATACTTGGCAATTGTTTACTTTAACTGGTTGTTGTTGTTGATTGTTCATTTTGTTTTTTGTTTTTTTAAATTAAAAAAAATTTTTTTTGATCCTTCATTTTGAAGAGGACCAATGACATCATGTGTGATGTCTTGACTATTTTTACTAGTGTTCTGAAGGGGGGAGGGGATCATGACTCCAGAACTAGAAGGAAGAATTAAACAGTTACAGCAAGAAACCACGGTGCAAGCCTGCTTCATCAGGTTAAAGGAATATTATCTTTGACTCAGCTTCATATTGCCTACGTGACTTAGATGGACTACCCCAAACCAGCCATATTCTAACTCAACAAGATGTCTTCCAGATGAGAGTAAAAATCACAGGTATAGTAGAGACTCATTTTATCTTCAAAGACTTGTTTCAAGATGTTTGATGTGGGGTGGTCAGCAAGCTGAATAAAAACAGTGGATACTGTTCTAAAGGTATGACAGTGATTATGGCCTCAGCATAAGCGAAGATGAAGAGATGAACAGAATGCATCAAAGTATGAAACTGTTTGACAGCATTTGTAACAACAGATGGCTTTTAGGCACATCAATCATTCTCTTCCTGAACAAAAAAGGCCTTTCTGAAGAAAAACTAAGGAAGCCCACTGAATCTCTGTATCCAAAGTATACAGGTTCTAAAAATATATGAAAAAGTAGCCATATATATTCAGTGGTAACAAATTTTTTTTGTCAATTAATGAAAATATGCCTTTTAAAAAATAACACCCTCTTCCCTCCCCTGAAAAAGAAAGAAAACCAAAAACACTTGAAACAAATATAGTTAAGCAAAACAAATGTCTGCCTTGGCCATGTCCAAAAACCCCATGTCTCAATCTGCACCATGAATCTATCACCTTTCCATCAGAAGGGTAGCAAGCTTCATCAATTCAGTGTCCATTTGAAGATCAAAATGAAAGAAAAGATATCAAGGATGTCTGGACCCACTTTACCTGGGCCACTGATACTACCATGTGCAGTTTGCTTTTGATGATGCAGATGGCATCATTAAAAACAGCATAAAGGAATGTAGGCTTTATTAAGTGAAGGGGATGTTGAAAAAAGTTTTTATCGTATGGTGCACTGAGAACGAGGCTTCTTTCCTGTCTTATGGGACGGCAGCCTGTGTGAAGGGTAGGTTGACAGCAGCATGCAGAATCTTAACACACTTCAGCACAATCTTCTGTGATAGGGATCTGTTAATTGGCATGTCATGCTGAAATAAGACACAAGAAATGGAACAGCTCTAAGGTGTGATTTGATTATCACAATTGGGATTTCATAATCTCAAATACTTCAGACTGCTATGAATTTGGTGTTACATTCTGGAACTTCAATATGTAACTTACATTTGGTTTTTCCTCTTTTAAAAAATCACCACTAGTCTATTTTAAAAGATTTCCCATCAAAGTGTACAACTTTCCTAAATTTTATTTCCTTATTTCTAAAATAATTTTATATAAAAACAAAATTTAAGAAACCCTATAACTATGCACATGATGTGACCAGATCCTTCTGAAATTATTCTGCTGAGTAGAAATTCTTTGTTTTTAACTTGGGATGGTCAAATTTAACATTTCCACGACTACTTAAAAGTTCTTTTGAGTTGTTGTGACTTCATGGAATTTTTGAATGAAGATTATGTTACCATACTGTCCAAAGCACCATCATAATTTCCAAAAGGCAATAATATTAGAGATTTTTTTATACTGTCACAAAATGCAGGCTTTTCAGTGCTGAGTCACAGTACATGTCTATCCAGACATTTTCCAATGCTTAGGACACCTTCCCACCACCTCTCTGCCATCAAAATGTCTCTCATCAAAGCTGACCCAACTAAGGCACAATTTCCTCCATATTGAAACCTTTCCTCTTGCTGAGAGCATTTTCTCCCTTGTCAGTTTCTTAGAGCCCTTTGTCTGAACCTTTCTTTCCATTTATCACATTCTACCTCATTTGTGTACATGCAGAAGTTCCCTGAGAGCAGGACGGTGCTGTTTTTCTTTCTTGTATCCTTGATCTCCAGCACAGTGCCTGCCATATATACATACTCTCTCTCTCTCTCTCTCTTTCTCTCTCTCTCTCTCTCTTTCTATATACACACACACACATATATATACACATAAATATATACATATATATATATATATATAGTAGACACTTAAACATATATTGAGGCCACTTGACTAGATCCACTTATTTACCAAGTTGACTTAAGAATGACAAAGGGCACCAGAGCTCTTGATCTAGTTGATAAGGCCGTCTGTATCTGTGATGGCATTTGTTCTTAATGTTATTACTTTTGATTATTAGCAGCCCTATTTTAGGCTTGGGCTGGCCAAAAACAAACAAACAAACAAACAAAAAAACAACAACTCTCAGACCCTGTTTCTTCTCAGTTTCAGGGAAGAGGAGGCTAACTTGAGATCAGAAATGTAGTGTAGGACTTCCTCTTACAGAAGGATTTTTTGGGAAGATTTCTCAAAAAAGGAGAAAAGAGTGATGATGACAGGCTCTTTCCTGTTAATATATGGAGCAGCAGGCACCTGAATGAGTGCCCTATATTAAACAGCAACAAGAACAACCATAAACTCCACTTGTCCATTTGGAACAGTGTTTTTCCAAGTATTGTCCAAGAACCTCTGGGGTCTTCAAGACCTTGTCAGGGGATCCTAAATGTCAAAACTATTTTCATAATAGTAATAATACTTTTAATTTCTAACATGGAGAATATTGACAGATATTAAGCCACATAAATAAAAGCTCTTTGTGTGTGTGTGTGGGGGGGGTGTCCTCAATTTTTAGAGTGTAAAGGGATTCTAAAACCAAAAAGTTTGGAAGCTGCCAGTTTACAGTTTTCTTCCTGGGATTTCACATGAAGGCTTTGGTTTGAAGGAGGAAACTGCAGCTGTCACTGTCACTAGCTACCCTTTCTCCCTCTATACAGTCCTAAACTCAGTATCCTGTACTTCCACTCTGGGAAGAAATGCAACTTCCAGAATCTTTGTGGCCAAAGTCTTACCAAAGAGTGGTTACAATCTCATCAAAATAAGAATAGTAAGTACTATTATCTTATGGAAAGAGCCATAGGTTTGAAATCAGAAGACCTGGGACTGAATCTTGGCTCTGCTTCTCACTGTTGTGTGGCCTTGGACAAATCACTTGACCTCTTAAACCTCAGTTTCCTCATCTGTAAAATGAGTGAGTTAGACTTGATGCTCTAAATATCCTTCCAGCTCTAAATCTATGATCCTATAAATCATAGAATGTTAGAGCTAGGAAGAATTTGAGAAATAATTTAATCTATAGGCACCCCACCTCCATTTTACAAATGAAGAACACAGAGATGCACCTAACATGGTGCAACTAGTTAATGGCAGAGCTGGGACTAGACTCCAATTCTCTTGATCCCAAATACAATGCTTTTTAAAAAGGAAAGATATTTGTAATACAACTTCATTATGGTTTAAATGAAAAAAGAATTGGGAACGACCGTAACATTAATATTCACTGCTTATATTGTTTTTTTTAAATTCATTTTTTATTAATTTATTTTGATTTATCAACAATCACTTCCATAAGCTTTTGAGTTTTAAATTTTTCTCCCCCTCCCTCTCCAAGACAATGTGCAATCTGATATAGGCTATACATTTACATTCTTATTAAACATAGTTTCACATTAGTCATGTTGTAAGGAAGAATTAGAACCTATAGGAGAAATCACCAGAAAGGGAAAACAAAACTCAAAGAAGAAAAAAATAGCAAATAGTATGCTTCAATCTGCATCCAAATCTGCATTTCTCTGGATGTGGATAGCATTTTCCATCATGAGACCTTTGGAGATGTCTTAGATCCTTGCATTGCTGAAAAGGGTTAAGTCTATCAACATTAGTCATTGCACAACGTGGCTGTTACTACGTACAGTGTTCTCCTGGTTCTGCTCACTTCACTCAGCATCAGTCCATACAAGTCTTTCCAGGTTTTTCTGAAGTCCACCTGCTCATTATTTCTCATAGCACAATAGTATTTCCATTACATTCATACACCACAACTTGTTCAGCCATTTCCCAATTGATGGGCATCCCCTCAGTTTCCAATTCTTGGCCACCACAAAAAGAGCTCTTATAAATATTTTTGTCCATGTGGGTCCTTTTGCCATTTCTATGATCTCTTTGGGATATAGTCCTAGAAGAGCTATTGCTGGGTCAAAGGGTATGTTCATTTTTATAGCCCTTTGGGTATAGTTCCAAATTGCTCTCCAAAATGGTTGAATCATTTCACAACTCCACCAACAATGCATTAGTGTTCCAATTTTCCCGCATCTTCTCCAACATGTATCATTTTCCTGTTTTGTCGTGTTGGCCAATCTGATAGGTGTGATGTGGCACTACAGAGTTGTTTTGATTTGTATTTCTCTAATCAATAGTGATTTAGAGCATTTTTTCATATGACTACAAATGGCTTTAATTTCTTCATCTAAGAACTGCCTATTCTTATCCTTTGACCACTTATCAATTGAGGAATGACTTGCATTCTTATAAATTTGACTTAATTCTCTACATATATTAGAAATGAGGCCCTTTTCAGAGACACTGGTTATAAAAATTCTTTCCCAGTTTTCTACTTCCCTCCTAATCTTGATTGCATTGGCTTTGTTTGTGCAAAAACTTTTTAATTTAATGTAATCAAAATTATCCAATTTGCATTTCATAATGTTCTCTATCTCCTGTTTGGTTATGAGTTCTTTTGTTCTTCATAAATCTGACAGGTAAACTATTCCTTGCTCTCCTTCACTTCTTGTATTGTAATGAGACTGCAGCAGTCTTACATTTGAAATGCAGTGGTACAAAATAGCTAACTGCATGGGTCCTACATCAAGGATGACTCATGGTTTCCATTTTAATATATAACTGAGAAGAACATGTGCTTCATTTTTGGGATATTGAGGGCTTCAGAGTGAATGTGACATTGCAGGACTAACTGTTCCCTATAAAAGTAGACCTTTGACTCTGGACTCTAGCTTCATTCTGTTACAATTAGTCAATCAATAAACATTTATTACAGTAGTACCATGTGACTGGCATTGTGCTGTGTCATCATCTTCATCAAGGAGATCGGTTGTCTGAGTAATCTGTAAGTCCTACTCATACTGAGCTGCCAGGGTTGGGTGTATGATAACCTCTGGAGATACAAGGGCAGGAATGGCAAAGAGGTCCAAATTAGCATCTCCAATAAACTTTCTAGACAGCCAAACAAAGGGCTTCTCCACCTTGTCACTAAATCTGGATAAAATGTCATAACATTGGGGATTCTTCTTTCCATGAAAGACAATGGATTTTGCCTCAAATGGATTTTCTATCCTCAACATCTACTTTGTTGCTACACACTGTAGTGAAATTTTCACATACTCTTTCCAGATTTCTATGCCAGTTAGGTACGTTCTTTTTTTGTTTGTTTGTTTTAATAGTATTTTTCCCAATTATATGTCAAATCAATTTTTGGCATTCACAAATAGGTATATTCTTTTTTTTCATATTTAATATAAATTTATTTATTTTTAGTTTTCAACATACACTTCCACAAGTTTTTGAGTTCCAAATTTTCACCCCATCTCACCCCTCCCCCCATTACAAGATGGCATGCATTCTGCATAACCTTTTCCCAAGTCTGTCCTCTCTTCTATCTCTCTCCCCTTCTCTTATCCCCTTCCCCTTCTATTTTCCTGTACGCCAGGATAGACTTCTGTACCCCATTTCCTGTATTTCTTATTTCCCAGTAGCATGTGAAAACATTTTTTTAAACATATGTTTTTAAAACTTTAGGTTTCAAATTTTCTCTCTTCCTCCCTCCCCACCCACCCTCACTGAAAAGGCAAGCAACTCAACATAGGTTGTACATGTGCAGTTATGCAAAACACTTCCATAGTAGACAGGTTGTGAAAAACTAACTCTATTTCCCTTAATCCTATCCTGCCCTCCCATTTATTCTATTCTTTCGTTTGACCCTGTCCCTCCTCAGAAGTATTTACTTCTGATTACCCCTTTCCCAATCTGCCCTCCTCTCTATCATCCCCTGCTCTCTTGTCCCTTCTCCCCCTATTTTCCTGTAGGGTAAGACAGATTTCCATACCCAATTGAATGTGTATGTTATTCCCTCCTTAAGCCAAATCCTATGAGAATAAGATTCACTCATTCCCTCTCACCTTCCCCTGTTTCCCCTCCACTGTAAAGACTTTTGTTTTTTTTTGTGAGATAATTTACCCCATTCTACCTCTCCCTTTCTTCTTCTCCAGTATAATTCTCTCTCATCCCTTAATTTTATTCTCCAGATATGACCCCTTAATCTTCAACTCACCCTGTACCCTCTATCTATCTATCTATCTATCTATCTATCTATCTATCTATACATACATACATTAATTTTTTTCCTCAACTACCCTAATACTGACAAAGGTCTCATGAGTTATAAATATCATCTTTCCATGCAGGAATGTAAACAGTTCAATCTTAATAAGTCTCTTATGATTTCTCTTTCCTGTTTACCTCTTCATGTTCCACTTGAGTCCTGTATTTGAAAGTCAAATTTTCTATTCAGCTCTGGTCTTTTCATCAGAATGCTTGAAAGTCCTCTATTTCACTGAATGACCATTTCCCCCCCTGAAGGATTATACTCAGTTTTGCTGGGTAGGTGATTCTTGGTTGTAATCCTATCTCCTTTGCCCTCTGGAATATTATATTCCATGCCCTGCGGTCCTTTAATGTAGAAGCTGCTAAATCTTGTGTTATCCTGATTGTGTTTCCACAGTACTTGAACTGTTTCCTTGTGGCAGCTTGTAATATTTTCTCCTTGACCTGGAAACTCTGGAATTTGGCTATAATATTCCTAAGAGTTTTCCTTTGTGGATCTTTTTCAGGAGGAGATCTGTGGATTCTTTCAATTTCTATTTTGCCCTCTGGTTCTGATATATCAGGGCATTTTTCCTTGGTAATTTCTTGAAAGATGACATCTAGGCTCTTTTTTTAATCATGGCTTTCAGATAGTCCAATAATTTTTAAATTCTCTCTCCTGGATCTATTTTCCAGGTCAGTTGTTTTTCCAATGAGATATTTCACGTTTTTCATTCTTTTGGATTTGTTTTACCGTCTCTTGATTTCTCATAAAGCCACTAGCTTCCAATTGCTCTATTCTAATTTTTAAGGAAGTATTTTCTTCAGTAATCTTTTGGACTTACTTTTCCATTTGGCTAATTTTGCTTTTTAGGGTATTCTTCTCCTCATTGGCTTTTTGGACCTCTTTTGCCATTTGGGTTAGGCTATTTTTTAAGGTGTTATTGAGCTCTTCAAAGCCCTGGGACTGATTCATATTTTTCTTGGAAGCTTTAGATGTAGGGGCTTTGACTTTGTTCTCTTCTTCTGGTTGTGTGTTTTGATCTTCTTTGTCACCACAGTAAGATAATATAGTTTGACTCTTTTTGCGATGTTTGCTCATGATCCCAGTCAACTATTTGCGTTTTAAACTCTTTGTTAAGGTAAGAGTCTGCTTCCAATGTGGAGAATGTACTGTCCCAAGCTTCAGGGGGGTTGTACAGCTGTTTTCAGAGATACTTGTAGGTACCTGTAAATTTTCAGTTCTTCCAAGGTGGTATGATAAGCAGCGAGGTGTTTACTCCTTTCCTGGCCTGTGACCACAAGTACTCCTTTCTGTCCTGTACCTGTGAGGAGGGGTTCCTCTCACAGCTACTACAAGCTCCACCACACCAGTGCTCCTCCTCTCCCCAGCACTGCCACCTAAAACTGTGACCCAGATCCAAGCACAGGCAAAGCAAGAGATTCCTGACTCAGCACTGGCAAAGAGATCCCTGCAATCCCCCTCTGATCAGCCACCCAATTTCCCCGTAGTCTGTGGGCCAGAAGCTTAGGAGGCAGCCGCCCCCCCCCTCCACCCCGGGGCTAAGCTACTTGAGGAATGGGGCTGAGACCCTGTGCTTCCCTCTCAGCACTGTAGAAACAGACTTTTCCCACTGACCTTCTAAGTTGTCTTTGGCATTCGTGGGTTGAGAAGTCTAGAAACCGCCCTAGTTGCCCGCGATTCAGTCCTCTGCGGCCTGCTCTAGGTTCGCTGCGGTCTGTGTGCCCATGCAGCACTGCACTGCCCTCCCAGCCCGGCATGATGTACCTTTCTGATCAATCAACCAGGTTGTCTTGGGCTGGAAATTTGTTTCACTCTGTCTTTTTGTGGGTTCTGCTGCTTCAGAATTTGTTTAGAGCCATTTTTCAATGAGTATTTGGAAAGGTTTGGGGTTAGAGCTCAAGCAAGTCACTGCTTTCACTCTGCCATCTTGGCTCCGCCCAGTTAGGTATATTCTTATAAGTAACAATGTTACACCAAACATTATAATGACACACTGAGATTGAACGTAACAACTGTCTCTCAGTTTGCCAAATTTCTCTTGGTCTCTTTGTATAGAGTATGTTGAATTTCATAGGGCCTCTGTTAGTGTGAAACACCCAATGTGGTTACATACTTCTTGTACTCACAAGTCAAGTGACAAATATGTTTTTTTTTCCAGTACCTTCATCACCAGCTAAAAAAATTTGAATTGAATCTGGGACTCTCTTTGGGTGGCCATCATGATGGTTTCTCCTTTACCTACCTGCCCACCTTGCTTTCCCTTCTAGGCCAGTCAGGTCCCTGCACTCCCAATACTCTTTTTGCTTCCAGCACACTGGTACTCTCTTCCCTGTCCCCCCAGTCCCAACCTCTTTGGCCCACACCAGCGTCTACTTTCTGTCTCTGGCTCTGGTAACAGTAACCAAATCAACAGTAACATTGCTTCTGGGAAGGTATATCAATTGACAGCCAGGTCGCTCTAGTCACGATTCCTGTGACTTCCAAGTCTAAAAAACTTTTCTAAGGCCACAAATTGCTTATGTGCTGTCTCCCTAAGAAAAGGGTAAGCTTAGCAAAAGGAAAGCCTGTCTCTCTTTTCTATTTATATCCTCAATGATTAGTAAAGTGTCCAGCATATAGTAAATGCCTTTTCATCTATCTATCTATCTATCTATCTATCTATCTATCTATCTATCTATCTATCTTTCCATCTGTCTGTCTTTGTCTGTCTATCTATCTCTTTCATTCACTGCTTCCTCACATGTGGAGAGATAGGAGAGATTATTGATAATTACTCCAACTGTATAACCCCCCAAAAAAGTGATTTCAATTTAGTCTTTACCAAGATTGCATCCAAACTTATCTCTTTTCCAAGGAAATCAACTTTCAGGGACAGAGACTGGAAAATCAAGTCACCTTCTCCATGCTGTGGTATGCTAACAGAATTTATAGCCACCTTCTTGTAGCCTTCTTACACCAGATGGATAAATTGCATTCATATAATATGGTTTTACTTGAGCTTCCAAAAAAGAGACATCTAAAAGGACCTGTTGAACTTGAAACAAATTGTCAGTATCTATAGGAAACTGATTTTGAACAAAGCAGTCTGCTTAGACCCCAGACTGTATATTTAATAAGGAAAATGTCATCTCTGCATTGGTAAGCTTGACTCTGAACTTTCTTTTATTTTTTTCCAACAGAATTTTTTAAATTTAGTATTTTATTTTTCCCCAGTTTCATGTAATGACAGTTTTGAACATTTGTTTCTAAAACTTTGAGTTCCAAATCCTTTCCCCTCCTCCTTTCTCCCCTCATTGAGAAGGCAAACAATTAAATATAGGGTATACATGTGTAGTCATACAAAACATATCCATAATAGTCATGTTGTGAAAGAAAATAAAGACAAAGATACTCAAGAAAGATAAAGAAAAGTTAAAAAAAGTATGTTTCAATTTGTATGCAGACACCATCAATTCTTTCTCTGGGGATAGATAGCATTTTTCATCATAAGTCCTTCAGAGTTGTCTTGAATTGCTGTATTGTTGAGAATAGCTATGTCATTCACAGCTGATCATCTTACAATAATGCTGTTACTTTGTACACAGTAGATTTCACTTTGCATTAGCTTATATAAGTCTTTCAAGGCTTATATAAGAGCCTGAGAGCATCTTGCTCATCATTTCCTATAATACTATCCCATCATAATCACATACCACAACTTATCATCCCCTCAATTTGTAATTTTTTACCCCCAGAAAAGAGCTGCAATAAATGTTTTTGTACACATAGGTCGTTTTCCTTTTTGGAATGCAGACCTAGTAATGGTATAGTTACAGTTCACAATTCCACCAACAGTGCATTAATGTCTCATTTTCCCCATATCCTCTCCAACATTTGTCATTTACCTTTTCTGTCCTATTAGCCAAGTTAATAGGTACGAAGTAGTAGCACAGAATTGTTTCAATTTGCATTTCTCTAATCAATACTGAGTTAGAGTATTTTTTCATATGGCTATAAATAGCTTTGATTACTTCATCTGAAAACTGATTATATCTTTTGACCATTTATCAATTGGGGAATGGCACTTTTTAAAAAATTTCACTCAGTTCTTTATATATTTAAGAAATGAAGACTTTATCAGAGAAACTTGCTTCAATTTTTTTCACAGTTACTATTGCTAACTGTATTTCCCTTCATCCTATTCCTCCCACTTTCATTTATTCTATTCTTTCTCCTCCTTTTACCCTGTCCTTCCTCAAAAATGTTTTGTTCTGATTACTCCCTTCCCTAATCTGCCCTCCTACTATCACCCTCCACTTCTCTTACTCTCTTCCCCTCCTACTTCCTGTAGGGTAAGATAGATTTCTATACTCAATTGCATGTGTATATTATTCCCTCTTTGAGCCAATTCTGATGAAAGTAAGGTTCACTCACTCCCCCTCACCTCTTCTCTCTTCCCCTCCACTGTAAAAACTTTTTCTTGCCTCTTTTATGTGAGATAATTTATCTTATTCTACCTTCCCATTTCTCTTTCTCCTGGTACATTCCTCTCATCATTTCATTTTATTTTTTAGATATCATCTCTTTATTTGAACTCACACCTGTAACCTTTGTCTATATATATTCCTCCTAACTACCCTAATAATGAAAAAATCTTATGAGTTATAAATATCATCTTCCCATGTAGAAATGCAAACAGTTTATTAAATTACTTAAGATTTCTCTTTCCTCTTTATCTTTTTATGCTTCTCTTGAGTCTTGTATTTGAAAGTAAAATTTTCTATTCAGGTCTAGTCTTTTCATCAAGAATCCTTAAAAGTCCTCTATTTCACTGAATGTCCATTTCCCCCCCTGAAGGATTATACTCAGTTTTGCTGAGTAGGTGATTCTTGGTTTTAATCTTAGCTCCTTTGACCTCTGGAATATCGTATTCCAAGCCCTCTGATCCCTAAATGTATGCTAAATCTTGTGTTATCCTTACCATGGTTCCATGATACTTGAATTCTTTCTTTTCGGCTGCTTGTAATATTTTCTCCTTGACCTGGGAACTCTGGAATTTGGCTATAATATTCCTGGGAGTTTTCCTTTTGGGATCTCTCTCAGGAGGTGATCAGTGGATTCTTTCAATTTCTATTTTACCCTCTGGTTCTAGAATATCAAGGGCAGTTTTTCTTGATAATTTCTTGAAAGATGATGTCTAAGCTCTTTTTTTGATCATGACTTTTAGGCAGTCCAATAATTTCCATTCATTTATTTATTTATTTACTTACCTATTTATTTATTTGTTCACTCATTCATTCATTCATTTATTTATTCATTCACTCATTTATTCATTTATTCATTCATTCATTTATTTATTTTTTGTTGGGCAATGGGGGTTAAGTGACTTGCCCAAGGTCACATAGCTAGTAAGTGTTGTACATCTGAAGCTGGGTTTGAACTCAGGTCCTCCTGAATCCAGGTCCTGTTCTCTATCCACTGTGCCACTTAGCTGCCCCAGTCTAATATATTTTCCAGGTCAGTTGATTTTCCAATGAGATATTTCACATTGTCTTCTATTTTTTTCATTCTTTTGGTTTTGTTTATTGTTTTTTGATTTCTTATGAAGTCATTAGCTTCCATTTGCTGCATTCTAATTTTTAAGAAATTATTTTCTTCAGTGAGCTTTTGGACCTTTTTTTCCATTTGGTCAATTCTGCCTGTAAAGGCATTCTTGTCCTCATTGGCTTTTGGGACCTCTTTTACCAGTTGGCCTAGTCTGTTTTTTAAGGTGTTTTTTTCTTCAGTATGTTTTTGTATCTCCTTTACTAAGCTGTTGACTTGTTTTTCATGATTGTTTTGCATCACTCCCATTTCTCTTCCCAATTTTTCCCCTATCTCTCTTATTTGATTTTCAAAATTCTTTTTGAGCTCTTCCTAGGCCTGAGACCATTTCATATTTTTGTTGGAGGCTTTGGATGTAGGAGCTTTGACTTTGTTGTCTTCTTCTGAGGGTGTGTTTGATTTTCCTTGTCACCATAATAACTTTCTATAGTCAGAGTTTCCCCCCGCCACCATTGTTTGCTCATTTCACCACCCTCTTACTTGACTTTTAACTCTTTGGTAAAGTAAGACTCTGCTTCCAGGGTAGAGGGCACACTGTCCTAAGCTTCAGGGGTTTTGTGCAGCTGTTTTCAGAGATACTTCTAGGGACTTTTAAGTTTTCAGTTCTTCCAAGGTGGTATGATCTAAAGAGAGTTGTTTACTCCTCTCCTGGCCTGTACTCTGGTCTGTGAATGACTATAAGAACTCTTTTCTGCCCTGGCACTGTGAGGACGGTTCCCTCTGTACTGCTGCCACAAGTTCTAGTATGCCAGTGCTCCTTCTCTCCCCAGGACTTCTTCTCACCCACGTTTGTGACCCAGATCTGCATATGGGCAAAGCAAGAGTCCTGCCTCAGTGCTAGCAAAAAGACCTGTGGCCTGAGAGCTCCAGAAGCAGCCACTGCTGCTGCTGCTGATTTAGTCACTCCCAAGGCCTGCTCTGGGTTTGCTGGGGTCTGGTCTGTGCTGGTGTGGCATGCATGGCACTCTACTCTCACCCAGGTGCAATAGACCTTTCCTGCCAACCTCCAAGTTGTCTTGGGCTGGAGATTTGTTTCACTCTGTCTTTTTGTGAGTTCTGCTGCTTTAGAATTTGTTTAGAGTATTTTAAAGGTATTTGGAAAGGTTTGGGGGAGAGCTCAGGTGAGTCTCTGTCTTTAGTCTGTCATCTTGGCTCCACTTCTCAAATCTGAACTTGCAAGTCAATAACCAATGTGTATTTGGACATGTCATATGAGTAAGTCATGTTTTGGGCATATCATATGTGTAAGTTATGTTTTGCTCATATAAGCTGTATATATTCACATGGATTGTCTAAATGTGTAGACAGATAGCTTGAGGGCAGGTACTGATATATCTTGTTGGAATTTTGCCACTACTTTCTGTGGCAAAATCACTGTGATTTTTACCTTAGGGGATCAGGGACTATTAGGCTGTCTACTCTATTCTATTCTGAGAGAGGGAATAGCAGACTAAAATTATATTATCAGCCCCTAAAATATTACTGATCTAGGGGCATAATTAGTTCAGAACAAAAAGCTGCTTTCTGGGCTATTTTCACTTAAGTGGGGGAAAATAACTGTAGTTTACACCTACCATCTTGGTCCCATTCTGGTTACACAAAAGACCATCACAAATAGTAAATAGAGAGTAAACTCATTTATACAAGCAGATAGCAAAGAGACACTGGAGAAGATACATAGGTTAGAGTATACCAGAAAATATGCAAGAGTGAATGGATTTTTCAAATGCGAGCCAGATGAGATCTCATTCAACCAAAAGAGGTCTTGTTCTTATCTGTGGGGAAATCCTTTGGAGTCTCTAGAGAGGCAAACTGGAAATCACTAACATGTTGAAGAACCAGCTTCTCCTATAAATAAGCAAAAGAATGTCTCTTTCTCCTATCTGGAGCTGGGCCTGGATAGGTTCTAGAACCAAGAAGGAGTGAAGAACAATGTTTTTTCTCTCGAAACCTCTAGCATCAACTTCACATAGGCCTTCACATAGGCATGCAGTGTCATATTGGCACTCTTCCTACCAATTAGGACAGTCTCATGCAAAATGTTCTTGGTTTGCCTAGAAAACTGGGTTACACATGTATACACATCAAGAGATGTAGTGTAGTATAGGAGAGAGAGCTGATATTAGTCAGGATGATCTGGGTTCAAAGGCTATCGCTGGGTTGTGTGATTTTGGTCAATTCACGATCTCTCAGGGTTCCAGACAATTCTCTGAGACTCTAAGTTATGGAGCACTTACTGATCTGCATTGGGAGAGGGAGTTTACTATGTTAATGAAAGCATATGTCTCATCCAAAAAAGAGAGTAAATCTATGTATCTATGTTCTTTTTAAAAAAACATTTATATTCCTACATATTTATGTATATTTATACTTAAATTCCTTTATATTCGCATGTATATGTGTGCATACACACAATATAATGCACTTTTTGGGGCAGGTAGGGAAAAAGTATCTGAATTTGCAATTTTATTGGTGTGGGGAGCTCTTAAGTCTGGAAACCCCACTGATGGAAGATTGGCAATTTGCTTGTAACTTATAGTGTTAGCAAGTTGCCCCAGAGGCATAGACGGTAAATTATCTGTAGCTCCATAGCTAGCACGTGCTACAGACAGGATTTGATTGCAGCTCTTCCTGGGTCCAAGGCTAGTCCTCTAGCCTTTTATCTATTATGCCAGAGTTCCTCTCAAATATACATATAGGTACATATGTCTTCTACATTGTTCGCATGCATAAGCATTGCACTTCTTTTCATTAAGGGACATACCCTGCTTAAACTTGTCAAAATCTGTAGAATTAAAAAAAATACTTTTAAATGTTACTAGATCCTTTTTTACTTCTATGCGCAAACCATTGTTTGGGTAATGTGTGTGTGTGTGTGTGTGTGTGTGTGTGTGTGTGTGTGTTGATTAACACAGTCTCTAAAAGTTCGCTAGCCTTGTGAGTCACCAGGGTTCTTTGGTATTAATTATTGAACTTCATCTAGCCAGGAAGGACACTAGGGGAAACACAGTATTACACCCTTGTCTTCCTTCCTTCAGCACAGCATGTCTCTTGTTTTCTACTTGGTTAAGCTCAGAAAGATAGAAACTTGTAAAGCCGTTAAAGCTTCACTGGCCTGAGTCATCTTGACTGTTTGGAAGGACTCCCAATCTGAGCCATTAGGACAGAGGAAGCTGAGCAAGGGCTATGTTTCGCCTCTTCTCTGGTGAACAGAGCATTCTTTGGCTGAACTTGTCTGAAAAGTAACACCATTTAATGACTAGTCCATCAATCACTCTGAAGGGAAAGTTGTCCTTATTTGAACTTACTTGGAAACATAAATTGATGTGTGTGTGTGTGTGTGTGTGTGTGTGTGTGTGTGTGTGTGTGTGTGTGTAGAGGGGGGCGGTTGTGTGCTTGCCAACAAGTATGTTCACTTTCACATCTTAAAAGCAGAGCCCTATGATTCTACTGAATACAAAGAATGAAATGAAGGGAGAGTGCCAACATCTTAGTTCAGGTAGAGTGAGATGACACAGGTTAAGAGCTCTGATGAATCCTACTGTTGTGATAAGAAGGAAAGAAGGCTGGATTTGTAGTCAAAGGACTAGAGTTTGAATTTTGCTTCTATTGCTGACTGCCTGTGTCACCATGTACAAGGTACTTGACCTCTTGGGGTATCAATTTCCTCATGTATAAAAGTGAGAAGTTTAGGTGATTTCTAAGACTTATTTCAGCTCTAAATCTACGATCCTATTGTTAAGGGATGAGGTACCCCCAAGGAAGTGAAAGACAGGAGGAAGGTTTCCAATATGCCTACATATTTATAGGAGTCCTTTTGTGAAAGCAAAATGCTAGAAAAAAAGTAGGTACTCCCTAATGAAGGGATTTCTGCATAATTTGTGATACATTAATGTAATAGAAAACCATCGCTTCATACAAAATGATGAAAATGAGGATTTCAGAGAAACATGAGAAGATTTGTATGAATTGATTCAGGATGAAGTAAGAAAAACCAGAAAATGAATATGTACAGTGACTAGAATAATATAAACAAAAAGTACACTAACACAAAGTCAAATATTGAGGAATTGTCATTATCAATCCTGACTGCTGAGAAGCAATGAGGAAATATATTGCCCTCCTCTCCTTGAAGAGATGGGAGACTATAGATTTGGAATGTGGCATATACTATCACACAATCACTTTATCTGTGGCTTTGTTTAATTGTTTCTCTTTGTTGGAAAGGAAGGTTCACTCTGGGGTACTAGAAAGGAGTTAGGCAGAATAACTTATATAAAAAATTCTTTTAAAAAGGAAACTTGTAATTAGGTTGTAAGGGAGATTTGGAAATAGTCTATGGACATTTTGAACCAGTTTGCAAATGGCACTGTTTGTTGAAATATAAGGGCAGCTAGTGACCATCTGACTATAAAGTTGCCACTATATCTTTATGGAATTGCTCAGTTCTTTGCCTTAATGACCTGTGTACAGATGTACATCAATTTATCTAGAAGCAATTATGAACATACTAAGCAGTAGCAAGCATGTCAATAAGCTATGATTTACCCAAAATCAGGAAGATGAATTCTATATCATGAAGGTGTCTGATTAAATTTGACTTCACTGGCCTAGTTCTGGGTTATCCCTTTGCTATCTGGCTCTCAGGTTTCAATCAGATCTTCGCTTCTCAGAAAGTAGCATAGCTGGGGTTTCCCAGCTATCAACTTTAAAGTCTTCGTATCAGTCATCTGTGAATTAGACGCTGAGAAACAGGATACTTTGGCCATCTTTAATCTGAATGCCTTTTCTTTGAAGGGCTGCTTTTACATTTTCTCTCACACAACTGCCCTGAAATTCTATTTCCTTTCCTTCAGCAAAACTGTACATCAGAATCAGGTACCACCTTATAAAAGTCCAACCCTCCTCATTTAATAAATGAGGAAACTGAGGCCCATAAAAGTGAAGTGACTTGCCGAATTGATAACTAATTATGAAATTATAAAATGGAGGTAGACATGCTTGGTTCTTTGGGTACTTACTCAGATAGAGCATGATGGCAGCAGGAAATGGAGTTGTAATCGTACCTTAATAAACATGGAAGGTGTAGGGGCAAATAGCACAGAAAGCACAGAGACGAGCAGCAAAAGGGCAGATAGCGTGGGGACCAAGGATGGCTTGGTGAAGGAAGGCAGGTAGTATGAGGAAGAAGATGGGGAGGAAGAGAGGTAAACAGTATCACTCACTTAACTACAGTTTAGGGTTGGGAGCACTGTGCAACATGGACCAGATGGAGATGGAAGAGTGTTTGGGGAGCAGGAATTTAAGGTCTAATTTTTCCTCATTTAAAAAAAACATTTTTTTTAAAGTTTTGAGTTCCAAATTCTGTCCTTCCCTCCCTTTCCCCTCTCCCTCCCTGAGATGATAAGCATGAGGTCTCACTTTTACAAGTTTTTTTTTTAAACAGAGAAACTCTTATCTGTGCTACCATGGGGTTAGTTCATTAACATATTCAAATCATTTCAAAGTTATCAGTAAAACTTTAAAGTTAATGTGTCCATATCTGTTCAAAATTATCAGTACCATTCAGTGATCTGCTGTCTGGAGTTTGCCAGGGTTTTACATATCATAGGGCCAGCAGGCTCTGACAGCAAAGTCTAGATGGCTTTTCCTGATTCAGCACTTATTAGCAGAATATGACCTTTGGCTAATACATGATGCTTTTTTTTGTAAATTATGCTCCTTTGATCTTTAGGACAATTTATATGTGACTTCCAGTTCCCCTTGCAATCTTACTTCCTGCTATTGTTCCTTTATACTGGCTGTCTACAAACTTACTGTACCGATTAGAAGGGAGTGGGTGGTCAGGAGGACCAGAACAAGATACAACTTTGACACTCTTGCTTACGGTCACGTGGGTAATAAGTTGTAGAACCAGATCTGAAACAACACAGATCTAATACAGCTAAATCAATATTTGGCATGTAGTCAATCCTTAATAAATGAATTTTTATTCCTTCTGACTAGTGTAACCCACTTCTTCTTGCCTTTTACCACAATTAATGTGAGTTTTTGGCTACACAAATGCTTTTCCTGGAAGGGAGTTTCTCATGTTCTTTAGCTTCAGCAGATATGCCTTCACAAATTTTAGGATCAGATATAATGAACACAAATATTGGTAGCAAACCTTTTCCTCTTTGACACCTTTTTTTTTGGGGGGGGAGGATCTTTTCCCCAAGAGAGCACTTCACATTTGTTCAGGATCTTTCTTGACTTAACTCAAATCACTCATGGCTATTATCAATCTCTCCTAGTTACTGGCCACGCCTTTATGCTTTGTTTTGGGTTGCCAGGTCCTCCTGGCTTTAATGACCTATTTGATTTTATTATCTTTATGAGCCATGGCCCTAGATTGCTTACAGGTCTCCAGATCACTGGCTGCATTTGACCTAAAGGGCACAGTTACATCCACAGGTATCACTTGTCTCCTGATTAGACACATATCCTTACCCTGGTTTTCCCAATCCTGATCCTTTGCTCTTTATCCAGACCACCCCTTTCCACGGTTCCAGAGATGACTAGGTATTTATTTCAACATATAGTACTACTTTGATTAATGAATCCACAAGGAAGGAAACCATTTTATTATGAAGTTGATTCTATGTTGCTGTTTTTTTTTTAGGTAACAAATAAATTTCCAGGAAGTTGGCAGAGCAGCCTCTCTTAGCTAAATTTTCCCTTCTCCTACCCAAAATAATATCTGAAATGAAGGAAAACATCAATATTAAAAAGGCTAGCAGGTTAAGTGTCAAAAAAGATAATTTAAATAATGATAAGGTACCCAAGTCCAAGTTAAAAAATACAATGCTTAGCTTATATGAGCTTCTCCTCTTCCCTGTCCTGCTTCACCTGAAGGTTTGGTGCTGCTTGACTTCCTTGTACTTTACAGTGCTGGCCCCATGCAGAAAAAAAAGACTAGTTAGTTACTACAATGGTGTCCACAAGGGGTGGAATGCCAATATTTCGGTACCTTTAAGTGTCTGATTCTCAAGCAAGAAGAATTGAAAGTGAATTGTACAAGTGAATTGATACTAACTACTTTAGGAGAGGGAGAGAAAAAAACCCATGAATTGTGGAAAAGGAATGAATTGTTGTGCTACAAGGAATTTGAAGAATACATTTCATAGCTCATATGCTGCAGGCTAAAACGACTAGTATTAGTAGTATTAGTCTTAGCAGCCACATGACAAAAATACTTAGAATACATTTCTTTTCGTGCTTGACCTGTTGAAAGTGGACAAGCCCAAACCCTAGGCAAAATCGTGAGCCTTTCCAAGTTTGCCTTCTGTGTCTCCAGATTGTTAAATTCTTTGTATGCTATTGGAACCCATCATGGTTTCCTGAGAAAAAGGAAGCTGAAGAAGACTGAAATTGACCAAGGAACAGAACCCTTCTGCTGAGCACCTGATCTACCTCAAGTATCTGTCATATGAAAGGACATTGGGGGTTCCTGGGTAGGGGTGCTCTTTAAATGCGAGGCTGACTAGAGGAAGGTTGAGATGCTTAAGTTGAGAAGGCAGCAGTTGCTCAGTTTTGCATAAGAGTAGAGCCTCAAGCCTCCCTAGGAGCTATCCTTGGTGCTGGCCTCAGATCCTGGTGCCGAAATTCCAATAACCTGCTGCTAAGGTCCTTACTGCTACTTAATTGAGGCCTGCCTTGTCTATCAACTCTCCTATGAGCCTTAAGTATTTGGTACCCTTGCTCTGTCCAGACCCCATATATTGAAACCTTACTTCTTGACTAAATCCTGCCTGACTGTAAGGCCTCATCTGCATCTCATTCTGTTTGATTCTCTCCACAATCTGATCTGCCACTTGAAGCAGAACACTGACTTCCTTGAACCCCAGTGCTTTCCTTCCTTCCTTCCTTCCCTCCTTCCTTCCTTCCCTCCTTCCCTCCTTCCTCCTTCCTTCCCTCCTTCCCTCCTTCCTTCCTTCCTTCCTTCCTTCCTTCCTTCCTTTCTTCCTTCCTTCCTCCTTCCTTCCTTCCTTCCTTCCTTCCTTCCTTCCTTCCTTCCTTCCTTCCTTCCTTCCTTCCTCCTTCCCTTCCTCCCTCCCTCCCTCCCTCTCCCTCTCTCTCTATCTGTCTGTCTGGTGAAACATTATTATTCCCTCATACCTTATCTCTTTATCTCCCTCCCTAATATCAGTTACTTATGATAGTTGATCTGGTTATTAACATTTTATTAATTAATGATTGTTAACACTATTTCAATGTCTTTTATTCCCTCCTCTTCCACTGCTGCCACTCTTATTCATAAATTTATTACCTTTTTATTGGACTATTGCTATAGCCTTTTGCTGGCTTTCTTAGCCTAAAAGGAGATCAGCTAGTGTGTGGAGGGCAGATTGAAGTAATAATATGACTAAGAAGACCAGCCAAAGGCTATTGCAATAGTCCAACAAAAAGGTAATAAGGTTATGTTATTTAAACAACAACAACAAAAACCTTTCACAAGATTCCCTAAGACCTAATGAATAAATTCAGACTCTTCTTTCTGGCATTTAAGACCCTTCATAATATATCCCTAATCTTTATTTTCTTGTCTTTAACTGTTGCCTACATGTCAACCTGGATTACTTGATATACCTTGAACGTATTCTGGCTTTCTCCAACTTAATGCCTTTGTTTATTCAGTTTCCTTTATGTGAAATGCCTTTCCCCACCATTTCTGCCTGTCAAAGTCTTACTCATAGTTCAGCATCCATTTCAAATGATACTTCCTTCTTGAAGTCTTTCCTGATTCCTTTAATTCTCTCTATCATTTTGTAGTTTTTAAATGACAGCTTTCTGCTTTGATTGTAGTCCTTCATGTACTTGTTTTATCCTTGCTATTATAATGCAAGTTCTTTGAAGGTATTATGATGTTTTGGGAACTTATCATCTACTTCTTCCATCTGGCCATCTGGTCTAAAATATATTCTATGATGGTAACACTTATCCATTTTTTTATTCTCACTGTAATCCTTTTTTTTGGCCCTGCTTCTCACATGAAGTTCATGGATTTTCATAAGGTACATATATATATATGTATATATAATATATACATATGAAAATACATAAAATATGTGTGTACCTAGATCTTTGTATGAAAATCCATCCATCCAACCATGCATACACACACACACACCCCTGTATGAAAATCTATCTATTAGGTTACTTCTTTTTCCTTTGTTATGAATTATGTCCTGCAATCATCATATTCTAGTCATATATATGTATACATATACATACATATATATGAAGTTAAATTTATTTTTATGTGCTATTATCTCATATTCACGTCATTACTAAAATTCAGTGCTTTTGTAAGTGAATAGAATTTCTGCTCCTTTCCTCAGTAATTTTCTCCTTTAAATTATTGGAGACATACAAAGTTATTATTTTTTTTTTATGACACATCAGTTGCTTTCTAAGACAGAGACTCCATTGTGTCCCCTTTTAGGAGTTAAAGATAGTATTTCCCTTTTTCTTTTCATTTTCATTTTAAAACTTTTGATAATATCAGCAAATCTCAAGGCAAAACCTTTTTGTTAGTCTGTCATTATTAGGTTGAAATCATATTTGAATAAGAGCTAATCATCTATCTATTTTTAGTCATGGAATTAAAGCCAAATCCCACCCTCTGATATCATCTTTTCTGTCATTTGTTTAGTACGGAGAGCCTCTTTTCCAGATCTATAACTATGAACTTGTCACCTGGGAAGAAAACAATTGAGCTTGTGTGGGGATGATATGAAGGCAGTGTCCAGCATAGAGGATAATTCAACCACAGGAGTGATCATTTTGGGAGACAAGGCTCAGATCTTGTTCCCAGGGGAGTTCACTGGAACATTTGTCAGCTCCTTAATTTTCCTCTATTTTTTCCCTTTTAGTTGGTATTTAAACACACACACACACACACACACACACACACACACACACACACACACACACACACACCAGAACATTTGTATATACACAGTAGAACACAGAAGATTCTATGTGGAATGGTGAATCTCCATTTCATATTGTTTACTCTAAATAAAAAGAGGTATAATAAATTCAACACTTTGCTTTCAAAACTTGTGTGTGCTTCCTTTTGAAAAACCTGCTTGTGTTCTCTTCTGTGCATTTTTTTTTACAATTGCCCCCCTCCCCACCCCTTTTTGGACATTGCTATTGCTAATTCCTGTTCTAAGTATTACTAAATCCTTGTGGAAATCCATTCTTTTTCCTTTGGGTTTTTTTCTTTTGTAGTTGTTATGAAGTTAGATTTGCAATGACTTTTTATACTGGTTGCTGTTTTATTTTGTTTATTCATCTCTCCACCTTTAGTTGCTCAAAAGGGATTTCGTGTCAGGGCCACACTCTATCCCCGCTCTATTTCTGGGGATGTGGTAGACCTTATTTCTTCTTGTCCTGGATCTTCTGGCTTCCTACATTCCTTTTTTCTTATTGCTATTTCCTTTTTGATGTGTAGAGCACTGGATCCTCAAATGCGAGAGGGTCTTGTAGGTATGTAAGGACAGTGATAGGGACCTCTGTAACCCTGAGCCTGAGCTGTCCTGGTCTGAGCACAGAGGCATTTTGAAGGTAGTTGCCAGTTGCTGTTCTCTGTGGTTTCCAAAGTCCCCACCATGGGGCTTTAAGAACATTTAGAAGCTTTCTTAAGGGAGCCTTGTGCTCTTGCTGAGGCTATGCACGCCCTGTCTCTGGCCATGCTGCACTTGCTGTGTGTGAGGATCTTCCTTTCCTATTGCCTGTGGGCTTCTGATTGACTTTTTATGCAGTTCTCAAATGGACTAAGTCACTTAGAAGGCAGCTTGTGGTGTAGTGGGTAGAGTACTAGTCCTGCATTCAGGAAGACATGAGTTTAAATCTTCCTTCAGACACTTATTAGATTATGACCCTGGGCAAGTCATTTAACCCCTATTTGCCTCAGTTTCCTCAATTGTAAAATGGGATGGGTAGCATAGTGGATGGAGTGATGGACCAGGAAGATTCATCTTCCTGAGTTTAAAGCTGGCCTCAGACACTTATTAGCTGTGTGAATCTGGGCAAGTCACTTAACCCTATTGGCCTCAGTTTCCTCAGAGCTGGAGAAGGAAATGGCAAATCATTCCAGTACCTTTGCTGAGAAAACCCCAAATGGAGCCACAAAGAGTCAGATACCACTGAAAAATGACTGAATAACAACAAAAAAGGGGGGTAATAATCTCACCTAACTTGTGGGGTGAATGGGATGTCCTGGTGAAGACTCCTCAGTGTAATTAAGGTTTGGGATAATGCTGAGTGGGATGAGGGGTCCTGTGAAAACTTCTTAGAAGAATAAATAGAAATTGTATTAGACTCAAGACAGGCATAGCAGCCTGACAGGCCTAAGTTTCGATTTACCAGAAATCACCTGATTTACGGGAATTCAACCCCAAGTACCCCCCCCATGCCATTGTTCAGTAGTTAAAGTTTGACAAGCCTGAAACTCCTGAAGAAGCCCCCCCCCCCCGTATTTTGTTGATGCACCTGTTGCTGTTGTCGGTCATGGTGACCTGGCTATACAGTGCAGTGTCTAGCTTGACTGCACAGCTTTAATTGCTTCTTTGGTATTACTTTAGCAAACTAAGAAATACAGATATGTATATTGTGTTCATTGTTTTGTTTTCAGTTTCTATGGACACTGAGAATGTGAGCCAAATATTGGACAGTTGGCGGGAGGGGGGAATTTGCCCATTAGGGTATTTAGTCAGGTCCTTTGCTTCTGTCTGCGTCTCCTTTCATCAGAGTATTCTGGTGGAAGGACACCCAAATCTCAAGGTTTGAAATAATAATAATAAATTAACTTTCTGTTTCTCCTTGAATACCTCTGTGTGTTCTTTAATTTGAGTGGCATCCCACACATGGGGTTATTGTGAAAATCAGATAATATTTGTAAAAGTACTTATCATAATGCCTGGCACATAGTAGGTACATTATAAAATGCTTCTTCCCCCTAACCCTTTCCCAAAAAAAAGGGAAAAATAATTTTCCATTTCACCTTTACTATAGTTTCTCATTGGATTTTTTTGATCTTTATTCATTTTGTTGGGAGCTTCAGGGTTTTGCTGAAGCAGCGTATGCAGGAGCTTGGAGGTCTACTTTCCATTCAGGTAGCACTTTTGGCAGGAAAACAGTCACCTCCTTAACCTCAAGCCCTCAAATTTTGTGTTCTCCCCATCCCATAAGTGACATTTACTGGCAATGGGACTTTGGGCAATCACTCAACCTCTCTGTTCCAGGTATTTTTCCAGCACAATTAATTTCAGAAAATGGTAGAGGATTTCTTTTCTTGGCAGTTTCTCACCTTTCCAATAAAAGTAGTGAAGTACATTTCCTTATGCCTTCTCTAGGGCCAAGAATAGTCATTATAATTGCACAGCATCCAGCTTCATTTATCCTATTTTCATTGCTATATTTGTAGCCTTTGTGTATATCACTTTCCTGGTTCTGCTTACCTCACTCTACATCAAAGCAGCATTCCTACAAGTCTAATGTTTCTTTGAACTCTCTTGGACAGCAAGGTGGTACAGTGGATAGAAGGCAGGCCCAGAGTCTGGGATACTTGAGTTCAAATCTGGCCTCAGACCAAACACTTAACATGTACTAGCTGTGTGACCCTGGGCAAGTCACTTAACCCCAATTGCCAAAAACCCCCCAAACCTAAACTTACCAGCTGTGTGACCCTGGGAAAGTCATTTGACCTCTGTTTATCTCAGTTTCCCCCACTGTAAAATGGGGATAATAATAGCATCTTCCTCCCTGGGTTGTTGTGAGGATCAAATGACCCTATGATCTGAACTCATACTAGATAGAGATGGGCACTGTGGATTAAAGGGATCTTCCCTCCTAAGTAATAAATGCATATGTTTGACAGGAAATTTTGGAAAACAATGATTTAGCTCAACAATGAATTAGTATTTTAAATCATAGAAGTTTTAAGTGTCATGGAAGGCAAGGATTGGGGGTTGGAGGTATAGATTTAAGGGGATAGGAGATAATTTTGGTTAAGTGTAGCCTTGTGTTGTCCCTTTAAGCATACAAGATATGAGACTGCTTACTTTTTCAATATAGCTGCTCTGCTTAGATTATGTGACCTTGACCTTATCATTATGGCTTAGCAAAAGTAATATATTTATTCTTCTCTGTAAGGAGACAGGTAGTGAAAAAAAAGAACAACTAGTTGACCATTGAAGGATTGAATAATTCCACATGCTGCATTATTGTGGATGCAATATATAAGACAAGTCAACAAGTATTTATTAAATGCTCACTATATGGCATTGTGTTCTATGAGTGAAGCAGAATTGCAGTAGCTCCAAAGAAATGTAAGATGCGCAAATTTGGAGACATTGCTACTCCGAATGTTCATGTAGACTGTTTGTGCCTGACTTGTCATAGAGCCTTCTGAACTCATATTGGTCTGGTCAGTCACAGTCTGACACACTGTACTTGACTCCATCGTAGTGATGTCATTTTGGTCCTCTTCGAGAATGAAATTGGAGAACTATTGATGTGCCAGGCATTTACTAAGGGCTAGGAATACAAGCAGAAAGAAAGACAGCCCCTGCCTTCAAAGAGCTTATATTCTAATGGGGGGAAGACATATAAGAAAAAGCTGAAAAGGTGGTGGTCATGGTAGAGAAAAACTGGAGAAGAATCAGGAACACATCCTGGAGAGGAATGAGATCTGGCTAGCCTGGGTAAAGGTTCTGAGAGGAGTCATTCAATTAAAGGGAGAGGTCATGGGAGGAGAGGGTATTTATAATGTATTAATTCCGAGGCTAGAATGAATTTCCAGGAAGACAAGGTTTCTGGGGCATGGTAGAGAACTTCTGGAATGCAGCCTCAAGAAGGAAATAAGAAGTTAAAGAATGAGCTTTAGTTATATCCAGCAGAGGGCAGTGGGACATAAGGAAATATTATCTACAAAACTCTCTTTTTTTCCCTCATTTACTTCAATGGTAAAGCACTACACATTGAAAAGAAGAGATACAATGATATCCCTTGTCTTGGGGGCAGGACCAATGCCTGTCTTTTAGGCTATTTTAATCTCTCTGTGTTTTATCAAGCTTTGATGGTATATAGTTATTATGTCACTGAGTGAGGGGAATGGAGGGAGGACACCTAACCCTCAGTGATCCAAATCCAATGAAATTCAAGTCATTTTATAAGAGATATCTACTGAATTCAGTAAATAGATGTCATTGTATCAGAAAGGGATATTGTCACATTTTGAGGGAAAAAATGGTTCATATTTGGCTCTCCACGATTCTTATCTTTCTCTCTGTTAGAATGGTAGAATGGCAGATTTGGAAGAGATCCAAGAGATCTTCAAGTCTCAGGCCTCACTTTACACAAACGAAGCCCAGAGAAAGTAAGTGATGTCTCTCACTTTCTAGTTTAGTTTTCTTTCTGAATCTGATGGAACATATATGAACCTCCTTATTACCCTCAGATTTTGAATTCTCTATCTTCATTTAACAGTTTTAGCACAGTGCCTGGCACATTACAGTTGTAGATGCTTAATAAATATGGACTGATTGATTTCATTTTACATAGGGGACTCTAATTCAAGCATCTTAACATTGTAGGGCACCTGAGTTTAATTACCTCATCTTGCAAAGATTGAACCTACTTTCCAGAGAGGAAAAGAGCAGTGAGTTAAGAGAGCCAAAACTATAGCCTATTTCCTAATTCCAACCTAATCCAGTGTTGTTTATGATGTCTTTTGCTGCTACATCTTAAATAACCAAACTTGTTAGGCTCTAATACAAAGAGTGTTGGTGACTTCACTTAGTAAATCCCAAAATTGGGGCCAGAAGGCATCCCCCTCCATAAAAAATCTATACAATTCATTGACCTTTAGGCAGGATAGAAGACACTTCAGAAAAATGTTAGGTATTTGGTATTTTCGGTGGTTGATATATAAGGCATTTAACTTAGTAGCCCTTGAGAACAATGCTGAGCTAAAGTGGATAGATGCAGAGCTTTCAGCAAACATTTGAGATGTTGAATGCGCTTTCAAAAGAGGTCATTATTTTGTTCATCTTCCTTAAATGTTACAGTTTGTTACAAGAGACCATTCACAAAATGGGAATAATCTGTAAATGTTTGTAATGTAAATACAAAACATATCAATAAAACTTAAGAAAGGAAAAAAAAACACAATAGGAATGCCTCTGGGTTGTGTTTTTTTTCCTCTTCTTGTCTATATATTTTTTTTCTTGTCTATCTTTAAAGGCAGCTAGGTGGTGCTGTAGTCAGGAAGACCTGAGTTCAGATTTGACCTTAATAACTGTGTGATGCTGGACAAATCACTTAACTTCCGGCTGCCTCAGTTTTGTCATCTGTAAAATGGGGGTAATAATAGCACCTACCTCCCAGGGTTGTTGTGAAGACCAAATAAGATGATATTTGTAAAATGCTTATTATAGTGTCTGGCACATCATAGTTTTAATAAAAACATGTTCACTTCCTTTCCTTTCTGTGCTGTTTAACATCCTTATCAATAACTTCAATAAAAGGTACTTTATCATATTTTCAGATGACAAAAAGCTGGGAGCTTACAAAATGGATGTCAGATTTGGGATCTAAAAAAATCTCAGTAGGCTAGGATTATGAATTGAATTCAGTAAATTGGAATTTAATAGAGATAAATCACAAGATCACAGAATCTCAGAGTTGGAAGGGACATTGGAAACTACCTAGTTCAATCCCAACTTGAATGAGAATTTCCTCTAAAGCATTCCCAGCAATCGGTAGGATAGGTATAGCATTTATTTGAAATAGGTTGGAATGGTTTCATTTTTAAGAGGCACAGAGAATGTACTCAGGATTGGTTGGATTGGAGACCTACAGATATAAAAATTCCAGCCTGTTGGGAGCTAGTGTCACCGACGTTTGGAAGTTCCCATTGCCTGGTGGAATGTCTTTCTGACCTAGCACTACTGTTTTGTTGAATATGGAAGAAGAGGACAGCAGTATCTATTTTGAATAATTATATCCTTTCTCATAAACAATCATTCCCCCCCCAACATTTTATGGTTCACAATTATTTCATTGCATTCTAATCTTGAGCCTAAATCCTCATCAGACCCAGAATATTTGGAGCTAGTTGGCATTACTGAATAGCAATGTTTTGTGATAAATTTTGTGGTAGAAGTAGAGGAATGATGATGTGGAAAAAAGGGAGCTTTGAGTTGGTACACTGTGGCTGCAGCGCTTTTAGGCATATATGGGGAACTCTTTCAATGGGAGGGTTCTGTCTTGATTGGTTGGTTCCATCAGTAGCCAACTATATCCAGACCTAGCTCCAGCCAAACTTTACTTCACTCCTTAGCCATGTTACCAGCTGCCATGCTGCACTTCAGACCATAAATCAAGCTCTGGCATTCAACTTTTTCATTCCTGAAACACTGGCCCTGGGATCCTGTTGCCTTAATTGTTGGTTGTCTCATTTGCCCAATACATCTAGGTCTGGGCTCCAGCTATACTTCACTTAACTCCTTGTCCATCTCCTAAGTCTCTACATTCATACCTCTTACCACCCCCCTCCCCAACCATAATTAAATCAATTCTGGCATTGCTACTTGAAATGGTTTGCCAATCTATTCCCTCGTGCAGAACTCACCACCTATGTAACTTTGCAAAACCAAAATAGCCCTCCCTAGCCATCACTTCCCTATATGCATTACTCCTCTCTCCCCATCAGAATGTAAACTGTTTGAAGATAGGGGCTGTTTTTGCTTTTGTAATTTGTATCCCTTTCATTTAGCATAATGTTTAGCACATAGTAAGTGCTTAAGAATTTTTCATTTATTCATTCATTCTTAAGGAGGTTCCCTTCCCACTCTGATCCAGTCTAATGGATACTTGACAGATGAAAAATGTTGCAAAAAACTAGCAATCCCCAGGCTCTTACAGTTTTAGAAAAACTAGTTTGCCAGCATAAAACAAATGAAAATACATTGTCTTTGAGCATTTCAGTAATTTCCAAAACAGATATGAAAGCACTTTTGGTTTTTAAGGATCAGGCCTTGAAGACAGAGGGGCCAATGCTGATAGGGCAGGACTGATAGGTTGGGGGAGGAGACTAGGGAGGGATGCTCTGATCCAGAGGTTTCATTGGAGAATGTTTTGACTCCTGCCGAGATTAGGGCTCTAAAGGAAGAGAATGGGAACAGAAATCAGGATGAGAATTGGGAACTGTCACTAATACTAAGAGAGACCCAGGTTTGCCCTATTATTATTCTACAAAGTAGTTGTAATGAGGGCAGGCTTCTACCACCCAAGATTTTAGGAGGTTGGAAGAACTGCAGGAATCCTAGATTTGGGGTCAGAAGACCTAAGTTCAAATCTTACCTCTGTTGATTACTATCTATGTGACCTTGAACAAGTCATTTCATCTCTCTGAGTCTCAGTGTCTTCAACTATAAAATGAGCGGTTGGACAAGGTTCAACCTGAGATTCCTTCCAGTTCTAGATCTATGAGTATAATAATAATAATAATAATAATAATAATAATGATAATGATAATGATAGCTAGCATTCATACAGCATTTTAAGGTTTGCAAAGTAATTTACAAATACTGTCTTTATTCACACAACAGCCCTGGGATGTAGGTGCTATTATTATCCCAATTATACATGTTAGGAAACTGAGGCAGACAGAGGTTAACTGACTTGCCCAGGGTCATACCATTAGTAAATGTGTGAAGCCAGATTTGAATTCAGTTCTTCCTGTTTGCAGGTCCAGCTGCCTAGTCAATGAATCTGTTTAAATAGCAGTCTCGTGACTCATTAAAGCAATTGATAGTAAGGGTGTGGTCTAATGGAAGCAACTTGGAGACTGTCCTGATTGCAGAGTTCCATTGGCTTGGGAAGTTCACAAAAGATTTGCTTTGGCAAAGCCAGTTAAATCAGTTAGAGGCCCCAGAGAAGGGCTGTTTTTTGCTTCTTTTAGAAGGCAAAGATGGAAAGTTCTGCATATCTGGGCCCATAAAGATGAATTCCCTCTGTAGCTAGTTGTCAGTAAGGGTCAGTAAGGGAAGGGGTAAACATCCTAAAAGAGATAGGTTTGGTGAATTGTTCCCCCAACTTTACTACCTATAACCAGCCTGTGTCAGAAGCAAATAGAGCCTGTATTCTGACTGAAACCAAACTTGAATGACCTCAGACCATGCCCAGGTCACACAACCATATGGTTGAGCAGACCATCTCATGACTTTTGAGCAGGAGATGGGGAGAGTCCCAGTGGTTATCTAGTAAAATATGGCTGTCCACACAAATAGGTACTCTGGGGATGATGGGAGGAGGTATTGCTGGGAGGTGGCCTATGATATCTATTCCCATCAGGAGCTTTGGGTGCGATTCTTGAAATATACGATCATAAAGAAGATGATTAATTGTTAGACTGTGGGGATATTAATAAAACACAATATCTTTGAATGGGGTAGCAAAGCTCAAATTCACGATATCCCTCAAAGCTTCTACTCCACCCAAGTCTTTGTACCTAGAATTGAGAGATTCTTGGGAAGACTCCCCTTATGGCAAAGTTTATTTGATTCTTAGACCATTGTAATTATAGGACCAAAAAGGGACTATAAGCCATAGTGGCTTGGAAATGGAAGGGAGTGTTAAATATATAAGGGCTAAGTGAGAATGGGGTTATCAATTTCACCAAAGACTCTTTCTCAATTTCTGTGCCCTATAAAACAGATGACCTAGGACCCTATAAACCTTTGTCCAGAGCTGCTCATCAGGTAATAATACAAGATGGTCCCCAAATAAGAAGGAGAGAGTGCAAGAGGCTTCCATTGTTAAAAAGAAATGGTATTTCTCCTTTCATGAATAGTTGATGGTTTTGCTGGAGGCTGAGACACTCAGTGGCAGCCCCAATGTTTTGCCTCCTTCACTAACCCAATGTACCCATACCAATGAAGTCTTGACTTCCAAGAAATGCCATTTCACCTGGTTCACAATGACTGTGCCTACCCTGATAGAAGTACATGCAATTGTACCTTGGCATCTATTAATCAGACAATGGGGATTTTTTTTTTCTGGGAGACCAATAAACCTTAAGTTGTCTCTGGGCATCCCATCTATGCATCCCTTGAGATATGGGGGTTTGAGAAATCCTCTCATTAGATTGAGGTGTGAGGCACTTGATTGGCATATAAAAGAGTCTCAAGGGACATGGTGGATAAGATCTAAATCTATACTGATTCCTGGAGGGTGGGGGGGCATGGGTCTGGAGCTTGGAGAGAATAGAGCTAGATAATCAAAGATTCTCCCTTTGAGGGTTAGGACTAATGGAAGAACTTTTCTGAGGCCTCCTACTACATACAACTGTTTGTGGTATGTGTTAGTGCTCCTCAGAGATATCATATTCTCTTTGCTAAACTGAATAATTAGGTCATGTGGCCAATAAGGTAGGAGACTAGACATTTTCTTTAATCCTTATGGCCTCTCAAACCTCTCTAAAATAGGAATTATGCATTAGATATAAAGCAATTTCTGCTGTTTCCATGGTCTAGAACACCAATAACTAACAAGGTAACAATATTGCAAACTGACAGCAGAGAAGGCCAATCCCTACCTCCTGCTGCTCACTTAGCACTCCATTCTCCACCGTTCAACATGTGCTGAGCTGTGCAAGTTGACCCTTGGGTTTGCAACAGAACTCAGCTTTACGCCTTCTCTCCTCACCCCCCCAGAGCCATGGAAATCTAAAAGGATGAAGATTGCTTAGTGTGAGACAGCAGCATGGTAGCATTGTGTGCCGCAACATAGCTCAGTCAAAAAGTCAAGGAACAGATAGAACTGGGGCAAAACACATAGGTGTGATTTTGTGGCACTCCACTAAATGTGGGGGAAAGAGCCCACCGTCCAGCTAGGGCAAATTTTGTCTCTCTCTCCCCTCCCCTGAAGTAACTTGGGGAAGATATAGAGGCTAGTAAACTATTAAATTGTCTAGCATGGGAAGAGGCTGAGATAGTTTTGATGTTTAGCTCCCAGGGAAAGCTCATTTAAAAGGGAAGGAGTAAGAAAGTGAACAATGGGAGACTGTAAGGGAAAAAAAGACCCACGTAAATTACCAGAGTTTTCTGGATGAAGAAAGACCTTGAGCATAGGCATATAAACCAGCAGGGAAGATACTAATAACAGGGAATATAGCATCTGCATCAGGTAGAAGTGTCAGGACACGTATGAATAAATACTGTAAGACAGAGGAAAATAAGTCAATACTTAATAAGACAGAGGGTCCTATGGATTCCTAAGAAAGCATGGAGCTATAGCAGGATATTACTAAGAGGCTTAAAAGAAAAAAAGACTTGTAAAAACAGAATTTATGGTTTGCACAGTAGAAATAATTGACAGAATTAAAAATAACTAGAATCCATGGTGGCAAATCTCACCAAAGAAACAATGGAGAGAATTACTGATTGGCAATACAAATACACAGAAGTGAAGGATAATCTGGAAGAAGAGAAGCAAAAAGTAATAACATTATTGAAAACATGATTTCCATATAAGCAAAACATATTGATCTTGAAGATGATGAGGAAAAATGATTATTAAATAACCAATCATTGGGAGACCCAGTTTTTTTTCCCCTCCTTCCTAGATCTTCATTTTCTACTAGGTTGAGCCAGCACCTGAAGGACATTGTTGTTGGAAGAGATTGCCAAAATCCCTAGGGTACATGCCTTTCAATCCTGGGTGGGAAACCCCACCCAACTAGAGAATCTTAAAAAGAATTTGGTTGTTGTTCTTCCTTCTCTAAGAGGATGAAAATGACATCACTATGCTAGAGTCAAGTTATGATGTGTTCTACTGTGGCCGATCAGACCAATATGATCGCAGAATGCTCTACCACAGGTCGGCCCAAATAACTCATATGAACATTTGAGGTGGATTCTCTAAATTTGTGCATCTGGTGTTTCTTTTGAACTCCTTCAATTTTGTTTTGCTCACACAGCACAGCACCTTCTCTGATGAGGGCATGGCATGCTGGCTGGTCATGTGCCAGTGGCTTTCATGTCACACAATCAATTCCAAAGTTCTTAAGAGAGACCTTGAGAGTGTCCTTGTATGGCTTCTTCTGACCACCATGTGAGCACTTGCCCTATGTGAGCTCTCCATAGAATAATCTTTTTGTCAAGTGTGCATTTGGCATTTAAACAATGTGGCCAGTCCATCAGAGTGGTGTTCTTTGCAGCAGAGTTTGAATGGTTGACAGTTTAGTTCAAGAGACAACCTCAGTGTCTGGTATCTTATCCTTCCAGGTGATCTTCAGAATTTTCCCAAGACAATTCAAATGGAAGTGATTCAGTTTCCTGGCAAAGCACTGGTATACAGTCCAGGTTTCACAGGCATACAGCAATGAGATCAGCACAATGGCTCTATAGACCTTCAGTTTGGTAGTCAGTCTAATACCTCTTCTCTCCCACACTTTTCTTTGGAACCTCCCAAACACTGAGTTAGCTCTGGCAATGCATGTGTCAATCTCATTATCAATGTGTGTGTCCCTAGAAAGTATGCTGTCAAGGTAAGTAAACTTATCCACAGCATTCAAAACTTCTCCATTTGCTATAACCAATGGTTCCACATATGGCTGGTGTGGTGCTGGCTGATGGAACACCTGTGTTTTCTTGATGTTAATTGTTAGGCAAAAATTAGTACAAGCAGCAGAGAAACAATTCATGCTTTGTTGCACCTCAGCTTCAGAGGCTGCATTAAGTGCACCTGTGAACAAAAAGTCATGCACCAACACTCCCTCCACTTTGGTCTTGGCTGGTAGCCTTTTCAAGAGTTTACCATCAGTGTGGTAGCTGACCTTGATGCCATGTTTGCCTTCATTGAAGGTGTTTGACAATATGGCTGAAAGCACCATGCTAAAAAGCATGGGAACAAGCACACAGCCTTGTTTCACTCCAGTGGTGACTTAGAAAGCACAAAGAATTCAATCTAATGTGAATTCTGGCCAATTGTGTTCTACTGTGTTAGGTCTGAGCAGAGGTGGACCCTCTTTTGTCTTTGTGTGTGGTTTGTCCTTCATTCTCAAAGATTACCATGGCATCAGGGAGATGATGACATGACTTGCAATTGACTTTGATGTGAGTGAGGAAAGGCTGTGCAAAGTCACCAACCTCACTTTATCCTCTGGAGTCATCTGGGTCTAGTGGCCAGATATCTATCAGGATGACTGGAAATGGCCCAGGATGGAGTGGGAGACTTTGGTCCTTTTAAGCTAAGGTCTTTTCAAGTTCTCACTTTCAGTGAGGCAATGCCCATTCAGTGAATAGGCCTCTTTAAGAAATGAGTCAAGGGATGATCCCTTTAACAGAAAAAAAAAATCAAATTGAGAGGGGAAGACCCTCAGGGTTGCTGGCCAAAAGAGAAATAGTCATTATTTACATTCAATCTGAGCCAGGAGGCCCCCAAAAAATAACCATTAAGTGGTGCTTGGGCAGGGACCAATTTTTTCTTTTTTCTTTTGGCTAGGCAATAGGGTTAAGTGACTTGCCCAGGGTCATGCAGAGTAAGTGTTATGTGTCTGAGGCCGGATTTGAACTCAGGTCCTCCTGAATCCACTGCCGGTGCTCTATCCGCTATGCCACCTAGCTGCTCCAGCAGGGGCCAATTGTTGTCCAGTCCCTGAGATCCAGAGTGAATTGGGTTTAAGCCTTGGTCTTTGAGAATGAAATCTAGCCAGTAAACCCCAAGTTAACTAGATAGTTTTTGGCCATCAAAATTTAAGCCCTAGGCAGGGATACTCGGGATTAGAGATAAGTCTCTTTGTCCAAGACTGATTGATCAGAGTCATGTCCTTAGCCTCTCATTAGAATAAGTCCACCTCTCATTACAATATTCAATCTTCTTGTGAATTGTGAACCAGTTAGAGTTGATTGCCACCCTCAGGAACACCTACTCTTCCAAGGGCATATAAGTGTTGAGTCGATTCCATGAGGAGTCTTTGATCTTTTTATTATTACTTGCTAGCATGATTAATAAAATAATTAATTACCTAGAAACTATGTCTCAAACTTTTTATGCATCACAATGGATGCATAGAGACAACTTAAAGATTATGGGTCTCCCAGAAGAAAACAGTCAATCAAAAAACCTATATACTACAATGCAAGAAATAACACAAGAAAATTGCCTTGAACTACTGAACCCAGAAAACAAAGTACCAATTGAAAGAATCCACAGATTATCTCCAAATGAAAAAAAAAAGACCTATGCTGCAAACTCTAAGACAAAGATTGATTAAATTTAATAATTCCACTCAGAAACAACAAATTCTATAGGTGACCAGGAGAAATACATTCAAATATAAAGCAAGGGAAATCTGAATAATAAGACTTCTGCACTTACCAGAAACTGAAGGAGAACACAGAATAATGTCTTTCAGATGAGAAAAGGAGCTCAAGATATAACCCAAGGTGATCTGCATACCTGAGCTTAACCATTCATGATTTCATGGATGTTCAAAAAAAAAAGTATCAGAAACATTCCTAGAAAGAAAACCAAACCCATAGCAGAAATGGGTTGTTGTTGGCTGTCCTTTTTTTAGAAGAGGATCAATGACATCATGGGTGATGACTTGCATGTGAGTTGGATTTAAGTGAGGCAGAGTCTTCAGTCTCACTCTCTCTTCCAGAGTCATCAAAGTACAGTGGCAGGACAACAGTCAACATGACTAGGGAAAGCCTGGGATGCAGTGATGACCTTGGTGTCTTTGATATCTGTCCAAGCTCTAAATGCCTCACAGCTCTTACTTTAGCTGTCTTCATGACTGTTGGAAAAAATTGTTCTCATTGACTCATTCTGCAGGGGAAGTTTTCCATGCTTGGGGTATACATTCCCCTAACTCACTGATGGGTTTGAGGCCTGTTGGTTACCCTCAACCTGGTTTAGCCTGTCTGCCAAGATGGTTTTACCAGGGTGTGACCCCTACACTTGCTACATCTTCTTGGAGCCATGGGTAAGACTTGGGTAAGAGGTGGACACCAAGGATGGATGAGCATCCGTGAATAGAGCTTGCCCCTCATATCAGAGGTGCTAGTCCTCCCTGAACTTCCCATGCACCCCAAATAGAAGAAATATAAATATAAGAAACATAAGAAGAGAAATAAGCAGAAATATAAGAAAAGTAGATAAACAACCAAGGATAACAACGACATAACAATTGAGAGCCCGTTAAGAGATTTCTTTCTAAATTCATAGAAAAGAGATGACTAACAGCATAAGTCAAATAGCAGTGGATGTGGAGAAAAGGTCTGAAGCATGGACTTAACCTTACAATACTGTCTACGATGAATTAAAGTATTTTGTGGGACTAAATTACAGAATAAGAGGGTGTATAAAAGTGGGGAGGAGAAAAATAAAATAGAGCTCAATATTTGTTGTATTCTAATCAAGTCAGGCTAACAATGAAGGGAAAATAACTCCTGTTATTTTCAGGGAGAAGAGAGCTTACAGGAGAATGAGTGAGGAGGCAAAGGGAAGGATTGAAAAAGAGGGAAAGAAATGAGGAGATCTTGTTTTAGTAGTGGGAGGGGGTATGATTGAGAAGAGAGATTGTTACAAACAGATATTGGGGGCTTACAAATGGTATAATCTGCAGAAATTTGGTATTTAGAGCAACTGCTCATCCTGACTCAGGAGAAGAGGAATCAGTGCTTCTGGACAAAAGTGACACTGAGAAGATGGGAAGGCATAGACTCAGAGAGGAGATTTCAAGACAAATGGGGAAAAATGATCATGGGGAAGGCAAAAGTTAATAATGAACTGCACCATCAGATACATAGTAAAATTCTTACCATGGGGCAATATTCTTTCTATCAGTTGTAGGGATTAGTATTCCAAGAATGAGGTACAACAGAAAGTGGGAGCTGGAGACAACATCTATAAGGCAATAACATAGAAACTGTTTAGAAGAGGTAACTCAAAATAGCTACCTTAGAAACTTTAATTCCATGAGGAATATAGAGAAGAAAGAAGGATTAAATAAGTATAAGGACCATGAGCCAAAGAATAAAAAGTCTAGAACAGGCAAATGGAATATAAATAATGAAGAAAATGAAGGAAAGAAATTATTTTTAAAAAAACATACAGAAAATGAAATAAAAAAAGAATCAATTGAATAATCAGGTTAATGCCCTTAAAAGAAATTGGGGAGTTTGTCTATTATCAATCTGAGCATGGTGGCCATGATACTGTGTTGTAGGCAGCAACATGTGATTTCCTCAACTGAGAACAAGGTGGCTACTTCTGTTCACTGATGCTACTCATGCCAATTGGAGCATCAGCCTTTGAAAGATGAGCATATTATTATCTCATGTGGTTCTTGACATGTCTCTGATCGGAAAATTAATTGTATTGGCCCTCTTTCTCAATCTCAGCTCAAGAGGTTTTCCTTTATTACAACTGATACTTATTCAGCATATAGCATTGACCTTATACTTAGGGCACTTAAAGATCGTGTAAAATTCAGAAGAAATATTGCATCTCCCAGGGCTAAGTAGCTAGCCTGAAGTTTGACTATTTTTTGGCTCTTGTACCTCTTGCAAAGCACAAAAAAATAGCATTATGGTGCCATTTTCCTGCTTCTTCCCTCTTCACTCCATCTTCCCCCCAAAGGTAGGTTCTGAGAATAAACATGACTTGCTTGGCTATCCTGTATGGAAAGTTTTGTATTCCTATATTGCAGTCACTCCAGTGTTATATTGTATGTAAATATTAGGTTGGAGTTTGGAAAAAAGCTGAAGACAGCTTAAAACAGATAAGAAACATTAAATATAATCCCATTTTCTACATTAAAAACTAATTTTCAGAGCAGTAATTTGTAGGAGGCAAATAATCAGATTATTTCCTTTATCTCTAAGTGTTTCCCAGATGGGAAAGCACCTATAATAGTATATTATGCAGTATGACTTGGATGCACATCAAAACCATTAGCTTACTTTAAAACCTCTCATTGGAAAGATGATAACCAGAGTAAAGATCATAGCCACCCTCTGAAGTTGAATTTTAACAAGGTAAATGGAAATAAATGAAGACCAGCAGCATATTTCAGGCTTGCCAATCACACGTGTCTGATAACTTGGGATCGCTTGTACAAACTCAGGTGATGGCTTAGCAGCCGTCCAAGGCTGAGCAGGAAGGGCATGAAATAAGAAGTCTGAGCTGTGGGAGAGTGGGCTAGAAGAGGTAGGGGATGAGGGGAAGGTAGGAGTAGGGAATTACTTCTCTGTTGGTTCTACTTTAGCCATATCATGAGAAGAAATGTTTTGAAATGCAGAGATAGTTGTTCAGACACAGACACTGTCATTAACCGGCTTTCTTGTCCTGCTGAATTTTCTCAGATTTGATAGCACATAATCTTTACCAGTTGTGAAGGCTGTGGTTCAGCTCCTTCCCTTCATTTATTATACTAAGTGAATGTTCCAGCATGATGTGGATAGATACCGTTCACCAATTCCTAGCCAGATGCTAGAGACAGCTTATATTGAGTGAAAAGAGTAATTGACAAGGGATCAGTCAGTTTGTGGTCACTTGGTCAGTCAATCAGTGAGCAAGCACTTGTGAGGTGTGTATGATGTGCCAGGCACCATGAGAACAGGCTTGGTTCTGTCACTTTTTAGTTGCTTAACCTTGTGCAAGTCTTATCACATTTTTAGCCTCAGTTTCTACATCTGTAAACTGGGGATAGTACTACTGTTCTGCTTACCTTTCAGGCTTGTTATAAGGAGCAAATAAAGAAATATCAGTAAAGAGCACTGTCAATTATGAAACACTATAAAAACTAATGATGATGATGATGATGATGATAACCTCCATGAGACTTCAGTTTTTTATGAAGATCAAATGGGAACATGTCTGTAAAACATGTTTAAAGCTGTAAAATGTTATGGAAATGTCAGGTTTCATTATCATTGCTAATTAAGTTAAAAATCATCACTTTGTGTAACTCTGTTTCCTCCCCTCTAAAATAGAGATAACATTACTTACTTTACTAACTTCACAGATTTGTGGTGAGAATTAAATGAGAAAATGTGTGAAAGCACTTCGTAAACTGTAAAGCGCAATTACTGATGAACATATATACATATAATCTCATGTATGTTTGCAGGTGCACATTATATACACAGACACATACAGATTTGGACCAAACACACAAATATACACACACGTGTATATATATGCATATCCATGCACTACACACGTAATATACATATACATATGCGTATGCGTATATTTGCATATGCCTCTGCATATACATGTGTATGTGTAATATAGTATGTATATATGTATACATATACATATGCATATATTGTTGCCCTGGAGTTAGGAGGACATAAGTTCAAATACAACCTCAGACATTTACTAGCTGTGTGACCCTGGGCAAGTCCTGTTTGCCTCAGTTTCCTCACCTGTACAATGAGCTGGAGAAGGAAATGGCAAACCACCCCAGTATCTTTGCCAAGAAAACCCCAAATGGGGGTTGCAAAGAATCATACGTGATTGAACTGACTCAACAGTAGCAACATATGCATATGTATGTGTATATGCATATATGTATACATGTGCATGTGATTTCATTAGTTAAGGTAATTCCTGGTAAAGAATTATCTAAAAATGCAGATTTCTTATTTAAACGTTGAGTCTCTTTCAAAGCCTGGGCTAGTGCTATGAATATGGTAGGTACTAGTTTGTTGGATTAGTACCATTGCCTCGAAGGCATTATGACACTATACAGTCGGAGTCTCTCTATGCCTTTCCCCTTGACTTTCAGGGTCACAAAAAAGAGTTGTAAAAAGATTTATGTTGAAGAACATCTTAACCATAGCCCTGTAGACATTCTATTCAGCTTGGTTTTGTGTCCTTTTCCCTTTTGGGAGGAATGGTCATTCAAGTGGTGCCTTCCAGTTGCTATTCCTACCATCAAATGCTCCAACGTCCTATTCTAATATGAAAAATTTGTGCATCCAAAATGTTCCCCATGGCCCTAATGGAACATAGAATGACTTGTCAGAAAACACACAATGGCTTGGCCAAAGTTCACTTTACGATCTTCATTATAACTGCTTAGCTTTTCTGGGCCTCAGTTTCTTCAGCTTTAAAATAAGGAGGCTAGAATAAATGACTTCTAAGGTCTTTTCTAGGTATGACATTCTATGATTCTATAATTTAAACATATAACTCTGTTGGATTTTGCTTCTGGCATGTGTTAAAAAAATGACAGCCATTAAAAGGCTCAAAGAGAAGTGTTATATATTAATCATAATAAGTTTTATGATCTCCAGGTTATAGACTAATTGGCTTCCCTTTGAGCTTTTTTTTTTCCCTATGTTTTGCTTTAATTTTTTCTGTAATCCACCACGTCAAAAATAATGATTTTTTTCTTCATTCCTCATAGCTGCGTAAATTCTTTAGTTCCAGCAATGGATTTGCTTCATGGTTACCTAACCAAGCATGCAATCCACAGTTTAATTTAATTGTGAAGCATTCATTTATCTGTATCACCAAGAGATGCTCTGGATTTAGTGTCAGGAGATTCCAGTTCTTGCCCCACTTCAACTGTTGTACAGACGTGAACAAGAATTTTGCCTTCTTTTGTTCTTGTTTTCCTTCTCTGTAAAAAGAGGGAGTTCCATAGTGATGGACATGAACTCAAGTTCATTCTTTCAAACTATTTATTAATGTAGCTCTAAAAATAATAAGCCATTGTTCTCTCTCCTTTCTCATTCTTCCTTGGTTCCTCCTCTCTTTCCATTTTTCCTGGATGAACATCTCCTTCCCAATTCCCATGGCAGTGTGAAATGTTAGGGAAACCTACCTGGCTAGCATTTCTCCATTGTCTGGCCCAAGAAAAGCTCACATAGTTGCTAGAATTTTTTTTTTAAGGCAATTGGGGTTAAGTGACTTGCCCAGGGTCACACAGCTACTAAGTGTCAACTGGTCTGAGGCTGGATTTGAATTCAGGTCCTCCTAACTTCAGGGCTGGTGCTCTATCCACTGTGCCACCTAGCTGCCCCTAGAATCTTTTTTTAAAATATCATTTTCTCATCCCATCCTCCTGCTTAAGAACCTTTAGTGATTCCTTATTACCTACTGTGTAATGATTTGTATTCTTATTTAAACTTCTGTTTCAGAGTGTAAACCCCTAGAGGGCAGGGATTATCTTATTTATATTTGTATTATCACAACACTTTTCACAAAGCAAATGCTCAGTGAATATTTATTTAATTAACCAGTCCAATTGGACTCCATGGTTTGCTACCAACTTCTTTATATCTTGCAACTCTCTCTATTTTTAGTTCCATTGCACTAGACTCACGCAACCAAGAGAAGGGGTGAATATACTTTCATATGACCTTCTACAACTTCAAGATTAATTCTTTCATTCATTCTCTTAATGATCTGATCTCCTTTAAGGTCCATGTAATGTGTCTCTACCAGTTTCTTCCCATTCTTGTTGATCTCTTTTGGTCATTCTGACTTTCTCAATGACTTCAGTACCTTGTCTATTTGCTTTCTCTACACTCCATCCTCTTCTATCCTCTTTGGAGACTTCACTGTTTCTATGACTACCTATTAACCTGATCACACAATTCTTCAACTTCTTCAACTACAATGACTTCTTTTCTTACTCCACTTCAGAAATATCATCATATATTTAGGGCTAAAAAGGATATTAGAATATAATCTGGTTATTTTGTAGGTAAAGAAACTGAAGGATGAAAAGGTTAAATGACTTCCCCAGGATCACAAAACAGTAAATGACAGAGCTGAGATTTGAACCCAGGTCTACTGTCTCCAGATCTAGCATTCTATCTACTGAATCACAATATGCTGGCATGATCATAACCTAGCCCTCACCATTTCTTGGAATTGCATTAACATCTGCCCCACCAGTTTGCTTTCTGGACTCTTGACATTGCTATTTGACCTGCCATTGTACCCTAAGGGCCATGTGGCCTTTTCATCTGCCCTGAGACTAAACTCTTCAAAAGGTATTTCCTTTAATTTGAATGTGGGCTCCTTGAGAAATTTTAAAATTTGTAATCCCGGTGCTTAGAAAAGTGTTGGGAACATAGCACTTAATAACACTTTTCCATTCCATACTTCCAGGACTCTAGAACTTTGAAATTCTACTCTCCAATCACAAACTTCTGTCTTTCCAACTCTCCTATTCTCTCACTCATACTAACTCTAGTCATCCCAATTATTTTCACTACTAGGCCCTTCACATCACTCTCTGTCACTGTAATGTTTTATTGGTTTCTACGCTAGAATGCCTTGTTCCACTGGTCGAGGGTTTCTGAAGTTATCAACCTGTGATTCCTCATCTTTGCGTTACCCGCTCCCCCATCATCTATATTCTCCACTTCTGCTTAAGTTACCTAGTCATCAAGTAGTTATTAAATGCTTATTATGTACCAAGTATTGTGCTTATGGGTGCTGAGTGCCACGGAAGAAAGTCGCAAAACTAAAGTGATTTTACTACTAAAGATTTATGCTACAGTTGCTGCTTGACATTGCTTCCATTAGACCCATGGTGACTCCTTATTTCATTATTCTGAATGACTATTCCAAACTTTCCTTCTTTCTTCTCATTCCTACCTCTAACCCTTATATCTATCTATCTATCTATCTATCTATCTATCTATCTATCTATCTATAGATATATATATGTAGATATAGATAGTATGTATGTATGTATGTATAGGTATATATATACATACACATACATATGAAAATTTACATTATATATCTATCTATATCTATCTATATATATATATATATATATAAAATCTCATATCATGTCATTCTATACCTTCTATACTCCAGCTCAACTGTATTTCCTTCTGTCCTCTTAACATACATCTATCCTTTGCCTTATGCAGTTCTCTTTGCTTGGAATACTCTCCCTCTCTCCATTTAGCTGCTGCATTTCTATTTAAAATGCTATCTCGAGATAACTTTTCCTATCTCCCTATTTCCCTTCCCAGGTGGTATTGTCATTTACCCTCAGACTATGTAAAAGCACCTTGCTTTGTAACTCTATTTGTTTACACCAGGCCTGTGATTTAATCTGTGTGTAGAACTCCAAGTGAGCAAGTCTTCTCCATTCACTGATAAAGATTAAACCTAGTTCTGCAACTGATAGTCTTAGAGTTTCCTGGAGTCACTGGGAGGTTAGGTGACTTGTCCATGTTCACACAGCCAGTATTTATTAGAAGGGTTGGATAACTTAGATCTTCTTGACTCAGAGGCAAACTTTCTACCTATTATACCAAGGCTGCTTCTCAACCGTTTAATTACTTATGCAATATTTATCATAGATATTTGTAGGGCTGCCTTAACCCAGCTAGACTGTAATCTCAATGGAGTCAGGGACTATATCACATCTAACCTGTATCTTCTTCAGTATCTAGAACAGCACTCTAAATAGTAGATTCTTAGTAGCCGTAGTTATCATAGATTTTTGCAAGGTTGTTAGACTGTAATCTCAAAGAAGTCATTATCTTCTTCAATATCTAATAAAGCGCTCTGTAAATAGCAGATAATAAGTAAATGTTTGTTGTTCTTGGCAATGTGGTGTGTTGGAAATTATACTGGATGTGAGTTTAGGAGAATTGGGTTCAAATCCTGCCTTGGACTCCTTTACTGTTGTTGAAGACCTTTCACATTATAGACTAACTCTGCCTTTTCAATATTATGACATATCATATCATTCCATACAATCTATACTCCAGTTCAGGTGTTCTTCTCTCCGTCCTCTGAACATAAATCTATCCTTTGCTTATGCAGCTCTCTTTACTTAGAATACTCTCACCCTCTCCTTCTAGCTGCTGCATTCCTATTCAAAACTCCATTTCCAGATAGCCTTTACTGTCTCCCTATTTCCCTTCCCAGGTGCTATTGTCATTTGTCTTCAGACCATGTGAAAACACCTTGTTTTGTAACTCTAATTTTTTTTATACCAGGATGGTATAAGTGGGTCACACTAGCTGTGTGACCAATGGAAGGTTATTTCATTTTATTCCACTCAAAGTTTACCCATCTGAAAAATGAGGATAGTTAAACTTGTACTCCTTACCTCAAAGGTTGGTTGAGAGGAAAACATTTTGTAAATCTTAAATCAACATGTCAAAATAATTTATTTATTTATTTTCCTGTAGTTATTATCCAATAGAACCCGCCATTCCAGTCATTCGTTCTTTTATCCTCCTTGGTCCCCAACAGCTGCCTACTATATACCATATGTTAGCTTTGGCTCATGCTGTTCACTTCTCAGAGTGTACCCTCTCTACTCTCTTCTCTTCTAGTACCTGTCTATCACCTCCTTCAAGACTTGACTCTTTAGTAAAAGATATCCACTCAACCAGGAAAGCTTCTCTGATACCTCACTTTATTACTTAATTTTTAAAAGTATTTTTATATTTTTATGAAAATAAATTCAAATGAAAATAAGTGAGCTTTCTTTGATGGTTAAATTATATGTATACTCTTCAATTATGCATATCCTAATGATGCTAACTACATTCTCTGTGTCTTTTTCCCTACTTACCAGGCTCTTACTGGCGGGAAGCCCTTGGGATCTGTGTTAATAGAGCAGAGAGATACATAGAAGAGAGTTGAAAGAAGATGCCACAGCTTCTTTTGGGGTGACTTATTTACAATCTAAGATAATACTTTGGAGTTTCACTGAAGGGTAAATTTAGCCTCTTTCTATCTTTAAATCACTACTTATGTAACTCAAGGTACATAGGCTCTGAGTTCCCTGCCAGTTCTATATTTATAATCCTGTGATCTATGGTTCTTGACCAGAAATTCCATTTTCTTGATCATTCTAGAAGCCTAGAATCTTGTAATAGCTGAAAACAACCACTGAGGATATGTAGTCTAGTCTGTACCTGAGCAAGAACCCTTTGTCAATATCTTTGACAATCCCTGAAATAGCTACACCCAAGAAAATAGGGAAGGGCTCAAAGGATGTTGTCAAGGATGCAGGTCTTGCTGACATTGTGATAGGATCATGACTGTTTAGTCTTTTGATGTGTGCTGCACCTAAGACGTCAAGCAACTGACAGCATAGTCCAATATACCAGACTTTATTCAAGGAAATATTCAACACAGCAGAGCACAGCACAGTTACATAGGGAAAGTCATCCAGATGACCAGACTCTCTAGTTACACTGCTCTACCACAAAGGCTATCACCTACAACCTTATTCTTTTGCTTTCCCCTTTTTCTAAATATTTAGCTCAATAATCACAATAGAATGAGCCATTACAACACCCAATATAGAGATTGTGGGTCTCTTTTCTATTATCTGCTCCCAGAAGATAGCCTCAAAGTGTGAGATGAGTGGTGACCTTCTTATGTGAGCTTGCAGTAAATGCTGCTTTCTTTACCCATAGATTGGTTTCCTTTCCCTTCCTGATCATGGAAGCAGCTTTAGGTTTGCTAAAGCACAAAATCACATTTAATTGCACATTTTGTGTTGAGTCAGCCTAGCGTTCTTTCTCTTCCCCCTCCAATTTCTTTGTAAACCTACTTCAGTTGGATTTAGGTAATGTAGATGCTTGTGGAGGCGGTAGCCACAGCTTATTTTCAAACCAAAGCTACTAGGATGAAAATTTTCCCAAAGCTAGTTGAAATTCAGAGTCATAAAGACATTTTCCCTCCACATATTTCATTCAAAGTGAGTTTGGGTGCATTTTTGGTTTTCAAACATAAATTCAGATCAATATAACATTATTATAACTATGACTAATATTTTCTATAGCCCAAAATAGTATTGAACCATTCTGTACCCCACCCCCAGTATATTCAGAGACAATGAATTTGTTTTTAAAAAAAATATATTTATTTTTAGTTTCAACATTCACTTTTATAAGATTTTGAGCTCTAAATTTCCCCCCCCTTCTCTCCCCTCCCTCCTTAAGACAGCATACAATCTGATATAGGCTCTACATGTACAATCATTTTAAACACATTTCCACATTAGTCATGTTGTAAAAGAAGAATCAATGCAAAAGGGAAAAACCACAAGAAAGAAAAAACAAACAAAAAAAACAACAAAAAAGAGAAGATAGTATGCTTCAATCTGCATTCAGACTCCATAGTTCTTTCTCTGGATGGGGATAGCATTTTCCATCATGAATCTTTTGGAATGAGATTATGAATTTCTGAACAAAAGAATAGTAAATGTAGGCAAATTAAGACAAAAATATGAAAAGTAAAACACTTTTAAATTAGAAAGAAATCTTCTAACATCACTAAGGATTCTGTTTTCTTCCAATCTTCTCACTCCCCAAACTCCATACTCAATAATTAGCCTTGAAAACCAAAGAGTTAACACAAGGAAAATCAATCATCTTGCCAGATCTAACACATCTTTTTTTGTGGTTATAGAAGCCATATAATAAGATAGCTGCCATCAGTTAAATGAACAAATGCATCACAACCTCTGTGTCAAAATTAGCAAAGTTGACTAATTTGCAAATTATTGATTGACATTAAGCCAGTTCATAGACATCTGCTGAGATCAGGGTCCATATATGATAGTGGGATCAGTTTGCAAATTCAGATCCTTTGTGCCATTGTCACTCATTCTAAGTAAAGATGTAATGTTAAGTAATGGGAGATATATCTATATATCTATATATTTTTGATGGTTCTGATCCACCCAGAAATGGGGGGGGGGAGAAGAAATGAGTCTAAGCTGTTCTTTTCTATAGACAAAGAAAAAAAGTATAGACATTGCTAAGATTTGTAAGATAAAACATGTATGCAGCCAAATTGGGCTTATTATCCCCCTGCCAGGTAAAATACTGATCATCTTTTAAAAAATAAGCCAGTTAATATTTGAGGAAGGAAAATTTGCATTTCTATCATGTGAAATTCATCTGTGATAAGACATTTTGTTGTTAAAGTAACTAAATGTATTACACCTCCCCCCAAAAAAAGAATTTTAAAACGATAACTTCAATGCTTGCCTCTTGAACAGAATGAAGCAAAATCATTCCCTCACTCAGGATAATAAGTTTTTAGGAGTAATTGTTCTTCAACAGAGATAAAAAGCCCAACTCTTAACTGCCTGATTTCCTAGATAATATTGAAAGAAATGCAATTACAGTTATGGTAATGGATATGGTTTTTACCTGAAAATGATCAGGGGTCAAGAGTTCAAAACCCACAACAGAGCATCCTTTGCACCTTTAAGGGCAATGAAGAGACTGAAAGCTCCAATCTTCTATTTCTTATCACCTTTTTTCCTTCACCCTGACTATAAAAGGGAGTATTGGGGAAAGATGGGTCCACAGAACTCTCCATAGATCACCTTTCCCCTGATCCCTTCTTCTTTCATCAGCTCTTACATCCTCCAAATGAGCTTTCCTCTCCCTAAGGAGAAGCAGTATCACTCTGAATTATCTCTGCTCATGGGAGACTCCTACAATATGGATAAATGAAATTCAGGATAATCTTAGACCTCAACTTCAGCTATTTTTGCTATCTTTTTTTTTAATACACATTCGTGATGATCAAAATGCATTCTGAGAATAGTGCCTGCTAAACCTGGAGAATTTTCAGGGTCTGCTAAGGGCAATCTCCTATCTGTCACCAACTGGAATGTATAGCAGATCCTTCTCGATCTATGCTGTATGGTTAAACTAAAGGGAACATACAACTGACTAATGTCCAATAGTGGCCAGTTTGACAGGTTCAAAATTTGTTTTGGGAGGGAAGGGATGTCTTAACAGCCTCCAGAGGATACAAGCCATCAATTAAAAAAAATCAAAGTTATATCATAAATCAAAAATCATAAATGAAAATCAGTTAAATAATCAAATAATTTAATTAGAAATGTCAATCCAATCACACCTTACTCATTTGCCCATCATCCTCATAAATAGCTAGTTGTCAGACAATTCTATGTGCCAGCAAACACTGAGGTGAGTCTCCATTTCTGTCTAATGTCCCTGTGGAATGGAAATGAAAGGAAGATATGTGAAGTTGGGTTTGAGGCGAACCTACCATCTAGGAAACTTTATATACAAATTTCCAAGTCAGGGAAGAAAATATCAGGGGTACTGGAAAAACAAAACATTCATATGTTTTGGAATGTAAGTGAGTCCTCATCTACTTAGGATAAAGCAAAAGGTGGGGTCAGTAGTACAGAACAAAGAAACCTTAAAGATAAATTAACCAGGGTAGGAAAAGCTGGAAACCAATTAGATAATTTGCCTTGCTTTGATGTCTTGCTATGGGGCCATGTTTAGATGGGTCAGTGTGCTGACCTTTACCTCAACCCCTCATCCCCAAGTCTACTTCAGGCAAAACAGCTGTTTGCTCCTTTGCACCTTGGGCTGCAAGGGTCCAGCATCTTATTTCTCAGCCTTACATATGCTTTCTTCCTTGTCTAAAGATAGTGTAGCAAACTGTACAGATGTTATGAGGTGAAGATACCTTGAACTGGCTATATATTATATAAGAAGCATCTAGGTAGCACAGTGGATAGAGTGTTGGACTTGTCAAGAAAACCTGAATTTGAATCCTGCCTCAGACACTTAACTGCCATGTGGCCCTGGGTAAGTCAGGTAAATTTCCTGAGACTTAGTTTCCTCATCTGCAAAAAAAAAAAAGGTGAGGATAACAATAGCATCTGACTCACAAAGTTATGATGAGAATAAAATGAGATAACATTTAAAGTGCTTTGTAAAGCTTACGGTATTTTATAAATTATTTTGTACTGTTATGTATATATTATATATCATATATAAGCAGCGAATATAAGAGTAATTATGGATTACTATTTGATATTTTTAAATGATTTTTTGTTAATTTATTTTTAGTTTTCAACATTCACTTCCATAACCTTTTGTGTTTCAAATTTTCTCCCCTTCCCTCCCCTACTTCCCCCCACCCCCAAGACGGCATGCAATCTGATATAGGCTCTACGAATACATTCCTGTCAAACATATTTTCACATTAGTCATGTTGTACAGAAGAATTAGAACCAATAGGAAGAACCATGAGAAAGAAGAGCAAATAGTATGCTTTGATCTGCATTCAAACTCCATAGTTCTTTCTCTGGATATGGATAATATTTTCCATCATGAGACTTTTGGAGATGTCTTAGATCCTTGCATTACTGAGGAGAGCTAAGTCTATCAAAGTTAGTCATCACACAACATGGCTGTTTCTGTGTACAATATTCTCCTGGTTCTGCTCACTTCACTCAGCACCAATTCATACAAGTCTCTCCAGGTTTTTCTGAAGTCTGCTTGCTCATCATTTCTTACAGCACAATAATATTTCATTATATTCATATACCACAACTTGTTCAGCCATTCCCCAATTGATGGGCATCTCCTCAATTTCCAATTCTTTGCCACCACACATAGAGCTGCTATAAATATTTTTGTACCTGTGGGTCCTTTTCCCATTTTTATGATCTCTTTGGGATACAGCCCTGGAAGTGCTATTGCTGTGTCAAAGAGTATGCACATTTTTATAGCCCTTTAGTCATAGTTCCAAATTGCTCTCCAAAATGGCTAGATCAATTCACAACTCCACCATACTGTTTCATATTTTAAGATACACTTATGAATCTCTTGAATTTTAAGTATTATATTTTATGGTGGGGGAAAATAGCTGTCCTGTACCTGATTTACATTGTACATAGCGAAACTTTATATTCCTTTTTGGAGAAGACCTAGATGTGAGCCAAATCTCAGCTTTGTTTAAATGATTGCCCATAGAATTCTGCTCTTGAGTGGGGGAATAATGAACAAAAAACAATTTTTAAAAGCCTAACCCTTTACTTTAGAAGCCAGGGTACCTTAGATCTGAGCCTGGCCCATATGAGTCTAGAGCTAGATACCTTTAAGTGTGAGCGAAGATGCTGTCCCCTGGTTCAGCAGGTCTTGTTACATAATATTTTACCAGTTTGGGCAAATGCTCCAGCAAACTTTGGGGGCAGCTTCCACTTTGCAATGGCTTATGGTAAATGTGGTTAGAGATATAAACTACCTAGAATTATTAACATACCAAGGTGATCTCTTCATCTTTGGAAATACATTAGAAAAGCATGATCAAAGGATAATGAAATATTAGTCTAGGCTGAAAGTTTCTGTTTTCAAACTATCAATGGACAAGTTCCAGGTATGCAGTTTTTGTCAAGTATGTGAGTCACATAATATTTGAACAGGGTATGATTATTAACCCCAATAAAATAGGAACACTCATATAACATTTAATTTGCTGTGCTTTTTTAGTTTTTTTTTTTTTTTGCTTTAAACTAATATGTCCTTTGATTGGCTTAGTAAAGGTAAACACATACCTTATAGCTGATGGGCTATGGTTTTGAATAGGACAACAACAGTAATCCACAAAACACAATAAACCTGAGGTGGCTAACTAGGAGTTCACCTGGGTAGGGTGCTACCTGTGGAAAACACATGAAAAAGTAGAGTGGCATTAGAATTTGAGGAATGTTGAATAGCAGACAGAGGAATCTATGCTTTACTCCAGCAGGTCACTAAGATTTCTTAGTGGAAGAGTGATGTGACGAGATCTATGCATAAGAAAGAATCTATTGGCAATCGATCTTCATTTATTAAGCACCTACTGTATGCCAGTCACTGTGCTGGGGATACAAAAAGAGTCAATAGGCAGTCCTTGTCCTCAAGGAACTTTAGCCTAATGGTAGAGATAACATGCAAACAGCAAAATGGGAAGTGATGAACAAAGGGAAAGCACTAGAATTATTAAGGGCACATGAAGTATGAAGGATGATTTGAGGTTAGGAGATTGCATGTTTGTTTATAATTCCAAGTTTTAGTATGAAACATATTTGTGGTTTAGTTGTTTTCAGTTGTGTCTGAATATTTGTGACTTCTTTTGGGGTTTTCTTGGCAAAAATACTGGAGTGGTTTTGCCATTTCCTTTTCTAGCTCATTTTACAGGTGAGGAAAATGAGGCAAACAGGGTTAAGTGACTTGCCTAAGGTCACACAGCTAGTAAGTGTCTGAGGCCAGATTTGAACTCAAGAAGATGAGTCTTCCTGACCCCAGGCCCAGCACCATATCCACTGCATCACCTAGCTCCAACTGTTCTATATACACATAAAATTAAAAAAAATACAAATACAAAATCTTCTGTTTGGTATTCAAAGTCTTTCACAATCTCACCCCTCCTACATTTTCAATCTTCTTATACCTTGCTCTCTACTTTGTATACTCTTTGATTCAGTTTCATAGATCTCCTTATTGTTTTGTGAATAAGATGCTCCATCTCCTGGCTCTGGGCACTTTCTCTGGCTGTCCCCCACACCTGGAATGCTCTCCCTTCTCATTTCTGCCTCCTGGCTTTCCTGGACTCCTTCAAATCCCAGCTGAAATCTTATCTTCTACAGGGAGCCTTTCTTAAACCCTCTTCATTCTAGTGCCTTCCCTCTTTCCATTATTTCATATTTATCTTGCACATAGCTTGTTTGTACCTATTTGTTTGTTTATTATCTCCTCTATTAGATTGCAAACTCCTTGAGGTCAGGGACTGTCTTTTGACTCTTTTGTATCCCCAGTGCCTAGTATGGTAGCTGTACCAAATAGGTACTTAATAATGTTTATTCATTACTGACTATGTTGCCTTTCCATTTGAGTATTTTTAAAATCTTTGACTAGGTGCTTAAATAGAGAATCAAAGGGATAAAAGCATAAGAGCAGAGATATTAGGCTGTTTTAGGATTTTGAGTCCTTCAGTAGTAAGTTATTCTATTAAAGTAGGTAAAAACGTAATTTAGAAATGTTAGTGTGGGACAGCTAGGTGGCACAGTGGATGGAGCACCAGCCCTGGAGTCAGGAGGACCGGACTTCAAATCTGGATTCAGGCACTTAATAGCTGTGTGACACTGGGCAAGTCGCTTAACCCTAGTTGCCTAAACAAAACAAAACAAAAACAAAACAAAAACAAAACAAAAGAAAAGTTAGTGATGGTTTACAGTTTCTCATGATCCTGGTTCTGCTAAGTTGATGCTACTTGAAATGAGTGTTTTCCTATGGTCAAAGACCAGTCAGACAAAGAGATTTATTTTTACTACTTTGGTGGATTTTTATTTATTTGATCATATCCAGTAGCTCTTGCTAACTTCATAACTTAAACAATGTTTCCACTTCCTCAAATAAATGACGTAGGTGAATATTGTGAATATTGGACTGAAAGAACCATTTAAAGTGTGGAGAAACAAAGTTTGCTGTTTAATCAATAAAACATTATTTTATTGATTAACGTTCAAAGTATTGTTCATATAGGTACATGGGTCATGAAAATTTTGAATGCTTACCTGAGGCCTGAGACTTCCAGGGGCCCACATTGCAGGTGGCCATGTTTTGGGGCAGCGGCATGGGGGCTAAGTTCCAGGCAACAACATTCCTGGAGACTGAAGCAGGACGAGTGATTCTTCTTCCCCTGCACTCCCTGTCTCCAGTATGATGATTGATCTATTTACTGTCCCAGGGTAGCTCTGCCTGCCATGTTCCTCTCTTAGTCCACCTTCCCACTGGGGTGAGGATTGGACTGTCCTGTTACACTCAGACCCCCACCCCATCTGCTGCTTGGAGACTTTCATGATGGTAGAGGTGCCAGGATCATTTTGGAATTAATAAGAAAGACAGCCATGGTATGACTGTTCCTCCTGCTAATATTTTCTATCCATATCTTTTCCTTCCTTTTCTACTGGATCTCTTGGAAAGATGGAATCATTAAACACCTACTATGTGCAAGATACTGCGATAAGTGCTTTACAAATATTATCTTAAGTGAATCTCACAACAATCCTGGAAAGTAGATGCTATCATGATCCCCGTTCTACAGTTGAGGAAACTGAGGCAGACAGAAGCTAAGTTATTTGCCCAGGGTCTCAAAGCTAGTAAGTGTCTGAGGACAGATTTGAACTCTCAGGTTTTCCTGACTCTAGGCTTAGCACTCTTTCTGCTGGGCTACAATGATTGTGGAAGTCTCCTCTATTGTAGTTCCTTCCTTCCTTCCTTTTCCTTCCTTCCTTCCTTCCTTCCTTCCTTCCTTCCTTCCTTCCTTCCTTCCTTCCTTCCTTCCTTCCTTCCTTCCTTCCTTCCTTCCTTCCTTCCTTCCATATCCATCACACTCAATGTTTCCTTTTGTGATTTCTTTTCTCCTTGCAGGCTACTCTTGATGTTCATCTTAACCTGACCTTGAAACTATTGAACTCATTTATCTTCAAACATGCCTAAATAGAGAGAAAACACATACTCAAAGAACCATACCACTATACTCTTATACTTTAATGTCTTTTTCATCTCATAGTTATAGTTATTTCTTCTGATGTCACATATCACAGGTGGTCCAAGCCTTTTGAATCTATGTGATACTTGTCCATTTCCTTCTGTAAGTCCTCCAAAGTGAGTGCACTCAGCTTGCTGGAGGCCTTCCCTTAGATCTGTTGCTATGTGGGGAAAAAACATGGAGCACCTAAATTATCCATCCTCTCACTTCCTACATGACTGACCCACTTCCTTTGATGCTCAAATATCTCTGATGATTTACTTTATGCCATTTCTTCTGTGAGATTTTTTTTTTGTCAGCAATATGTTGCAGCCTGCTCATACCCATCATGCACACCTCTTCATTGCCATTTGGGTGACCTATAACTTTAATTCTTTGGACAAAGTGGTATTCCGTGAATACCACAGCCACCTTGCCTCATTGGAAGAATATTGATGTTAAAAAGGACCTTTGTTTTAATAAGAAAGTTGAAGTAATAAAAAGCACTGTACAATTTTCCAGGAGCAATTCGGCCCATGCATGACATCCTTTGTTCAAATCTTTGTTCAGTTTGTTGTCCATTTTCAATGTGTGTCCTAGATATATGCACTGATGAACCAGTCCTATGGATGTCCATCTGATTGTACATCATAATCTGGACAACAGAACATTCTTTATCAGCTTGTTTTTTCCTATGTACATAGTTAGGCTTGACTTTTTTTGAGTTTTTATAGATCTCATTTAGCAGGCACTGAAATTCTCCAGGGCTTTATCAGAACGTTATCCACAAATAAGAATATACTGGAAGACCTCAACAGTGTGGTATGGTGGAAAGAGTACTAGATTGGAAATCAGAGGACCTGGGTGCAAATCCTGACTCTTCCATTTACTATCTATGTAGCTGGGCAAATCACTTGCAAATCACTATTATGCCATCCGTGAGAGGAAGGAGCAGGCAATGAGATCACCCAAAGAGGCACATGATGGAAATGTGTGGCTTGGCACATATGTGGAGGGGTAGCTCACCTCTGACTATAAAACCACTGAAGTCCTCTGGTGATGTCATGTTCTTAAGGGTCTGCTCCCAGCCTTGGTATAGCATTTCTCTGAGTGAGGTGCTCTGCTGATGCCAATGTGACTTCTCCGAACAAAATCTTTGCTCATCTCATGAAGCTGCTCTGTGGCATCTACTTTGGGCATGTTTCTCTACTGATCTCTGCTGGACAAATAATCTCAGATGAATGTTTCTCACTACTACTATCTTCTGGGTGCATTTTCTCTTCAGGGAATTTTTTTTCTAGAAACAAAATGTTAAAATTGGAAAGAACCTTAGAGATCATCTTGTCTGGTCTCATTTTATAAATGAGGTAACTGAGACTCATAGCAATTAAGTGACTTGACCAAGGTCATATATCTAGTGTGAAATTGGTTAAAGTTTATACTGATGTCAAACTAATGCTAGCTTAGTCACATGAATGTTCTTTGACTAATCAGAACAGACAATTTATTTGAATTTGTCTTTGTATTGGAATTAAATGTATAGACTTGTATTCATATTCAGATGATCTAGGTTTGAATCCTGGCTCTGTCATGTGCTGTGTGTATGATCTTTGTTTAGTCACTCACCCCTTGTAAGCTTCATGTTCCTCATCAGTAAAATTGGAAGGATTAGATGACCTCTAAGATCCCTTAAATCTGTATCTATGATCCTATGAAACTATGTTCTGTGGGCTTAGAATTAAATACATTTGTTCTAAGCTATGTCTAGAACATTGCATTTTCAAGAGCTCAAAATACAACAAAAGACCTGTATTTTCTTATGTTGGAAGGACGCCTAGGTACCTAAGTGTAAGCTACTCCTCCCATTCGCTCATCTCTGGACTTCAGTCTTACCCTCCCAGGTCCCAATTCAGCTCTATCTACTCCTTCCATGGAATCCTCATTCCAGCTTTAACAAGATTCTCTTCATCTTAGACCTTTTCCTCTAATGTTGCTTCCATTTTCCTGCACTCACAGAGACCTGGATTCCCCTAGAAGAATCTGAATCCCTGGCTGTCATGTCTAGTACTGGCTCTACTGTCTCTCATGTCACTTTGACCAAACCCCCAACTATGGATTTCTTCTACTTCTTTTACTCCTATACATACGCCACTGAATGGTGCCGGTGGAAGTCATTCAGCCATGGTGATTAGGTCCTCTACAAATTTATACTATCTATTTTCACTGGGCCCTCACTGCAGCAAGGCAAGTCTTTTACTCTTCCCTAATTCATTCTCTATCACATGCCCCCAGCAGAAAGGGGAGCCTTTCCTTAAGCCTCTCACACCTCCCCTCCTTCCACCCTGCAGAAGATATCATCTCATACTTTACTGAGAAAATAGAGGCAAAATGCACCAGCATCTCCATCTTTATTTCTGAGAATTGTTTGACATTATTTCCTATTATTTTTTTCATTACTCAAGTCTCTGACAAAAAGATACCTTTTCTCCTCATTGGGTCACCTCCATCTCCTTTAGTGGATTGCTCCTATGCTTAAGGATAGATGCAGCTAGGTGGAACAGTGACAGAGAGAGGGACTTAGAGACAGAAAGAATTTATTTCAAATCTTGCCTCAGACACTTACTAGCTGTGTGATCCTGGGCAAATTACTTAACCCCTCTGTCCTCATTCCCTCTGTTCCTCATCTATAAAAGAGGGACAATAATAGTACATTTCTTACAAAGAGGTAAGAATTGCAATGATCCTCAGTATGACTAAATGAGTTAATGAGTAAAGCACTTTGAAAACTTTAAAAGACAATGTAAATGTTAGCTATTATTATTATTATCGATGGATAGGTAAAAATTGATTAAAAGTTTACTATGGGTCAAGCACTATGCTAGTGCTGGGCACACAAAAACAAGAAATAAAATGGTCCCTAATCTCAAGGAATTTACAGTCTAATGTGGGAAAACAACACAAGAAGGGGAAATGGAAATTGGAAGGGGCTGTGGGTTATCTGTTGCAGAGTGAAATAGGGGCTGACTAGAGAGTAAAATAAGAAGGAAATGAGCACTGTGTCTGGGACTTCTCATAATATAGCAGTCTTGGGCAAGGATTCATGAATCGTGGGGTTGTCCCTAGGGTGGGGTCATCATCCTCCACGGGGAAAAGCAGCTGGTGTGTAGGTGGGACAGATAATTCAGGTTCCCCTACTTATTAGGGAAAACTAATGCAGGGAAACAAGGAACTCTGGTCCTATCACACCTTTACAGCCTGTTTCCAACCTATCTTTTCAACCTGGCTTTCCTTCACTCACTCTTTGATCCAGGCAAACTGGCCTTCCTGCTGTTCCTCGCCCGTCATATTCCTTCGCTCATTTCTGTGTCTCTCGGGCTCCCTCATCATTTTGATTTTTTCAAGTATCTAGTCTCCCTTAAAACTCAGCTCAGGCGCCACTTGCTATATGAGGCCTTTCCTGATTTTTCCAGTTGCTAGTTCTTTTTCCTTAATTGTTTTCTGTCTCATTGCCACTGTCCCCTCCACACACATGCACACACACGTTGCATATATTTATACGAGCAAATGTTTATATGTTGTCTCCTTTAGAACATGAACTCCTAGAGAATGGGGGCAGTTCTGTTTTTGTCTTCATACCCCCAGTGCCTAGCACTGAGCTTGGCACATAGAAGGTGTTCAATAAATGCTTGTCGATTGATAGGTACGGAAACTGTGTGACATCTCCCATGCCTCCCTGAAAGCTGCATGGTATAAATGTTGAAAAAGATCTCAGATGATCCAAATGGAATCGTACACTTTTCTCTCATCACCAACTGAAGCATTGAGCTATTCCTCACTTTTCCTCCTTAACCTTTTCAAGGAAGAAAGAATATAAAAAGATATTAAGGTAATTATTTTTAGGAATAAGAGAAATGGGTTTGCACAAAATTGAAAATGAGTTCATAATAACTTGTTAGATGAATGTTCATCTACTACTATATATTACAAAGCAAAATGCAGCATGAGTCACACCTATCTTGGGCTCTATCCAAAGAACTTCAATTGCTTTTCAGGTCTTGCCTGTAAAGCAATCTTATGACATGGATCCAGAGAAGACCATTTTAGTGATATAATACTGAGTAATGTAGATAGCCTGACATCCTAGTGTATGGCATGGTGCTTGGCACATAGTAAGCACTTAATAAATTCTCTCTCTGTCTCTCTGGCTTTCTTTGTCCCATACTCTATCTCTCTTTTTCTCATTTATTTATCTATCTAGCTATCTTTCTATCTCTTGAAAACTTCCACAGCAAAAGTCCACTGATTTGGCACTGATTCCATGCTAATGGAATTAACGGGGTTCCATAGAAGTGAATTTTCTAGATAAATGTAAGTTAGCCCTTTGAGTATGAAAATCTGTTGAGTTTTAAAAACTTTTCATAATCGAAAAACTTCAGATTTAGAAAATCTTTTTAAAATATGTTACATATTTCTGTTGTTGGAAACATATCTCCTCTTTGAGTTCATGTGGTAGATAACTGTAGCTGAAGTAAATCTACCACAATGTAGAAATTACAGAGGTTAAACAGAAACAACTTATACGTAAGTGTAGGTTCAGATCTCAGACAAAAAATAAACCAAAATGAAGATTAAGATTCTAAAAAGGCCTCTTATCGGACTTTTCACAGCAAAGTGACAGAGAATTTTTACATATTGCAATCTCGTACATTCTTCATAGGCCATAAAAGTTAAACAAAAGACACATTTGTAATCCCATGCTTCTTTCAATGTCATAAAAATTGAGCAAACTTAAACAGTCACAATCTCATACATCCCTTGAGGAAACAAACCTAATTAAAAGGATACTAGAAGTAAACAAAGTCAGAATGCAGATTAAACAGAGTTCTCAAAATCCTACATTTATAAGACTACAAGGCTCCATTTTAAAAAAGAATTCACAATGGGCTAATTGGGAGGAAAGGATTTCTGTGTCACAAAGAGTTGGTTTCAGGGGAATTCTTTCACAAATAAAATATTTTGGGGAGTCTTTTTAAAGATGCTGTGTTCTCTTCTTCCTCTCATTTGGTTTCTTATCTCAGGAATGTCAAGAGTCTTATTATTCTTTTATTTTATTCTTTTATTCTACTATTCTGTGAGTCAGATTTTGGCCAGGTGAATTAATATTAACAGAAGACAAGCTTTTAGTCAGCCAAAAGTTAGTAAAAGAATGGTTCTGAGCCTCAAATAATAAAAATTAATAAGAGAAAATTTAAAAAAAATTAAAATTTTTCATTGTATTTCCCTGCTTTCTTAAATAGAAAATATTGAATGAAATTTAAACTTTGCTTGATAGTCTGGGTTTATTCTTCAGAACGTCTGTTACAATAGTCTTCTAAAACAAAGGATTTTTATTTTTTACTTTATTATTTGTCTTTTTTGACATCAGGCTATCAGGTATAACTTTTCTTTCTGTTGTTGTGCCTTCCCCTAGCAACCCTCTTCTAGTTTGCTGCTTTTAAATTATTGTGAGGTGGGAAATTAGATAGCCAGATTTGTTAATAAATACGTGTAAAATTATTATAAATTTCCGAATAAAGACTGAATGTATAAAGTGTGCAGCTTTGATGCATGAGCTTTGTGAAAGCTGTTTCAAGTACTCAGAGTCCTTTTTTTTTTTTCATTCTCAGGTTCTGGCTTCCAGATAAGTGGGCGAAGGTTTGGGACCCCACCTCCCCAACTAAAATCCTAATCTGATGCTTCCTCTTAGTGTGGAGATGACATCAAGTTCTTAAAGACCATTCTAGGAGACCACACATTCTAGAATGTCCTACTTAACTCACAGGAGCAAAAGATCTATGAGAAGTAGTATGGTATAATGGATAAAGAGCCAGCCTTGGAGATAGCAAGACCTGGGCTTGGAGTCTTGACTCTGAAATTTAGTGGCTTGGTGAACCCTTAATTTCATAGTGCTCTAGGTGGCTGAGGTCAAATTCCGATAGGAAAGGATCCCTGTGGGCACACATTGATTCAGAAAACTGTAAATTAACATCAGACTGTGTAGTATTACATTTTTATTTAATTTATTAAACATTTCCCAATTAAATTTTTATCTGGTTGGGCTTGGGAGTTTCACTGACCACAAGTTTGATGCCTCTGCTCTATGGGACATTTTAAGAGTATAAGATACAGGGAAGGCAACCTGCACTGATAGAGGGAGTTTCCTCATCTGTCTCTATTCCTATTTAAGGTCCATAAAGATGTATTATTAGTAATATTTGTTTGCTTCTCCCAATATAGCTTTATCATCCTCATCCATTGCATGGGGAGGCTCCGGCCTCTCCAGTTTTACTAATCTTTAGAGATTAGCTTTCCCTAAAAGGAGACAAAGCCATTCCCAGGACCTGATTGATCCCAGCTTCCTCATGAAGTTCTCAGTGATCTTTATTAAGGATAAAAAAATCTCAGCCATAAGCAGTCAAGGCCTCTCACACTTGGTGGATTTCTAAAGAAACTGGGAGTCACAATATTCTGCTCTGTTGACCAGATGCTTTTCCATTGTGGAACCAAGAAGTGGACAAGTCTAGAGCAATTAAGTACCACTCTGTCCTTGTTGCATATCCTTGCTATATTAGGACAAAGGAAATATCCTTTGGTTAAACATCTGATGAACTTTGAGTGCCTCATTTTGTTTTAACATTGAATTTGAACTAAGAGGATACTGATGTTAGAGGTGGCTCTGACTTAATTGCTTTCCTCATAATACCCCCACCTGCTATAGGATTATGTTGTCCAAAGACCAACATAAATAAGTTTGGAAAGGCTTAATACCAGAATGTCATCAATGAAGACCTGCAGTCATGTTGGAGATGATGGGGAAGCTGTACTGAGCTCCCTCCATAAATGGAATATCTGGGAGGAGCTCTCTAATGAATATCCGCCTTCTACCCCCTCCAATCACAGGGAGGGAGGGGTCCCAAAGCCATAGGGCACTGGGGAGGAATGTGTATCAGAGCTGATTCAATCTTGTTGAAAATGAGTTATTGGAAACAATGATGAGGCCTAGGAGAACAGTCTCAGAAACTCTTTAATTTTTTTTTAATTTTTAAATATTATTTTATTTTTCCCTAATTATATTTAATGATAATTTTTAGCATTCCTTTTTACAAAATTTTGAGTTCCAAATTTTTCTCCCTCCCCTCTTCCTAAAATAATAAGCAATTTGAATTGCTAGAATATAAAACATATTTCCATATTAGTCACAGCTATGAAAGAAGAAATCAACAAAAGAAAAAAAACCCATGAAAAAATAAAGTGAAAACAATATGCTTTGATCTGCATTCAGAGTCCATCAGTTCTTTCTCTGATTGTGGATAGCATTTTCCATCATAAGTCCTTTATAATTGTCTTGGGTCATTGTATTGCTGAGAAGAGCTAAGTCATTCATAGTTAATCATCACACAATGTAGCTGTTAATCTGTATAATGTTTTCCTGGTCTACGCCTTTCACTTCGTCTCAGTTTATACAAGTCTTTCCAGGTTTTTCTGAAATTCTATTGCTCATTTCTTATTGCCAATCACAGCTTGTTCAGCCATTCCCCAACTGATGGGCACCAGAAACTCTTAAAGGTGTATTACTACAATGGCATCACACTCAAATAGAAATGGATCTCTGTGGCAGCCTCTTGACTTAGAATACCACAATTTAATATTATCTATGACATTTTATATATTTGTTTATTTTATTAACCACTTCCAAATTACTTTTAAATCTGGTTCAGGCTGCACTGGGAGTTTTCTGCTTCTGGACTATACCACGTAAAGGATGAGAGGAAATTAGTATCAATATAAGGAGCAGTCACATTAGTGAACTCATGAATCATTGAAACACAAGTGTGTATCAGCGTGATGACCCCAATGACTATCTCCAATAATCTGCCTTCCAACAAAGATTGAATCAACTCTGATGTTAACTCTTCCTCAGCCCTCTGCAGCTCTGGGACCGCTGCTTCCCTCTGATTGGAGAGAGTGGAGGGTATGCATCCAGTTCTTCCCAGATTCTTCATTTAAGGAGGGGTCTCAGTAGAACACAAGGGCCAGTAGGGTGGAGAACCTGCCCCAGAACAAGAAGACTCTGGGTTCAAGTCCTTCCTTTGATGAATACTGGCTGGGTTAACCTGGGCAAGTGTACTAACCTCTCAGTGTTTTAGACAACTCTCCAAGATCATAAATTACAGAGAAGGGGCCTATTTGTATAGGTAAAAAGAGCTTTTTATACAAATGAAATCACAAGTCCAGACCCTAATGTAGAACGTGTCAAAATAGTCACTAGCTGTTTGCTTGTCATTCAATAATGAAAATTAGCACCTACAGCCGAGCACTGTACAGAATATGCAGAAGACCTAGTCTTTGAAATCTAACAGGGACTGATGGTACACCAGAGATGACTCACACAGCTGGAAAATGTTCCTGATGAGAATGATCATGTGGCATCTGGTCCCTCTAATGAGAATCATGCATGTTCTTATTTTGCTGCTAAAAAAAAAAAAACAACTCTCCCCTTGTCACTGACCACTGTTCTCACAGTCCTTTTGGCTGTCTTTCTCTCATAGTGTATTGTCACTTCTTTCCTATACCTCTCATGGTTTCTATTTTTTGCCTAGTGTTTAAATTCTGCCTGGTTGCATGACTTCACTTTCCCTTGTGATAAAATCTAACACTCATACAGAATTGGAAATGGAAAAAGGCGGTTTTCTTCCCTATTAATTGCACTGATGTCTAGTCCTAAAAACCTTGTGTTAATTGGCAATATCTCCAAGGAGCCTGCTCCCTTACTATGTGTTAGATTCCATCAACTTGGTGTTTGGGGTATCCTTCTTTGGGAGGATTGTATCATTGTAGGGAACATTTTATAACTTAAAAAATGAATTTTTATGGACTCTGAGAATAAGAAGCCTGATGAAAAACAGACATACACATGTAGGCTACCAAGAAGGAGTCAGAATTTTTTTTTTTGCTTTCATTGAAAAGGAAAAGGAAATGTTAATGATCTTAGCAATACTATTTTTATAATGTCATGGGAGGAAGGCAATAAGCATTTTTATAGCATTTACTATGTGCCAGGCACTGTGCTAAGCACTTTCTACAAATATCTCTGATCCTCACAATTACCCTGTGAGGTAAATGCTGTTATTATCCCTATTTTATAGTTGAGGAAACTGAGTCAGACAGAAAAGCAAGGTGATTTGCCCAGAGTCACACAGCTAATTATGTGTCAGGCTACAATTGAACTCAGGTCTTCCTGACTCCAGGCCCTGTGCTCCATCCACCCTGGCACCTAGTTGCCTTGTTGGGCTTAATAGGATGCATGTATGTATCTATGTATGTATGTTGTGTGTACTTCTCTCTGTCTGTGTGCATGTAAAGGACTTGCAGAGCATGTGTATAAGAGTTTTTGGTGGTGTATATATGCATATGTATGTGTGCAAAGAGGATATATACATGTAAAGGGTGTATATAGCATGTATGCAAGAGTTTTTACAATGTATGTGTGCATGCATGCATGTATAAAGGATGTGAGAGACACATGTGCAAGCAGTTTGTGTGGTATATAGATATGGTAGATGTGTATAAAGGGTGTGTGTAGTATATGTATAGGGTTTTTGCAGTTTATATGTATGTGTATGTGGGTCATGTGTATAAGAAGTTTATGCACATATGTTTGTGTGTGTAAAGGGGGTATATGATGTGTAGAAGGATTTTTGTAGTATAAATGTATGTATACATGTGTGTGTAAAGGCGGTTTTTATGGTGTGTGTGTGTGTGTGTGTGTGTGTGTGTGTGTGTGTGTGTATCAGAGCAGGAAGACAGGAGGAGAATCACAATAAACAATTTCATCCCTTGACATTTTAGTGAGCTGTTACAGTTATATTAAGTAGAAAAGGGAAACAGCCTCGTGCTTATGCTTGATCAATTTGGCATAAGTGAAAAAGTTAATTCAAAGCACAAATGTTTTTATGTGTGTCAGCAGAATCACTACAAAGCTATTCTGGGTATATATCTTTATCAACTAGTGGTCCAGAATGCTGTGATCAGTCTTGCTGCCAGGTGTTTAGAAGGAACCAGGGACATTTTGCTTGGGAAAGAGAAGACTTAGGTAGCCATGGTAGCCGTGACCATCATGTGGAAGGGCTGTCACATGGAACAGGTTGACATTTGTTCAGTTGTCCCTGAAGGCCAGAACTAGGCACAATACAATGGTAGAATTTGCAAAGAGGCAATTTTTAGCTCACTGATGAAAAAGAATGATCCCTAAGTGGAAAGGGCTGCATTGGGAGTCAAGTCACATCAATGAGTATTAAGGATTTACTACATGCCAGATACGGTGCCAAGTACTAGAGATACAAAAAGAAAGGCAAAAGACAGTCTCTGACCTTCAGGAACTTATAGTCTGATGGGGGTGGGGAGTTTACATGCCAGCAATTATGTACAAACAAGATCTAGTTACATAAATATATAGGTCTTATGTATTTATCTCTATCTCTATATCTCTATCAACCTATAATTTATCTATCTTTATCTTTATCTCTGTCCACAGGATAAATTGGAGATAATCCCCAGAGAGAAGGCATAAGGATTAAGGGGCACCAGAAAATGCTTCTTGTAGAAGACGGAATTTTATCTGAAACTCAAAGAAAGCTAGGCCTAGAGGAAGAGGAAACAGCGGATTTCCCTTTATATGAGGTTTTTAGGCAAAGACTGGAAGAATACTTGGGTATACTGGAAAGGGAGCTCTTTTTCAAATTAGATGGGGTCTCTTCCAGCTCTGAAACTCTTTAATGCTGTGAAATAGTTGTATAGATATCAAAGTTTCTGCTGGAGGTAGGAAAATCTGTTAGAAGGCCAAGCAAATAAGAGGAGGGAAAAGCAGTCATTCTTTAGAGAAAAAATGCAAGTTTCTTCTTTTGAGACATCCCTTTTCTACCTCCCAGCCCAAAGAGCCTGCAGAATCATTTTATTTTTTGTTTAAAAAAATACTAAAATAATTTTATTGGTATCTTTTATTTTTTTACATTGCTCACATTTCCCAGTGTATCCCTCCTTTCCCCACCCCCTCCTCCCCTTCCCAGAGAACCATCCCTTATAACAAAGAACAAAAAGCAAGGAAGAAAAAAAAACAGTTCAGCAAAACTAATCTACGTATCAAAATAAATTTAACATTATATACAGTGTTCCATACCCATAAACCCCCACCTCTGCAAGGAAGCAGAGTGAGGCACCTTCAACCTCTTCTTTGAGGCCGGGCTTGGTCTTATGATTTTGCAGCATTCAGTTTCAATTTGTTTTTTGCTGCTTTTTCATTTATATTATTGTAGTCAATTGTGCATTTTGTTTTCCTGGATCCGCTCACTTTGCTTTGCATCATCTCATGTAAGTCATCTCATGGTTCTCTGTATTCAGCATATTCTGCCCATCCATTTTAAAGCTTTCTCTCTTCTGCCCCTTAGAGTCCCTGGCTTTCTTTGAGCCTAAGCTCATGTACCAACTGCCATTGGAAGTCTTTTTAAATTCCCCTATTTTTTTAGTGCTTGCTCACTCCATTCTCCTCACAATTTAGTGTATACAGTTTTCTGCTTACATAGAATAAGTGGGGTAGGCTAGATCTGGAATCTGGAAGACTTGAGTTCATAGGGTACAGCAAGTCCCTCTACCCACCAGCTTGGCAACCCATGTATAACTAATGGGCTTTGACCCTTTCCTGAGACATTGAGAAGTTAAATGATTTGTCCATGATCAAACAGCCAGAATGTGTCAGAGTCAAGACTTGAACTCAGCTCTTCCTGAATCCAAGAGTTAAAGTGCCTCAGACACATTACCTGTGTGACCCTGGCCAGGTTACTTAATAGCATTCAGCCTCAGCTTCCTCATCTGTAAAATGAGGATAATAATAGCAATTCATAGAGTTGTGAGGAGCAAGTGCTTTGAAAATCTTAAAACACTTAAAAAATAAGTGGTAGATATGATGATGATGATAATGATGAAAATGATGATGATATTTTCTCCAGGTGGAACAGAAACTCTTCAAAGAGATAGTTTGTGTTTTTAGTTTTGTTTTCACATTCCCTAGTACCTAGCATAATGCTCTGAACATTAATAAAATGCTTAGAAAATACTTGTTGACTTGTAGGCATTGGAAGAAGGCTTGGAGTAGGGATATGTTTGAATATGTAATGCAACTCTTAAATTAATTTGAAATAATGAAGGGCATGCATTCCAAAAAAGCCTAAAGAAGAGAAAGAAGGGAATGGAAAAAAAGCATAGAAGAGGAAAAAATGGAGAAGTATGTATGTGGAAAGTAGTGAAGGAGGGTGGGGGGAGAGAAAGATCTGGAAAGAGGGCTGGAGAGAGAGCGGGAGAGAGAAGAAGGGGGAAAAAGGAGGAGGAGGAGGAAGAGGAGGAGGAGGAAAAGAAGAAGAAGAAGAAGATGAGAAGGAAGAAGAGAAGAAGAAGGAGGAAAGGAGAGAAAAGGAAAGGAGAGGGAGAAGAAGGGGGGGAACTGATAAGAAAAGAATTCTGGATGGCAAAGCAGGTAAAAAGGTACACTTGAGGTCTGGAAGTTTCCATGAGATTTATTTTCTTTAAAACATTTTTATTGATAACTTTTGCTTTCACATTATCTACATTTCTCAATATATCCTTCCTCTCCTCCTCCCTGAGACCCATTCTTTATAGCAAAGGGTAAAAATAGAGTTAAAAAAATAGTTCAGCAAAATGACATCAATGCAGTGTTCCACACCCATAGTCTCTGCAAAGAAGAAAGCGTTGTTCTCATATCTCTTTTTTGGGGCCACGTTGGTTATTATAATTTCACAGAATTTAATTTTGATTCTTTTGTTGTTATTCTGGGCTGGGTGGTCTCCTTCAGATAACTTAACTTAGAGCAGTGGAGGATCCCTACCCTGGGTCCAGCTGCAGGGGGGAGAAGCTCTCCCTGCCAAGCCTTGAGATTTTGGCTTGAGGGAGATAGCTGTCATTAAACTATTTAGTTTTCCAGCAGTAGGTGGCCACATAGTCATGTCACCCTTTCCTCTTGGGTTCCTTCAATTAAACTTGAAAACAGCTGGATAATTTCTTTACTCTTTTCAGGAAGCAAATGAGGACAGGGATAGAAACTCCCATTTAGTAGAAGGCAACTTCCTACCCTGAAACCTTTGGAAACTAGCTACCACACGAACACAGTAGCAAATTTTCAATCTTTCTTCCCTGTGGTGTCTTACCATCCTTTGACACAGTCACACCACTACCCATAGTTGTGTTTGATTAAAAACTATCATGCTGTATCAAAGCAAGGAATAAAAATGAAGCAAGGCTTCTGTGAGGAAGGAAACCCCATGTATTAAGTGCTGTTCACCCATGGAGAGATATGCATACATCCTAGATATACCAGATATCAGCCTTACCCTGTTAGGATTTTGTCGTCCTATTTGTTATTCAAGCACTCGGAGACCCAGGCACTCTGAGTCAACTTGGCTCTATGGGGACGTGAATGAATGATAGTCTCAAATTGTAGGGCTTAAAACCCACATTCAGACAGGTTTGGGAGGAAATTGTGATGCCAAGTCCGCTTGTAACAGTTAAGGCCTTAATACAGTGGCAAAAGACCTGGATTTGCAGTTAGAGGACCTGTATTCTAATTTCAGTTCCACCACTTGCTACCTGAGTGACTTTGGATGTCACTTCCTTTTTCTGGGTCTCAGTCTCCTCATCTGGAAGATTAAAGGGGTGGACTGGGTGATTTACATCTGCTGAGATAACAATAATAACACTTCAAAAAGACAAAAGAAAATTGCAACTTTGCTGGATAGTAGCCCAAACTAAATCTTCCTGCAACCACCATCCTGGTATAGTGGAGAGAATATTGAACATTGAATCAAGAGGACCTACGCTTGAATCCCACTTCAGGTACTTACTGTCTGTGAGTACAGGTGAGTCTTTTTGTAAAATGAGGTGGTTGGAATTCGATGATGTTTCCAGGTCTAAATCTACGATCCTATGAGCCCATTAGGGACTTGTGGCCTTCCATAGGGACAAGGGCTGAGGAGTGAGGAGTGAGAGAGCTGTAGGGGGTGGGTGACATTCGTCTTTTGATTCTGATATCCAGATCCTCCACACTATCATCAGCTAAGCAATTGAAGGATGAGAAAGAAAATTAGCCTGGTTGTCCCTTTCAAATTCTCCTTCCTGCAGGAAAGGGAACCTAATCTCATCTGTCTTGTTTTAAGAAAGGTGAGAGAGTAGAAAGAAGGATGGATTTGGAGTCAGGTTCAGAATCTTGGCTACCTGTGTGAGCTTGGACAAGTTCACTCGCTTACTTAGAAGGAAGCAAGAGACATGTTCCTTGAATAAGTCATTTCTTTGTGCGTCTGGCTCCTTTTCTGTAAAATGACAAAGTTGGGCTAGGCGGTGACTTTATAAAAGGAGGATCATCTTGAATGAGTGTCCCAATACTAGATTCTATGACCTTAGGCCAGCAGCAGTGTGACCTAGGGAATAGTGGGCTGGTCTTGGATTCAGGAAGACCTGGGTTCACATTCCAACTCTGATGCATTCTGGCTGTTTGATCATAGACAAGTCATTTAACTTCTTAGGGCCCCAGGCAAGTCTCAAAGACATTCAGTAACAGATGGGGTGCTGAGCTACATGGGTGGAGGGACTCACCATACCCTTAAATCACTGAAAAAACAACAAAAAGCCAGTGAAGTCCCATGAACTAGTGAACTGGTTAATTTTTATTGCTTTCGTAGCAAGACAGAGCTGCTATTAAATCTGAGAGATTCATTAGTCTTTGTCAGAACACTTTTATTTGGATGCCTATTACTGCCTAACTTCTCAGATACTGATGCTGTTTTATGGCTAATTGTTACATTAATTCATTTAACCTTGATGACTTGTATTTAATTCCAACCAGGGCCCACCCAGGGAGCCACCCACCAAAAGGGACCCTGGTTAAAACTTCCACAGAAGATACTCCCATCATCCATCAAGGCGTTTCATTAGCAGCTGGTAATGGGGACCACATTGATTTGCTTTGGGAATTTGCATGGAAGATCTTTCTAACCTTTTCAATGGACAAGCACTAACTATAAATATTACTGACTATGTACAAAACATCTGTATTATTAATAGAGATGATAGAGGGAGCACTGTGGTATAGAGGACAGAGAGCTAGATTTGAAGTCACCAGATCCTGGGTTCAAATGCTGCATATGTATTGTGTGTGTATCTACGTGTGCATGTACTGGTGTGACTGTGGGTAAGTCACTTAAATTCTTAGGCAAAATCTTACAAATGAGTTACAAAAAGTTACTAATGAATTGCCTATCTGCATAGGTAGAGATTTTTTTGTACTGAGAATTTCTCAGACCAGGGACCTTCATTTATGTACTTTTCATGTCTGGTGAAGTTTATGGCGACCACTTTTCAGAACAATGTTTGTTGCCTACATTGATAATGGAAGAAAATGCCCAATTTTAATTAGAGATTAGTAAAAATAAAGCTGTAATTTCTTCCCCCTCCAAGTTCATAGACCCCCTCAAATGTATCAGGTTATGAACTCCAGTATCTTTGCCAAGAAAACCCCAGTTGGGTCATGAAGGGTTGGGTGCAACTGAAAAATGACTGAACAGCAGAAACAAACCTTTTACATTCCTGAGTTGTAGGCAATGACATTTCTTTTTTTTTGGCTAGGCAATGGGGTTAAGTCACTTGTCCAGGGTCACACAGCTAGGAAGTGTTATATGTCTGAGGCCGTATTTGAACTCAGGTCCTCCTGACTCCAGGGCCAGTGCTCTATCCACTACATCACCTAGCTGCCCCCAATAACATTTCTAGTGGGCACAAATCAGCTTTATTTTTAAAAAAGAGTTTATTTATTTACTTAATTTATTAAGAAAAAACCCAATACTTTTATTTGTTTGATTTTCAACTTGGACTCTAAGGAAAAACTCTAGAAAATAACTATCTTCTTGTTTTGTGAATCATAAGTGAACCAACAGTCTCATAGTACAGGTTTAGTCATTGTTGATCTGGCTCTGAACTGCACATGCTGCCCAGATCTCCTATTCTAAAGGGCCAAGCAAGCCTTAACTCTTTAAGCAGATGCTAAGGATGCTTCCTGAGAGAAAAATCTAACCTCCTCCTCTTCCTCTTCTTCCTTTCCTTTTCTTTCTCCTTTTTTGGTGATCTTCTTCTGATGTTAAGATCACTTGGTGGAATTCACATCATATTCCATTTTATCTCACCAGAATAATAGCTTCTTTGATGTTAAGATAGAGTATCATGGAAAAATGTCTCATTGGAGTCATGAGATTTGCTGTTGGTTCTGACCCTGCCCCATCTAGCTGTGTGGCCTTGGGCAAATATCTTGCCCTCTCTGGGCCTCAGTTTCTTCTACTGTGAAATGAGGGAGGTTGCACTGGGTGATCTCTAAGGTCTTTTTCTTTTGTTCTTTTTTTTTTTTCCTTTTTGGCAATTGGGGTTAAGTGACTTGTAAGCATCAAGTGTTTGGTCTGAGGCCGCATTTGAACTCAGGTCCTCCTGACTTCAGGGCCGGTGCTCTATCCACTTCTAAGGTCCCTTTCAACAACAGTATTCTACGGTCAGTGTTCCTGCTGGCTTGGGTGAAAGAGACTGAGAAGATCAGTCTGAAACTCTACCTTAAGACTTTGGGGAAAAAAAAGTGAGTGATATCAAATCATCACTTCCTCTTCTTTGATATGTCAGCCTAAGGTTTTGTTTTGTTTTAGCTCATCCTTTTCCCCTTGTGTGAAATCTTAAACTTAAAATTTTAGATTCTGTTAGCATAGTACGTTGGAGTGAGCGCTGAATGCGGAGTCAGGAAGACCTGTGATCAAACCCCACCTCTGGCACTAGCTGTGTGCCTAAGGGCAAATCATTTGTTCTTTCTGAATCTCAGTTTCCTCAACTGTAAAATGAGAATAACAGTGCTTGAAAACAATATGTTGCAGGGTAGTTGTGAGGCTCAAATATGATCACACGTGAGAAAATTACTTTGCAAACTTTAAATTTTTATGTAAATGTCAGCTGTTGTTATTATCTCTCAGTGGCCATGGCTAATGTTGGCTAGACCTGACTTTTGTGACTTTGCCTCTTAGGTCTGACTCATCCAACCCTTTGTTCCTAAGCAACCAGCCCATAGTTAGATGGCCAGTTGGTTCCTATTGACCTTGTGTCTTTTTTTATTTAAATATGTATGTATGTATGTATGTATAGACACGTATATGTTTTATTGATGATTTTCGTGTTTACATCACAGTCCTTTTAACCACTCCTTCAGACCGAACCTTTCATGTGACAAAGAAAAACAATTTAGGAAAAACATCATATTCAGTGATCTCATGTGACTGCATATATACTATTTTGTCCTGGTAGTCCACTACTCTGCCACAATGAGGGAGGTATGTTTCATTATCAACTATTTTCCAGGATCTTCATTATTTTTTCATTCACTCAGAGTTCAATTTCCTTTCAGAGATTTTAGCATTTACTTTTTTGTAGTCATGTGTATTGTTCTTTTGGCTCTGCTATTTCCCCCCTCAATTTGTGCAAATCTTCCCATGCTCCTCTGAATTCCTTATATTTATCCCTGTCATCATTAGTGTTTTCCCTCTGACATTACCTCACCTTTGCTTTATATATGTCTTCTATGTATAGAGTTGTCTATGCGTTGCCTCTCCCCTTAGAATATGATCTACTCAAGGGTAAAGACTGTGTTTTCGCCTTTCTTTGTATCTCTAGCACTTAGCCTATAGTAAATGCTTTTTGCTAACCTCCTGATTCTATAGAACAATTTTAATCCATTATATTCATTTGCCATAGTTTTTTCATCAATTTCCCCAGCAATATTTCTAATTCTTTGTTACCACAGAGTACTGCTAAGAATATTCTGTCTGATTTTCTTAAAGAGTACTCTGTTATTTTTCAAAATAAGTTTTTATTGATATTTTCTGTTTCTTACATTATTATAGTATCCTCAGTATCTCTCCCCTTTCATCTCCTTCTCCCTAAGAGACATCCCATATGACAAATAGCATATTTTTTAGAAAGAAAAAAAATGTCAGCACAACTGTTCAATATTGAAAAAGTCCAGAAACATGCAATGTGTAACACCGATGGACCTCCTAACTCAATGAAGAGGTAGGCTGGGAGTGTCTTCTCCTATCTCTTGATTCAAGTTCCACTTGATCTTTATAATTGTATTTCATTTACTTTTGATTTTCAGGTATGTCATTGTTATTTCCATTTATGTTGTTGTGATTGCTGTGTATGTTATTTTCTTGGATTTGCTTATTTCACTGCATTAGTACATATAGATCTTTTCATGCTTCTTTATATTTATCATGCATGTAATTTTTTATAGCACAGTAGTATTCCATTACAGTCATGTACCACAATTTTTTAGCCATTCCTCAATTGAGGGGCATCTTCTTTGTTTTTAATTCTTGGTTATCACAAAAAATGCTGCTATAAATATTTTGGAGTATATGGGGACTTCCCCCCCCTTGATGTTGGCTTCCTTGGGGTATCAGCTCAATAATGGAGGGTATGGATATTTTAGTCACTTTATTTACTTTCCATAATGTTGTGCCACTTCACAACTCTACCAACAGTGTATTAGTGGCCCATCTTCCCACAACCCCTCTAACATTGACTTTAGCCGTTTTTGGTAATTTGTTTTTCCAATTTGCAGGGTGTGAGGTGAACCTTAGGGTTGTGTTGATATACCTTTCTCTTACTATTAGCGATTTGGAGTATTTTTTCATGTGATTGTGAATAATTTGTTGTTCTTTTGAGAACTATTTGCATATCCTTTGACCATTTAACTTTTGGGGAATTACTCCATTACTTCTTACTAATCAATAGCTATATGGCATTTTTTATTAAAATATTTATTGTGATAATAGATAAATGAAATAATACTTGGAAAAAAACTCACTGTGATTACTGAGATACTTGAAAGGCAAACACTTAAAACTGTTATTCATAGTGTCTTACCTTAGATATAAATTACTCTCTAATCTTTAAGTATGCTTTTCTAGGAACCTGCTGAAATTATCAGCTTTTTCCCCTGGTATCCTTTCTGCTAATTTTCACTTTTGTGTTTCTGGTTGTGATGCTACTTTTATATGCTTATGCAGACACACATGCAGACACACACACACCTCATTTATCTAGGAGAGTTTATGGAAAGATGGGGATCAAATCATGATACTCTAGCTCAGTTGGCCAAATATAGTGGTGGATGTGAGTGCAGATAGAAAAGTTCAGTAAAGCCCTCACTGCTGTTGAAAGAAGACATCTCAAAGGGGTTAGTTAATAGATGCTGTTTTAAACTATAAAGCATAACCCATTATTATAAATTGCTTTTACATATGAATTCAAAGATCAGCCAAAGGCCCCAAAGTGATACTGTGACTCCCTAAATATTTCTATTTCCTTCTCCTAAGGAGTAACTTTGATCTTGGGGAATATATCATTTATCAAGGGCGTCCAAATTAGACTTATGATCCTGGAGTGAAGTTACCAAGACCTGATCGGGACCAAGCATGCTGACTATTTGAATTGTCTATCTTATTATTTTCAGGGAGTAAATGAGATGATGGAAAGAATGGAACCCTAGGTTTCAAAGAAAATTAAGGAAATTTGGAAAGGGAGATTACAGATATAATGAATGGGAAAAATGAAAGAATCCTGGACTAGGAGTCAGGAAATTTGGATCCTAGAATTTCTGTTAATAATTAGCTGCGTGAATGGTACAGCTTTTCAGACCTATTTACCAAGAAAAGGAGAGGCTGATGATGACATACCAATGGTTAGAGACAGAGCAACAGGTTAATATCCAGGCATTTCCAAGAGAATTCTATCAAACTTTGTGTTTAGCCTACCTGATTCACTTCTGATTGATGATTGGTATACCTAGGTTTTGTTTACCTTAGACTGGTATATTGGCAAAAGACTTCAGCTGCCTTTGTCTAACTTAGTATAAAACCACATAACCCTTAGGCCATCCAGAATCAATTGCTTGTCTGTATAAAGACAACTCCATGCAATATTATTCTGTATAATAGCAGAAGTGTGCTGGAAATAACTTGAATCAGTTCATGAGACCTGATTGTTAAATTTTCAGGGTGAGCATTTACACTTTGAAAATCAGCAAATGCTTGATGAAGGCTTGGTTTATTGTTTTGCTGAATGTCTGCATTTAAAAAATGATGGATAAAATGCTAATGATATAGGTTAAACTTGAGTATGTTGTATGTGAATTTTTTTTCGAGAGTTGGTTCTTAAACATTTAGAAGCATCCTGCTGGACAATATATTATAGTTTCATATATTTCTTGATTTCTCTTAAGCAGATCAAAGCAGTGCCCCAGAATGTCAATGAACTGAAGTGAACATGTCTTGTATCCTTTTTGTATGAGCGTGTTTACAAAATCAATACTATCTATCAACCTCGTAGTTAAATAGATGAAGTGTAAGACTATCTCATTCTTTGAAATTCTGGAGCTGATTAGCACAATAATCTTGGGCAAATACTTCTCTGAGACTAATATTTTATTTGTAAAATGAAAGAAAGAAACTAGATAACTGCTATGATTCCTTCTAGTTCTAAGGTTTTAAGACTAGGAAACCATCTTTTCCCCTGAACAAGGCAATTAAAGTTTCTTAGGTCAGGAGGAGGGTGTCTCTACATTGGCATTGGACCAAGATAACTCTTCTCATAATCTCATCAATTAATCCACGGGAACCTGGGATGCTTGGGTCTCTGATTAGAGATTCAGAAGAAATTTGGTTATTCATCGAAGCTGGTAATATAATAAACTACTGGGATAATCTTGGAGTTTCCAAATGAATTCTGCCTTTTGTATGAGTATGGTATTGAGGTGTGATATGATCACATTGAGGGAACATTCCTATTTAATTAGCTCCTACAAGAAGTCAGGTTTACTACCAAGAGTTGGGTAATAAAATCCTTTATAATAAAATAGTAGTTTGGTTTAACAAAAATCTATTCTCCGCTGTGTCCATGTCCAGTATGAAATGCAGGTAAGGGTCAAGGGACTGCAAGGGACTGAAGAGGTCATCTAATTTAACTCTCTTTTTCATTAAAAATAATTCTAAACCTTTCTCCATGTCAAACTTTTCTTCCCCACCCAGAACAAAAGAAAAACATAGTCTTTCTAATAATAATAATATGAATAGTTGTATTGTTTTTTAAAATTCAGTCACATCCAACCCTTCATGACACCATTTGGGGTTTTCTTGGCAAAAATACTGAAGTAGTTTGCCATTTCCTTCTCCAGCTCATTTTACAGATGAGGAAGCTGAGACAAACAGGGTTAAATGACTTGCCTAGAGTTATACAGCTTAGTAAGTGTCTGAAGCTGGGTTTGAACTCAGGTCTTCCTGATTCCAGGCCTGGCACTCTATTCCAATGTGCAACCTAGCTGACTTCTATGCATAGTAGAGAAAAATAAATCCATGCATGTCCATCGATGTATGTCTCATTTTGCATCTTGAATTCTCCATCTCTCTGTCAGGAGATAGAAGGTGTACTTCACCAATGGTCCTCTGGAATCATGGCTGGTTATTGCATTGATTAGAGTTTTTACGTCTTTCAAACCGATCCCCTCATTTTATAGATGAGGGAAGAAAGGCTCAGAAAAATTAAATGGCCCAATGTCACAGAGATAAGGGCAGGATCTGAATCTGGGTCTCTGAATGCAGAGATAGTTTACTGAGATATGTGAGAAAAATAAGACATAATCTTTGACTTCAGAGATACATTAGTCATAATAGAGAGACAAAACATACACGTGGGAAATATTTGAAGAATATGGAAGGATATGATTCACTGTTAGGGTAAGTGGCATAGACCATAAACGCTGTAGGAATTCTTTGGAAGGCGAGATCATGAAGGAAAGCTCCATGAAAGATGTGGGAATTAAACTAGGTCTTTAAGAATTAACAGGATTTGGGGACAGCTAGGTGGTGCAGTGGATAGAGCACTGGTCCTGGAGTCAGGAGGATCTGAGTTCAAATCCAGCCTCAGACACATAATACTTACTAGCTGTGTGACTCTGGGCAAGTCACTTAACCCCAATTGCCTTGCCAAAACAAACAAACAAACAAAAACCAACAAAAAACCAAACTCAGATTCTTATAATCTAGCCAATAGCTCATTAACGTTCAGACTCCTTAAGAGTCTGCCCAATGGGATGCATGTTCCAATAAACCTTGGCTTTGGCTGAAAAAAAAAAAGAATGAATAGAATTTGGAGAAGTGTGGAGGAAATAGGGAGTGTATTCCAGGCAAGAGGAATAGCATGAGTTAAAGTGTAGAGGTGAGAAGAGGAGCAAAGACTTTTCTATTCGTTCCAGTTAATGCGCATTTATTAAATGCCAACGTGTTAAGTGAGACTGCTAGGTCACTCAGTGGATAGACAGCTGGGCCTGAAGTTCAGGAAGACCTGAGTTCAAATCCAGCTTAGATAGTCACTAGCTGTGTGACCCTGGACAAGTCACTTAATCTCTGTCTGTCTTAATGCATTGGAGAAGGAAATGACAAACCACTCCAGTGTTTTTGCTAAGAAAATCCCATACAGAGACGTGACTGAATGACTGAAGAACAACAAATGTTTTTGGCACTGTGCTAGATACAAAGACAAAAGCGAAACTGTCCTCAAGAAACTTCTGTTTTACTAGGGGACCCAATATGTATAAAGATAAGTAAATATAAGATAATCTGAGGAAGCAGGGAGCAATAACAGCTAGGGGAAAACAGGAAAAGCTTCCCACAGAGGCAACAACAAAAGCTCATGCTGATACAGCCCTGTAATGCTTATTCATAGCACTTTCCTGCTTTATATTATTTGAGCTTCATGACAATCTTGTGAAGTAGGTACTGTTGATATTCTGATCCCCATTTTACAGATGAAGAAACTGAGTATCAGGGAGGTAAAAGATGTGCCCAAGATCACATAGCTGGTTGGCATCAGTGTTAGCCTCCAAACCCAGATCTTCTTGACGCTAAACCTAGCGCTATCTACTCTACCACACTGCCTTCTGTCACTGCTGGGGAATGGTGAGGGTTGGGTTGTAGATACAGGTTAGGTCCAGATCGTGCAGTACTTCAGTGCCAGGTCAAGGGGTTTGGACTCCTTTACAAATTTTCTTTCTTTTCTTTGCTATGATTTTCCCCTTTCTACATTCCTGTTATATTTATGGGGTAATTTAGAGCTGGGCATTTATGGCCACATATTCCCTCTACTCATTCGTTCATTACCAGTGTATCTCCTGCATTTCCTTTTCTTCATACCACATTTATTAAACAGTCTCAACTTTCCTTTCCTCCTCCCGGATGAGGGACATAATGCCCAGTCATTTAAGGTCCTTTCTGCCATCATTTATGAAACTTACCATCTAATCCTTTTAGCATAAATATTTCACTACAACAAAAAGATCTCCATAGTGATCATAGTACCAACGTCCTGATGAACCACAGGCAATGCTATTTGATACAACATGATTACCAGCAGGAAAATGCCATGCGTAAGCGTTACAGTGTTGTATCAAAGTCAGATATTACTGTTGCCTCATTTGGGAAGCCATTCTTGACTCCTAATTGTTCTGCTTCCTCAAGTGGAAAGAATTCTTCTGGGCCTCGAGTCAGGAAGATCTGAGTTCAAATGTGATCTCAGACACTTATTAGCTCTGCAACCATGGGCAAGACACGTAACCACTATTTACTTCATTTCTTAACCGTAAAATAGGGATAATAACAGTACCTACCCCCCAAGCTTGTTGTGACATCAAATAAAATGATGTTTGTCTCTCGGTGCGTTGTTGTTTTCAGTTGTTTCAGTTGTGTCTGACTCTTCGTGATCCCTTTTGGGTTTATTTTTTGGCAATGACACTAGGGTGGTTTGCAATTTCCTTCTGCAGTTCATTTTACAGATGAGAAAACTGAGGTAAACATGGTTAAGTGATTTGCCCAAAGTCACAAAGCTAGTTAGTGTCTAAGGCAAGATTTGATCCCAGGAAGACCTGACTCCAGGCCCAGCACTCTATCCACTGCACCACTGAGCTGCCCCATTTGGTACATATTAGATGCCTAGTACACACCTTTTTTCCTTTTCTTCCAAAAAAAGAATTTGGACGGTCCTTGAAATTTGTTGTATTCCTTTTGACCTGTCTAGAGTCAACATCTTTTGTGATGTTATTTCAGGTTTTCATTTGTATTTCAGAGGCAGGATAATATGGTACATAGAGACAGCTTTAGACTCAGAAAGACCTGTGTTCAAGTCCTGTTTCTGACATATATTGACTGTGTGATTCTGGTCAAATCATTTAATGTCTTTGAGCCGCTAGGCAACTCTCTAAGACTGTTAAGTTACAGAGAAATGGCATTCTGTCTTTGTAGAAAGAGTTTCTTCCCTATTCCAATGAAATCACAGCCTTATTCCTATTCCCATTTATATATTCATTTTCAGTTTATTAACTTATTTTCTTAAAATTATTGATTTTTTGTTTTATGTCATATTCATTTCTAAATATATTCTTCTCCCCTTCCTTAGTCAGTGAACTTTCCATTATAATGAAGAATAGTAAAAAAAGAAAGAAATAGCAGTTTAGTAAAATTACCAGATACATTAGTAGAGTCTGACAAAATCTGCCAAGTTTCATACCCATGATCTCCCACTTCTGTATTTTCTCATTTCTTCTTCTGGGCCAAACTTCACTCCAGTCTTTTAAACATCGGGAAAGATGATTCAACTCATTAAATGTTTATTGAATTCCTATATGATGGCATTGGGCTGAATTCTAAGGGAGAAATGAAGTATAAGCCATATTTAGTTCCCTCAAGAGGCTTACAATCTAGCAGCTATACTCCTACACAGTAGTAGGAGAGTTTACAATATACTCTGGAGCTCATAGCCAGGTACTATCTAATAAAATCATTGGATTGTTTAGTCTCATGCAACTGTTCAAAGAAATGAGAGTGGCACTTTGCCTACACCAAGCCAATTACTATCAGTCAGACACATGTGTGTCAGTTTTGGAACAACAAAATCAATAATATTTGATTTTAACATGATCTTTAATGCAAACAAACAATCCTTCCTTCTTTATTTTTTTCCATATCTGGGCCCACAGCTGAGAAGAAACCTCTTGTAATGTCAAACAGCCACATTTTGGGAAATTACTCACCCCTGTTCATCCCCTTCATTGCCTCTAGCTCTTTGGGTCTGTCTGATGAAATGACTCATTGTTGGGATGGGCATAGCTTTAGGCTCCTGGCACTCAGTGGGGAAAGCTTCAACGCTTATCTGCCCTGCTCTGCCTCTGATTATTTCAGCCAGGAAAATTCACAACATCTGTTTCTGTAATAAAAGGCCAACGAAAGCAGGGTAAATCATTTTTTTTCACCCCTCATTTCTTCTGTGCTTTAGAGGCTGATCATCTACCGTTACAATCTCGAATGAGGCTGTTGGTGCTGCACCTGAACTGATGGCAAAAGGTAAGATCAATATCTGAAACAGTAAAAAAGTGGATAGAGCATAAATTAGAAAAGCTGTCTTTCATAACTTTGTCCCCAAGCAGTCAAAGAGTTAGTTGGGTACAGAAAGCACTGCAGTTCTATGAAGAAGAAAAACAATTCTACTTAGCGGCAGGGTAGACTTGCCAGGATTATATTAGGCTATTCGGTGTCCTCTGATGATTCCAAATATTTGGTATAGGCACAAAGTTTCTTCTCCATGATGGGGTACTCAACTTGTGATATTAATTTTCCTGTGAAAATTAAATTCAAATATATAAGATGGGAGAGAGGCAATATAGTACAGTGAATCAAGAACTAGTCTCAAAACCAGGAAGATCCTGGATTCAAATCTTGCCACACACTGGCTATGTGACCTTGGGCAAATGACTTAACCTCACAGGGCTCTAGGTAGCTCTGAAAGACTATCAATTATAGAGAATGCATTGGTTAGAAAGTTTCCTTGCTTGGAACTTCCCTCTACTAGTTACATCATAGGCCTAGTCCTTAGTCTTATTAGTTGAGGGAGGGCAAGGAAAAAGCCTGAGGCCACTGGTTCCTATTCACAGAGAGACCTAGACACTGGTGAGGCAGCAGCCTGGGTGATAGTAGTATTTTGAAACAACATGGGGCCACATTAGGCAGGAGCTCACCAGAGATACAGACTCTGGGGGTAGGGAAGAATATTCATTTGACAGCTTTTTATTTGGACTAATTATTCTTGCTAAGTGCCAAGGGAGGGAGGTTTTTTTTTTGTTTGTTTGCTTTCTTTGTTTGTTTTTTGGCTAGGCAATAGACTTGCCCAGGGTCACACAACTAGTAATTGTTATGTGTCTGAGGCTGGATTTGAACTTAGGTCCTCCTGACTCCAGTGCCAGTGCTCTATCCACTGCACCACCTAGCTGCCACTGGGCAGAAGTTTTAATGTAGTGGATAAAAAGTTATGGAGGCTTGGGTTTAGAGCTCTCTTCTAGAAAATACCAGCTATGAGATTCTAAGACAGTGCTTAACCTCCTTCTGCCTCTGAAAAATCTCTAAATTGCAGAGATGGGGCCTATTTGCATTGGTAGAAGGAGTTCCATACCAAGAGCCTTTTATACCAAAGAAATCATAGGTCTACTCCTCCTCAAAACAGACATACCCTCTCCCCTTCTACTATAGAGACTGCCCCCTCCCCAATCTTCATCAAGAGACCAATCTTGTTTAGTTCTATGTGGCTAAAGAAGTGTAGCTTATGTCAGCACTCTCTAAATTTTGGTGCCCTGGTTTTGTTATGGCTCTGATACCAGTTCAAGAACTTATTACCTATGTGGTCAAAGGCAAGTCAGTTAACTCCTGACACTTATTTTCATTATCTATAAATCTGCAATGATAGTATTTGTTATTGTAAGGTTCAAATGAAATAAAGATATATAAGTCATTTGCAAATCATAGTCACCGCATAAATATCAGCTATTATAAAGAAAGATAACACTTGTCTATAATTTTTTTCTTGGAAATGGATATGTGAAATGTATTAATCTATGAATGAGTAATTGCTAGCCCACCAGCACATCTGGTTCATAAGATGATTTTATAGATTCCACAGAGAGGATTCCAATGTCTATGGTATCATTGTTTTGCAATTGAGTTGTCTTGTGAACCACTGACTAGGAAAGTAAATGCCTTCTTTCTTATCCCTAAAGTTGGCCACCCCTGCTTTAACCTAATACTAAGGATAGTCTTTTTAAAGCAGCAGCTGAGTAGAGACCGAATTGTATTGAGTTACACAGTCAAAGAAAACATGTGAAATTCACATTTTCATAGGGTTACACTTTTATTCCCAGTAACATTTGTGGGAGAGTGTAAGTATTTGAAAGCTAATCTCTTTAAGGTAGCAAAGAAAACACAGTTCTGTTGGTTTTTCCTGATAGGTGGTAAATAGTGATAGGGATAGTGATAGGGATTTGTTATATTCCTGGGGCACTTTCTTCACTAGTAATGCTTTGTACAAATCAATTATAGCATTCATTACTGATATGGAATCACATTTACAGATGGTAACTAAAAAAAAACCCAGACATTGGTACAGGTAGAGAAAAACAACAATGAGGGAATAGGAATTGTGGGGTAGTGGTGGATAGAACTATAATTGCATAAACATATAGCTGAAAGACTTTTTCCATCTGTATCAAGAAGTCCTGGTTTGTTCCTCAATGGATAAAAAGTGAAAGAGTAAGAATTAATAATTTTCAAAAGTATTAACAACCATATAAAAGTTGGCTCCAAATCACTAACAATTAGAGAAATATAAATCAAAATGCAAACCAAAGCATCTCTTAGGTTTCTCCTCACACACAGCAAATTGTGAAAGATAAAAAAAGTTGGAAATTGTGTGGGAAGGGTTGTGGAAAGACAGTCTTACAATTATGTTGTTGGAGGAACTATGAATTATTACAATCATACTGGAAAGTAATTTCAAATTCTGCTAAACAAAAGTGACCAAAATGTCCATTCATATCTTGTGATCCCATTGCTATGCATCTGTCCCCAGGATGTTAGAGACAGAAATAGAGCTTCCAGATACTCTAAGGTATTTGTAGAAACACTTTTGGTAATAGCAAAGAATCAGGAATAAAGTTGATATCCGTTGGCGGGGAAATGGTTAACAATTTGTGGTACATGAATGCAATGGACTATTACTACTCCATTGGAATATAAGCTCCTTGAGAGCAGGGACTGTCTCATTTTTGTATTTATATCCTGAGAACTTTGCACAGTGCCCGTAAGTAGTAGATGCTTAATAAATGCTTGTTGATTGGTAAGAAACAATGAATACAAGAGATTTTAAGAAACATGTGGAGACATATAAATTGGTATAGAGAGAAGTAAGCTGAACTCAGAAAACAATATACACAATAGCTACAACAATGAAAATGAAAAAAAACACACCACAAAATCAAAACTGAACACTGTGTAATCATAGTAACCAAGGTTGGCCTCAGAGAAAAGTGCACCATCTTCACTTCTTTGCAGATGTAGGGGCCTATGGATTTGGAACAGGGGTGGGGAACCTACAGCCTGGAGGTCACATGTGGCCTTCTAGGTCCTTGGGTGCAGTCTTTCAACTGAGTCCAAGATTTACAGAACAAATCCTTCTATTAAGGGGATTTGTTCTGTGAAGTTTTAATTCAGTCAAAGGGCCTCACTTGAGGACCTAGAGGGCCACATGCGGCCTTGAGGCCGCAGGTTCCCCACCCTTGGTTTGGAATATTATTTCATTTGCTATCAAATAAAATTGAAGTGTTGGCTGGTTTTGATAAACTTCTTTTTCCCTCTTTTCAATTTTTATTCTTTGTAGCAGCATAACTCTTTGGTGGGGGGAAGGGAAGGATATATTTGAAAATAATGGTGAAGTAAAACAAATGAAAGCAAAAAATATTTAAAAAAAGTCTTAACGCTTAAGACTCTGTTGGAGCTGGCTGTGGTGGTACATACATGTAATAGCAGCTCCTGGAAAGGCTGAGGTGGGTAGGTAGATTGTTTGAGCTTAGAAGTTCTGAGCTGCAGCAAGGCTAAAGCTGATTGGATGTCCAGTGCCACCATGGAGAGTTCCTGGGAGCAGGGGAGGGCACCAGAATGCCTAAGGAAGGGTTGACTGGCCGGGGTCAGAAACAGAGTAAATCAAGAATACTGTGCCTATGAGTAGTGGGGTCAAGTTGGTCAGTAGCTGTAAGACTTCCCAATCTAGGTGAAATAGGATGACGGTCTCAAAAAAAAAAAAAGACTATTGGAAAGGCAACCCATCTTTTCTCAGGTATCCCTCTTCTTTTCAGCCTCCAAAATAATACACACAGAAGTCCAGAAACTCTAACTATTTCTATTTGGAATGATGAAGTACAGAGTTAACCTCTATATGTGATGTTCCAGGGAAAGGAAGGGAAAGGAAGGGAAGGGAAGGGAAGGGAAGAGGTAAGGGAATGGAAGACAGAAAGGAAGGGAAGGGAAGAAAAGGCAAGAGAGAAAAGAAGGGAATTGGAGCATATATTCCTTAGCTACTGAACAGTTCCAATGGAGGAAAAAAATAAAGAAAAACTTTAAGAATTTAGAATAAAATCCAGCTAGAACAAAATAATGATGCATCTTATTCTTGGAAAGTTAAACTGATTTGGTTTCTGACCTCCCTCACCCATCCAAATAATAAAGGTTGGTTTTGATTCAGCAAGAAGGGGGTAATGATGGAGGCTCTCCCTATGAAAATTTTCTTGAGCAGAAAAATGAAATGCATCTTAGCTGCATTTATTTAAAAAAATAAGAAAAATTCTCCTATTCTTGCTCCTTCTGGGTATAATGAAATGTTGATGGACCATAGTTCACCGTTTGGCCATTGGAAAATACCTTTAAACCCGATGGAGTTAGTTATCTAAAGTTCTATGTCAGTGTGCTGATCGCTGAGTCCAGTTAAAGTTAATGAGAATATTTAAGTAGAGTCTCACTGAAGATTCACTTCATTGTCTTAGGATGTGAGTTTGAATTGGGCCTTTTTCACCCAGGGTCGTCTTTATAGGAAGACTTTTAACAGAGAGCATCTAGCAAGACTATAAAGGTTCCCAGAGTTCAGAGAACTCTCATTCTGATTCAGGGATCATTTATATTCACCCTGAAACTTAAAGAGGGGAAAAAAGCAATTTTCTTCTTAAAACATAGACACTTAACTGTATTTTTGAGCAGCATGCATATTAAAAGGGAAGAAATTATAGTTGTAAAGAATATTTTAATACATTATTTTATGAAATTAAATTTCTACTCTTCTCATTTTAATTTGATAAATGAGACTAAATACAGGATATATTTCCAGCTCACTGTATGGGCAATTTGAAGTATGACTTTCATTAGCCATAATGAAGAAATCTATATTACATTCTCCTTGCATGCTAATATGATCACGAGTCCATCTGCAAAATATTTCACTGATTGGTTGGGGACACTTTGCAGGAAGAACCTTTTAGTCCTCAACTAATCATTGCCACACTTTTGTGAACCTGATCCTGGCTCTCTCCTTCTTTCATGCCTATCCTAATTAGCACCTTGTCCAAATTAAAATTGTGATGTGGGCTGTTTGTCTTTGGCATCCTTCCATTCTCTCTTTTAGCCCCATACCTTTTCATTATCTCTTTCTGAACATATGCTTGCTCTCACATACAAACACATTCGCACACTTAATGTCCTTCCTTATTTTGCCTTCTGACTGCTTAGACAACCCATCTATGGTCTTGGTTGGGCCTCCCTAGCGTCCCTCCTACATGCCCTTTTTATGTTTTTTGTTTCTCCCATCAAAACTGTTCCATGTTCAATTTCCTCATCATTCTCAGTAATGGGAACTGAATTTTATTCATCCTTGTAAAGTTGTGAACAATTAATGACTTACCCTCCAAGGTAACTTTTTATGTTTTAACAGGGTCTTTATTGGTTTAACCTCCATCACCTGATAAAATCTTTTGGTGCCCTAAATTACACTTAATGGGTAGTTACCTACTCATTCAATTTAATTCAAAAAGCAGTTGCTGGACAAATGCCAGGGGTAGGATGGCTGTGCTGGGGGTTGAGAGTAACAAAAATGAAAAAAAAAGAGATAAGGTCTTTGCCTTTGGGGAAAGAAGAAAGGAGACAAGTATTTACTAAGCACCTACCATATTTCAGATGCTCTAAGGGCTTTACAAATGATTTCTCCTTTGATCGTCACAAAAACTCTATGAGGCAAGAGTTATTACTATCTCTGTTTTCCAGTTGAGAAAACTGAAGCATTTAGAGGTTAAGTGACTTTCCCAGGGTCACACAGGTAGTAAATATCAGAGGCTGGATTTGAACTCAGATCTTCTTCTTTTTTTTTTTCTTTTAGGCAATTGGAGTTAAGTGACTTGCCCAGGGTCACACAGCTAGTAAGTTAATAAGTGTCAAGTGTTTGGTCTGAGGCTGGGTTTGAACTCAGATCCTCCTGACTTCAGGACCAGTGCTCTATCCCCTGTGCCACCTAGCTGCCCTGAACTCAGATCTTCTTGACTTCATGCCTAGCAGTCTGTCCTCTGTACCACTCAGCTGCCTCTAACATAATATAGTAGGGGAAGATGTACGCTAACATAACTCTAAGTTAGAATGTGATAAGTGAAGACAAGAGGTTCAAAAGACAGGACTGAAGGATTCTGGGAGAGAAGGATTTGGATCTAGCTAAGAGAATTGGGGGAGATGTCACTTAGGAGGTGGTACTTAAACTGGGCCTTAAAGAAAGATGGGAATTCAAAAGTCCTGGGCCTGAGGGAGAGGGAGAATTTGTTTAAGGCATGGAGAATATGTAGTTAGAGGGAGAAGATGGAAGGGCATGATCAGGGAGAAGCCAGTACTTCAGTTTCCCTAGAACATAAAGCGTGTGAAGGAGAGTCTTGTGAAACAAGGCTGAAAAGGTAGTTTGGAGCCATATTGTTGTTGTTCAGCCTTTTTTTTCAGTCTTGTCCAATTCTTTGTGACCCCATTTGGGGTTTTCTTGGCAGAGATACTGAAGTGGTTTGCCATTTCATTCTCCAGCTCATTTTACAAATGAGGAAGTGAGGCAAACAGGGTTAGGGGACTTGCCCAGGGTCACACAGCCTCTGTCTGAGGCTAGATTTGAACTAAGGATGATGAGTCTTCCTGATTCCAGGCCTGGCTCTCTATACACTTTGCACCCAGCTGCACCTCTACAATCTGCAGACAGATTGTAGAGAGCTTTAAATGTCAGACTGAGTTTGTATTACATTATTCCACTATGAGGAATAGGATAAAAGGTTCCAGTGGGGAACCACTGATGGTCTTAGAGTAGGGGAATTATGTAATCAGACATGCATTAGAAAGATGATTTTAGATTTAGAGCTGGAAGGATCTCAGAGGTCATTAGTCCAGAGGGGTCAACATGTCACAAAACTTACCAACCTACTGAACCAGTTTACATTTAATTGGAAAATGTTTACCAAAATAAATAAAAACACAATAAACACAGATAATGTTAATTTGTGGTTTTCTAGGTCGCTATGTGGGCTGGCAGAGATCTGTTCCTATTTGAATTTGATACCATTGATCTAGTTCAACTCCCTCATTTTATAGAGGAGGAAACTGAGTCCCATAATAGTGAAATGACTGGCCAAGGCCAATGTTACAGAGGTAGTAAGAGGTAGAGTCAAGATTTGAGCCCAAGTCCTGTGACTGTAAATCCAGGTCTTTTGACACTGTATTACACTGTACTGGAGGCAAGTGACTAGTTAAGAAGGTATTATAATAGTTAGAAGAGATGTAATGAGGAGATAAACTAGGATATTAGTAGAAAGAGAAGAAAGGAGGGGAGCCTGCTGGTCCTGTAATTAACAAAATGGTTTTGTCCTATGTGGAATTGTGGGGCAGCAAATACCATGTGATCATTCTGTTGCTTGGCCATTTTTGAAGCCATATAGTCTCTTGGATAGATGACCATCTTCCAGGTGAAGGATCAGCCAATTGAGGAGGACTCAGGCAAGAATCTTGGCACTCCCATTGATTTAAGGTCTATACAGCCAAGGCAAAGCTATTGGTAGTAGCTAGGGAAAGTAGGGCTGAAAGCTTTGGGGTTGAGAAGTGAGTTGATCTGTGGTAGTGGGTTGTCATCATGGGAATTAAGTGGACAAACATAAAGCTGTAAGGACTTGGGAGAGGATATAAGTTGAAATTTTAAAATTATAGGATTGTAAATTAGGACAGATGGTGGAACAAATACAGGAAAATTTCAAGCAACTACTATGTACCTAGATACTATAAGGGCACAAAAGAAATATAAAACATGATCCTCATTTTATAAATGAGGAAACCAAGGTACAGAATGGTGAAATGTCTTGCCCAAGTTGTGTGACTCTGACCAAGTCATTTAACTATTTAACTTCTTACTGCCTCAGGCAACTCTCAATGATTTTAATTTGCAAAGGATATATGGATTTGCATGGGTAGAGGAAGGTTCTCAATGGGCCCTGCCTATACCAGTGAGAGCACAGCAATCACAGACATGGTCCTCTGCCTCTTCCCATTTAAATTTAATTCTATTATTTATCTAACAAGTATTTGCTGAGAATCTGAAAGGATTGGTAAGGTATATACAGAAGAAGAACATGTTCTTCAAAGAACTTACCAGGCAGTTTGGTATGATGGAAAGAATCTTAGAACAGGAGTCAGGAGTCCTGAGCATCAATCATTGTTCTCTCACTACTAAACCACGTAACCTTAGCTAAGTCACAACCACTCTGGTCTCCAATTGGCTGTTTGGTAAAATCAGAGTATTTGATGAGAACAGGGGCTCTTAACCATGGTAGATTTCAAGAGGTTTGTGAATTTGTATGGTTTTTAAAAAAGTGTTCTGTGTTTGTTGTTCAGTTGTTCCAGTCACGTCCAACTCTTCTTGGGTTTTTTTGGCAAAGAAACTGGTTTGCCATTTCCTTCTCCAGCTCACTTTACAGATGAGGAAACTGAGGCAAACAAGGTCAAGTGACTTGCCCAGGGTCACACAGCTCGTAAGTGTCTGAGGCCAGATTTGAACTCAAGAAGATGAGTCTTCTTGACTCCAGGCCTGGCACTCTGTCCACTGAGCCACCTAGCTGTCCCCAGATAACTGTATTTCAATGTAATTCATTTCTATAAGTGTGTGTATTTTATTTGACTAATTTAAATATATTATTCAGAGAAGGGATCTATAGGCTTCACTAGACTACCAAAGGGGCCCATCTCACACACACACATACACACACACACACACACACACACACACACACACACACACACACCCAAAGCCAAGAACCCTTGGGTTAGAAGGTCTTTAAGGTCCCATCCCATTCGATAATTCTGTAGTTTAATTCCAGCTAAGAAGGGAAACAGAAACTTTCTACTACGGATTTCAAAATGTTATTTTGTAACAAACTTGTAAATTTTTTTTTTTAGAGCACCACTATTTCCTACTTCTCCAGTTTGAAAATTCTTGTTCATTACACTTCAGGAAATAGTGCAAGTCGGTCCCCAAATAAAACTTTAGTCCAAGCCCTTCCATATGTTGACCTGATCCTTTAGCTTCATTGGTCTTTCCCTTTCATTTTGGTGTTTATAAGAAGGCCCAGTGATATAGTACTTGGCTGGTCATGAGAAAGACCTGGAATCGAATCTCAGCACCTATTAGCTATATGACTGGTCTAATGACTTCAGTTTTCAGAACTATAGTTTTCTCATCTATAAAATGGGGGTAGTGATAAAATCTGTTGTGTCAACTTTACGGGGTTGTTGAAAGATAATGTATTTAAAATACTTTAAACTTTAAATAAAATACCCCAACTTGAAAGGGTTGTACGATTGTTTCATACAATTATGCGCAGAATTCTCCTGCGGGAACAGTCAAGAGTAAAAACTTTAATGGGGGATGATGTTTTGTTGTTGAGCTGTTTCAGTTGTGTCTGACTCTTCTTGACCTTATTTGGAATTTCCTTTGGGAAGAAACCAGAGTAGTTTGCCATTTCCTTCTCCAGCTCATTTGACAGATGAAGAATTGAGGCCAAAGAGGGTTAAGTGACTTGCTCAGGGTAATATGGCTAGTAAGTGTCTGAGGCCAGATCTGAACTCAGGAAGAGGAGTCTTCTTGACTCCAGGCCCAGCACTTTATCCACTGTACCATCTACCTAGCTGCCTCCAATGAGAAAGCAGACTATTTTTTTTGTATCAGTCACAATGCCTTGTAAATTCTTCCTTCAACAAACAACTTCTCCCTTTCCAATCCACATTTATCAACTTTATAGACTACTTCCAGAAACCTCACTTTCTTGTCTTCTAATTCCTAATTGCTACACTGTAGTCTACATTCCATTGTCAGACTCATTTACAAACAATAAATTCATCATTCACTTACTGGAGCACCCTCAATGACTCCCTGCTGCCTAGAAGGTTTAAACTTTAATCAAATTCATAGAATGGTAAATGAAAGGAAGAATAGTAGATAGCAGGAAGATAGCCTGGTGTCACACATGTGCCACAAATGATTAATCTGATGGTTTGGTATGATTTTTCCCCCTCCCCCCTTTCTCTGCCTTTTTGACTTAAAAATTTTACTCATTTCTGTTTAGGAGTCTAATGGATTTAAGCCTGAGCAGGACCAAAGCAGGCTGAAAATTGGCCCCTGGAAGATGTCACTTTCTATAACAATTGTTCTTGACGCTGTTATGGTAATGGCATGCTTTAAATAGAAAATAGTTTTCCAGCTGTGGCTCAGTGAATAGAACACCAGTTCTGGAGTCAGGAAAACCTGAGTTCAAATTCATCCTTAGATATAAACTAGCTGTGTGATCCTGGGCAAAGCACTTAACATTTGTTTACTTCAGTTTCAGTACCTACCTCCCAGAGTTGTGAAGATCAAATGAGGTATATTTGTAAAAAGTGGTTAACACAGTGCCTGGCAGATATTAGGTGATTAATAAATATTTCTTCCTTTCTCTTCACTTTCCAATGTGATATCAACCATACATTCATTAATTCATTCAATAAACATTTATGAAGTACCTACTATGTGCCAGGCACTAAGAGCTAGTGATACAAAAAGAGGCAAAAGACAGTCCCTGACCTCATACATTCTAAGGTTCTTATGGTGCTTGGTTTTATGTTGTACATCTGTAATGTATAGCTAAGCCATGAGTACAGAACTGAGTTAAAGACTACAATATCAATAAAGATACAGAAATAAATAAAAAAGGTGGCTCAAAGCCCCAACTCTGCCCAATCAAACTTTTCAAAAAAGAGGAGCAGGAAAGGCTGTGGCTACGAGAGGGCTGAGGTTCCTAGCCAACTGCGCTCTGCCATTTAAATGTTAGACAGTAAACATTATGGTACTTTGCAGCTGATAGTTCAGTAAACATGGAATCAAATAGTGTGCCCCTGTGACTTTCTGGTGTACACTTTTTTTTCTTTCTCTTCCTCTCTCCCTGCCCCCTACATAATTCTATCTATCTGTATCTGTATTTGTATCTATATCTATATCTGTATCTGTATCTGTATCTGTATCTATGTCTATGTCTATGTCTGTCTATGTCTATGTCTATGTCTATGTCTATGTCTATATCCATGTCCATATCCTTATCCATATCCATAACCATATCCATATCTATATCTATATAGACAGAACCAAAAAGTATATGTATAAACATATCTATAAATAGAACCAAAAAGTATGTGTGTACACACATTTATGTACACACATGTATATATGTGCATGTATATATGTGCATATACATACATGCACACATATATATAGATAACATGTGCTTTTTTTGATGCTTAACAATACACATTTTTAATCTTGTTTAAAATACCTCAACACACGATTTTAACTATGTGGAGGGGAGATCAGTGTTCTCATCTTTTGATGATAAATATGTGATGCCTTCTGAGAGGACATATATTATTAGGCTTTCATCAGATAGGAAGCTGGTGAAGTCTTTTGCTAGTAATATAGGCCCCAGTGTGAAGTACTTAACCAATAATTAAGGATCTTATCTGGACCCAAACCTTGCTGGTTTTGCAGCTAAGCTAAAGTTGAGGTCAGCTCACTTGTAACTCTTCTGTTGTTCATTATATGACACTCTTCAATCTTTCTCTTTCACATTTGATCTAACTTATGCTTTCTTCACGTTGGACTTCTTTCATAACATAGAGAATTTGAAATTTTTCACATCCTCCTTTGGGACATTTCTTCTTTCCTCAGCTAGGTGGCGCAACGGATACAGCGCTGGGTATAGAGTCATGAAAACCTGAGTTTAAACCCATCCTTAGATACCAGCTGTGTGACCTTGTGCCAATCACTTAAATGCTGCTTGCCTCAGTTTCCCCAATTGTAAAATGGAGATAATTATAGCACCTGCCTTCCAGGGTTGTTGTGAGGATCAACTGAGATATTTATAAAGTGCTTACTTAAGTCATTGCCTGGCACATCGTAGGAGCTTAATAAATATTTGTTCCCTTTTTCCCTCCATATGCTGTAATTTCTTTGCTTCTCAAACCTCTGGATACTTAGGCCAAACACATAGCTACTTAGTCTTATCATCTATAGGTCAGAAATGGTCTTTTATTCATTAGTGACAAGATTGGAATGGTGATAATTTCCCAGGTGATATAGTCCGCAGAACCATTTTTGATTGATGTTGAATTGTTTATTTTATTCTTTGTGTCACGTTGACAACCCCTATCGCCTTAAGCTTTTGGCCTTTGCTTTTAATTATTTATTTAGAATATTGAGAATTTCTTATAAACATTTGTTTTCCGTATTCCATTCTATGTGTTTCTTCTTAATCGCCTTTCATTGAGTGAAATTATGTGGCTGTTATTAATATGTGCTTTAAAAATACGTAGCATACTTTTATCATGATACTTTTAATTAGTGCCAAGGGCCAAATGTACACAGGAATTGTCAAAGCAAAGAATAGTATCATGATTAAATATAAATCCAGCTGGGGACTTACATTTTATACATTAACCATCTGAAACTTACATTCCTGAATAATGCCCCTACATAGACATTTATGATATGGGAGGTCTGTGTCATATTTGAAAATTTAAAAACTGTTTATAGCTTAGTTGAAAAAATATAAGAAAATAATTTAAAAGAGATAAACACCAGAACTGGCAAACAGCAGCATGAGTATCTTCTGTGGGATGATAGGGAAATGTACAAAGGATAACTTCCTGTTTTAAGACATGAACTGAAAATATCTCCTTGGGAAAAAACATCTTATGAATTACTTGTGTCTGGATGCTTATGCTAAGTAAATATCTACTTAATTTTAAGATAAATAGAAGTAGCATTTCATTCAGAGGTGGCAAAATTGGGCATCAATAGACAATTTCCTAGGTTATTAACTGGGGAGGCTAACACTTTAATGAAGGAAATGGAATATTAACTTCTAAAGATGTTCTGAGTCATAGCATCTTGGCAAAAAGGCTTTAATATGGCATATTTGTAGGCAACATAGGAGGTCAGAGAATACATGTGGTACTCATGAGTATGTAGGGCAGGGGTGGGGAACCCATGGCCCTTTAGGTCCTGAAGTGTGGCCTTTGACTGAATCCAAAGTTCACAGAACTTGGATTCAGTCAAAGGGCTGCACTTGAGGACCTAAAGGGCCACATGTGGCCTTGAGGCCACAGGCTCCCTACCCCTGATCTAGGGTAACTTTTATGGGAAGAAGTAGGACTTGTAATTTAGAGTCCCGGTCAGAGGAAACTTTATTTAGAAACATAGTTATGGGAAGATTCTTAAGAAAGAATTCCCTAGAACTGAATAGAAAATAGGCCTTTGTTCCATTCTTCTTTTTTTTAAGGTCTCTTCCAATTCTCTAATCCCATTGTGTCAGAGTGGGAAAAAAAAATTTATGGATCTGAGGTTAGAGGCCATAATTTCTTTGCTTTGAACTTAATTTGGTTCAAATCTATTTTCTACTTGTGTGACCCTGGGTAAGTCATTTTACTTTTGGGGGCTTCAGTCTCTTCATCTATATAAATGATGGGGTTGGACCCTATGACCTTTAATGGCCCTTCTAGCTCTAAATTTATACTATGATTGTTAAATATCTAACATTCAAAACTATCCATAAAAAGAGTATTTTTTTTGTTCTGTTTTAGGAATGAGAGGGGGAACAAGCATTTATTAAACACTTATTATGTGCCAGGTACTGTGTTAAGCAATACACACACGCATACATATACACATATATGTATGCACACACACACACACACACACACACACATATATATATATATATATTCTCATTTAGTCTTCACAATAATTCTTGGAGGTGCTATTATTATTACCATTTTACCGTTGAGGAAAGTGAGGCAGATAAAAGTTAAGTGACTTCCCCAGGGTCACATAGGTAGAAAATAGATTTGAACCAAATTAGGTTCGAAGCCAGATGGAAAGCCAGGTCTCCTTGATTCCAGGCCCAGTTCTCCATCCATTCCTACCTAGCTGTCTCAAATAGAAAAGTTCTCCATCACAGTGGGATTTAAACACAGTCTCCACATATGTGGTGGGTCAGCTCTTATTTTTGGCATGATTGTGGCACATTTAGCATGGATAGTACATAAGCTGGTGTCCTCAAACAAGCCAACCAGAGGCTTCACTCACCTCCTGCAAAGCAACAGTATCAGTGTACTAGAAGCCCAGATCTGTTTTAAAGTTCTAAGCACTTTCCCACATTGGACACTGGAAGAGAAGTTTATGAATCAGAAGTTCAGTGGGAAAAAAACCTCCAACGAAAAGAAGAATGGCCTCAAATTCTTATTTCTTCCAGCCAAGATAGTGGTAGATCTATTCGTCCTCTCTTGTCTACTTTCGTTACTTAAGAAAAGTGCTACATTCATGCAGATTAAAAGCCAAATGTGTACTAAATTTCAATTTCAACTTCACTGGTTTTGCTCAAGACAGACTTTGAGAGTGAGAGAGAGTAAAGGTAAAAATGCAGTAAGAAATCTCCAGTGGGGTAACAAACAATTCATTTGAACTGCCCCTTTAAAAAGAGGAAAGGAATCAAGCTGAGGAGATTGCACAGGCCTTTAAGTCACTGGAGGATTCCAGAAAACAGGAAACACTAGGAGAAAATGTGGGGAAAGAACTGCAGGTGGAAATGCTTGTGGCTTAATTGAAGCCATGCCTCTGCAACCCTGGGACGCTGGCTTTTGTCATGTGACTGCAGAACTGGGAAGCAAAAGACTTTTCTGACCATTTCTCACCTCTGAATAACTCGCATGTTAACACCCTAGCGGGATGTGTGTGTGTGTGTGTGTGTGTGTGTGTGTGTGTGTGTGTGTGTGTGTGTGTGTTTGAGACATACACAAACTCTGGAACTTCAAAATTGTCAAATTTCTGCTCCAGAGCCTAGGAGGTAATTATTCACTAAATAAGAAGGCTGTTCCTTTGGATAACCAGTTAGCTACTTGGGAGCTTGATCTTTTCTCTGGTTGCACACTGTTTTATTAATTACTGTTACCTCTGGCATTGCAAACTTAATCCTTGAGAGACATATCTGTCTACTTGGCACATGTCTGTCTAGCAAAAAAACATGTTTTGAGGAAACAACAATGACATTGTTCAGCTTTTCAAATCTTTAATTCTGACTGATTAAAAACACTTTTTAGAGGATTAAGTATGAAGCTAAGCTGATCAAATTTCAGCCCTGGAAGATTTTAATAAGGTCAGGTTATAAATTTTTTAAAACTAAGGGTGAGGGATGTGTGTTGATAATGGCAATGACAATTTGGGCCAGATTAATGGTGGAGGAATCCGTGTTGTGACCTCTAGCCTCTAACTAGCTGATCTCTTTTTCATAGACTAAATTATAATATATAAAGCTGAGATCTGACTGCTGTGGCTCTGCTATTAATCCAGCTGGCATTAAGGGCCAAGATCTTAGAACATAACTACTATAATTCTGAGGGGAATACAATTATAGACTGCATTAATAGAAACACAATTTAAAAGATGTGAGTTGTACTCTACTCTGGCCTGGCCACATCTGGGGTGCCATGTTCAGTTCTGGATACTACATTTCATAAAGGACATTGATAAGCAGGTATGCATCCAGATGAGAATAAACAGAATGTCAAAGGGATTCAAAACTATCAAGTTATGAACCATTGAAGGATCTGGGTATGTTCAGTCAATATTCAGTTGCCAAGTATTGATTAAGATCTTATTATCTTTCAGGCAGCTAGGTGGCACAGTGGATAGAGTGCTGGGCCTGGAGTCAGGAAGACTCTTCCCGAGTTCAAATCTAGCCTCAGACACTTACTAACTATGTGAGCCTGGGCAAGTCACTTAATCCTGTTTGCCTCAGTTTCCTCATATGTAAAATGAACTGAAGAAGGAAATAGCAAATCACTCTAGTATCTCTGCCAGGAAAACCCCAAATGGGGTCACGAAGAGTCAGATATGACTGAAAAATGACTGAACAATGACAAATCTCCCAGGCACTGTGTTAAGCACTGGAGAACCAAAAGAAAGCAAAAACAGTCCCTTCCTTCAAGGAGCTCCTAATGGGGTAGACAAATATGAAAATAACTAAGTACTTACAAGATGGCTTGCAGCAGAAATGGGTTCAAGGGAATAGGATAGCTGTCTTCACTTATCTGAACTTCTACCCTATAGAAGAGGTGTTAGGCAAAACTAGGACAAATACATGGAAGTTGTAGGGGAACAGGATTTGGTTCAATATAAGAAAAAAGAAAACTTCCTAGTAAATAGAGTTGTGCCAAAGTGGAGTGCTCTGTCCCCTTCACTGAACATCTTCTAGCAGAGACTAAGTTGATGTTAATTTGGTGGAAATGTTTGTAAGGCATTCGCGTTCAGGTTCAGGTTTGGCTAGGAAACATCTGAGCCCCTGTTCAATACTGAAATTCTGTGAAGTAGGGAATCAGGATTGCCTCATTCCTCCCTGGATCCTCCATGGGATCCTTATGGGGCTCCAAGCGGGTCAGCTTCTCATCTTTAGGCTTTTGCTTCTTTTTATAGTATTCCACTTTATTCTTAGTGGGCTTATTAAAAACAAATCATATTAATATGATCTTGTTTTCTTTTCTGACAAGGTTGCTAGATTTGCACATCAAAGGTATGTCAGAGAAGGTTCTATTTTCCTGACTGGCAATTTTTTACCTGGGGCCACTGAGAAACTCCATCCATGGTTACTTAACTTTTGGTTGAACTTACTCCCTGGACTTCACCTCCTAGCCAGTAGCCATGCCCTCATGAGATATCTCTGCCTGGACCCTGTTGCTCCTAATCCTCTTTTCTCCACTTTCTAGCTTCCCTTTATCTATTTGATGTCTAAGCTCCCTGAAAACAGGAGTTCTCTTGTTTGCATGTATTTGTATTCCTACTGCTAAACACAGGCCTGAAACATATTAAATTATTAATAAATGCTTTATTTATCTATGTATGATATAGTATACCTGTATTTTAGTAGGGTATTGGACAGAATCTCTTACAATATACTTGTTGACAAGATGTAGAGAAGTGGGCAAGATGAATGTAGATGGATTTAGAATTGATTGAATGGTTAGAATCAGACCACTGATCAATAGGCTAGCATTGACTTGGAAGAAGGCCTCTAGTGGGGTACCTACAAGGCATTAGAATGCAGCTTAATGGAGAGAAATGGAAAGTGCTACATTTTAGGGTTGTTTTTTTTTAAACAATTATTTAGGCACAAAATGGGGGAGATGTGGCTAGCCAACAAACTATTCATATGAAAAGAATGTGAAGGTCTTAGTGGGCAATGAGCTCAATGGGTCAGTAGCATGATATGGCAGCCAAAAAAGATAAATCAGTTTAAAGATGTACTGTGCCAGTATGGTGTCCAGAAATTGGTGACAATTCTGTTGTACTCTCTTCCCTGGTCAGACCACATCTTAAGTAGTGTGTTCAATTCTCGGTGCCATGTATTAGAAAAGACATTGACAATCCAAAATGCACCCAGAGATGGGTAAGCAGAATAGTGAAGAGAATTAAAATTATGTGGTCAAGAAATCAGTCAATTAATCAACAAACATTTATTTAGAACCTACCAGGTTCTGAATGTGCCAGGCACTGTACTAGATGTTCAGGATAAAAAAAAAAGTGAGACTTATGCTATATAAGAATCATTTTAAGGAAATGGGGATATTTTGCCTGGCAAAGAGGAAAATTCAAGGGTACAGGATAGCTGTCTTTGTGTTTTTGAAAGGATGTTATACAGAAGAGACATTAGATTTATTTTGCTTGGCTCCAGAAAGTAGAAGTTGCAAGAGAGGGTGGAAATTGCAGGAGGCTAAGATTTTGGCTTGATAGCGTGAGAAAGTTTTTGACAATCAGAGATCTCCAAAAGTGTAGTAGATTGACTGGGAAACTTCTCGTTTCTTCTTCGCTTTATGCTTTTTTTTTTTAAAGAAATCATCGATTTTTAAGAGGAAGATAGACAAAGAGTTGTAAAGATATTGAGTTAGAATGGATGACCACAGAGCTCCCTATCAATGATGGAATTTCTGTTATATTCTATTCTATTCTATTCTTAAAAAATAAACACACTAATAGTTACCTTCCAAACATGGCCATAGTAAGGAATGATTTTTGTCTAGGATTTCTTATCTGTTCAGAGTTTGCCCAGTTGGAGGGAGCAGCCATGTGTGCAGGGTAGAAATTCAAAAGCAGAATCCCTGCACACTAGTCCCCAGATGACCTAATGATCTTTTGATGAAAGGTGAGAGGTAAGTGCAAAGTACTATTAACTCTGGGACTGTGAAAGAAATGATGTAACTAGGTTAAAAAAACCACCCACTCTCAAAAACTTGTAAATTGAAGCAGTGATAAAGTTTCCAGTTGTAGACAGAATACCAACAAGTTATTCCACACCCCATTGAGACCCTTCAAATCGTTCCCTGTAATCTATATTTTTCATCACCAAACTTTTCAAAAGGGCCTTCATCATTTTGATCTCCCTGGGCAACAATCTTCTTTACCATATGATTTCCCTGAAAATGATAATATGGCAATGATGTGCATCTTATATTACAGGAGAAAAATCAAGGGTTTTTGGAGTTGGAAGTGTCTTTCCCCATACTTTAGCTCACAGGCAGCTGATTCCCCCAAATTAGATTTTCTAGATGAAATGAGTGAGGGTACATTATTTGGATTTGTTCAGAATAGATTTTGTTGTTTTTTTGGGGGAGGATGCTTAGCCTTCTTTGTTACTTCAATGGATCCATGATCTCATTCTTATGGTTCTACTTCCTCCGAAAGCACAATCTGTAAGCCTTCCAGTACATTTCACCTTGGGTAATTCTGATCTGTACCCTTACACAGAGCCTAGATAAGAGGACCTTTACATCTTGTTAGTCTTTTTGTGGATAAGAGTGCAATGCTTAGACTAGCTATCCTTTGCTCTCATTACATGAATAGCCCACATCCTTTTCCAGTCATACGTTTCCTTATAGATATATTTTGCACCATTTCCTGTCTTTGTTATTTCTGGTAATATAGCATGGTTACAATTCAATGTGCAACTCTATTTCCCTTTGAATTCCCTGAAATTTGATTCTTGTGTGAATGTGTTATTCCATGATTTGTAAGCAAATAGTATTGCCAGAAGAATTTTGGTGTTAACAACGTTGAACTTGTGCAGCAGAAAGCAGCTTGAGATCATTGAAAATGCTGTGAAAAATCTCCCAAATATGATCTAGTCTCTTCACTTTACCAAAATATGGACCCATTTTGTCTAAGATATGAGTACTGAAGGAATAACTAAAAGGGCTGCCAATCCAGTGAACATGCTGCAACCTGGATACTATGTAGTCTTTTTTTTTTTTAAAAAGCAATTGGGTTTAAGTGAGTTGTCCAGGGTCACACAGCTAGCAAGTATCAAGTGTTTGGTCTGAGGTCAGATTTGAACTCGGGTCCTCCTGACTCCAGGGCTGGTGCTCTATCCTCTGCGCCACCTAGCTGCCCTGATAATATGTACTCTTCATCCACTTGGTTTTTCCTGTGTGGATTTACAATTCTAGCTCCCTGAGCGGCTATGCTGTTGTTGTGGGGTTTTGTGTGTGTGTGTGTGTGTGTGTGTGTGTGTGTGTGTGTGTGTGTGTGTGTGAAGATCTTGAAGAATTGTAAGGCTTGCTGTAAACAGCATTATTCAAACTTCAAACAGGAGCACTGAGAGATCCTTATGACTTATAGAGTATGCCTATTCCATTTGGACTTCGAAGGAAATCAGAATCTCCATAGCACAACATTTGTGAAGTGATCCTAGTACTTTACACTCATACCTCTAGATACCTCTACTCAAGGGAAAGCCTTGGTTCCAAGGATCTCTATCAGTTGTGTCAAATTCAAAGGGCTCCCTGTGGGCTGCATATTGACTTAGAAAACCACAATTTAGCATTTCTGTGTTTTGTTGTATTTTTCTTTATTTTGTTAAATATTTCCCAATTATACTTTCTTTAATCTGGTAAAGGTTGCTTTTGAGGTACAGGGTCAGCTGGCCAGGTGTTTGACCCCTCTTCTTATATATAGGTCACTTTGTTTCTCTAAGCCTTGGTTTCGTCATCTTGATTGTCTAGTCTCATTCTTTCCAGGCTCCAGTCCATTTGGTCAGTCTGATGACTACCACCCTGGAATCAATATAGATAAAGATTTTCTCTGTCCTATCCTTTTAAGGCTCTCTTACATGCCAGCTGGTATAAACAGCAATTGTTTCTGTTTTGTCTAGAACCCCTGAGGGTCTTCCTCTCCCAGATTGATTTTTTTTTTTGGATTAGACCATTTTTTGCCTCATTTCTTACCTAGCTTTAATCTTACCTAACCTTGCCTCAGTCAAACTGAGACCTGTGAAAGACCTTAGCTTAAAAAGGCCAAGGTTTCCCACAGTATCCAGGGCCGTTTCTAGTCATCCTGGTCTACATCTTGCCACTGGACTCAGATGGATCTGGAGGAGAGAGTGAGGCTGGTGACTTTGCACAGCCCTCCCTCACTTATATCAAATTCACTTGCATGTCATGGCATCACCTCCTTAAGGTCATGGTCCTTTTGGAGAATGAAGGATAAACAAACAACAACAATGACAACGAGATCACATGTCCAGGCCACTTTTTTTTAAAATAGAGTTGTAGCAGTTGCAGTGAATGAATGGTCTATTTTGATTCTACTAATTTGGTGTTGGGGGAGGGGTAAAATGATGAGAATAAAATTAGTGAGGTCTTGTACTTTCTAATTTTCTCCGTAGCTTTTAATTGCATTTCTCTCTTACTTTCCCTCAGAGAATATCCAAGATACATGACTAATTAGTTGAACTTTCAGATCACATGTGCATAGTTCAGAGTAGGAAAAAAATGTTATGAATAATCAAAATACCCCAGTCAGTGGAGTTAGAAATCACACATATTCAAGTTTCTTTGGAGGATTCTGATATTTCTTGCCTTTAGTTGGCTGTTCTAATGACTCCACTTTTCCTGAGTACAGATAGAACCCTTATGGAAAACAATGACTTTAATAGGTTTTTGGCAAGGTATTGTAATTATTTGGCTACAGTCACAACTGATGCATGATGGGATTGCTGTGGCTTTGTATCACATATTATATGTCTCATTTTCTTTTCACTGTTTTTAGTGGCAGAACCTCATAGGTTCAGAGCAGACTGAAAGTTATCCAGGAATTCATTAGGTAATTGTTTTTCTTTGTAGTATATATGTTCAATGTTATTTCCTCTCATGTAGGAATTTTGCCCCATTTTCCTTAAAAGTACCTGATGAAAGAGATTTGGCCTATGAAATGATTATGCTTATCTATACTCTTTCACAAAAATGCCCAAGGGCTATCTCAATTAATTAACTTATGTGGGACTCTAACCCTTACCCTGATCACTATGGGTCTCACTACTCTTTTCAAATGCTGGTGAGAAATGCCATTAATTCTGTAGCCTTGTGGGCAGAGTGAATTCCCATTCCATTAAAATCACACAAACTGGTGATTTCTAAAATAAATGACCCAAACTAGTGATGCTGAGCATAGTTAAAATGGAAAACGAGGAGGAAGCAACATAAAAGAAAAAAAAAAAGGAAAAGAATATGAAGGGGTAGAAGGAGAGGGAAAAAAAGAGGCAGAAATCAGAGAACCACACAAGGGCCAGGAGAGTGGTAGCAATAAGAGTAAACACTATGTTTATGGTCATAGACCTCTGGTTTACTCTTAACCCAGAAGAATGTATTTTACTCAGAGTATTGGAAAAGGACGTCAAATATTTTTGGAAATTTTTTTTTTCAGAGATTGTGGGGTCTGCTCAAGAATTTTGTGTACCACACTGGATACTCACTGGACAAGAATTTACTAAGAACTAACAATGCACTGGTCCGAAACAGAAACAAATCAAAACAAAACAAAAAACCTCTGCCCTCATGGAGATTATAGTCTATTAGACCTTTTCCCCCTATGATATTTCCTGACCCAAGTCACTAAAACATCATATCTCAATTTGCTGATAACATATTCTTCCTCATCTTCTTACATTTCTCATAGAAATATTCATTCTAGTTTCCTAGGTTTAGAGCTGGGAGGAAATTTAGAGGTCATTAAATTCACCCTCTGCATTTTACAGATGAAGGACTGAAGTCCTGAGAGGTTACATGACTATATCCAAAGCACTTAGCAGAGTGTCAAGCATATAGCAAGTGCTTAATAAATAAATGCTCGTGTTTGACTGCTCAGTCACACAAGCAGTTAATGACAGAACTGGAATTAGAACTTAAACTCAACTCCAAATTCAGTGTTACAAAGGTGAATTCAAATCCTCGGAATGTTCTTACTTCCATGAAAGATGGAGAGAGTGGAGGGGGAAAGGAGATGCCATAAATAACAAAGCATCCTTCTTAAAAGCAGGAGCTGGATTTTAAAAAATGTAAATGTCTTTGAAACCTTTGTGCCAAAAACCTTTCTGCAGCTAAAGCTAAGGGAAGCCAAAACCGTAACAGGAAAACAAAGTCTAGCATGTTTTCTGGCCTACTCAGACAATCGATGTCCAAATGATAAAATTCCAGACTTGGGTACTTGGTGGTATACACAATACACCGGTAAAGGAAAATCAAAAGTCCTTTGTGGAGGATTCTTGTGTTTTTTTTTTTTTTTGAAGACTTTGGGTGTGTTAGCCAACAAGGGAAGCTACATTAATTCTCTCAGGCCACTAGGGGGCAATAGAGTAAATCACTGCTTTGGTAGGCTGCAGGACTAAATTCAAATCCTGTTAAAACTCTTCTTTTACAGAATGGATTGGGAATTGAGGCTTTTCTTCTGAAAACAAAACAAAATAATTCATATAGTATGTAAAAGGAAAAATTGGCCAATTAACCTAAGGATTTTATTTTGTAAAATTATTGCATTTGAATAATTATAGTAGAAAAGGCATTAATTAATTGCCTTTCTCTTTTCATTAATTACTCAAGATACTCAAAACCTCAATAAACAAATATAATAAAGACTTCATCAGCATTATTTTTTTTCTCATGCTTCTTTTATTGAATAAAAAGAGGTTCTTATTAGAAGGGTATTACATTACCTAGGGTTTTATTTTAGTTCCCTTTTTTATTTGCTAGATGGAAAAATCGGCCCAAGAAGATAGGGGTGTGTCTGGTTTCAAACCTGGGCCTTCTTCCTTTGACTCTGGCAGCACTATATGATGCTGACATATAGCATACCACATATAATATGTAGAATCAGAAACTAGTGATATTCTATGTTGGTAACACTAAGCATTGCTTTTTTACTCTTGCTTTAAAATGTCTCTGGAATAAACATTTCAGCAAACGTCAGCTATAAGTCCCGAGCACTAGCTGGAACATAAGCAAAGAGTGAGATCAATGCTAACAAGAAAAAAAACTATTGTTTTGAAGCAAGTTCTGACTGAGACTATTGGCAATGCACAGATGTATGTGTTATGTCCTGATCTGTGATATCCAGGCAATCATAGATATACTGTGTACTTGTCTCTTCTGTCACAGTGTAAGCTCCTATTGAGTAGAGATCATTTCATTAGTAGTCACATAGTAAATGCATATTGATTGATTGATACTATTTTACCTATTAGAATATAAATTCCTTGAGGGCAAAGACTATTTTTCCCCCTTTCTTTCTACTCCCAAAAACTTGTTAGCACCCACCTCCAGGGCACGTAGTAAAGACTTAGTAAATGCTTTTTCGATTGATTTGCTCAATTGGAGTAGTTGTATGGACAATGAAGAACAAAATAAGCTCTGCATTAGGAAAAGAAGTAAAACAAAATAAAAACAGCAGGCTGTATGATTCATAGAATTACTTTACAAGATGACCACAGTAAATGTAAAGGAAAACATATTTAGAAAACCCCAGAACCTTCATTAAGGGAGTGACTAATTTTAATGTCAGAGGATGGATGGTGAAGCAAGCCTCTCAATTCTCAATAGAGGAGGAAAGCTCTGGGAGTAGTATGAGGGGTACATTTTCAAACAAGGCCAATGTGCTGACCTGTTTTGCCACATTATACTGATTTGTTATGAGCGAGGTTTCTGTGGGTAGGGTGGGTTTTGGGGAGTCATCGAAAAGAAAAGGTGATATGCAAAGGAAATAACATCATTAAATAACATCATTAAAAAATAAAAATGACAGGCTACATGATTCATAAAATTAAAGACTTTTAAAAGAGCCCTCAGAAATCATCTATACCAATATATTCCTTTTCACCTTACTTTACAGATGAAGGGAATAAACATTTATATAGCACCTACTATGTGCTTGGCACTTTACAAATATCATCTCATTTGACCTTCACAACCAGACTTTGAGGTAGGTGTTGTTATTATCCCCATTTTAACCATGGAAGAAATTGACCAAACAGAGATTAAGTGACTTGCTCAGGGTCAAACACCTAGTAAGGGTCTGAGGCCAGGTTCAGCCTTCTATACACTGCCCCCCTAGGTGCCTCTTGATGAGATAATGGGGCCCAGTAGAGAAGCGGATTTGCCTTGAGGGGTTCCAGGGAGTGTTTCCTGGATCACAAAGCAATTTTCTCTTCTATTTCTATACAAAAGGATGATGAAAACATTGGCATTTCAAATAGGGGTGTTACTAATGTAAAGGAAAGGGGTATGTGTGGCTTAAAGTCCATTCTTAGAAATATCCCACCTAACCCAGCAGATTTAGTGTTGCTAAAGTTCCCTAAGCTCATCTACTATCTTTTAAAAGGAGCTATCTTTTTTTTTTAAAGAACAACAACAAAAAAGCCCTTTCCCAGTATTTAAAGAATTTTTAGAGAAGGGTGGTGACTTCAACAGGAAGCTCAGCCAAGTTCCGCATCTGGCCCACACACACTATTTCAAGTCTAGAGTGATTGACCCAGACATATCAGAGCCACATGTTGGAAAATTCAACTATTATCCCCTTATCAAAGAAGCAGGATCAGCTTTACCATGCCATAAAAATCTTGATTGTGCACAGTAGTATGGTCTTGCCTACAGAAAGAAGCATGTTTGACTAGAAACTTTAATTTGTATAAAAATGATAATTATGAAAATTACTTATACTGTTTGGATAATTATTTGAATAATAATACAAACTAGAGTTTCTAATCTCCCAAGCTTCTTTCTGTAGGTAGGACTGTACTACTATCTACAATTAAGATTTTGTGGTATGGTAAAGACATAAAAATAATAACAACAATAATAATCATTATTATCATTGTTAAGTTTGGGATGTGAAAGTCTAAGACTTCTGGAAAAAGCCATTCCTTAGAGACTCAAAGACAATATAGCCAGGGCATTTAGTGCCAATAATAGTGAACACTTGCAGTAGCAACTTTGGAGGCTTTGCTTGGGCACTGAGCACCGTCTGAGTGTGGGCTTAGGTTGCAATGAAGAACAGAAGAAGGGGTAGGTCAGTGTCACTTCAGCCTCTTTAACTTCAACCTCACATGGTCCTTCCAGGGGTGAGGGAACGAAAATTGTCTGTTTCAGATATATAATTAATTTGTGAGAGATGGCCTGGTTTGGGATCATAGATTTAGAACCAGAATGGACCTGAGAAGTCATTGAGACCAACCCCATCATTTTACAGCTGAGGCATAAAGACATTAAATGATTTGCCCAGGGTCACACAGCTAGTAAGCAGTTAGGTGGTACAGTAGGTAGAGTTCAAATAACATCCTCAGGCTCTTACTATCTGTGTAGCCCTGGGCAAGTCATTTAACTTTTGTTTGCCTCAGTTTCTTCAACTGTAAAATGGGGATAATAACAGTACCCACTTTGCAAGGTTGTTGTGAACATGAAGTGAGACAATATTTGTAAAGAAGTTAGCACAATGCCTGGCACATGGTAGGTACTTTAGAAATGCTTACTCCTCTCCTCCTATGAGGATGGGTGTGTGTGTGTGTGTGTGTGTATTTGAACTTAGGTCTTCCAGAAGTCTAGTGTCTTATCTACAATGGCACATTGCCCTAGTGGATAGCCTACTGTCCATGGACTCAGTAAGACTTGGGTTTAAATTTTGCTTTTGCCATTTGCTAGTCGAACAGCTGAGCAAATAACTTTTCTAGCTTCAAATAACTGTCACAGGAGTTCTTAATCTGGGGTCCATAAGCTTATTTACATTTTTTGATAACTGGATTTCAATAAAATTGGTTTCTATGGTAATCCCATCTATTTTGTTTATCAGACCACCCAACGTACATGACACAGAAAAATTGAGAATCCTTGCAGTCTAAAACTTAGCTACTGATTTAGAGATAGGTCAGGATCTATAATGAATCCATATACTGACAGAATCACAGATTCGTCTCGTATTGACACGATTTTTTTCTTAATGAATAAAAAGGCGTAATTAGGTGATTTTCCATTTTGATTCTGACAGAAAGATTAGGTTGTCTGTTTCTGCCTTTTATACAATAGAGGTGGTGTGGTATAGTAGATGGAATACTGGGCTTAGCACCATAAAGAGATGAGGTCAAATTCCATCTCAATCACTTGCCAGTGGTACAATGCTGGACAAGTCAACATATTGCCCTGTGCCTCAGTTTCCTCTTCTCTAAAACAAAGATAACGCTAGCATTTGCCTCACAGGATTGTTGTCTCAGATAGGATAACGTATATAAAACTTAAGTATTTATGTAAATGAAAACTGGGCAGCTAGATGGTGCAATGTAGAGAGTCCTGGGCCTGGAGTCAGGAGGACTTGAGTTCAAATCCAGCCTCAGACACTTACTAGCTATAGGACCCTGGGCAATTTACTTAACCGTATTTTCCTCAGTTTCCTCATCTGTAAAATGAGCTGGAGAAGGAGATGGAAAACCACTACAGTATCTTTGCTAAAGAATCCCAAATGGGGTCACTAAGAGTTGGATATGACGGAAACAATTGAACAACAATAAATGCAAATTACTAATGTAATATCTTGCATGCATATATTTATATACACATATATATACATATATATACATACACACATATACGCATATATAATTTCAAGTTCCTTGATGTCAGGGGCCATTTACTTTTTCATTCTTTGGATCTCTAGTATTTCTAAATGCTGAACTTAACATGATGTTTCATGATTACAAAAACACTCTACAGGGGCAGCTAGGTGGCGCAGTGGATAGAGCGCCGGCCCTGAAGTCAGGAGGACCTGAGTTCAAATCCGGCCTCAGACCAAACACTTGACATGTACTAGCTGTGTGACCTTGGGCAAGTCACTGAACCCCAATTGCCTCACTAAAAAAAAAAAAGAAAAAAGAAAAAAAACGCTCTACAATAGTGGCTGGCAGAATTGGAACTTGAACCTAGGGCTTTTGGCTCAAGTCTAATGTACTTGCCACCACACTGGGTTGTTCCCCATAATTAGCAATCTGTTTTTTGTGATCTTAAGATAACTAAGGTGGAGCTCTTTAAGTAAGACACTAATACTTAAGTCAATTATCTGGTCAGATTGGTGGCTAGATAAGGGAACTTGGGCCTGGGCAGTTTCAGGGATTGTGAATGAAGCCATAATGAAGTAGATTGTCACATCCTTCCTAGTAGCAATGATAATACTGATTTGATCGTCACTCCCAGAGCAAGAGCAGGAATAAGAGCTGGAAGGCACATTGGAAGATGGGAGAAGTAGTGCTGACAGCAAGATGCTTTGGCTGGATGGGTCTTGGTGTCTTGGATGACTGGATAGGATGTGAAGCATGGGGAGGGCAGGAGGGAGAAGAAGCTAAGTAAAGCAGGTTAAAGTGAATTTTTACTAATTTACTAATTTATCCACTAATCAGGGTAGCTTAATTTCATGGTGGGGCACAGAAAAAAAAAGACACCAGCCTGTTGTTGGCCTAACACCTGGATAATCAAAGCAAACCCCATAAGCTTTCTTCTTTGTACATAAGTAAATTCCTCCAGATCTAGCATGTTTGGAGGTAGGGGGAAAGAAGGGCTGAGATAGGTAAATTGTTGGGCTATGTAGACCTGTTTTTGCCTTGAATGATGTGGTGAATTAAAATCAAAATCAGAAGACAATGTAGCTTTAGGGTCCACCCACATCAGCTGATGAACAAGTTTGTGAGAGGCAGTGTATTCTAATGGAAAGAACACTGATCTGAGAGTGAAGATCTTTGGGTTCTAGGCCCATCCCTTCCACTGAACTATCTGAGAGACCTTGGATTCACTTGTCCTCTCTACGTAGGTCTCAGTTTTCTCCTCTGTAAAAAAGAGAATTAGACAAGATCACTTCTAAGGTCCTTTCTAGCATTAAAAATTCAATTATTCTACTAATTGAGATTTTTTCTTCTCTTTTGTATGTTTCTTTTTACAAGTATTAATATTCTCTCCCACTGTTTTCTACCACTGGACAATTAAAAAAAAAAGAAAAATGAAGCCATCATAATAAATACACACATATATAATATACATATACACATATATTTATATGTATGTATATATACACATATATACTCATATATGTAGTATATATGCACATATGTGTGTATACAATGTGTATGTGTATATATATGTGTGTACATATATATGTATATATGTGTATATATGTGTATACTTAAAAAATAGTCTAAAAAACGTATTCCTACATTGTATCCAAAAATGAACTGGTTGAGCTCTAAATAGCATGGCCAACCCTGAGCAAGTCACTTAACCCCCATTGCCTCACCAAAAAGCAAAAACAAAAAATGAAAAAGTATGGCCTTAAAAACCTGATGATTTTATTTATGTTTTATGTACTATGCTAGATGGTATGAGAAAAGAAATAAAGAATTCTTTTCAATTTAATTCAACAAATATTTATTAAGCACTACAGTATGCTGGAAGTTATAGAAGATTCTGAAGATCCACAAGGGCAATTCCTTCCCTCCCCCAAAAAAAATTAATTCCCTGTCATGAAGGGGCTAAGTTTGGGTTTTCTAAGTGTAGAGGTAGGGTTAAACCTAGTCAAGTTTGTTTGAGACTTTTAATATTTTACCCTTTTGGAAGGGGTCGACTTCCCTTGACACCATATTGAGAAGTTGATAAGATTTCTTTGACAGGAGCAGGGGGTGACCATTTGGTCTGAATGATGGTTGATCAATCAACCCCTCATTGGGAATTAAGAAGGAGGACCTTTAATTATTTGACAAGAAAAATAATGAACTGAATCAGGGTTTTGGAGCTGTGAGCCTCATCCTCAGCCTCTAGCTATAAAAGGGGATTGGACAGATCAAACAAAAGAATAACAATCCCCCCAAAAAAGAGCTAAGAACAGAGACTAATGAGTAGATTTAGCTCTCTGGGGATGGAAAGTGTGCTCATTCACACAGCCCTCATTAGATCCAGTAGTATGCTGGGTCCACTGAAAACTATGCTGGATCCACCTGGAACCCTGTGCACAATGGCCAGATTTAGTTCAGTGTGTCTGCTAAATTTCTTTTGCATCCATTTACTAGATTATAAAAAGTTGCTTTTTCCCCTCATTTTTATTTGTGATTTGAACAACAAGTCTGATACTTTTATAGAGGCCTGGGAGGCATCACTGACATTCAGTTGATGATGGCTGATGTTTCCTTGCCAACAAGTAATTTCAGATTATTTCTCTAGATATCGACGTGAACCTATGTTATTTGATATCACATTATAGGTAGCATAGTGTCTGGATTGGGATGGTTATCTGTGGGATAACAGGGATAACTGAACATGAAGATCACCAGTGACCTAATGACTGAATCCAATGGCCTCCTATGGATTATCTAGAGATTTCCTTCAATTGTATATCCTATAAGACACATCAAACTCCACATGTCCAAACACAGAACTTGTTATCTTTCCTACCAAACCTACCTCTCTACCAAACCTGTCTATTTCTACTTCCTACCATTCTTTCAGTAAAACAAGTTAAAAGCTTAGATATTATTTTATCTCCCATCCCACATATCCAGTTGATTGCCAAATCTTTTTGTCTTTACCTCTACAACATTTCTCCCATCCAACCCATTCTTTCTACCTATTTGCCCACTACTCTAGTTCAGGACTTTGTAACCTCTTACCTAGACTATCACAATGTTCTCCTAATAGATTTTCTTTACTCAAGTCTCTACCTACTCGAATTCATCCTTCACACTGCTTCCTAACTAATTTTCCTTGAGCATAGATTTGAGAATGTCACTTCCCTACTTGATAAACTCCAGTGGTTCCATAATACCTTATGGGATAAAAGAAAAACTCTTCTGTTTAGCTTTTAAAGCCCTTGTAAAAACTGGTTCCAAACTATCTTTCCAGCTCTATTGGACATTACTTGCCCATCTGCATTCTATAATCCAGCCAAACTGGCCTTCTCTCTGTTCTTCCCACATGAAATTTCTCCTGTCTCTGTGCTGTAGTACTGACGCCCCCATGCCTATACTGTACTTCCTCTTTACCTATTCTGTAGTACCTACTCTTTCTTCAAGATTCAGCTCAAGTATCACCTTCTGCATGAAACTGTTCTAAATAACTACCAGTACCTTCCCTCTCAACCTAACTGGTATTTAACAACTTTGTACTGATTCACTTCATATTTGTGCTGCAAATATTTATATATGTACTTATTATGTGTCCTTTCATCAGAATGAAAGCTCCTTGCAAATAAGGAATATTTAGTTCCTGGCACATAGTAGGCACACAAATACTTGTTAGATTCTTTTTTTCTCCAGCCCCTACCACAGCACCCGACATAGAAAAGACACTTAATAAATGCTTTCTCATATATTAAAAAAATTTTTTTGAGGCAATAGATGGATTTTTTTTTTTTGAGGCAATAGATGTTAAGTGACTTGCCTGGGGTCACACAGCTAATAAATGTCCAAGGCTGGATTTGAATTCAGGTCCACCTGACTCCAGGGCAGTTCTCTATCCTTTGCTCCACCTAGCTGCTCCTAGTAAATGCTTTCTTGCTTTGTTGGTTTGGTACTCATCCTACTTTACCTCTCTGAGACATCTAATACTGTTGATTACCTGTTCCTTCCTGAAAAATCTCTGCCTTCTGGTTCTCCCCTTTGTTGTGTCTTTTCTCTTCTTTAATGGCTCCTCTTCCTATGCCCTAAATAGAAATCCATCGACATTCTGTCCTTGTCCTCCTTTTTCTCTATTCTCTCATTTGGTGATTTCATCTACTTGACATCTTCACCTTTTCTTCTAAGTGAATGATTCCCACATCTACCTTTTCAGTCCTGGTCTCACTCTAAATTCCAGATCTTCACTTCTAACTATCCTGAGTTTGTTGAATTTGAGTCATCTTTGGCTCCTTAACTCTTCTTAAGATCTACATTCAATTAATTCATCAACCATAAATAAAAAATAAATGCTTATTTATTAAACACTCACTAAGGACCAGGTACCACAGCAAAAATGAAACAATGGCTGTCTTCAAGTTGGTCAGGTTCCATGAGAAGTCATCACAAAGTAACTTCAAGATAATTGCCTTTCCACATCTGGTGTCTTTCTTCTCGCCATTGTTATCTATGCTTTAAGTAGGCTAGAAGGTGTTTGAAAGGCAATAGAGAAAAAATTGCATGGGAATCAATTTCTAAAAATACTACCCATTACTACCACAGTGATTCAGGTCCTCATTACTTCTTACCTAGACTATTACAATGGTTTCTTAACCAGTCTTCTTATTCTAGACTCTCTCCCTCTCTAAACTATCTTACACATACTAACTGGATTGATCTTCTTAAAACACTGAGCTGATCATATCAGCCCTGTCAAAAACTTTTAATGTCATGACTTCTTATTTCTTGTCTTCTGAATGTGTGGGAGAGGGGTGGAGGGAGGGAAAGAATTTGCAACTGAAAATAAAAATTTTGTCTTAAGTTAAATAGCCACCATTCTGTTTCAGGACTTTATTACCTCTCCTGGACCATTGAAATAGCCTTCTAACTGCTCTTCCTTTGTCAAGCCTCTCTCCACTTCATTCAGTTGGTTAGAACTATCAAAGTGATTTCCCCAAAGTTTAGGTCTGACTGTATTACCCAACTACTCAATAAATTCCACTGGCTTCCTAGTCCCTTATAGGATCAAATAGAAAGACCTTTTTCTGCCATTTAAAGCTCTTCACAACATGGCTCCTCCCTATCCTTTCTATATTGCACTATACTCCCCTCCACACATTCTACAATCCAGGTATGCTGGCCTACTTTGATATTCCTTGCACATAATACTCTCATCTCTTTGCCTTGGCATTGATTGCCGCCCATTCCTAGAATGCTTTCACTCCTCAACTCAGCCTCTTGGAATCTTTGGCTTCTTTCTTAAGTATTCTATTTCCTCTTGTGTTAATCTGGGCAATCTATATTTTTGTAAATATTCATCCATTTTGCTTAGATTGTCAGGTTTATTGGCACATAACAGCGCAAAATAGCTCCTAATGATTGCTTCAATTTCCTCTTCTTTGGTGGTGAATTAACTTTTTTTCATTTTTGATACCAATAATTTGGTTTTCTTCTTTCTTTTTAAAATCAGATTAATCAATGGTTTATCTATCCACCTATTTATTTATTTTAATAAAACCAGCTCCTAGTTTCTTTGGCTTTTTTCAAGATTCAGATCAAATTCCACCTAGGAGCTCTTTTCCAGTTCCCCTTCCTCCCTCAAGTTGCTACAGCCTTCCCCCTAAGCTTATTTTCCATCAACTCCACATGTATCTTATCTATAATTATTTGTATATTGTTTCACCCAGTAGAATAGACATTGTTTGAGTACTCTTAGAGTACAGGGACTGTTTTTGCCTTTTTTTTTTATATATAAGCACTTAAATTGCCTGGTATACAGTAAGCACTTAACAAATTCTACTTCATGGATTGATTGGATAAAAAACAAACTCCTTAGCTTGCCGTTTACATCCCTGCATGATGATTTGTTCTCAATCTACCTTTTCAGACATCTTCCACTATTCTTTGCAAACTCTGTTCTTTGGCCAAACTGAGCTATTTTCCATGCCCTAAACATGTCTAGGCTTTCACACCTTCTTACCTTTGTTTACACAATTTCCTACCCCAGATTTTACAATCTATAAATCTGACTGCTAACCCAGTCTTTTAAAACCTAGATAAATCCATTAGGTATCTCTGCTGGTAATTTATGAAACTATATAACCTCAGCTATAAATCAAGTTAATGGAATTTTAATTTTTTTGAAATATGAAAAATTCTATTCACTTTTTACTCCATTCATTATTTGCTGCTGCAAAGTAGAAGAACTTTGGAGACTTAGATGTCATGATTCTATTCATCTCCGACAGTGGCAGTTGGCACAGTGAAATAAAGACTTGTTTAGGAAGTGGGAGGTATCACAATACAGCACACCTAGCTGTATAACCTTCAGCAAATCATTTTACTTCTCTGTGTCTCTGCTTCTTCATCTGCAGAACAAAGGGGCTAGACTAGATGATCTGGTCTGTTCTAACTCTGAAGTTCTATAATTCTAAGTAAGGCCTAAATGGAAAAAAAAGTTTGATCGCAATTTAGATTCAATTATGGAAACAACTGACTCATCTTCACTAGATTTTTCTTGTGAGCTGCATCCAAGAACGGTTTAAGGGTCCTTACAAATGATTTACACATAATTTACACGGGCCCACACATCTCTGTTTTGTTCTCAGGCAATTTCCAAGTGGAAATAATTACTTCCCCTTGTCTCTTCTCGACCTTGTGCCTCTCATTTCCTTCACACCTCCTCACCATCACTGACCCACATGCCCCACATCAGAAGTACCCAGCAGAGATGGAGGGGAGTCATAGAATTCAGGAAGGAAGAGCTAGAGATGGACAGGGTAGTATGGGGGGATGGGGTGGGAGGAAGAAAACCACTGGCCCTGGATTCAGTGGCATTCAAATGACATGCATTTAAAGCCTGCCTCTGATGCTTACTATCTTGGGAAAGTCATGACTTTCTTGGGCCTCAGTTTCTCCATCTGCCAAATGAAGGGTTTAGACTAAATGGATCCAGAGGTCCCCTGTAGTTATCAATCTAACAGAGATCGTGTTTGGGCCATTGTTCTGCAGAACACCAATGCCTGTGAGAAGATACCACCCTGAATGAGCTGTTCATTAGAGGTGAAAAATTAGAGGTGTTATTTTTTTTTGGCTGAGTAGGACCAATGAAGTAACAAGTCAGGAGACAGACGTTAGCACCAGGAAGCCTCAATTGCCAGACCAATGAGTAGAAAGAATACATCAGGAGCTGTGGAATCCTCCTCTCTTGGGGAGTGCTGTTTGTTTGGGTCCTTAGAGAAGCAGCAGTGCATCAAAGTGTGACATAATCTCCTTCTTGGAAGGGGCTGGCTGGACTGTGTGCCATTTTCGGAAAGTGAGGGTGACACATGAAAAATGACAGACTGCTCGGAAAGAGTTATGTAAAAGCCTCCTAACCCTTTTCTGTTAATTCTCTCCAAGGCAGAATAAGAGGACAGGAAAGCCCAGGCATTAATCTGTGGGTTCCTGCTAATCCAGATGCAAGAAGAATCATATCTATGGAGTGCTCGAAAGCAAATTTGTCTGATCCCTCTGGGATTGTGCAACGAGATGAAATCTTAGATTCCATCTGCGGTTTAGAGGAAATAGTCACTCCTTGTGACTCCTTGCTGAGAGACCAGGGAAGAACAATAATGCAGAGGCTGCAAGATGTTAGATGGAATGATAAGATACTAAAAAATCATTAGTAGGCAATAGAGAAAAAATGCATAGAAAACAGTTCTCAATATGCTGGAGAAGTCACATGGAAAAAATCTCGGGAAGATGCTGGAAGTTTTTTTAGGAGCATGGGAAGATAAAGATTTGGTTATATAGCTGTCTTGAGAATAGTCACTGTAATTGCGTGTAAGCCTTCCAAAATCAGATTATTTACTTCATCACAAAATCAGAAAAGAGTGGAACTGGAAAAGAACCGAGAGCTCTATCATCTAGTCTCCCTCTGAAGGTGAGGCTCAGAGAGGGAAAGTAATATTCCCAAGGTCACACAGTCTTGGACAGGAGGTATCAAACTTGAACCTGGAAATCTCCAGAGTGCATCCTGAACCAGATTAAAACGTGATTGGAAAATGTTTAACAAAATAAACAAAAATGCAATACAACATAGATCATACTAATTTGTGTTTTTCTAAGTCAACATGCAGCCCACAGGGCTCCTTTTCTATTTGAGGTTGATACCACTATTGGAGACTAATTACTAGGACCCAGGTCTCCTGCTTCCTATCACAGTGCTAAAACTGAATTAATAAATGAATTAATCACTAAGAGTCAAAATGTATTCACAAAGAAAGAACAGCATGGTATATTGGAAAGAACGTGTGCTATCGAGTCAGAGAATCTGGTTTATAAGTCCTATGCCTGTTACTACCTCTGTGACCTTGGGAAAGTCATTGTCATTCAAGTTCTCTGGGCTTCAGTTTTATATATAAAATGAGTCGGTCGAACTAGATTTCCACTTCAACTCTAAATCTTACAATTCATGCCTATACTCATTTTTTTTAAAAAATAAGATAATTAAATCACTAGATCAAGAAAATTATAGAAATAATATAAAACATATCAAGAAAATTATATAGGAAATGTAATATATGTGTATTTCCTATATAATTTTCTTGATATGTATTTAATTAATGTAATATCAATCACATCATTATAATTATACATTGATATAAATATTTCTATATAATCAACATAATATATAACATTATATATAAATATATTTGTTGATATATGTCAGTAGTTCTGCATATATTTAAAATATGTAAAAATATGTAAAATCTTCTTGATCTATTGACTTAATATATATGTATATGTATACCCACATATATATACACATGTATGTACATATATACATACATACATGTGTGTGTGTGTACACTCATAAGTAGTTAGGTAGCTCAGTGCATAGAATGCTGGGCCTGGAGTATGGAAGATCTGAGTTCAAGTGACCTCAGGCACATATTAGCTGTGCAACCCTGGCTAAGTCACTTAACCACTGTCTGCCTCAGTTTCTCTATCTGAAAAATGGGGATAATAGTAGTGCCTGCTTCTCAGATAAAATTTGTAAAGCAGTTTGCAAACCTTAAAGCAAGATACAAATGCTAGTTATTATTAATAAAATAATAGAGTATCAGATTCTAATAAATGATTATTTAGCCTTTGCTTCTGCTCTTCTGAATTTTGTTTTCTTAAGTTCCATGCCTATTTTTTTTTTTTTTGCTTTTTGGTGAGGCAATTGGGGTTAAGTGACTTGCCCAGGGTCATACAGCTAGTAAGTGTCAAGTGTCTGAGGTTGGATTTGAACTCAGGTCCTCCTGACTCCAAGGCCAGAGCTCTATTCACTGCACCACCTGGCTGCCCCACATGGCCATTTTTTAATATAGAGTATTGTGCACTGAAGTGCTACAGTTCAAAAGAGGCCAAGCTTAATATAGAGCATTTTGCTTACACATAAAAAATGTCTGATAATACTGACCATTTTGAAGTAGACTTAGCCCTACCAATTAATCATTCAATTATTATAATTAAATAAAATATTAATAACCTAAGCATAGGTGATAGAAAAGAAAATCAAGTGTAAGAGCTCAACTACCATAAGCAATTAATGAAAGATCAATTAAAGCATGAAAGAACCCACACTGTTATACCTTTGCACAATGATTTAGCTGGTTCCACAATCACTACTGAAGAAAATTGATCACTATAAAAATACCAGATCTGTTCCATTTTACATCATTGTATAATCCTCTTTCCAGTTTCCTATAGAAATGCTCTCAGGATAACATGGGTTGGATTTCATGGTAAACTTGGTGTTTATTCAAGGCTACCTGTTTAAGTGGAAAGAATACTGGATTTGGAATTAGATACTTCAGTTTCAAATTCCGCCTTTAACTGTATTACATTACATTACATTAACTGTATTACATAATGTATCACATTAACTATATAAACCATAGGCAAGACATTTTACCCCCATGAGCCAGTTTCCTCATTTATAAAAAGGTATTAAAATAATTGTACCTTGTTGTTCTTCAGTCATTTTCAGTCATGTCCAACTCTTCTTGACCCTACTTGGGGTTTTCTTGGCGAAGATACTGGAGTGGTTCACCATTTTCTTTTCTACTTCATTTTATAGATGAGGAAACTGAGGCAAACAGGATTAAGTGACTTGCCCAGGGTCACACAGCTAGTAATTATCTGAGGCCAGATTTCATGACTGCAGGCCTGACACTCTATCAACTATGCCACCTAACTGCCTTATACATTTATAAAATGGTGATAATTATGCATGTATGTTAAACTAGGGGTATGATAGAGAAAGTGCATTGTAATACGTTAAGCCTTATATAAATATGAGTTAATTATAATATAGGGCAGAGAGGTGGTGCGGTGAGTAGAGAGCCTGGGCTAGTGTCATCATCTTCATGAAATCAAATCTGGCCTTAGACTCTTACTCTGTGACCCTTTCCTCATCTGTAAAATGAAGCAGAGAAGGAAATGGCAAACTACTCCAGTATCTTTGCTGAGAAAATCCCAAATGAGGTCAAAAAGTCAGACATGACTGAAAAGTGACTGAACAATAACAACAACAAATTATATTATAGTGGGTACTTCATAAATATTTGTCCAGTGGATGAATACTTGTTATCACAAAGAGTATTGTGACAGAGTGTGGATCCTGAGCAAATTTACCACCGGCTATTTAAAAAAATTCCAAATATTTTCTTGACTGAAATACACATGCTAGGCAACAAAGATGATCTTCAAGGAGTGACAGCTCCTAGAAAAATAGTGGTCTTAAAACTGTTACTACTTGGTTATTTCTTTACCTCCTTGTCTTCATTTACCTTTCTCAATGATTTTCGATGGGCTGGGTTCAATTCTCTTGCTTCTACTGGCAAGCAGGGTAGGAGATAAGCCTGTATGCCAGACAGATACTTATGGCCCCCAACAACTCTACATGAAGCCAGTGAAGAACATATTGCATTAATCTTCTATGAGGGACTAGCTTTTTGAATTAAATATAGGAGCGGAGAGTCATGAAATGAGCACTGAACTTGGAGTCAGAAAAACCTGTGTCCAAATCCCTGATCCAACATTTACTAGCCACATGAGCTTGGGCAAATCACTTCAACTTTCTGAACCTCAGTTTCCAAATTGATAAAATAATGCTTTCACTACCTATCAAAGTTGTGAGAAAAGTGCCTTAAAAGCTATCAAGGGCCACAGAAATGTGAGCTCATTCTTACCTGAAGACATATTTTGTGTTCTTTTTCAATGTCCATTATTTCCAACAAATAATCAGAGGGGCAATGTGCAACGAAAGAGTACTCATTAATGTCTAGTGGATTAAAATGGGAACCCATGGCTTATATTAGATTGGAAGGAAAGCAGCAACTAAACGAGGGAGTATACCATGGGTGTTACAGCCAATTCCAACTAGCAAGCATGTTGTCATGTCTGGACCATCTGTAGCTCATTGATGGCTCTCTGCTTGAGATCCAGGCCGTAAGTAATGCAATAGTCTAGACAGGAGGTAACAAACATGTTGACCTTTTGGACAAGATAGATCTTTTTTTTTTTTTTGCAAAAAGCATTTTTAGTTTTCAGTTCTAGATGGGAGTCCAGGGGCAAAGAACTAGCCTCCTAATTTCATTATCTGTGAATATAATCAGCCTTGTATGTCCATTCTACCCAATTCAGGATGTTAAGTAGCATTATTAGGATCATATGATTTTGAGATAGACGAGACTTTACAGATCATCCAGACCAATGGCTTTATTTTGCAGATGAGGAAACTGAGACCTAGTGAGTTTAAGAGCATTGGTCAGGAGTACTTATTATCATCTAATGAGCAGCAGTTGATATTCAATCCCTGATCTTTGGACTCCAAGTCCTATTCTCTTTTCATTAAGCCATGTTCCTTCTTGAGTGGGGAGATGTGTATCTAGAACGTGATGGTGATGAATGTAGGATCATAGACATGGACCTGGAAGAGGCCTCAGAAGCCATATAGTCCAAAATATTCATCTTCAATATGAGGAAACTGAGGCCTAGGAAGTGACTTGCCCAAAGTTACAAGGTACTAAATGGTAGAAGTAGAATGTTCTCCTTCAGGTTTGTGCCTATAGGTGGGTCATAGGACCACAGACCCAGAGCTGGAAAAAACCTTAGATGTCATTTGATCATATCTTCATTTTACAAATGAGAAAACAAAAGCCCATAAAAGTGACGTGACTTGCTTAAGGTAATAAGGGCCAGAGATAGAATTTGAACTTAGATCCTTTAACTCCAAATCTAAATATCCTTTCCATGGATTTTTGTTGAGGGTGTGAATACCAAGGGATATTTTAGGAAACCAGGTTCAATTTGACCCAATGAATAACCCCTTCAAGGAGGAAGAGATGATGACTCAAGATGCCAAAGAGATTCAGTGTCAAGCATTTTCCCCCCTGGATCTATGATTTTATTAAAGTAGTTAGGTGGTGAAGTGAATAGAATGCAGGGCCTGGAGTCAGAAACACTCATTTTCCTGAGTTCAAATCTGGCCTCAGACACTTATTAGCCATATACCCCTAGACAAATTACTTAACCCTATTTGCCCCAGTTTCTTCATCTGTAAAGTGAGCTGGAGAAGGAAATGGCAAACCACTCCAGTGTTTTTGCTAAGAAAACCCCAAAAGGGGTCATGAAGAGTTGGATACAACTGAAGATGACTAAACAAAAAAAATGATTTATTGGTGTAAGGAACTCTCAGTGTGGAAATTCCTTCCACCAATACATATTGGTAACTGTCTGTAAGTTACAACCTTAGAGAGCTTCTTGGGGCATTGAGAGGTTAGATAGCTTGTCCCTAGTCACACAGGGAGTACATGTCAGAGTCATGTCTTGAACCTAGGTCTTCTTGATTCCAAGACTGGCCTTCTATTCAGGCTGCCTCTCATAAGGCAGATATTAAATAAAATTGGTATGTCTAGCTTCTCTTTAGATGATAAAAATAATTTTATGCATGTTAAAAGATGAATTGTCATCTTAGTTTGATCTGATGTGAGGAAGTCAGAGATTACCCTCAAAAGGGAACAGGATCTGCTTAGTTTTAAGGGAAAATGGGGGACATTTAAGATAATGTTAGGCACAGGAGCAGCAGGTAAACATCTTAACTCCATTTAGACACCACACACAGGATCAAGTACCTCTGTTTGGAGGCTGCTAGAGGCAGGAGAGAAAATAAATTGAGGAGCTTGGTCTTAAGAGAACTTTGAGTACACTAAATACAGCTTCAGGTCCAGCAGAAATTTTTTTTCTTCTGAATTTCCTTGTTGAGATCTTAAAATCTATAAAAGCACATAGAGAAAATAGCATGCGTTTGCTTATACACTCAAGCCCAAAGCATTTGCAAAGAATGTTTTTTCATTTTGCCTCAATTTGTTAATGTGCTGTCTATGTATGTTTCTAAGTTACAACTTTCAAATCCTGAACTTATATGATATATGAAGCTTATGTAAAAATACCATTTAAAAATCAACCCCTGTCATCCTCAAGTCATTTTTTTAAGGTACAACATTCAGTTGGTCTTTTGTTCTAATATTGCTTAATAAGAACAAGAGAAAAAGAAACAAGAAAAAAGTGGTTGCAAATTAGGTACTTGGTTCTTTGACTTTGTGTTTTCATCTCTATATTAGAGAATTTGGAGATTAGCAGCACATTGTTATAGTCAAATTCTTCCATCAAGTGAGAATGGCTGAACTTCATCCCCAGGTACCTCCTTCAAATGGCTCAATGTGGGTTGTTCTGTTGGCCAGGTCTTCAGCTCAGGACAAGAATGCTGCTCAAAAGTAGGGAATATATCCTAAGACAGAGAAATGTATGTCCTTTTCTACCTCTTCTGGAAGCAGCAGCAACTCCGAGCTGAACTTGTGGTCAGTTTTCTTCATCCATGTCAAGATCTTCCAAATCTAGGAAATTGTCTATCTTCACCTTTCTTGACTGATTTAGGTCACCTTGAATGGAAAGGATGACGTTCTATCCCTCACTGACAGCAATCTGCTCTTCCTCCTGTGGTTGTGACATAGGACTGGGAGAAAGGTACTCATTCCTGATGTGCTGACCAAGAGGAAACTCTATAGTGGCAAAGGTGTTTCCTGAAGAGTCTGTTCTAGGTGTTGGGCTCTTAATCACATTATGATCTTTTCAATGATGAGTGAAAGTGTTCAAAAATTCTTCATATGTCTGCTCATGGCAATTAATAAACTGATCTAGGGCTTGCTCAATTAACTGGTCTTTATCTACGGTCCCCAATCTTAATAACTAAACAGACAAATTATTTTGAACAGCTTCTTCCCCTCCCCCCCCTTTTGGTAATTTTTGTAATTTTTTGTAATTTCAGCCACTGTTCTGAGGTCCCTCTGCTCCTCTTGAGCATAAAAGAGCCCAGGCTTCCTTCACTGCAGGGGCAGAGGAAAGCCAATGCTGCCCATTAGTCGTGCATCCCTGAAACCTCAAGTCATTTCTAAAAGGAAAGATGGTGCCAAAGACTTTGACTTTCAATAAGTGGTGATAAAAATTTTAAAGCCTCCACAAAAGTTCTACTCCTGGCAGTAACTCTAGTTCTCAAAGGCTATGCCAGAACAAGGTGGGAGCTGTGTTTGGTTTGACCATGTTGAAAAGAGACCAGCTTGAGTCTGATGTCTCAAGACCTTGTCTGAGTATGGAGAAGCTCATTACCAGCAGGCTGACCACTTCTTGATCAATTCTTTGCCAATGTCAAGCCATGAAACAGAAACATATACAAAACGGCCCTCAGTCATATGTGGCTGCCTTCTGCTTTCATATAGAGAGTGGCAGAAAAGGTACAAATGTTGCTAAGAATCACAGTTTTTAGGTCATCTATAGACATTTACTTAACTGTTATTTTGTCTTAAGATATAAGGACATTGGAACTAAATGTAAGAGAGGTTCATGGGTTCCCTTTGGACAACACCAATAGTTAGCATTTATGTAGCACTTTAAGGTTCACAAAGAGTGTTACATTTGTTACCTTGTTTCAACCTTGCCACAACCCTGTGGATTAGGTGCTATTACTAGGAAGGAAGGAAACAATTATTTGTTAAGTGCTTATTGTGTTCCAGTCACCGTGCTAAGCTCTGAGAGGAGATTAAAGGCTAGCTTGGGATCCTTCACAAAATGGACACTCCATGTAAAACCCACCAATGGAAGAAAGGGACAGATCTTACAGATGGATATTTCATATTGAGGATGCCACAAAGGTAGTTGTATATTTTAGGGTGAGGTGATACCAAGTGCTGAGGGAAGTTTCAAGATGAGAAGGGCACGACTTAGAAGTTTAGAAGCCAACAACAGGGCTAAGAGTAGAATAGAGGCCAGTCTGAGCCTCTATACAAAATGGAGGTTCCAGAAGGAACTCACCAATGGATGAAGGGGGCAATCTTTACAGGTGTGGAAACTGAGGGTCAGAAAAATAAAGTAAATTGGTCACATATGGTCACACAGGCTATGAAGTGTCTGAGGCAGGATTTGAACTCTTTCTGACTCCAAATTCAGAGCTCTACCTATAATATCAAAGTATGTTACATATTGTTGGAGAGAGAAATAAAGGGATTAGTCTTATCATGTGTCCAAAATCAATAAGAAGCAATTTCATGGGATACCTGATCATCTCATATTACAGAATGCATGATGAACACTTGCAAAAATAGCACCATGAAAATAGTTGTGGCTTATGGTCAATGTCTATAGCAGAGGATCAGAAAGCAGAGGAATTCTATGAGGAATTGGAGTAGACCCTCCAAATAAAATCAACATGTCATTTATTTCTCAATATCTTTAGTGGAAAACTAGACACAGGAAAGGATAGGAAAAAACTCTTTCAAAAATATGCCTTCAGTTCAAGAATAGAAACAGACAGAAGACTTACACCTATACAACATGAATATATTCTTCAATGGGAGTGATAGAAAGTATAGGGCATGGGAAATACTAAATAAATCACACACATGAAAGGAAATTATCTATGTCTTTACAGAAAGGAAATGACTTATTTTTCTTGTGGGAGTCATTATTTACAAATTGTTTCTGCATAGTTAGGCCAACTACTTGTTAGAGCAAAGATAAAAATCAATGCAAAATAAGAAGTGCCAAAAATATAAATAAAATGTTCTGTCCAATCAAAACAATTTTAACCTGATGTATTCAAACAAATTAGTGACACTAGAAAATGGAGAAAGGATAAAAGAATAGATATAAACATAGACTATCAGGATTTCTTAGAAACTTAATAATGCCAAACACTTGCCTCAGTGAGGAAGCCAAAAGAATCCTGAGACAGCCTGAGTCAGAAAACTAGATTTTCTTGTCAAGGCATCTAAAAATCAAAGACAACATGGTTCTAAACAATAAATTCATTTGTAAAATTCTTCTGGAGAGGATGCTGGAATATTATGAGCTGAATCATCTCATAAGACAACTGGAAACTTAAAAAAATAAGTTCAGAGAGAGCTTTGTGTGAGACACAGGTATGCAGATATTTCCCACAGCATTTGTGAATGAAATTTGACTGAGGACAACAAGCAGACAAAAACAAAACAAAACAAAAACCTTCAAATGTTTATTATCATTTTTATAATGAACTCTTTTTTCCCTCCACCAGAGTCAGTGTAGCCTCTGCTTAATGGACTCAACCTAGGGCTTGATGAAAAAGAAGTGACATCAACGAAAACAGAGATGTTGGAAGAGCTTCTAGATAAGACCAATTATACAAAGAGGAGGCCTGGGCTGCAAGCCACACAATTTTAAAGGAATTGAAGGAACCCACTGTTGAGATATCTGAAAAGAGAGGATGATACGAAAATATTGGAAAAATTATGAGTGCTATTATAACTGAAAAAAGGCAATTTATAGGACTTCAATAAATATTGACCCATAAGCCTATTTTCTCCTCTCCACAAAATCTTTGAGAATGATCTACACAAGTATCTAGGGTGTATTTTATAAATATAATGAAGGAACAGTCTTTGGCAACAATATTATCTAATAGATGACTTCATAGTAACCCAATTGACTGAAAGGTGGGAAGAATACAAGATGTGCTTATTGTTCATTGACTGTACAATAAAGAAGCATTCGATTTAGTAAGGAAGAAAATTTAGACTTAATAGGTTCTACTCCAATGAGGTAACTCTCATGAATGTGTTACAAAATACTGAAAGATTCCTTAATGTGTGTAACAATAGAGATACTTTTGTTTCATCCCATGATTATCAATTCCAAGTATGGTATTAAGCATAGCAGCATATGCTTATCATTGCTATGGATAATATCCAAGCAGAGCAGTGATTCCATCTAGATCAGGGGTTCTTAACATTTTTTTTGTATGTGTCATGCCCTTTGGCTATCTGGTGAAGCCTATTGACCCTTTCCTGAATAGTATTTTTAGATGCATAAGATTAGAAAGGAAATGAATTATATTAAAATATAGCTATTAAAATATTTCTTAAAAAAATCAAGTTTATGGACCCCAGGTTAAGAATTCTCACTGGTCCTCCTGGTAAAATTTTCCAGGGGCTCCTTTTTTTTCAGAGGATATTGCACTGATTATATCAAAAAACCAAAATGTGATTGTCATTGATGTGCGTTTGACTTAATAGTCCACATACAGAAAATATCAAAATGGATGAAGAACGTGTATTGACCAAAGATATGTAACTGAATAAAACACTGAGCTGAACCATCATTATAGTCTGTCTTGAATAAACACTGAAGATGGACAAAGAGCTGGCCCCAGATTTTTTTTGGGGGGGCAAGGCAATTGGGGTGAAGTGACACAGCTAATGTGTTATGTGTCTGAGGCCACATTTGAACTCAGGTTCTCCAGACTCCAGGGCCAGTGCTCTACTCACTGCGCCACCTAGCTCCAGATTTGAAGAGAGTGGGTCAGATTGTATTTGGGGAATTGCCCAGTATAATCATTCAAATAGTAGTTCATTGAGATATAAATTTGGGTAGGTTATATTTTATCCTGAGAGGTAGCATGGCATGGTCTTTAGAGAGCTGTAATAATAGTAACAATATGATAATGATGATAGCAACAATAATGATAGACAGCTAGATGGTGCAGTAGACAGTGTCCTGGGCATGGAGTCAGAAAGACCTGAGTTCAAATCCAATCTCAGGCACTTACTAGCTGTGTGATTTTGGGCAAGTCACTTAGCCTCTGCTTGCCTCAGCTTACTTAAGTATAAAATGGAGATAATTATAACAGCTACCTCCTAAGATTGCTGTGAGGATAATATTTGTAATGTGTTTAGCATTGTGCCTGACACATAGTGGGTATTATGTAAATACTAGCTACTATAATCATTACTATTTCCATTGATGACTTCACTCATGAAAGAACAACAAAACCCTATCTTTTTAACATTCATATTCCTATAGCGATGCCACTTGGTTGAAAAATATGTAATACCACAGTCTTCCAAGAAATCAAAGTTGAAGTTCAATGCAGAGGCATCTTGTAGAGTGCACCTTAGTATTATAAATGCTGGAGTGATAGGAAGATCTGGGTTCTGATTCTGTATGACATTTGACCTCTTTGTGATTCAGTTTCCTCAAGAAATGAGAATTATAGTATATATAGTCCCTGCTTCATAGAGTTGTTATGAGGCTTAAATGAGATAATATGTCAAAGATGCTTTGCAAACTTTAAAATGCTATATGTGTTTTTATTATTGTTATTATTGGTGGTGATAGTGTTATTGCTGTTGTTGTTGCTATGGTGGGCATAAATAGGGCTGTAGCACATTTCCTTCAATGATTTATATTGAACAAATGGCATAAGGTCAGCTAGGTAGTACAGTGGATAGAGCACTAGGCCTGGAGTCAGGAAGACTCATCTTCCTAAGTTCAAATCCAGCCTCAGACACTTGCTAATTGTATGACCCTGGGCAAGTCACTTAACCCTGTTTGTCTCAGTTTCCTCACCTGTAAAATGAACTGGAGAAATAAATGTCAAATCACTCTAGTATTTTTGCTGAGAAAACCCTGAATGGTTAAGTGACTTGCCCAGAGTCACACTCATTGTTAGAGCAAAAGAGTTGGAAATGGCTAACGTGACTGAACAATGAAATGGCATAAAGGACATCATCCAAGAGATGTGTATGGGGCTGATCATGTAGTCATGGGTCGCCTTTGTGCTTTGCTGGTACCCAGGTGATGTTGTAAGTCCTAGAAGAAGGATGCTCACACATTACATTGACACTCCGGGCACCTCTACCCACTCAACCACCCCACCCCTTTTAGGGAGGATTTGTGGAGGGACACAGACAAGAGCTCAAAGAATGAGAAGTCATTGGTGGGTTGTTGTCTAACCAAAGGATGAATTTCTTCACATTGATGATATAGATTTATTTAAAACTAAATATACTAAAGCCATATTTATACATATACCCTACAGATTTATTTAAAACTTAATATATTAGAACATTTTTAAAAGGAGGGCCTAATGTTGGACACGTGGTTTGAAATTTTGCATTTATATAAGGTATTATTGATTCAATTTAATTCTCTTTCATTAATTCAGGCAAATATTTATTAAGCACTTGCTATGTTCAGAGCAATGGGGATGTAAAGATGAAAAATGCCATATCCCTGGCCCCCAAGGAGGTTTAATATAATAAAGGGGATATAAAGAGCAAAAATATGTCCAATACAAGATAAAATAACATATAGACCAAAAAAAAATAGGGACAGTGTTCTAGGAGGATGTAGGAAGAAGAAATCACTTTCACAGGGAAGGTTCATGAAGTAGATGACACCTGAGAAAAAAAGGAAGTAGGAAGGAATCATCTATTTTCTGCTCAAAGACCTCCAGAGAGGTAGAGGAGGGGAAGGGACTCAACTTCCTGAGACCACCAATTTTCCTTTTGGTTGACTTTAATTTTTCCTGAAATTTTTCCTCAGTCATGTTTAAATTTTACGTTTTCCAACTTCACCCATCACTTCTATTTCTACCTTTTGGCTCTGAACAGAAACATCCAATTCTTATCCCACATGACAGCCCTGGAAATACCTGAAGACAGCTACTAGGTTCCCCTCTGAGTCTTCTCTTTGTGGGCTAAATGTTCCCAGTGTATTTGATCCATCTTCACATGGCATGACCTGAGGCCCTTATGTACTAGTTGTCTCCTTTGGATCTCGCCCATCCCTTACCCTGCTGATGTCATTAGTCTTCTGTGAGAATGAAGGACCAGCAACAATGACAATGACAACCACATCTTATCAATGTATTTTCTTTTCCTTTTTTTGAAATTTATTTTATTTTTAATTTCTGGAAAAAACCCAGCATTTCTATAATGTAGTATGATAAAAAAAAGATAATTGCACATGAAACTGCAAATCTACTATGTACAACTTGCCATTCCTTTCAAATATACAAAATTATCACCTACATTTTTTTCCTTTTTTTTCTTCCCTCCTCCCTACCCTAGAAGTGGCTCCCATTAGACACAAACAAGTATGTGTATATGCTTGAGTGTATGTAAAAGGAAAATTTGTGATCTCAGGGAGTCCCTCCCCCTCCTCTATTTCTCTGGAGGTCTTTGAGCAGAAAACAGATGATTCCTTCCTACTTCCTTTTTTCTCAGGTGTCATCTACTTCATGAACCTTCCCTGTGAAAGTGATTTCTTCTTCCTACATCCTCCTAGAATACAGTCCCCATTCTTTTTTTTTTTTGGTCCATATGTTATTTTATCTTGTATTGGACATTTTTTTTTACTCTTTATACTTCTATTTATCAGTTCTTTCTCTGGATGCAGATAGTGTCTTTCTTCCTATGTGCTTTATAGTTAATTTGGGTATTTTTTTGGGGGGGATGAGGCAGTTGGAGTTAAGTGACTTGCCCAGAGTCACACAGCTAGTGAGTGTTCTGTGTCTGAGGCTGGATTTGAAGTCAGGTCCTCCTGACTTCCTATCCTGCTCTATCCACTGTGCCACCTAGCAGTATTTTCTAAAAGCATAGTGCCCAGATGGCCTTAGAATTCCCTTCTAGCTTTAATTCTATTTAAGATGATGCATTTTAATTTTTTTTGTCAGTTTAGTAACTTTATTATGTCAAGAATATGTGTATCTACATATTCAATATACACACTTGAAAGTTTAAAGTGTGTGATTATGTTATTCTGAAGGGTATTCTTGGGGCCTAGTGACAATATGCCACCATAGTGGTGGTAAATAACCTTCCTTTCATGCTGAGGGCAGAGCTTCAGTCTTAGGACCATCAAGTGGAGCTTCCTCCTTCAATTGCTGAACCTCACTATCCTAACTTTCCAAGTATAGTTTCTTCCATTTCTCCTTCTTGGAAAAGTAATCAAGGTATATTGCCTTCTCAAAGGGATGCCAGTAGTCTAAGCACCACTAGGGAACCTTGTAACAACCATATCTTTATATATATATATATATACGTAAATTTATTTATTTTAAGTTTTCAGCATTTACTTCCACAAGATTTTGAATTCCAAATTTTCACTCCATCTCACCCCTCCCCTACCCCAAGATGGCATGTGTTCTGAATACCCCTTCCCCTAGTCTGCCCTCCTTTCTATCTCTCCCCCCCTTCTCTTATCCCCTTCCCCTTCTATTTCACTGTAGGGGAGGATAGATTTCTGTACCCCATTTCCTGTATTTCTTATTTACCAGTTGCATGTGAAAACATTTTTTTAAACATGTTTTTAAAATTTGGTTCCAAATTTTCTCTTCCTCCCTCCCCACCCACCCTCATTGAAAAGGCAAGCAACTCAATAGGATACATGTGCAGTTATGCAAAACACTTCCATAGTAGACATGTTGTGAAAAACTAACTCTATTTCCCTTAATCCTATCCTGCCCCCCCCATTTATTCTATTCTTTCTTTTGACCTTGTACCTCCTCAGAAGTATTTGCTTCTGATTACCCCTTTCCCAATCTGCCCTTCTCTGTATTATCCCCCTGCTCTCTTGTCCCTTCTCCCCTATTTTCCTGTAGGGTAAGACAGATTTCCATACCCAATTGAATGTGTATGTTATTCCTCTCCTTAAGCCAAATCCTATGAGAATAAGATTCCCTCATTCCCTCTCACCTTCCCCATTTCCCCTCCACTGTAAGAGCTTTTCTTTCTGTTTTTGTGAGATAATTTACCCCATTCTACCTCTCCCTTTTTCTTCTCTAGTATATCCTCTCACTCCTTAATTTTATTCTCCAGATATGACCCCTTATCTTCATCTGTGCCCTATATCTCTCTATCTGTCTATCTATCTATCTACCTATCAACATACATATAATTTTTTCACTCCAACTACCCTAACACTGACAAAGGTCTCATATGTTATAAATATCATCTTTCCATGCATCAATGTAAATAGTTCAACGTTAATAAGTCTCTTATGACTTTCTTTTCCTCTTCATGTTCCACTTCAATCTTGTATTTGAAAGTCAAATTTTCTATTCAGCTCTGGTCTTTTCATCAGGAATGCTTGAAAGTCCTCCATTTCACTGAATGACCATTTTCCCCCTGAAGGATTATACTCAGTTTTGCTGGGTAGGTGATTCTTGGTTGTAATACCATGTCATTTGCCCTCCAGAATTCCATGCCCTGTGGTCCCAAAATGTAGAAACTGCTAAATCTTGTGTTATCCTGATTGTGTTTCCACAATACTTTCATTGTTTCTTTCTGCAATATTTTCTCCCTGACCTGGGAACTCTGGAATTTGGCTACAATATTCCTAAGAATTTTCCTTTGGGGATCTCTTTTAGGAGGAGATTGGTGGATTCTTTCAATTTCTATTTTGCCCTCTGTTTCTAAATATCAGGGCAGTTTTCCTTGATAATTTCTTGAAAGATGATGTCTAGGCTCTTTTTTTGATCATGGCTTTCAGATAGTCCAGTAATTTTTAAATTCTCTCTCCTGGATCTATTTTCCAGGTCAGTTGTTTTTCCAATGAGATATTTCACATTGTTTTCTAATTTTTCATTCTTTTGGACTTGTTTTACAGTGTCTTGATTTCTCATAAAGTCACTAGCTTCCAGTTGCTCTACTCTAATTTTTAAGGAAGTATTTTCTTCAGTAATCTTTTGGACTTACTTTTCCATTTGGCCAATTTTGCTTTTTAGAGCATTCTTCTCCTAATTGGCTTTTTGGACCTCTTTTGCCATTTGGGTTAGGCTATTTTTTAAGGTGTTATTTTCTTCAGTATATTTTTGGGTCTCCTTTAGCAAGCTGTTGACTTGTTTTTCATGATTTTCTTGCATCACTCTCATTTCTCTTCCCAGTTTTTCCTCTACTTCTCTTACTTGCTTCTCAAAATCCCTTTTGAGCTCTTCCAAGGCCTGGGACTGATTCATATTTTTCTTGGAGGCTTTGGATATAGGAGCTTTGACTTTGTTGTCTTCTTTTGGTTGTGTATTTTGATCTTCTTTTTCACCAAAGTAAGATTATATAGTTTGACTCTTTTTGCAAGGTCTGCTCATGATCCCAGTCAACTATTTTAGTTTTAAACTCTTTGTTAAGGTAAGAGTGTGCTTCCAATGTGGAGAATGTACTGTTCCAAGCTTCAGGGGGTTTGTACAGCTGTTTTCAGAGATACTTCTAGGAACCTGTAAATTTTCAGTCCTTCCAAGGTGGTATGATAAGGAGTGAGATGTTTACTTTTTCCTGGCCTGTGCTCTGGTCTGTGAGGAGAATTTCCTCTCCCCAGCCATTCCGAGCTCCATCACAACAGCGCTCCTCCTCTCCCCAGGACTGCCACCTAGAACTGTGACCAGATCCAAGCACCAGCAAAGCAAGAGATTCCTGCCTCAGCACTGGCAAAGAGATCCCTGCAATCCCCCCTGATCAGCCACCCAATTTCCCTGTAGTCTGTGGGCCAGAAGCTCAGGAGGCAGCCGCCACTCCCCCTGACCCCCGGGGCTAAGCTCCTTAAGGAATGTGCTTCTCTCACTGCAGAAACAGACTTTTCCCACTGACTTTCTAAGTTGTCTTTGGCATTCGTGGGTTGAGAAGTCTAGAAACCGCCCTAGCTGCCCGCAATTCAGTCCTCTGACTCCTGCTCCAGGTTTGCTGCTGCCTGAGCTCCCACTCCAAACTCCGCTCGTCTATCAGCCTGGTGAGATATACCTTTCTGATCAACCATCCAGGTTGTCTTGGGCTGGAAATTTGTTTTACTCTGTCTTTTTGTGGGTTCTGCTGCTTTAGAATTTGTTAAGAGCCATTTTTTTAATGGGAATTTGGAGGGGTTTGGGGGAGAGCTCAAGCAAGTCACTGCTTTCACTCTGCCATCTTGGCTCCGCCTCGCAACACTCATATCTTTCAGAGGAAGTGCCTCCAGGGGAATCAGGAAAGCTATATGGTTGAGGATACTGGTAAGCCCAAAATTCTTCCTCACCCTTCATAAGCAATTTGGCGGCTTTTACCATGTCTTTTTCATTATTATGTTCTGCAAACCAAGCTCTTAGCAAATAAGCTGTGAACCAGCCAGTATTCATCCCTGTGTACTATCCAGGACTTGAAGTGGTGAAGTGCCCATTTGTAGAGCCGCAGCACCTTCTGCCAGTGGGTCAGATAGGTGCCCAGGGCCATCCCACCCCCACCCCCCCTTCACCTTCAGCCCAGCTGGTAGCCGCAGGGGTTTTCAGGAAAACGCTGCACTTTAATTTAAGATCTGTTTCTGCTGCTTCATCTTTAGGTGACTAAATGATGCTAGCTAGTCCTTCAGAATTATCCCTATAAAATGTTTTCACTGAATTATAAAAGTTGGCCTCTGGTAGAATGATGTTTGCGATTTGGCAAAGATCTAATTTCTTAAAAATTAAAAAAAGTAAAATAAAATCTCCCAGTGATAAGACGTCAATGAGAGCTGACCACACCTGGGTCCCTACTGTAAAATACGGGTCTTGGGCTAGATGGCCTTAGAAGTCCCTTCCAGCTTTAATTCTATGACCTGATGATTATACTATCCCTTTCCCTTTGGTGGAATGATACTTATTTAAAGAAGAAACACAAACTGTCATAGAAATGGTTTGATATTGATATGATACTCCCCTTCACCTTTAATGGTCCAGTGTCATATGTTTAATAGCTAATCTGAAAATGACATTCAATAAATTAATCTGGAAAAGATTTGCACATGGAAGGTCTATGGATCTGCACCTTAGATTCACTAGGTGAGGTGTAATCAGGCATTCCAAAGGAAAAAAAAAACCAACAGCTTGTAAATGAAGTGTCCCAGATAGGAAACACCATGGTGACAGGCAGATGGAGCTGATCACAAAACAGTAGTTTAATGAGGCGACAGCATATGATCTCCATGTTCTTTACTGCCATGTCAAAGGCTTGTCCCAAACATTTGTACGTGGTTATGCTTATAGCATAACTCACTTCTGGCTCAGGGACAACTCTGGCCTTGGCTTACAGTATTATCAGTGATCTTGTGTGAAGCAGAGTTGTTCTGTGTCTGGGTTGGGATTTTCCTGTACATCTGGATTATGTCTAAACAATAATATTTTTGCCTGAGGCTGTTGGTACCCTGGGAAATAGGTGTGATAACAATGCTTAGATGGAGCTAAAGATATCTAAAAGGTCCCTAACCATTTTTGAGCATGAACACCACGTAAATTGGACATGTCAACCTGATTTAAAAAATACTCATTGAGCCTCACGAGCATTTTGCAGTCATCAGAACAACTCTGGTTGGAAATGAACTTGAGAATGGGGCAGTGTCAAGATGGCAAGTAACAGGAAATACTATGAACTTCCCTCCACTCCTAACTCCTCCAAATAGGGTAAGAAAATGTGCTAGACCAAATCCTGATTGGGAAATCCAAGAAAAAAAATATCATAGTGAATCATTTTTTCCAGACTAGGTTGGCATAGTAAGATAGAGAAATCTTACTAACACTGGGGAAGGGATCTGTCTAGGAGAGTGCTACATGGAACATCCCAGCACAGGAAAACGTTGTCAGTCAGTCAGTCACTGAACATTTATTAAATAACTTCTTACTATGCATGAAACATTATGCTAAGTATAAGGGATACAAAGAAAGGTAAAAGACAATCCCTGCCCTCAAGGAGCTCATAGTCTAATGGGGGGATAACAAGCAAATAATTCTGTACCAATTATTTATATATGGGATAAATTGAGAAGTCATTAGAATTAAGATGGAGCAGGAAAGGTTTCCTGCAGAAGGGGAGATTTTAACTGGGACTTGAAGTATCCTAGGGAAACCAGAAGGTGAAAAAGAGGAGCAAGAGCATGCTAGGCATGGAGGACAGAGTTGAGAGATGGTGTGTTTTGCTCAAGGAACAGCGAGGAGGCCAGTGCTTGAAGACTGGATTGAAGATTATATATGGGTATATTGTATATGAAGACTGGAAAGTGGGGGTAAGTTGTGAAGGGTTTTGAATGCTAAATGAAATATTTTATATTTATCCTGAAAGTGATAGGAGTCCACTGAAATTTATTAAGTGTGTGTGTGTATGTGTGTATGTGTGTGTGTGTATACACGCACACATGTGTGAGACCCCATGGCCTCTTGCACTGGCAGTAGGGGCAAGACAGTTCCCATATCTAGCATAGAGAGACTAAACTGTAGGGAATGGCAATAAGTATCAGCTGATACTTCTGTCACTTACTACCTAGCTCTAGGTGACAGATCTAGGGTAGACTGAGGAGGATATCTACAATGAAGGATGACATGTAACATGAGGAGTGGTGGCAGGTCCTGTGCTATGTACCAAGCAAAAAGCAAATTCAAAGGAAAGCAGCAGCTATGTGGCTCTGACCCTAGAAATTGAGTGGGATCTCAGTTCTAGCTTCCAGGAAAGTCTGAAGCCTGTAGAGGAAATGATCAGGGCAGTAATCCCAGACCAAAGTTCTGTCACTCTTAACCAGCAGGACTTTCCAGCTGACTGATATTGGATGAGTCCAACAACAGTATCTTGGAAATTTAAATGGGGCAAGCCCACAGGTGTGTTGCTCAGATCTGAACTCAAGAAAGGAACATGCAGAGCTCAAACTATGATGTGTAGCAATTCGACTTTTCCTTGGATCAGATTACATTGGAAACCCTGAAAGCTTGCAGATCTCTCACATGAGCTGTTTCTGAGATCTGGAATTACACAATGCTTAATATCTCAAGAAAGCAGCAGCAGGATTAGTGTAGCCAGTCCCTTCAGAAGTACACAGAGCCCTGTCTTCACAAGTTCAAAGTTAGAAAGTGTTCTGGAAGAATGAGAATATTAAAAAAAGAGTCATAGTAGAAGGCTATTATTATGGTGACAGGGACAAAAAGCCATAATGAGCAAATTCAAAATATATAAAGCTTGGACACAAATTCAACTAGAATTCCTAATAGACATGAAACAAGAGTTAAAAAAAGTTAAAATTATTTTATAAATGAGATGAGAATGCTAGAAGAAAAAAATGGAAAACAAATGAGATAAGAAAAAAAAAGAATTGGAAATTCTTTTTAGCAGGTTTAGCAGGAATTAGCAGGTTGTCACAAGGGTACAACAAACTACCTGAAAATTAGAATGGATTGAAAAGAAGTGAATGACTCCATGAGTCAATAAGAAATATTAAAACAAAGTCAAAAGACTTAAAAAATAGAAGAAAATGAAAGGTAGTCCAGAGTAACCTCACAATTTTTTTTTTAGGGGGAGGCAGGGAACATGGAGATATGGACAATGTGAAAATTTGTTTTACTTGACTGTACAAGTTTGTAACAGAGTTTTTGTTTTTCTTAGCTTCTCAATTGGGGAGGGGGAAGTGGAGGGTGGCAAGTAGAGAAGGTACATTTTTGCTGGTTAAAAAAAATTTAATAAAAAAAAAGAAATTAACTTGAACCAACATCTTGTTACATAGGTTGCCTAAGAAAGCCAAAGTATTCCTCTATTTATTTGGACTTACTTGGTCAGTTTAAACACCAGAGAGTTTTTGTTTGTTTTTGTGTTTTTCTTTTTCTTACAATGATATTTACATGGCGAAAATGTTTTCCAGTGAGTGGGAGGATGCAAACATATATATATATATATATATATATATATATATATATATATATATATATATATATATATTATATATATATATATATATATATAATTATATTATATATATATATAATATATACATATATATATATATATGTATGTATGTATATCTATGTTACTTTTATTGTTTTGAAGAACCTACTTGATTTATTTGCCAATAATAAAACTTTTCATAGTCAGTGCTTAATTGAAGGAGAATGATATATTGTTCAAGAATTTCCCTCAAATTGATCAGGCCTCTGAGATTTTATTTTTATTTTTCTGACAAAAGTCTACATAATCCAATCTCCTTAAGCCTTCAGTTCAGCACTTGGGAAAGTAAGTCTGTCAACAAGGGCCTTTGATGTTGCCCCATCTCACTGTGCAGAGATCTCAGAGGCACATTTATGGACTAATAGGCTGAGTCATCCTGATAGAGACCTATAGGATAAGCCAAGCTAAGCCTCAAGATCTCAAAATCTCTAAAAGGGCATCTTGTAACACCTTTATCCCAGTGCAAGCAAAGGAAGCAGTGCACTCACCCTTCACCCTTTGTATCTCCCAGAAACATAAGCTTATCTAAAAGACACCGGAAAAAGCAGAGTTTTGATTGGATTTGAAAGTCTGCATTTTAGTTAACATTGGGGGTATTGGAGTCTTTGGCAAGGAATTGTGTTGAATTCTTTCAGGCTGGTTGCCTGCTTTGTATCATCAAGAAAGTCAAAGAGTTCAGAAACACAAATAATGTTCTGTTTTTATTTTTTCTTCTCCTTTATTGCACATTCTCTGCATCGTGTCAGAAGGTGCTTGTTTACACAGTGATGTAAATTGCTGTAAAGTGAGGTAATGCATTGTAAAGTGTGGCAAATAAAAGTTTAGAAAATGTTTGCATTCCAGGATGAAGTTTAGTTGGGCCCAGACTTCAGGCAGCTCAAACAAAGTATTTCCATTTTTATGGGCCTTGGAAGTAGAGATGAATGAACTGGTTCCAGAATCAATTAATCCTTTTTTAAAATCACTCTTCAGGTCAAATCAAATTGAGCATTGCTCATAGTGTGATCACTGAATGTTAGAATTGGAAGGGAACTTGGAAATAATATATTCTCCCCACATTTGAATGTGAGATCCTAGAGAGTAGGGATTATCTTAATTTTTGAGAAATTTTATCCCCAGTGGTTATAGCACATGATAAGCACTTAATAAATGCCTTTGTGTTCATTCATTTTCTCATCTATTACATCTAATCCCTTCATTTTTTCAGATAAAAGAATTTGGGCCCAGAGAGCGGCAATGTGTTTGACCTGTCCGAGGCCACACACTTCCTTTTGTGGCGTATGAAAAGTTTGAGAGACATAGTTTCTGGGTAATTAATAATTTTATTAATTATGGCTAGCAGATAATTAATAAAATTGTCATTTGGCTTTCTCTTATAAACCAAAGATGAATCAGGGAGGCTGTTCAAGCTTGTATACCTTTGGAAGAGTGGATATTCCTGACAGTAGGAAATCAATTCTGATTGGTTAATAATTAGTGAAAGAATGAATATTATAATGAGAGATGGACCTATTCTAATGAGGGGCTGGGGAATCATGACTTTGAGCATGTCATTCTTAGGCCTCTTTACCCACACCACCCCCAGCCTCAAATAATCCAGACAAAGTGATTTCCCCTCATCCTTACCTTCCTTCCCCCATTTTCCCCCCAGGCCTGTGTGAGTAGAACACAATGGCCAGAATTGACCTAGATTAGATTATCTTTGTAAGATTTTCTAGTAGAGTGGGGTAAGAATTCCACCTAGATAAGATGGTCTAGATGGGGTAAATTTTTGGTCAAGGTCAGAAATCTCCTTGAGAGACTAGACTTTGAATGAGGAAATGAAATGGAAAAATCTTCATCTCAATTAATAATTTACTATTAATGTAAGAGAGAAATACTCATTTCTCTCATTTTTCTTGACTTGTAATGCAATGCTATTTTCACAATACCACATAACCTCTTCTGCTTTTCTTGAGGTTTGGAAAAGTTGTCTTAACCTTTCCAAAGCCTGCATAAACCTGCCTTAGATCTTTTACACCTGGGTTCCTAAAATCAGTGTGATTGCCAATGAAATTTTGTGTCTTCCTACGGGCATACAATTTGAATCATTGTAATTTGAATAGGTAATGATGCAGTGATAATATTCAAGATGATGGTCTTCATAGTAGAGAGTTAATGTTACTGACCCTACACATATTTCTCAGAAGATTTTCTGACAGCAGGGACAGGCTTATATCCCTCTATTTATATTTCTTACCTTATCTTCATTGCTAACAAAATGATTCACAGAATGATGCTAGCAGGAACTGAGTTTAACAGGGAAATCCAACCTGAGATGATATTAGAGATATGGAAGAACCTAAGGAGATAATGGATCATGGGGTTTCCTAACCAGTCTTACTGGATGGGCTGCTCTGTTGGGTTAAAATTGTGTTTCGGTGTCCCCATCATACTATGGACCCTTCTTTTTAGTTATTTGGTGAGAGTATTTCACATAGGAGAAATAATCAGATGGAAGTCCCAAGAGGGCTTTGTAAAACTTCAGATGTTCCCTCAGTCTCCTAATTATGCATCTTCTCCCTATGTAGGGATCATCCTTTTACTCATAAAACATTCAGTCACCTTTGCTCTCTTCATCTTCTTTGGCAAAACCTGTTTTCAGGACGGGATCTTATTCACACCAGCAATAGAGGAAAATGTTACTTCTCTCAAGGGCCCTTCTTGCATATATGTATACACACACACACATTTGTGAATAAATATAAATATATGTAAATTAAACATGAATATAAAATGTACAATTATATTTATATGCACACAGATGTATGTCTTTTGCTTTTATTTTACTTTTATTTCTGAATATATCCCTTACTCTACCCAGTGAACCATTCTTTGTAACAAAGAATACAAAAAATAGACAAAGATCAATTTAATAAAATAAAAATAATATACACATCATATAATACAAATATTATTATATAATATAAATATTATAAAATATTATATATAAAAATAAAATTAAAACCAACCAATAAATTGACTGAATATGACAGTCTATAAAATATCCCATATCCATAGTCCCTCTCCTCTGCAGAGAAAAGGAAGGGTATTTTTTTTTTCAGCTCTTCATAACTCCTATCCTTATGACTCTGTGATTTGATTTGGTGAGCTTTCACCTTGTCTAGTTCTAGTGTTAGACCCACTTTCTGACCATCTCTATGCTATGCTGCCTGGAGTTTTAGCTTCCCCATCCTCTTCTACTAGGAACTTTAGTGATACGTATCTATCTATCTGTCTATCTATCTATCTATCTATCTATCTATCTATCTATCTATCTATCTATATATATATATATGTATATATATATATATATGTATATATATATATATATATATATATATATATATATATATATATGTATTTGTCTTCCCTTGTTAGAATGTAAGCTCTTTGGGGGTAAGTATTATTTTGCTTGTTTTTGTATCTCCAACCCTTAGTAAAGTGCCTGGAACATTATAAGTTCTTAAAGCAGTAAATATTTTTCATTCATTTATTCTTTCATTCTTCTCCAGTATCAAACTTCTTGGTAATTATAATTTCACAACCTTCAGCTCCTCCCCCGCCTTTTTTTTATAACTTCTATTTACATTGTTTTACTTGGACAATTTCATTAAGAAAAAAAATCCAAAGGTCTCAAGATAATGTAACAAATGCTAACCATGAGATTTCAGATATTTGGTGGTGGTGGTGGTGGTGGGTCTTCTGGGTTTTCTTGACATCATGCCATGTAGGTAGGTGGTCACCTGCTCCCCTCTGCCTAAGGCCTTCCTGGAAAAGAGGCTTATTCGAAATTCCTTGGGTGAGACATTAAAGAGGTTTTTGAAACTCTTGATTGATTCATGTCTGGAATGCTCCTATCTAGATTAGATAGCTTTTAGGACATTAAGTTTATATGATTATATCTAAGTCATCCAAAACATGAGAAAATCCTTCTCTTCCTTCCTCAGGAAGTAAAGATACTTTCCCTTTCTCCCTCTCCCTCTTCCTACTTTTCCCTCTCTTCCATCCCCTACCCTAGCAACAGTGAATAAATTTGCCAGACCTGGTTTTCTGTGAGCTGAGATTCCAGATTTCTTGAGGGATGCTGGGAGTGCATGAATGCTGGGCATAAGGATGTGGGGATGCAGTTTGGGGCCTCAGGTCAGACTGGGATGCATGACAAAAAAAGAGCATACAATGGCAATTCATTCAGCCTTCTTTCCATGAGTAAAATTAGAGGCATTTTTGTCATTGGTCACTACTTACCTTTCTAAACTGCTTGTGTGTGTGTGTGTGTGTGTGTGTGTGTGTGTGTGTGTGTGTGTGTATGTACTGGTGACACCTAGCCTCATAATTTTATTTGCTAAAGGGAACTCCTGGTGTAGAAACTCCCTCCCACATGCAGAATGGCCACTATCTGTAACTTATAGTGGTAAGGAGATGCCTAGGGGCACTCACTGAGAAATTAAGTGACTTGCTCATGGTCATTTAGTTAGCATATGTCAGAAGAAGACTTTAATCCAAGTCTTCCTGACTCCAAGGTTGACATTTTATATCTAGCAAGCCACACTGTCTATACTGGGTGCTGTTCTAAGTAATAGGCTTCTAGATTTCCTAGTCATTGACTATAAAATAGAAAATATCTAGATTTTCTCATAAATTTCATAGAGGAACATAATTACTAACTTTATGATCACACCTCCATAGAGTTTCCCCTCACCTTTTTCTTTCTTGCTTGCTTTTTTTTAAGGGCAGTTTAAAAGAAGTAGAAATATCAGGTTAGATGTTTTGGGCATAAAATCAGCCACTTGAGCTTTGAACTTGCACAGGAAAGTAGCTCCCTGGGGCAGGAGCTGTAACTGCTGCCTGAAATCTTCCTTCAACCTCCATGTTCTGTCCCTAGTAAAAATCATTATTATCTTATCACCCCCATATTTATCTGCCAATCTTTCCAGTCGAGGATTTATTTTGACCTAGTATTACTATTATTATGACCAACTGTTTCACATTCTGGAAGAAAAAAAGGGATAAAAACTTTGCAAAAATAGATGTCCGGAGAAATTGGAGGAATTCCAGGCTCAGTTCCCTGAATTTTCTTAAACAGCAGAAGGTAAGAGACCAGCAAAGGAGAGAAACCTAAAGAGTTATTCAGGATTCTTTCTATGGAGGAAGAAATTAAAAAGCTTCATCTGCACCAACTTCAAAATGAGCATAACATGAGAATTACAGATGGCTTCTTTCTCTCCCTTAAGTAGACAAAATTGTAATAATAGAAGACTTCAGTTACTCATATGAAATGAGATATGGAAAGAAGAGTTTTTTGGGGAAGATAGTAAAAAGAATGGCCTCTTTGGGGATTGAATCCCCATATTTTCAGGGGCTGGGCTTGATATCTCTACCTGAATATCCTACCAACATCTCAGACACAACATTCCCCAAACCAGACTTATCATATGATCCTTGAGCTATAGCTAGAAGGGACCTTTGTGGCAGTTTAGTCAAACCTTCTTATTTTGCAGATGAGGAAATGAGATCTAGTTAAGTTTAAGTGACTTACTGGAGGTCACATAGGCAGTAAGTGACAGAGGAAGCAGGCTTCAAATCTAGGTCCTCTGACTCCAGAATGGACACTCATTCCATTGTACCACATCTCCTTCGCCCCCCAAAACTAGCTCCTCTTGCTCCTGTCTCCCTTGTTTCTTTTCATTGTGCCACTATCCAGCCAGGCTCCAATCTCAGAATCATTTTTGATTTTTTTTTCCATCTTCTTCACTCTCTGTATTCACTTTGCTACAAAATGTCATTAATTTTACTTCTGCAAAATCTCTCAATTCACCTCCTTCTTTTCATTACTACTCTGCTCATCTGTAAACACTAATTTCATTTAATTACCCCAAGATAATTTAGTGACTTTGGGAGGTGACTGTTGTTTCAGGGTAGGAAGCTTGCTTACTACAGATGCTAATAATTACCCTGAGGACGAACTTGCAAAAATAAAAATACTGTTATCTTGTAGTGGGGTTCAAAACCCAGTAAGATTTCTCATCAAAAATTTAAAAAGTAAAAAAAATAACAATTGGCCTCTTAGTATCCAAACAGTGAGACCATATGCAGCTATACTGTTACATTCGTAGTATCACAGAGCTAAAGCTGGAAGGAAATTCCAAGGCAATTTGTTCCAACCCCTTAATGTAACAGAGGAGGAGACTGAGGCCCAGAGAAGTTTAGTGACTTGACAGAATCATACAAGTACAGTAAGCAATAGCAGTAGGATTAGAACCCAGGGTCTTCTGAATGCACTGCTGGGATTCTTTTTGCTTTACTACCTGTTAAAAAAAATAAAGATATTAACTCTTTCTATGTTAGCAAAAAGTATTACAATACATAACACGGAATAGAAATGTTTATTCTACTTAGGGAAAGAATCTCTCAGAATGGGTTATCAGTTTCAGTATATAGTAAGTGATAAATAGATCTGATCCCACAAAGGGGCCTGCTTGCTCCATCAGTCAGTTTCATTTCTACAAGTAGTTAATTTATCAGTAGCTCCTCTAACAGTGAAGTGGATCACAATAGTCAAATAAGTCAGTGGATATTAAAAAAAAAAAAGGACCATCTATGGACCATATAGAGAGTGAACCAGGTAATAACAAAATCCATTATAAACAATAGGGTAGCCCAGTTATTTTGGGTTTTGGAAGTCTAATGCCAAAGATATTGGTCCAAGGTTCTTATGTATTCTCTGCCAGTCTGTTGGACTGAGGATGATAGATCATGGGTATATAGTGCTGACCCAAAGTATGACAAAAACTTGGATCTCCAATTGGAAACAATGAGAGAGAGAGAGAGTCATACATCTAGACCAGGGTAGTGAACCTGTGGTCTTGAGGCCCCATGTGGCCCTCTCGGTCCTCAAGTGCGGCCCTTTGACTGAATCCAAACTTCACAAAGGGCCTTACTTGAGGACCAACAGGGCCACGTGTGGCCTCAAGACTGCAGGCTCACCACTCCTGATCCAGACCATTGCTGTTAGGAATGAACAGAGAGCCTCAGCTATAGCTGGTCAGTTTAATACAAAGAGGAAGTGAAACATTGTGGTCAGCATGCCTATTGCCAATGAGTCAATTAATCAACGAACATTTATTAAGTGCTTAATCTGTTTCAAGCACTGTTCTGAGTATTTGATACACAAAAACAGCACATGAAATAATCTCTTCTCACAAGGATGTACTTTGAGATGGCATTGTGTTGCTGGGCCAGGGTGTGACCATGACAAATCTAAAGTCACCATCACTTATGGGTAGAGAGTTGGCAGATTTTGTAATAAGCCCATCTATGACTGAGCCTCCCTCGACTGTTGGAATTGTACCTGATTGTTGGCATTCCATGACTACCACCGGTAGGTTAATTCTGGTAGCTCTAGTTGAGACGTTGTGACTGAAAAATTAGTAGTCCACAGTTGTACCAATTATTGGGATGATTGATTTGTCAGACATCTAAATTGGATCTATAACCTTTTGCAACTTCGTCTGTCTATCCACAGGTTGTGATAGTCAGGAATATGGGAGACAGTGAAACCAGACCTACTGGAAATCATGTTCTGTGGGTATGGGGCCACTTAAGCTCCTGAGTATTCTTTGCGGTCATATGGACAATGGTGGGATACAATGGATGTCCCCTTGAAATAATGCCTTTGGGCCTCAAATGAAGTTTTTGATTGTGAACAACTCCTCTAAGGTTGTGTTGTTCTTTTACATGCCAATAAACTTGTGGGAGAAGCACATCCTTCACTGTAATGTGAAATCCAGGTGGCTTCTAAGTGGACAATCCCTACGTTGAGATTAGATGAGGAAGTATACTCTGGGAGGTTCAACATAAATTGAGGATACAAAAAAATTTACTGAATCTAATGGCTTTTTCTCAGTTTTCATATTTCTTGACATCTCTGGAGTCTTTGACATCATTGCCATCTTCTCCTGGACTCTCTCATCAGAAGTAATGAGAGGGGAAAAAGCTACTGATCCAGAATATTGCCTTCAGGAATAATCAAGGTGCCTCAGTCATGGTTGGGAAGTGATGTAGTGACGTTGCTCTCTCCTAATTTTCCCCCTACCTATCTGACCACTTCTCAGTCTGCTTTGTTGGATTTTTATCCAGATCACACCCCCCTAACTGTGGGTATCTCCCAAGGCTCTGTCTTGGGCCTTCTGTTCTTGCTTGGTGATTTTGTCAGCTCCTATGGATTCAGTTATGTAGCTGATTTCCAGACCTATATATCCAGCCCTAATCTCTCTCCTGACCTCCAGTCTCATAGCATCAACTACCTTTTAGATATCACAAATTGGTTGTCATGTAGACACCTTAAATTTGACATTGTAAAACTCATTATATTTCCTTCCTAAGCCCATGCCTCTTCAACATTTATTTCCCTATTACTGCTGAGGCCACCACCATTTTCCTAGTCTCCCAGACTCACAATTTCATTGCCATTCTCTATTCCTCTCTTGCACTCACTCATTCCACATATCTAATCTGTTATCTAGTCCTGTTGTTTCTTCCTTCACAATATCTCTTGTATATATTTCCTTCTATCTACCCACATAGCCACAATTTTGGTGCAGGCCCTCATATCCTAATGCCTGGGAATATTGTAATAGTTTGGTCTCTGGATATTGTCTTTCCCTATCTTCCACTCAGATGACAAACTTGTTTTCCTTAAACACAGGTCTAACCACGGCACTTCCCTTCTTAACCAGCTCTGGTATATCCCTATTATGTCCAGGATTAAATTAGAAAGTTGTCTAGGGCTTTCACAACCTGACCCTTTCCTATTTTTCCAAACTTCTTACATGATCTTTTTTCCCCATATACTCTACAATTCAGTGACATTGGCATTCCCCACACTGGATGCTCTATCATCATTCTTTTTTGTTCCCTGTGCCTGGAATGCTTTCCCTTCTCATCTTCATCTCCCTCCTTCTCTGTCTTCCTTCAAGACTCGGTTTAAATCCTGCCTTCTTAAATTCTACCTCCCAAGGCGCCTTCCCAGTTCCTTCCACTGACAGTGTGTTCCCTCCAAGACTACCTTCCATTTATACCATATTTATCTTGTATGTACAATTTCCTCTCATATTGTATCTCAAGAATGTGGCTTCCTTAAGACTAGGGATCATATTTTTGACTTTTCATTTCTCCCTAGTGCTGAATATACAGTAAATGCTTAATAATGCTTGTTGACTGACTGCTCATCCAATTCCATATTTTGTTTCCTTGCTAGCTTAGTCAGAGGGCACATAGCCATCAAGACCAGTTTTCTAGTTTCAATTCCTATATGAGCCAGTTTGCTTCATGGAGAAACCCCCTCCCCCCCAAAAAAAAATTCATTCCATTGCCACAGATCTACATGTCTCTAAGTTTAGATAGCTATTTTACCAGTTCACATTCTTAGCTGCCAGTGGTTCTGGGAAAGAAACTCTCTATATAATGTCATCATCACTGTTGGAAGAGTAATTCAGAGGCATCATTTACTGACAGTGCGTCATTGGTGTCCTATTCATATATATGAATCTATATTGATGGTTAATTTTTAATATTGTTGAAATATTGATTACTCAAAACTGGGATAGCTAGAAATTCTCCCTTGCCCCAGCAAAAACTTTCAGAAAGGGCCTCCTTATTTTTTATTTGCTATAAGATTTCCCACAAAAACCCAGACTGCCAGGAAATAGGCAGTGTGGGGTAATGGAATAGAATCTAGATGGGCTGTCAGAGGACCTAAGGTCAAATTCTGACTCCATTTGCTACCTGGGTGACCTTGGGCAAGTAATTTAATCTCATCAATCCTTTCCACACAGTGGATAGTGGCACAGTGGATAGAGCCCTGAGCCAGGAAGACCTGAGTTTAAATCCAACCTCAGACACTGACTAGCTGCGTGACCTTGGGCAAGTCATTTAACCCTGTTTGCTTCTGTTTGTTCATCTGTAAAATGAGCTAGAGAAGGAGATGGCAAACCACTCCAGTATTGCCAAGAAGACCCCAAATTGGGTCATGAAGAGTCGGACACGACTGAAATGATTGAACAACAATAGGCCTTTCCTCATCTGAAAAAATCAAGAGTTCTTAACCTGGTGTCCATGGAAAGATTTCATAGAATTTATAAATTGTATAGGAAAAGATAATTACACGTTTATTTTTGGTAACCTTTGATTTCCTTTGTAAGACTGTGTATTTTATTTTAGGCTTTTAAACCATTATTCTGAGGAATCCATTGATATCAAGAGATTGCTAAAAGACACTTGAGCCCCCCCCCAAAAAGTTAAGAGCCGCTGGACTAAGTGACCTCTAAGGCAGAGAGGTCTCAAATAGTCCCAAATGCTGTCCAAACTGGATTAAAATGGAATTAGGAAATAGGTAACAAAATAAATACAAATATAATAAAACACAGATGATACTACATTTTAAAACTAAGTCAATATGCTGCCCCCAAGGATCCTTACATATAGCTTAGTGGGCCCTATTTTGATTTTTTCCTAAGGTTTTTTCCAGCTCTAAATCTCATGAAAGATGGATTTCTTTTTAATCTTCCCTCCCCCCTTTCCTCAACTCATGAGCTGCTTGGGTGGTATTTTGTCCTGTGGCTCAAACCTTTCCCATGTCTGGATGAATGAAAATTAGCTCCTATGTTGCCAAGTTAGCCATTTTCAAAGAAGTGTTAACTGACTGTAACAACAATGAATGTTTCTTCAAAGTACTCTGCATTTTTGCCGTAGGTTTATCTTGGGGGAAAAACCATGTCTTACCTTCCCATTCTTTCAAAGGGTGGCTTTCTATACGGGGGTGATTTGTTATTTTTCCTGGGATTGTTAAGAACGGGGAACTTGGGGCTGCCTGCAGGATAGGGCTAAGTCATTTCCAAAAGCCAGAATAGCAGATGTTAGCTGGGAGTTAAAACTATTAAGAGGGTCGTAGACTACATTCATAGAAACATAGCATCCAGATTAAGGGAAGTAATAGTTCCACCGAGCCTTGCTCTGGTCAGATCACATCTGGAGTATTATTGTGTTTGGTGATGGGAACCACATTTTATGTAATTGGCAGGCTAGAGTGCCTCTAAAGAAGTGCAACCGGGATGGTGAAGAGTCTGGATACCGTGTCATATGAGTAACAGATGAAACAGCTGGGGATATTTAGTGTGAATAAGAGAAAATAGAGGGGTGATAGGATGGCTGTCTTCAAGAAGAAAAAGGGTTGTCTGAAAAGGGGAGAACACTTGTTTTTAATAAATGTTTCTCTAATGAAATTAAATTCTGTACTGCTGCCTACACAGAACTGGGAGCAACCGGCTATGGGGAGAAGAACTTGCTACCAGAGCTGTCTGACAGTGGTATGAACTATATGCAGAAGGAACAAGTTCCCCATCTTTGAAAGTATTCAAGTAGACGCTGGGCAAAGCATCTATTGGATTATGTAGATTGGACACAGGAGCAATGAGGTGGTGCAGTGGATAGAGCAACAGGCATGGAGTCAGGAAGACCTGAGCCTCAGATACTTACCAGGTGTGTGACCCTGGGCAAGTCATTTGATCCTGTTTGCCTCAGTTTCTTCATCTGTAAAATGAGCTGGAGAAGGAAATGGCAAACCATTCTAGTGTCTTTGCTGAGAAAACTCCAAATAGGGTCACAAAGAGTCAGACATGACTGAAGTGACTGAATAATAAAAGATTGGACACAGGGTACTGTCAGTCTCTGATGTGCAGACTCTTAGAGTGGCCTTATAATTCAATTCATACATCTAGAATGGGAAGAGCACTCAGACACCAGCTATTCCAACCCTTCCATTTACAGATGAGGATGTGGAAGCTCAAGAAGGTTAAATCTGGGAGTTTGCTGGTAAATGTTTTAAAACCGCTCTCTAGAATGTTTGCGTGGCACACTTTTAAGTTGAATCTCCATTAACATTTTCTCCATCACTTTCTTAAGTCTAGACAATCATCAAAGCAATAAATCAAATCCTGATTTCTGTGGTACAAATACGCCCACTGAGAATTTCATAACCCTACACAGCTGGCTTCTGCACACCCTAGCTCTGGACACACTTGGCCAAGGTCACTCAGTTTCTGAGGTAAGAGCTAAACCCAGGTCCCTTGACTCCAGAACCAGTCACCCTTCTTCTGTACCATGCTCCCTGTGTGTAGAGCCCTTCAATTCAGCTAACATTTATTTAGCACCTACTTTGTGCTAAGCCTTGTACTGGACTGGGGATGCAAAGATGGACACAGGTCTTGCTCTTCTTTCAAGAAGCTTGCAGTCCCTCAGGAATGAGAGAAAGGGATAACTGGTATACAAATAACTATGATAAAAGGGAAAATGGGCAATTACACAGCACAGTGGATACAGTGTCAGGCCTGGAGTTAGGAAGACCTGAGTTCAAATGGGACCTCAGACACTTACTAGCTGTGTGACCCTAGGCAAGTCACTTAACCTGGTTTGCCTCAGTTTGCTCATCTGTAAAATGAGCTGAAGAAGGAAATGGCAAACCACTCCAGTATCTTTGCCAAGAAAAGCCCAAATGGAGTCATGAAGAATCTGACAGGGCTGAAAATGATTCAACAACAACATTAACAAAGGAAAAATGAGATGAGTGTAAAGAAGAACTCCAGCTGAAATGTTATGGGAGATTTAAAGGAAAATTTTCAGAAAAGAGGGAGTAGCTAAGTTGGACATTGAAGGAAGGAAGAATCTCCAACAGATGGAAATTAGGAGTAGGGGGAGTACTTTCTAAGCACGGAGAGAGTCATGAGCAAAGACATGAAATTGGAAGAATGTAGGAAGAGAACAATGAACCCAGAGTGGTTGAGTTTGGCTGGGATGGACAATAATTAGTCAGCAGAATGGTTTTCTCCTCCAGGGCCAGTGTATGGTTACACAATTTCCTTTCTAGCTCCAAGACTAGTTCCCTCTCCATTACTCCAAGCTGCCTGGCACATAGGTGCTTAATAAATGCTCATTGAATTGAATAACAGATACTTGAATTGAATCAAATTTATTGAATTGACTTCAGCTGTGGCTCACTGGGAAGAAAACTCACTGAGGAGGCAGCTACACCTCTCCTTTACAATGTTGTTCGGGGGTGCTCTCTGAATAGAGCAAGGGCTGACTGGCTTGTCATTTGCCTCTTGGGACAGTGGAGGTAGCAGCTGAAGGCAGATTTGGGATCAAAGTGGGAAGCCAGATTTTTAAACCAACAGTGGATTACGCTGACAACCTCTTTTAGTCATATGTCAAGGCAGCGATTCATTGACCTGTTCAAACCCCAGGTCAGCTGTCAGTCAGCAGTCAACAAGCATAGTATTAAGTGCTTACTATATTTCAGGCATTGTGTTAAGTATTGGTTGGTTAGCAAAGGCAAAACCAGCCCCATGTCACCAAGGAGCTCACATTCTGATGATGCAGACATGCAAATAACTGGGTACAAAAGCCATGTGATTTTATAAATAAAGGTAATCTTAGAGGAAGGGGCGTGGTGAAGAGATGGGAAAAGGCTGCTACTAAAGGTGAGATTTGAGCTAAGCTGGATGTCCTGGAGAATATTGCAGGCATGGGGATCAGGTAGTGCAAAGTCAAGGAGAAGCCATATGAAATGTCACATGCAAAGAACAGCAAATAGATGAGCGTCATTGGATCACAGAGAATTTGGAGGGGAGTAAAGCATGAGGGACCTGGAAAGGCAAGAAGGGGTCATGATGCGAAGGGCTTTAAAGGCCAAATAGAGTATTCACCCTAATGGACCCCAGAACGGGAGAGGACATCCTGACTATGAGAAGCAATGCTATTAGCCTTTAATCAGAATGAAGCCTTGAGGTAGAGGAAATCACAGTGACATGTGGAGTGTAAGGAAGCCAGGGGCCCAGACAATTTCTTTTGTTGTCTGAATTCAAGGGTGATATCAAGGCCAGCACATGGAGAAAGGAAAAAGGAGGCCCTGCAAAACACCCCAAACCACAGTTTTCTTGGAGGCTCCATGAGCATGTGGAATGGAGAATGTTAAAGCCAACTGGAACAGACTCCAAGAATGCTTGGGCACAGCTTCTACCCAAATTGTTTTGCAATCAGCTGTTCTTTTTGAAACAGCCAGAAAGTTGCCACCCCACTTCAGGTTGTCAAAGCACCAGGGAGATACTAGGGAAGTTATTATCCTTTTCCCCTGCTCCTGTCAACTTCAAATTTTCTCTTGACCTTCTCCTTTTGCATTGAGGACTTGCCCATATTCTTCTTTCCCTTAAAGCCAAATGAAAATAGTTCCATTCAATTACTGCAGAATTTTGTTCTGATGCTGTTGTCCAAGGATGGGGATAAAAAGTTGGTTATAAGTTTTTGAGAGAGAGAGACAGGGAGAGACAGAGACAGTGGAGAGAAAGACGGAGGAAGGAGATGGGGATAAAAACTTGGTTATAAGTTTTTGAGAGACAGAGATAGAGAGACAGAGAGACACACAGAGTCAGAGACAGAGGCAGAAGAGAGAAAGGCAGAGAGGAAGGAGACATGGAGACACAGACACAGAGAATTGCAGCGAGTCTGAGAGATGTGAGCATACTTATAACAATGAGTGAGCTAGCTTTTTAGCAAGGTTTTTTGGTTTTGTTTTGTTTTAGCAAAGTATTTTTTAAAAATAGTTCTATATTGCTTTTACTCTTATTTCTAAATTGTACTGTGATTAGGCAGGCCATAGAATGTTAAAGTAGGTAAAGTTTGATTTTAGCATAAGGCAAGAGCTTTTACAATGGGAATATTTACTTTAAAAGGCATAATTACAAATACTTACTGCCCCACCCCCAACACGAGAAAGGTGTAACCTCCTTCCTGCCTGCTACACCTCAGTTTCCTGGGGAGTGGAAGGGGAGAAGGTTCATAGTTCAGTTTAGTTTGCATACAGCATAGTCCCAATTTCCAAAACTTGTGTCAGGTTGGAGTTCCAGGCACCATGGCTTCTTAGGGTTTCCATGCCTGGCTGTTTTGGCTGCACTGCCCCAGTATAATCCTCCCCTCAAAGTCACAATGGCTCAAACTCCTGGTCTCCTAGTTCTTTGGGGATTATGTCGGGCACCTGAAACTGAGGAGGACAAACAACACAGAACAGAAACAAACATTGCCAGACACATTTCTTAGCATTGAGGTAAAGGAGAGGAAGCAGGGAAAGATTTTCCTTCCCTTTCACAGGCTTAATTCATGGTGTCTATGTTGGGTGCAGTAGATAAGAGATGTTACATAGAGCCTGAAAAATCTGGGTTCAAGCTCTGCCTCTGATATAATATGGGCTACATGACCATGGCTAAGTCATAGCTTCTCAGGATCCTCAGGAAAGTTTTAAATTACAGAGCGACTGTAGATCTGTATTGGTAGAGGAAGTTTCCTTAACAGGAGATCTCTGTACCAGTGAAACAACAATTCACTCTTCCCTTGCCTCAAACCATCACAGAGGTAGAACTGAAAAGAACCTCAGAGTCTCCATGGTCTAAAACCTCTCCTTTCATCAATGTGGAAACTGGTGATGAGTGAAGTTAAGTGACTTGCCCAGGGTCACATAGGTAGCAAACTTTAAAGTTGGGATTAGAATCTAGGTTCTGTATCTCCAGAGCTTCATTATGCAATGGCCGATCACTATGGGATAAAGTTTTCCCAGACAAGGCAACTCACAAAAACCGTCTTGGTGGAGAGGTCATGACCTGTACAGGGGAAGAAGTAGCAACATGGATAAAATCTTGAATCCATGATTCAATACTAAAGTGATTCAATTCAAATTTGATTCAATAGTAAATCAATAATAAATGATAAAGTGGTAATTTCAGGCTTGAATATATTGGAGGATCTGTTATCTCATAGATGCGGGTCTTTCCTTGAATAACGCAGATTATAATCCAGGTTCTAGCCTTCCAAAATCTCCACCACTTCATAGAAAATCAGATTCGGAAAGGACCTGATTTGTCATATAGTCGACTCATCTTATTTTCTAGACAGAGAAACTAAAGACCAGAAAACACGATTTAGCTAAGGATGCACAGCTAGTTAATATGTTTTCCTTCCCTCTTCTCCCACCCCCAATTCCATTCCATCCTACTCCATTCAATTCCATGAGCTAAATGACATATACTAGGTACCATAATAGCTAAAAAAAAAAAATTACGAAGATAAAAATAAGCACTATCCCTTCCCCCAAGGACCTTATTTGGTAGAAACAGAATGTGCACAGATAAGTAAATTTACAACGTATGCCAAATATATATGAAGTAATTTGGGGGTGAGAGGGGAAAGAGTAGTAATAGCTGGATGAATCAGGAAAGGCCTGTTGTAAGAACCAGGCGTAGGAGGGAGTTAGAGCCTCCATGAAGCAGAGGCAAGGAGGGAGAGTATTCCAGGCAAAGGAGAAAGCATCTGTAAAGACGTAGAGACAGGAAATGGAATGTTTTTTACGAGGAACATTATGGAAGCCAATTTGGTTGGAAGCTAGAGGCTGTAAGGGTGAAAAATGCATAATCAGCTTGGAAATAAAGGTTGGGGTCAGATTGTAAAGGACTTAAATTCCAAATCGACACATTTGTATTTTGTCCCAGAGGATATAGGGAGTCACTGAAGTTTCTTGAGAACTGTAATCAGGTCAACCCTACCATTGTTTCTGGAAAGGACAAGTCATTGTTCACTTAGCGTCACTGTGTCTGCCCAGATTAGAACACCCTTCCGTGGCTATGACTCTTCTATATACGGTCTCTCCCTTTATTAAAGTTGTTTCTCAGGGACTCTCTCCACCCTAGTACAATGCTTGGCATATAGTTATGATTTAATAAATGCTATTTTATTTATTCATTTAAGGTCTTTGAAATTCTGGCTAGAAAGTGTATAATACTGACCTAAAAGTTAGCTTAATAATGTAGATACCAAGTTGAATATAGGGATAAGTACTGAGTCCTCAATATAAAGCAGAGAAAGTTGTTTGTAGAGTTATGAACTCCCTTCTTATTCATAAAAAGTTCACATCTCTGAGCAGGCAAACAGGGTTTAAGATGTCAAAATAATCATATACTTATGAAGAGAATAAGCATTTATATGGCACCTACTATGTGCCAGGACCTGTGTGCTAATCTATTCAAAAATATTATCTCATTTGATCCTCACAATATCCCTGTGACTTAGATGCTATTATTATCTCTATTTTATAGTTGGGGAAACTGAGGTAGACAGAGATTAAGTGACTTGCCCAAGTTCACAAAGTTAGTAAGGGTCTGAGGGCAGATTTTCACTCAGATCTTCCCTGTCTCCATCTCTATCCCCTGTACCACCAGTTACTTCATGAGATAAAAGATTTGAGGGACTGATGTAAGAATATGCTAATGTTGAGCTTTCACTTTACACTCTACATACTAACATCAGAAAATTCATCTCCAAGAAGGGAGAAAAACTAAGTTGAATGGGGGGGGGAAGCATAATGTTATGGATTTCAATGGCTGTCAAGAGGGCACCACCCTCCTTCTGGTGGTTTACAACCTCAGCCTTCTTCAGCTCCTCCTTCCCTTTCACCTCCAATCAATTGCCCTTTCACTTCACATCCAATCAATTGCCAAATCAGGCCAGTTTTATATCCACCATCTCTGTCATATTTGTCTCTTTATCTCTGCTTCTGTAGTCATCATCCTTGCCACCTCTCACCCACGCTACTTCAGGAGTCTCCTAAATGAGCTCCCTCTCTCACATCTGTCCTTTCTCTGATCCATTCTCCATAGAACAGCCAAAACAATTTTCCTAAAGTGCGGGTTTGACCATGTCACCACTCTGCTCAGCAAACTCCAGTCACTCCTTTTTACCTCTGGGATCAATCTGTCAAAAAGCATTTACTAATCCCTTACTATGTGCTGAACACGATGCTAAATACTGGGTATACAAATACAAATTCCTCCAGTTGACATTTAAAGCTCTTCTCAAATAAGATCCAACCTGCTTCTTTAGACTTATTCTATGCTACCCCTTTAGGGGTTCTAGGGTTCAGCCAAACCAGCTCTCTTGCTATTCCATACACATGATATTTCAGCTCACATCTGTACCACAGTAAAAAATCCAAAACAGCTGCTTTGTATTCTCATAAATAGGTACAGGAGGATTCCTTTCATTCCATTAACACCAGATATCTGGCTCTATACTCATAGAGTTTCTTGGAGGTCCTGCATTCTTCATCACCACCCACAGTGTGCCAACCTTAGGGTTTCAGTTGCTATGAGTGAGGTAGGATATGTTACAAATGTTGTTCTTCTGCTGCTATCTTTAGTATCCTCATACGTATACTTCTATCCACTTTCATCCAGAATTGCCCTGAGAACTCTTTTCAGAATTGGAACACTAATGAATGCATTGTTGATGGAGTTGTGAACTGATCCAACCATTCTGAAGGGTAATTTGAAGCTATGCCCAAAGGGCTATAAAACTGTGCATCCCTTTGATCCAGCAATACCGCTACTAGGTCTGTATTCCAAAGAGATCATAAAAATGGAAAAGGACCCATTTGTACAAAAACATTTATAGCAGCTCTTTTTGTGTTGGCAAGGAATTGGAATTTGAGGGGATGCCATAAATTGGGAAATGGCCGAACAAGTTGTGATATATGAATATAATGGAATATTATTGTGCTATAAGAAATGATGAGCAGACAGATTTCAGAAAAACCTGGAAAGACTTACATGAAATGATGCTGAGTGAAGTGACGAGACTAGGAGAACATCATACACAGTAACAATAACATTGTGCAATGATCAGCTGTGATAGATGTAGCTCTTCTCAGCAATGCAATGATCTAAGATAATTCCAAAAGACTCATGCTAACCACATCCAGAGAAAGAACTATGGAGTCTGAATGCAGATTGAAGCGTACTAATTTCTCTTTTTTTGTTTGTTTTTTCTTTCTCATAGTTTTTCCTTTTGTTCTGATTCTTCTTTCACAACATGACTAATGTGGAAATATGTTGAATAGACAAAAAGAACTCTTTTCAGACATAGATTGACACCCAAGGGGATGTTCAGGGAATCCAAAATGTCTTCATGTGGTTTTAAGTTATGAAAGCTGAAAATTTCACTAAAACTTTTGGGACACTCTGCATATCTCTTGTGTGCCTCATCAGTTTTATACGGAGTCCTGCGATTTGTTAGTTTCATGATCAGGGATGAGACTGCTACTTTAAAAGCCAATCTCAACTCCATATAGCTTGAGATTGTTTGCTGCTGGGGCGAGTTATGATCCAGTGAGCCCAAGATAGGACAAAGCAGGCCTTTTCACATCCAACCATAGGTCCTGGGTGACTCCAGCTTCAATTTTCCTGCTCTCTCTTTGCATGTTAGATTTTTGACAATTCCCTTTTTAAAATCCTCTAAGGCTGTGGGACATGGCAGAAACTCTGAAAATGGAGGAGAGATTGGAATTTAGGGGGCTCCAATCTATGAGAGGCAGCAAGGGACTGGAGGCGTGTTTCTATTGAAAAAGGGAATTCTTGGAGGAGGAACAAAGTAGGTTGGAGCTCCTATAACTTATAGTCTTAGAGAACTGCCTAGAACCCTAGGAGGTAGAGTCTGAGACTGGGTTTCCTTGGCTCTGAGACCAGCTCACTACTATGCCATGGTGCATATATAATTTTACAATAATGTGTATGCATTATACAATATAATCTACCCCAATTTAAATCCCAATGAATAATTAGTTGGTACCCATGAAAATATTTGTGAAAATTAATTTTCAAATGGGAGGTAGGTTGGCTTAGCATACAGAGGGTACACTTCAGGGACCCAGGTCCAAGTGAGCCTATGATGCATATTATCTGTGTGACTCTGGACAAGTCACTACATCTCAGAGGCCAAGGAAACTCTCAAAGATGGTAAACAGCAGAACAAGGGCTACTTTGCCTTGACAGAGGAAGTTTCTTTGTTGAAAGATCTTTGGAGACAATAAGGTGGTTCAGTGGCTAGAGTGCTGGTCTTGGAATCAAGAAGACCTGAGTTCAAATCCAGCCTCAGACACTTACTAGCTGTGGGATCCTAGGCAAGTCACTGAACCTCTGTTTGCTTGTTTACTCAATGGAGATAATGACAGCACCTACCTTGTAAGGTTATTGTGAAGATCAAATAAGATAATATTTCTAAAGTGTTTAGCACAGTTCCTGGAATATAGTAAGCACTATATAAATGCTTATTCCCTTCCTTTATATACCAATAAAACGATGAGTCTGGTCCACAAAAAGTCAGATGTATTTTCATTCACATCATATTTTCTTCCCTTCTTTCCTATTGTTATCACTCTGAATTTGTTTTTGTTGACTTTGGACCCCATGTGCTTTTTCTCTCTAATGCATATTTGAAACCAGCAAACCCGCCTCTTTCTGTTGCATTATGGAGTCTGCAACTGGAGATATATGTCCTATTCTTTGTGACCTCATTTGGGGTTTTCATGGCAAAGATACTGGAGGGGTTTTCCATTTCTTTCTCCAGTTCATTTTATAGCTGAGGAAACTGAGGTAAACAGGCATAAGTGACTTGCCCAGGAGACACAGCTAGTCTGAGGCCAGATTTGAACTCAAAAAGATGAGTCTTCCTGACTCCAGGCTCAGCACTCTATCTGCAATGCCACCTGGCTGCCCCTTTTGCAATCTAGTCATCCCTTGTTGGAAGTGGGCAGATTTGGAAGACAATTCCTGTGCTTGCACTGCTTTAACCTACAAATAGCACGCCTTGTCTTGTCAAATCCTTTCTCTTGATCCAGGCTTAGAAGGCATCCTAACCATTTCCCCAGATGTGATCATTCTATTATGCTTTTTTTCCCAGCATTGAGAGGCCTGAAATCTTACCTCTTATTGCTCAATTTGGAGGCCTGTGATTCATTCTGCCAGTCATACCTTTAGCACAGACTGTACAATCAAATTCCCATAAATTATGCTAAAGGCTTCCAATTCCTGATATCTCTACTTTCACCTTATGTAAGGGAACAGATAACTAAAGCACTTCTCTTGTTTTTCTTAACTATAGCCAGAACCTCTGCCAGAGGCTTACTTAAAGCCTACAATGAATAAAATTCCTTTGTTTCAGCAACCTGCTCTTTCCTTAGGGGTTTTATTATACTTTCCACCTCTCTGGCAGTGACTTTGGCCTCTAAATCCTCATTTTCTCATTAATGCCATAACGTTTCACAGGGAACTCAGAGATCTTTACTCCCTTGCTTGTCATGTCATCTTGTATTATTAAGTTTTTTCATGCATTTTGTTTTTAACATCACCTTCATTTTCTGATGTTCTCCCCAAAGAACCCTCTCTGACAACTAGGAAAAAAAATAGTTAAGCATAAGTGACTATATCTGCTACCATACATCACATTCTGTACCTGTAGTTCTTCCTTCTCCCTCCTTCCCCCCCCCATCCCTTTCCTTTATCTAGAGGCAGAAAATATTCTCACTTCACTTTCACTTCATCTAGATTTCCCTCATTTCTTCTGTAGTTTGTGACATTCATGAAATCTTACTCATCCTGTCATTATTTACCTCACAATAGATCTCTCTTCAGTACAAAGCTTGAATCCTTCTGTTCTTTTTTTTTTTTGGCAGCTAGGGGTGTGTGTGTATGTGTGTGTGTGTGTGTGTGTGTGTGGTATTCTTATCTCTTGTTGCTGCCTTTATCTTGTTTTCTGTCTCATAGTGTAATGGGTAGGGGGCAGAGCCTGAAGACAGGAAGACCTGAGGTCAAATTCAACCTCAGACACCTAGCAGCTGTGTGACCCTGGGCAAGTCACTTAACCCTATTTACTTCAGTTTCCTCATCTGTAAAATGAGCTGGGGAAGGAAATGGCAAACCATTCCAGTATCTTTGCCAAGAAAACCTCAAGTGGAGTCATGAAGAGTCATATATGATGGAACTACAGCAATGATTTATATTTCTTCTTCACAAAATTACCCACCTTTTTCAAGGTTAATTGTTACCTTTGACTTTTGCATAAAGCATTGGATATAGCAGTTTTAAGAAAAAAGTAGTCTCTATTTTAAAGAAGTTTTCAATGTAGTTAGGGAAATAAGGAAGTGTTTGAGCATGTATTAGATGACTTAATGCAGATTATGAGCTCTTATAGGAATTCTAAGTATCACAAAATGGGTTCAAGTCTAGGTTCTGATACTTAGGAGCTGTTTGATCTTGGGCAAATTCCAACTCTGTAACCTGTGTACATTTGGGCAAGCAACTTAAACTCTGTGGGATTATTTCCTCATCAGAAAAATAGAAAAGGTTGAGCGAGATGACCTCTGAAGTCTATTTCAGACCTTTCTAAGCCAAAGTCAAGTGAAATGGGGCTAATGACATATGCTGTTGTGAGGAAAGGTGTTTTGTTTGTGTATTTTTGGCACATTGTTAAGTGCAATTATAGATATGAGCTATTATCATCATATAATAATAGTAATTATATTACCATTACAGCTTTTATTATTGTACCATTATATTACTATGTATATATACTACTAATAATTATATTACTATTACAGCATTACTTGGAGCTTAGATATTGGATGAGGATAATTTGACTGTTTTTTTGTTGCCTCCAACTTTTTTTTTAATTTAATTTTTTTCAAGTAGTATTTATTTTAACTCTCTCCTAGGTTCCTCTCTCTCTTTCGTCTTCCCCCAATGTCTTTGATTTCCTAATATGAGAATCTCAGTACGGCATAGTAAGAAGTCCTGAACTTCAGATCAGAAGATCTAGGTTCAAGTTCTGATTTTTGTTGCTTAGTAACTCTATGTCTGAGCAAATTACTTAATCTCTTAAATTTCCTCAACTAAGGAATGAATGAGATAATGAATGAAAAAACATTTATGAAGAGCTTAATCTGTGCTACACACTGTACTAACTGCTGGGGATACAAACACAAAACAAAGATAGTTCCTACTCTGGAGGAGTTTACATTCTAATGAAGTAAGCAATATGGTGGGTGGGTGGTTGGATGTTGTTTTTTATTCTAGAAAAGGACCAAAATGACATCATTATGTTGGAGTCAAGGTACTGATAGGGATGGAACTTATGCTGGAACTCTAAGAGGAAATGATCATGTCTTTGGGACCGGGACCCCAAAGCCCCTAAACCCAGATCCCTGGTGTTAGTCTGAAGCACTCAGCCCTTCCCAGTCAATAACCCTTTTAACTGCCCTTTCATTGTGGCCCTCATAGTCTGCACCTGATCCACCCCAGGCTACTCGCCACCCCTAGAGTGCATCCCTATCTTCCCATAGTCTTTCTGTATAAGAGTGTTGATCTTTCCCATTAAATTGTGCAGATTCTTAAAGTCTGGCCCACTTCTATTGGCGACACAATAAACCTTGTCTCTGACTGAAAGAAGGCTTGAGTGGTTGAATTCTTTCAAGGCAGACTCTCATACTATACCCTTGGATTTTGGGTTCCTAGCATCTTCTATACTGTAACAATACAGCGTGTCTGACTGTGGCTGATCAGACCAATTCAAGCTCAGCAGGCTGTACCCAGGTAGGGCACAAATAGATCACATGAACATTTGGACTGGAGATAGTGCTAAATTTGTGCAACCCATATTTCTTCTGAGCTATAGAAATTCTGCTTTGCTTATAGAGCACAGGGCCATCTTTGAAGCAGAGATACCATAGTGGAAGGTCCTTTCCAAGTGTCTCCCATGTCTCACAATCAACTTCAAAGTTCTTCAGAGAGACCTTGAGAGTGGCCTTGTATTGCTTCTGACTTCCATGTGAGCCTTAGGTGAGTTCACTGTAAACTGGTGGCCAGCCTACTGCAGTTGTGTTCTCTGCAGTAGAATTTGAATGTTTCGTATTTTAGCTCAAGAAAGGACCTCAGTGTCTGCTATTTTATCTTGCCAGGTGATCTTCAGAATCTTCCTAAGACAATTCAAATGGAAGTGATTCAGTTTCCTGGCATGGTGCTGGTAAATTGTCCAGGTTTCATAGGCATGCAACAATGAGGTCAGCACAAGGGCTCTGTAGATCTTCAGTCTGATAGTCAGTCTAATATCTCTTCCCTCCCATACTTTCCTTTGGAGCCTCCCAAACACTAAGCTAACTCTGGCAATGTGGGTGTCAATGTCATTATCAATATGTACATTCCTGGAAAGCATATTACCAAAGTAAGTGAACTTGTCCATGGCTCCCATGCTTGTGTATGTGCCTGGAAAGTATACTGCTAAGGTAAGTGAACTTATCCACAGTATTCAAAACTCCTCCATTTGCTGTAACCAATAGTTCCACATATGGATGGTATGGTGCTGGTTGGTAGAGAACCTGTGTTTTCCTGGTGTTTGTTGTTAGGCCAAAATTAGCATAAGCAGCAGAGAAATGATTCATACTTTGTTGTATCTCAGCTTCAAAGGCTGCATTGAGTACATAATTATCTATGAAAAAAAAAATCACATACCGGCTCTCTCTCCACTTTAGTCTTGGCGTGTAGCCTTTGCAAGTTAAATGATTTACCATCAGTGTGGTAGCTGACCTTGACGTTGCTTCTGTCCTTGTTGAAGACATTTGACAACATGGATGAAAACATTATGCTAAAAATCATGGGAGCAAGCACACAACCTTGTTTCACTCTTTTGGTGATGAATGGGAAAGCACGAGAGCATTGTCCATTATCCGGAACCTGGGCAAGCATGCCATCATGAAATTGATGTACAATACTGATGGATTTCTCCAGGCAACCAAATTGTGCTATAATTTTCCACAACCCCTCACAACTGACATTATCAAAGGCCTTGGTCTGATTGATGAATGCTGTGTACAGACCTTTGTTCTGCTCCTGGCATTTCTTCTGGAATTGTTGGGCAACAAGTCCTTTCTGACCCACACTGGTCTTCAGGTAGATGACCATCTTCCAGGTGAAGGAGCAACCTATTAAGGAGGACTTTGGTAAAAATCTTGCCAGCAATGACTAAGAGAGAGAGACCCCTCTATGATCATCAGGGCAATCTATTTCCTTTGCCTTTATAGAAATGAATGATAGAGGCATCCTTGAACTCCTGGGGGATAACCTCCTCTTGCCATAATACCTGGAAGATTTCAGTCAGCTTTTGTATAAGCAGCTGACCCCTGCCTTGTAAATCTCAGCTGGAATAGAATTAGCACCAGGCACTTTGCCACATGAGATGAGCCCAGTAGCATTCAAAATCTCTTCTTCAGTCTGAAATTCAGCCAGAGAAGGATTGACTTCAACTTGAGATAAATGGTCAGTGGCTTCAGCATTGGCTGGTGACAGTCTGTTGAGAACACTGTGGAAGTGTTCAGTCTATCTCTACAGCTTATCTCACCAATTAATGTGGTTTCATTAGTGCTGAGTAGTTGAGATGCACCATGTATCTTTGGCCCATAAATAGCCTTCAAGGCATCATAAAAGTGCTTTAGATTGTTGTTATCAGAGTAAAACTGAATTTCATCTGTCTTCTTACTGAGTTAAGAATCCTACATCTCTCTAAACCTTGTTTACCCTTTACTTTTGATGGAATTAAATGCTGTCTTCTTAGAGACGGATGAACTATCCTGCTGGTAAACCCTGTGGAGTTCTTGTTTTTTGTTTAGCAGCTTCTGAATTTCCTGATCATTTTTGTCAAACCAGTCTTGATGTTTATGAGTGTTCTGGCCTAGATGAGTAAATGCAATGCTGTGCAACAAATTTCTGAGTGCTGCCTACTCCTTTTCTTCTCCACTGTTGTCTACCGTGTGTTGGCTCAGCATTCCCTCCAAGTTAGCAACGAACTGTGGAGGAGTACTCTAATCTGATGACATGAAGTTTTCTGGTAGTCCTCTCGAGGATATTTAGCTTGAAGAGGATAAATCTGTGGTCAGTCCAGCACTCTGTCCCACACATTGTTGTCATCACTTTCACATCCTGTCTCTTCTTTTAATGACTTAGTCTATGATTGCTGTTTGCTGCGAGGGTGCATCCATGAAGGTTTATTGTGTTTAGGTTAACAGAAGACAGTGTTGGCGATGAGAAGGTCATGAGATGCTCAAATCTTCAGTAGTAAGTGACTGTTGCTGTTTCTGACTCCATTCCTCCCAAAGACTTCCTGCCATATGTGGTAGTCTGTGCCTACTCTGGCATTAAAGTTACTCAGAATTATAAGCACGTCCCCTTTTGGCACATTGATTATAAGGGTTTCCAGGTCTTCATAAAATTTTTCTTTACCTTACCAGGGTTTATCATGATGGCAGCATAGGCACTGATAATGGTGGCGTGACATTTTCCTGCAAGTGGTAATCACATTGTCATGAGCCTGTTGTTTACTCTTTTTGGTAGTCATAAAAGCTTGTTGAATAGATTACTTTTGATTGAAAAACCTACACCAACTTCACAACATTCCTCTTCACCACAGTCACTCCAGAAAAACATATATCTGGTTCTGACTTCAATGCTGAGCTCTCTTATAATAAGAGGTGTTTGTCTTTCAATTCTACTGGATTCCATGTTGTCCATAAGTATGCACACATTCCCTTACAGATGGAATCAGTGAAATCATCTGTGCAAAAGTTTTTGTACATTTTTTTTGTGCTTAGACCACAGGGCAAGATCTTCACCTGCCTCCATCAGCAGGGCAGGGTTGAGTGAGGTAGACAATTCTTGGGGCACCTTTTCTAGCCCCCTCCTCACACTAGGAGGTAAGCAGTGCAGCCCTTAAAAAAAGGGGGCTCAGACATCCAGGAGCTGCTGAATCTCACTGCTGCTTCAGTTCAGTGAGAAGATGACCTCGTGGCCTGGGCTGCCTATGTGAAGGGTTGTGACTACAGCTCCCAGTGCATCTGCACTTCTGCTTCATCACTTGCCTGTCACCACAGGACTTTGAGATAGGTAAAAATAGTAAAATAGTGTGGGTGATGTCTTTTAATTCATGCATAAATTGAATATAAGTGAAGCAGAGTTGCTTGAAGTCCTTGGCCTCATTAGCTCTTCCAGAGTCATTGAAGTCCAGTAGCAGAACAGAGTCAAGATGACTGGTGATGTTCCAGGATACAGACATTGAAGACCTTGGCATCTTCAATGTCTAACCACTCCAAGTGACCCACAGTGCCTGAGTCAGTTGCCTTCATGGCCATTGGAACAAATTGCTCTCATCTGCCCATTCCACTAGGAGAAGTCTTCATGTACTTATAGTAGATACCCCACTAACTCATCAAAGGGTTTGAGACCCCTCGGTTACCCTCAACCTGGTTTAGCCCATCTGCCAAATTAGTTTACTCGGGTGTGACAGCTAAGCATCCTACAGCTCCTTGGAACCACAGGTGAGAGCTGGGTGAATCAGGTGGACACAAAAGGTGAAAAGCAGACCTGAAAAGGGCTTGGCAGCCCTCAAACCAAAGGTACGAGTCTTCCCTGAACACACCCTACACTACGGGAAGCAATATACAAAGAGAAATGGTAGTAGGGGAGGGATATTTTGGTTTAGAAAATTATGGGGACGGCCAAGGGTGGATGTAAGGGAATAAATAGACACAATTCATTAAAGACACAATGTCATCAGTGACAACAATTTTGATGATGATTTAAGAAATGGAGGGGGAAAAGGGAAAGTGACAGTGAAGTCTCAGGGCACAAATTCCTAGTATGGGTGCTGAGGTTATTAGCAAGCAGTTTCTGGAGAGAGTGGGAAGGGGTGGGAGAATACTTATGCTTCTTGTTGTTGTTCAGTCTTTTCAGTTGTGTCTGACTCTTTGTGACCCCATTTAGGGCAAAGATATTGGAGTGGTCTGCCATTTCCCTCTCCAGGAGGAAGAGAATAAAACAAACTAGATTAAATGACTTGTTCAGGGTCACATAGCTAGTAAGTATCTGGGGCCAGATTTGAACTAAGGGAAACAAGTCTTTCTGACTCCAGGCCCGGTGCTCTATCCACTGCGGCCCCTAGCTGCCTGAGTTCAGCTTACAAAACAAATAAATAAATAAATAAATAAATAAATAAATAAATAAATAAATAAAAAGAAAAAAAAATTGGTTGCATGTCCAAGGTGCCATTTTGGGACTATTCCAATCCAAATGACCACTTCTTGTTTCATATTGGTGAGAAAAGGGGAAATTAAAAAACAAACAAACAAAAAAAACCCTTTAAAAGCATAGTACAACAATATATACCTCTGCCGATGTCCGTATAATCAGCCTTTTCATGACATGGAGTTGTCCCTGGAGACTATGCCAGTGAAATGCAAACTCTGGTGGATCCCACAAATCTAGCAAGGCGTTAAGAGTGTGACCCTAGCCGTAGAATTTATGTGTTTTCCAAAGAACAGTACAGTTAAGTTTGGACTTGCCACCAAAGGTTGATCACTGGATAACATATTTTTTTGGTCACTGGCTCATTTACTTATTTATTTAAAAAAAATTAAGCATTAAACAGGAAGAGCCATATCTATCTAGGTCTAGGAGGGGAAACGTTTTAGAGAAGATATAGTCCTCCCCCTCCCGGAGCTTATATTTTAGCAGTGGAATAATGAGTAAATAACCCAAATACTTTTAATACACAGTATTACATGATAAGGATGCTAAAGAAGTACAAGACAAAGTGCTACATGAGGTCCAAGAGGGTAGGTCAGGGTGATAATAATAATAATTGCAACAATAATGATAACTATAGCTAGCATTTATACAGTGTTTACTATGTGTCAAGCACTATGCTAAGAACTTTACAATTATTTCACTTGATCTTCACAACAATGGTGGGAGGTAAATGCTATCATAATCCTCATTTTACAGATAAGAAAATCAAGGCAAATAGAGATCAAGCACCTTGCCCAGGGGTACACAGCTATTAAATGTTGGAGGCTCAGTTTGAACTCAGATCTTCTCGGCTATAGGTCAAGCAGTTTATCCACTGTATCACGTAGCTGCCTCCAGGTTAAAGAAGACAGGTTTGTGAAGATAGCTCACTAAGGGATAAAGGGGTTCTGATCTACATTAGTAGAAGTGCCTCCCAATAATGCAATCTGAGTTATTCTTTGTTCAAAACCCTGTGCTAAACACTAGGGGTACAAATACAAGCAAGCAGGATAATCTATGGCCTCAAGGAGATTATATTTTAATGAGAATAGACAACAGATAAAGGAGAGCCGTGGAAAGAACAGAATGGGGACGCTCTTTGTGGCAGCATGTTGTGGAGATGGATTGGAAGCAGAGGTCTGGTTCTGGACAAGACAAGGTAAAAACCCACCTATCAGAGCTAGGGGAGCATGGGGAAGAGTCCAAGGTGACAGTAGAATTGGGTAGGAGGAGGAAGATGAGAAGGATGGCCAGAATGTAGGCAGCATAATAAAGAGGCAGCAAAAAATAGTGTGGAAACATGCTTCCATGCCTAATAAGGCAAAATCTCACATTGAAACATCACCTTCATTTCTGAGTGTATTATTCCTTCCTCTCCTGCTTAGAGGTTGAGTCTTTATAACAAGAATTAAAAAAAATATAAAGCAAAAGAGAGAAATAAAGTAGTTCATTAAAACCAACCAATATATCAACTTAGTCTGACAATATATTCTACACTCATAATGTTCCATCTCCATAAAGATGGAAAGGAGATGCATTTTATCAACTTTCCTTCAGGGATAATATAATCTTGGTCATTACGATTACAAAGAATTGAGTGGATTTTTTTTCTCCTTTCCAAATATGGTGCTATAGTCATTGTATATGTATATGTATACGTATATGTATAAGTATACATGTATGTGTATATTTCTGGTTCTGCTCACTTCACTTTGCAACAGTTCATGTAGGTCTTTCCATACTTCTCTGAATTCTACATCTTCATTGATTCTTATGGAATAATGACATTTGATTCCATTAATTCTCTAATGCTTTATCTAGTTGAAATTTGGTTTAAAATAAGCATCCAAGGCATCCTTTAAGTGGAAAAGAAATTACAAAAGGATACCATATAGTTAATATTCAATGAGAATGGAAGGGAAAGTGCTTCTTTACTGGCCTGTATATGAAACTTACGGCTTCCTGTTTTAGTCCCAGTTGGTAGAGTTACCTTCCTATACTGTAGCATTCCCCTCTCTTCCCCTCCATTCTAACAACCTGATCATTCCCTTAAGACACTTCCTTGACCCTGGGCAAGTCACTTAACCCTATTGCCTAGCAAAAAAAAAAAAGACACTTTTTACCTGCCTGATCTTTGAAGAACCAAGAGTCACGCAGGGCCCGTGACCATCACCATTATTTATCAAACATGAGGGATAGGTCTGGGAATAGGTAAATCAAGGAGATTCCATTTTAATGCGGCCAGACAACACATAATACCTGGCATCCCAATGCAGCACAGATCAGGCACCTGTTACTCTGACTGTTGTGATATGTCTGATACATATATATGTATATATATATGTGTGTGTGTGCGTGTATATATCTATATATATATCTATATATATGTATATATGTATGTATACACACACATATATACATATATATACATATCAGACTGATATATAATAACTTTTCACATCATAATTTGCTCTAAGTGGAAAACTCTTCCTTAAGTGGTCAACCATGTGATTCCTGTACTCTGCCAGCTTCAATAGCTTGCTATTATTGCTAGGAAGAATTACAAATGTCACTATTTGGCTTTTAAAAGCTTATTCAACTTGGTCCCAGCCTATCTTTTCAGGCTTTTTGGACATTACTTTTCCTCTTGACCTCTGGACTTCCTCTTTGCCTTCTAATACAGAATCAGTCTCCTACTCCATATCTTTGCATTACCTATCCCACATGTCAGAAACGTAGACCTTTTTTATCTCTCCCTCATAGAGTACCCTCTCTTCCTTTAAGACTTTGTCTCCAAACCATTTTCTACCTGAAACCTTTCCTGATCCCCAGATTACTAGTGCCCTCTATCCCAATATACATTTTATTTAACCACTTTCTATATTTTTATATTTAATCACCTTATGTTTATATATATACCTACTTGTCTCCCTTATTGGAACACAAGATCCTTGAGAGTAGAGAATGTTTTATTCTTCATACTCATGTCCCCAGTGCCCAGCACGGTGTCTAGCACATAATAGATATTTAATAAATACTTCTTTGGTCATCGAATATGATGCCTGTTTAGATGAGATAATTGTCTATTCCAAAAGAGCCTATACCTTGATGTCACAAAATTTGGCTTTAGAATCCTTTGTCTAAACTGCCTCCCACCAGTCATCAAGTTTTTCAAAGTAAATTATAAATTACTTACAAATTAAGTGACTTTTTCATTATGAACTAAAACACTAAAAAATGAATAGTAACAGAAGATTTTACATGAAACTACAGATCTCAATTATGTATAGCTGGCTTTTCTTTTAAATACATAATGAATTCAATGTGCAGCTTTCAAAGTTGTCCTGATTTTCCATAATTCTTTCTGGCCTTCCTTCTTCTCTATTCTATGCACTTAAAAAACAAAAAAGATGTTTGAATCTGTCATTAAGATTTAAAGGGCATAGTCAAGGCACAAAACATCCAGCCTGCTGAGAAATCCAAATTTGTGTTCTAAAGAGGCTTATTAATTTGCTGTGTTTATGAACTGAGACCTAATCTATGTTCTATAGCCCCTTATATTTTCTTCTCAAGTGAAGAAAAACACATGCCATTACTCTTGGATCATTTGAGGCATCACTAGAAGCTCAGATAATTATCTTTAATGGGGAGTATATGAAATTCTCAGTAGGGAGGCTCCCACATCTTAATGCAGGTCCAGGCAGGTTAACAAGGCAGGGTGACTTTTGGAGGAAGGAGGACTTATAAGTCATTTTAATTGGAGGCTTCACCTTCACTCTCTGATCAGTTGCTAAGGAATTTCTAAAAGAAGACTTGAGACAATGGATGAGTTGAAGAATATTTTGAATCGCTAGGCAAAGAGCTGAGTTATCCCACTAGGACTCTAAAGTGGCTGGTGGTGATTTTTTAACTGCTTTAAAAAACAAACAAACAAATCCACAAACCCATGACTTTGTGAGTATTATTTATACTCCTTCTTGAATGGGGGATGGATTGGGTGCCTTCTCTGTAACCTGTGGCTTGGGGAGTCTGGGCTCAACAAACTCTGTCTAATCCTGGGGTTCTGATCCCAAGAGGGTCAGTTTCTTTTTTTTGCATATTACCTCTATCGGGGAATGTTACTCTCATTAAAACTCTGAAATAAATCTAATATATAGCTCCTGTTTAAGTTTCCCTAGGGGTGGGTAACAGAGTCTCCAACAATCACAGAGACGCTCAGTATACAGTATGAATATCAGGTTTGGGAGAGCATTTATCTCAACTTTAGAGAAAATAGCATTTTTATAGTGTTTTGGGGTTTGCAAAGCACTTTACATATATAATCTCATCTAATCCTTATATAACCTTGAGAGGTAACTGCTATTATTATCCCTATTTCACAGATGAGGAAGCTGAAGCAGAAAGGGGTTCAGTGACTTGCCCAGGGTCATATAGCTAGTAAGGATCTGAAGTGGAATTGGAATTCAGGTATTCCTGACTCCAGCCATCAAATTTATTAGGCTCCCCTTTGCTTTCCTATTTCTGACAGAATTGGGAGAGGGAATTACATACTAGTAGGCATTTTAAAGGGAGATGAACTAGTTAAGGAAGGAAGGAGAAAATGACTTGGAAGGGCAATTTCTTGACCTAATCAGAGTAAACATAAAGAAAAGAAGGAAAATGTGAGGGAAGAATTGAGGAATGGAGAGCTGGATCAAAGGATGGGTATTGATATAACAGATAAGGTCAAGGTTGGAGAAAGGAAAGGGGTGGAAGAAGAAATTGAAAGAAGAATAGTTATTTTTTACCGAACAAAGAGTTCTTATCTGGGAGTCTGGAGAACCAGTCCTAGTCACTACTAATTAACTCACCATGTGACTTTGAACTAATAATTTCACCTTTCTGGGATGCAGTTTATGCCCATTTGCAAAGCTAGGGGATTTGACCAAAATTCTTTTCAGTTTTAAAATTCTATGAGTCTGTAAGGTTTTTCATGGGCCAAAGTATGATACCAAAATAGTTGGGCTTTGTTGCTGACAGATATGAATTATAAAGATGAGAATGCAGGCTAGATGGGAGGAGGCAATGCCATCTTAATACTGACGTCTCCTTAGTACCTACCTTATTTTTTGGCTCAAATTCATTTGTGTGCTAAACCAGAGATCTTGGAAATATATATTCCTAAAGTAGATAGTTACTTCTATCTGAAGTCTTTGATCTTTATTCAGACATAGGGGTCATAAAAGAAAGGACTTAATCTTAGCCTGAAGTTCTCAACCTGGTTTTTGTTAGCTCCTTAGCAAGGACAGACCCTAGCCATTGTATCCTAGCAGAATGAAGGGAGATGGCTTGGATGGCCCTGAAGAGATTACCCCCAGAAGATAGTACTAGCGATTATGTCCCCAGCAGTCACTAGAAGATCAAAAGGGACCATCAAAGACTATGTACCCACTGTTGATGTCCAGCCATCACCACTCAGCTACCATGATTTTGCAGACTTAAAGGAAGCTAGTGAGGTCAGTAGTCAGAGCAGAGGAGGCATGGAGAACAGCCAAAGAAAATGCCCGTAGGCAGGAAATATTGAGTCTTACTCATGGAATGGCCAGGAGGCCAGCATCACTGGATCTAAGAGTAGCCATCAGGGAGTAAGATGTTAGAAGACTGGAAATAAAGGAGGGAGTTAAGTTATGAAGGGCATTGAATGCTAAACAGAGCATTTTGCATTTGCTCCTGGAGAAGCAAAAAGTGACTAGTTGATAGCTCTTTTGTCATAGCCACCAAGCCCAGCTAACAAAAACCAAAAGCAGTGGGAAGACAGTGGAGTTTACCAAGTAGGGGGTGACACAGTTAGCCCTGTGTTTTAGGAAAATCACTGTAGTGGCTTCAGTGGAGGATAGATTGGAATAGAGGGAGACATGAGTCAGGCAGACCCACCAGCAGGCTATAATATTAAGTTTAGGGGTGAGGTGATTAGGGCTACACCAGAGTGGTGGCAGTGTAAGAGGAGAGAAAAAGACATATTTGAGATATATTGCAGAGGTGAAATCAACAAGACTTAGCACCAGATTGCATGTGGGGATAGATATAATGAGGGATCCAGGTTGACTAGAATCCCTGAAGTATTAGGAAAATGGTATTGCTCTATACACTAACAAGGAAGGTAGGAGGGAGAGAAGGTTTGGGGGAAAGATAATGAGTTCCATTTTGGACATGTTTAATTTAAGATGTCTACTGGAGAACTATTTTGAGATGTCTGAAAGGCAGTCGGAGATGTGAGATTGGAGGTCAGTAGAGAGATTGGTGCAGGAAACGTAGACTTGAGAATCATCATCATAGAGATGGTAATTAAATCCATGGGAGCTGATGAAGTAGTATAGAAGGAGAAGAGAAGAGGGCCCTGCACAGAACCCTGAAGGGCCCCCAGATTTAGAGGGTGTGATCTAGAGGAGGATCCAGCAAAGGAGACAGAGAGGGAATAATCAGAAAGGGAGGAGGAGAACCAGGAGAGGGTTGGAATGGGGGAGTTCACTGTCCCAAGACGGTGTGTGTATTTGTAGGAGAGTGCCCCCTAGGTTTATGGGGGAAATCTTCTATTGCCTATTTTCTTGTTCTTTGAACTAATTGTGCCCTCCAGCTATGTCTTCCTCATCTTTCCTGATCCCACTGATTGTTAGCATTCTTTGCCTCTTAAAATTACTCTTAAAATTAGAGAAAATGTAAACCAAATCAGTAGGGACTAGTGGGTTCTGGTATCAAGTGGATGTGGACCTACAGACTACCTTAAACCTGTGGTAGCTCTTCGAGGTGGGAGGAAGGACTACTCATGTGAAAAATGAGTGAAAAAGACTAGAATAAACTCAAGTGAAAAGAAATGGGAATATTTTCCCCCTGGGACCGCATGATATGGTACAAGTATACAGACTTTCTAACACGCTACATTTTGAATTACAGAGAACAATTTTGATTTCCAAATTAGCTGTACCTTTTTCTTAACCAGCAAACTGAGTCAGCTGCATTAAATTAGACATTGGATTGCCATCCAATGAAGACATGGAAAAAATAAATAAAAAGTAATACAAAGTAATTTAAAGAGGCAGAGAATGCTAACAATCAGTGGGATCAGGAAAGATGAGGACGACATTGAGCCTGAGCTGTGAATTTAAGGAAGCTAGGAATTCTAAAGGTCAAAGAAGAGAAGGCAGTGTATTCCAGACATGGCAGACCACAAAAAAGCCTACTTCTATGCCCTTTCAAGGCACAGAGACCAACATAAATGAAAAATTGACTGTATTTTGAATTAACTACTATAGAGTGAATTCTTTTACCGTTTGCAGAGATGAAGAGGAAAATGTGCACATAATAATGTATAGGTTACTCTTCTGGCCTGTGGATACTTGTTATAGATGTTGGTTTCCCTTCCTAATGCCTAGGCTGCAATGGCCTGATAGCCTGGGGAGATGAGGGAATTTTAGTGAATACCAAAATAACTTTCTGTTTTGCTATTGGGTTATATGCCATTTGTTTTTCTGGCAAATACAAAAGTGGGTGGCAAATCCATTGACCTTGGGTAGACATGTGCAGGCTCCAACGTCCAAGCACTGGATTTGAGTTAAACATTTGTTACATGCTTGTGTTAGCACCAAATATTTAGTTTTCAATTTTTTCATCTTCTGGAATGTTGGAAATTGCATTTGGCATTTTCAGCTTTCCTGGGGTCTGAAACATAAACGGCTTCTTCCTCAAAATAGCATAGTTCTTCCTAATCAAGTTGGAATCTTCCAAGTCACATAGTCTCTCTATAGCCAGACCCTGTTTTTCTGGACTAGGGATGTATTTGTACAGGCCCAGTGATTGGAAGTAGACTACGATATTAATTTCCAGGCTTCATTCTTTGGCAGAAAGGCAAAGAGTAGTTTTGAATGCATAAGATCCTTCGGGGTCCTTTGGAAAGCTGACCAGGGACAGGGCAGAAGGGTGTTCTGGTGAAAACAGTGTTCTCTACGAGGATTTTTCTGAGACCCAAATTTAAGGATATATAAAAAAAGTTGGAAAGTCCGGGTGCTTTTTCACAAAATTTGCATGCAAATTACGATAAAAAATTAGGCCTATGATTTCACTGGTATAGGGAATGCCCAGATGAGGAAACTCCTACTAATTCAAAGGTTGCCACTTTCTCAGAAGCACAGTTGTAATGAGCTGCCTCAGGCACTTGCAAGTTAAGTGACTTGCTGCACAGCCATTATAGTTGATATTAAACTTTTTTTTTGCTTTTTGGTGAGGCAATTGGGGTTAAGTGACTTACCCAGGGTCACACAGCTAGTAAGTATCAATAGTAAACATTTATTAAGCTCCTACTATGTGCCAGGTACTGTGCTGAGTACTGATGATACAAGAAAGACAGTTCCTGCCTTCAAGGAGCTCATAATCTAATAGGGAAAGACAATACACAAAAGGAAGGGGAAGGGAGTGAGGGTTGGCCTGGGGAGAAGGTCTTGAATGAGGTAGGGGAGGGGAGGATAGAGGAAAAGTCAGAGAAGTCTCAAAATAGTACAGCCAGGTGAGAAATGAGGCGATGTCGAGCTGAATTCCCTCCTTAAATGGAAGTTTTGAAGGTCATGGTTACATCCTACAATCAGAGGGACAGAAGGTGGTGCTGAGGTAGAATACCGATAGGTAAGGATTTGAACCCAAGTTTTCACTTAAAAAGCAACACTCTATCCATGACATCACTCTGCCTCTCAGCATATGTGATGTCATAATATTTCATCATAGCAGGGTAGAAACTTTCATTTTCTAAGTTTTCCTCCTCCTCTTCACTCATTCTGATTAGCTCAAGTACCTCACCTAAGGGTACTATGACAATAAGACAAAGAAACAATGTCACCAAATCATAGAATTTCTCCTCTTTTGTGTTTTTTTTTTGGTTACGTATTTGTAATAAAAATTATCCATAATAACAAGCAGATGACAAAGCACTGATGAAGTGCTTACTCTGTGCTAGGCACTGGGAATCCAAACAGAAAAAGCCGGGCAGTACCTGATTTCCGGGAGTACACACTCTAATTGGGACACATGGAGGATGGATGGAAAGGACCAAAAAGCCTTTCCTAGATGAGGTGGCTGACCCTGTGCTAAGTGCCTTGATCTCATTTGATCCTTACAACAAGCTTGGCAGGTAAGCACTATTTTTATCCCTGTTTTACAGTTTGAGGAAATTGAGGCAGATAGAGGTCGAGTGACTTACCTACTAAATGTCTGAGACTGGATTTGAATTCAGGTCTTCCTGACTCCAGGACCAATGTTCTTTCTCTACTGTGCCACCTAGAGGCCTCTGTTAGACTGTCTATCAGTTATCCCTCATTCTTGCCATGTGACTGGCCCATTTTTTCTTTGATTTTACCTTTTTTCTCCCCTACCTAGTATAGGATTATAGAGTTGGAAGGGGCATAGAGGTCACTTATTTAAACCCTCTCATTTTACAGAGGAGGATTATAGAAGTCGGTTAAGTGTAAGGATGTGCTAGTAAATGTTTAATAATTGGCTTTCCAGAAAAACAAAAATGCCTGCCTGTTACACTTTTAAGTTTAATTTGCATTATTAACATTTTCTTTTTCTTCATCACTTTCCTAAGTCTAGACAATTAACAACAACAAAAAAATAAATAAAGCTCTATTTGCTGATTTCCAAGGCGTGAACGCTTACACTGAAAATTTAACAGCTGGCTCTGAGGCAATTCTAGCTGGTTCCAGTACACCCCTAGTTAAATGACTTGCCCAAGATGACGTAAGTAATAAATGGCAAAACAGAGATTTGGATCTAACTTCTCCATCTTCAGATCCAGATTTGCTTCCACTGACCAATGCAGTCACAGGAGGAGTTCAAGTCAAGCATGAGATGGGACTAGAAGGTGATGACATCACAGCTCTAACTTGTTATTTTGTTATTTTGACAAATGTCCAGTGGGAAATGAGTGGAAGGATATCCTCTTCCATGTTGCTGTTTCACAGCCTGGAAGAGGATTCCCTCTGCACACATCTTAACAGTGTTTTGCTTGCAGAATCTGCTTGGACATTCAGCACCACAAACTAATTTATACATTTCTGAGCCACTTTGTACATACATCATCTCCTGAAGGCCTTGCACTGGTGTAGAGCTCTTCAATCATAGGGTTTGCTCCTTGGAGCTAAGGTGCAAAGAAACGTAGTTTATTCCTTACTCCAATACTTGGAGGCCTGTGGCCACCAACAAATCTGAGCCTCAGTCTATTCATGTATCAAATGAGTACAATAGTATTTAGAGAATTCACCTCACAGATTGTTATAAAGTGCTTTGTAAGCCCACAAACACTATAAAAATATAAATTATTAATATACAAGGGCATCTAGGTGATGCAGTGGATAGATCACTGGGCTTGGATTCAAGAAGACTCATTGTCATGAGTTCAAATCTGGCCTCAGACACTTACTAGCTGTGTGACCCTGGGCAAGTCACTTAACCCTGTTTTCCTCAGTTTCCTCATGTGTAAAATGAGCAGAAGCAAATGGAAAACCACTCCACTATTTTTGCCAAGAAAATCCCAAATGGGGTCATAAAGAGTCAGACATGACTGAAAAATGACTGAACGACAAAATTATTATAAAATGTTCACTTCTAATTAATCCAGTACAATCCAATACAAAAGCATCTATTAAGTGCCTACTATATGCACTTCTGGGTGTAGATATAAAAAGAAATGGAAAAAAACAAATAATTCCTGACCTCAAGGAACTTACATTCTCTTGGGGCTATATAACTTACAAATACATGTTCATTAAAAGCTTAGTTGCCTGGGTCTTTCCCGACATGGTTTTTCCTGATTGCTTTCTCTGTGCTTCATCCAGCAGGAGAATGAAAAGTAAAGGGTGACTCTGTCAGTGTTTATTGGAGAATGGGCTATGGAAGGAGAGGCAGATAAAACAGTGAGCAATCCTGCTCAGGGATTGTCTATTTAATGACTGTCTCCTCCCAAGTCTTAAAAGTGTCTTTTTGTTATGAAAAGAGCCATAGAAAGCTGGAGGAGTTAGCTTTGTCTTCTGCATCCAAGTTGCTGAAATGTTGCGTTTCCTCACAAGGCAGTCTTGTCCAGAAGTTGCCTTTCTTTTCCTGACTTGGCTCTTAATGGACTCACCCACATGTGCTGCACTTGGCCCTGTTGCCTGGCAGTAGAGGTACCCTGTTTCACAGCCAGCCAGTCGGTCCTGGGGTGGTGTGGAGCACATCCCCAACTCCCTTTGTTCTTGGGCTGGTTAAGCATGGTTTCCATTCCTCTAAGTACCCAAATAATTACCCAAGTCCCACCTTGGTGTTTTTCCATAAGAAACTGTTTAAAACTTAAACTTCAAAGTTTTGGGGTTTTAAGATATGTTTATTTCATTCAAAACAGAACTGGATTATTAATAGAGATAGAAGACTAAATAATTCCAGCAAAAATACCACCAGGTTTCTGTTGGAAGAAATAGGAAATAAATATTCTTTAAGGGTGAACCTTAATTATTAAGGTATATATTTATATAGTGTGCCTATACTGTGTGAATGCTGCCTTGGATAATAGTATCACAGAATTAGGCCTGGAAGGGACCTTCAGGTTTGTTTTGTTCGACCTCCTAATATTTCAGATGAAGAAATTGATGCCCAGAAAGGGCAGGTGACTTGTCAGACTCTACAAGGAGTAGAGTTAGGAATCTTACTCAAAGTACTTTCTCCCAATTTAGTATTTGTGGTTCTATCTCCTGAATATGGTGAGAGGACAATACATAGCTTGTTGCTTGTATTACTAGACATTTTAAATCTCAAGTTGAAATATGGGCATGGTGAGAATCACATGGAAGTCAACTAACCAATCACATGGAAGTCAAATCAATCAATAAATGTTTATTAAGCACCTACTATGTGCTAGGGATACAGAGCTCTAAGTTCTAGGGATACAGAAAGAGGAGGTGAAAGCAGTGTGTACTAGCAGGAATAGTGCCCAGAGAGAAAAGGAGCAAGCAACTAGAAGACACAGTTTTGTTATCAACTAGCAACGTCACCATGAATAAGTCACAGGCTCAATATACCTCTGTGCATCCTAAGGTTTTGGTGGCAAATGAATGAAATAATCAGTGTGAAAGCACTTTTGAAAGCTACAGGCATTACAGAAATGTTAAGTATCATCACAATAGTGATGACTGGACTTGAAGGCAGGAAGGGGAGAAGGAGAAAGAGCGAGTGGAGTGACAGATACTTTCAAGGGCATATTGATGAATGTGGTGGGTATGTAACATCATGTCTCTCTCTCTATCTCTGTGTCTCTCTATCTAATAACCTTTCTTTCTTCCTTTTTTTCTTTCTTTTCTTTTTCTTTCCATCAGTCTTCTACTGGTACCTTGACACATGGAGTTACATGGATAACCTTTTTTGTGTACAGATGTGTTATACACGCATTATATATGTATATGTATGCATATGTATATAAATGTATATATAGATATCTGCATCTATCTATGACAGACAGTACAAATGGACAATTAGTTGAGACCAAAATTGAACCAGAGAAGAACAAGCAGGATTACTTTCAGAAAACTGCAAGATTATTTTTTAAATGACCCTATTTCTGTCTGAGACAAAAGCCCATTCTCTCTCTCTCTCTCTCTCTCTCTCTCTCTCTCTCTCTCTCTCTCTCTTTCTTTTTGAGAGTTCTAGGGGTGGGGAACCTGCGGCCTTGAGGTACATGTGGCCTTCTAGGTCCTCAGGTGTGGCCTTTTGACTGTTTTACAGAATAAATCCTTTTATTAAAGGGAATTGTTCTGTGAAGTTTGGATTCAATCAAAGTACTCCACCTAGAGGACCTAGAGGGCCACATATAGCCTCAAGGATAGAGGTTTCCCACCCCTGGAAGAGAGATATTATTCTCTGAAATATCAACACTTTTATAGAAGGCATTAGAAAAGTACCTTAATCCATAGATTCTAACTGTCCCTTCAATCTTCCATCATCTTCCTCTAGGTAATGACTAATGGGGGAACATGGGATTTTTGAGGACCATCTTCTTAATAACAATATGCTTCTGGTGATGTTGCATGGCTCCAAGTATTGTAATATACAGTTTCTGAAGAATCTAAGTTGAGGATTGTCCAAAGGACAATGGAGAAAGACATGGGATGCATGAGCAGCTGTAACACATTATGAATAGGGAATTATCAACCAATTTAATTGAAATCTATACCCCTCTCTGCCATTATAATCTGCTTTCTGTACAGAGTGGAGTTGTTTATAATTCTCAAGGCACTAGCTAAGGCTGATTACAAGTTTTATCAGTGAGCTTATTGGGGCTTCCTTGTTCACATAGTGGAGATCACTGGATCTTCTAGGTTGCTAAATGTATTGCTTCAGTTCTTATATAGGAAAATGCATTCTTGTACTCTAATTGAGCACAGCATTATAATTGAATAATACTTGTCCACTGGACCAGGGAAATTTGTCATTTTGTTTGTTGCAATTCAATCTGGCCCCCAATAAATATTTTTTCAAATTTCTCCAATTACATGTAAAAACAATTTTTAATGTTTGTTTTTTAAAATTGAGTTCTAAATTCTATCCCTTTCTCTCTACCCTCACTCTCCATTAGATGTGAAGCAATCTGATATAGGCTTTATATATATATATATATATATATATATATATATATATAAAATCATGTAAGACATATTTCCATATTACTCATTTTGTGGAACAAAATTCAAACCAAAAAACAAAATAAAGAAAGTAAAGAAAGTAAAAAATAGCATGCTTTAGTCTACATTCAGACTTCTTTGGGATTGTCTTGGATCATTGTATTTGCTCAGAATAGCTGAGTCATTCACTGATCATCATAGAGTATTACTGTACAATGTTCTTCTGGTTCTTCTCACTTCACTTTGCATCAGCTCATATAAGTCTTTCCAGGTTTTTCTGAAATCATCCTGCTTATCATTTCTTATAGCACAATAATATTCCATCACAATCATGGACCACAACTTGTTCAGCCATTCCCCAACTGATGGGTCATGCCCTCAATTTCCAATTCTTAGTCACCACAAAAAGAGCTGATATATATATATATATATATATATATATATATATATATATATATATATTTATTTATTTTATAGCCTTTTGGTCATAGTTCCAAATTGCTCTCCATAATGGTTGTATCAGTTCACAACTCGACCAACTGTGCTTTGGTGTCCCAATTTTCTCACATCTTCTCCAACATTTATAATTTCCCTTTCTGTCATAGTAGTCAATCTGATAGGTATGAGTGGTACCTTAGAGTTGTTTTAAGTTGCATTTCTCTAAATCATAATTATTTAGAGCATTTTTTCATATGACTATAGATAGCTTTGATATCTTCTTTTGAAAACTGCCTGTTCATATCCTTTGATCATTTATCACTTGGGAAATGACTTATATTTTTATAAAATTGACTCCATTCGCTATATATTTGAGAATGAAGCTTTTGTCAGAGACACTTGCTATAAGGTAGTTTCCCAGCTTTCTCCTTTTTTTTTCTAATCTTGGTTACATTGGTTTTCCTTGTATAAACCCGTTTTAATTTAATATAATAAAAATTACCCATTTTACATATCATAATACTCTCTATCTCTTGCTTGGTCCTAATTTCTTCCCTTATCCATAGATCTGACAGGTAAACTATTTTGTGCTCCCCTAATTTGCTTATGGTGTCTAAATCATGTACCCATTTTGATTTTATCTTGGTACATGATGTGAGATGCTTATCTAAAACTAGTTTCTGCCATGCTGTTTTCCTGTTTTCCCAGAAGTTTTTGTCAAATAGTGAGTTCCTGTCTTAAAAGCTTTGATCTTTGGGTTTATCAAACACTAAATTACTGTAGCTATTTACTACAATACCTAATCTATTCCATTGATCCACCACTCTATTACTTAGCCAGTACCAGATTATTTTGATGATTTCAATAAATATTTTTGATTAATTCCTTATTTTAATATTATAATTGGCCAAATTATCTCCAGCATATCAGTAATCAGGAATTCCTATACTTTGGGCAAATGTCTAAATGTAACCACTTCTATATATGGTTGAGGTAGATTAGAGACAGAAGACATGGGAGATGAGAAGGTTGATGAGCTGGGAGGCCAGAGTGTTTGGTGGAGGATGGAGAAAAAATATTGTGGACCAGGCACTGATCTTATTTGGGGTTGGAGGGGGGCAAGAATGACTTGAAGGTCATTCTCCATAGAGAATAGCAACAAAGAGCTAGACAGAATAGAGTTAGTTTTAAAAGAGGAGAGTAGTTGTTGAACACTGATGGCAAAGTTACCTACAAGTGGCAGAGAGGAGTAACGAATCTTTCATTTCTTCTGGCTGAATCTGTGTGTCATGGCGTGGAAGAGAAGGTGGAGCTAGCCAGCCTTGGAGAGGCTAAAAAGAGTTGTGGTGCTTTCAGGATAAAGCTCGGTTTTGGTGAGCACTGGAATATGGAAAGAGTGTGAGCATAAAAGCTCTAGATCATAGATTCAGAGCTTAGAAGGACCTTAGAAATCACCTATTTAAATCCCTCCATTTTACAGTTATAGAAACAGGTACAGAGAGGTAAAGGTCATACAAGTAGTTAGTGCCAGAGCTAGAATTTGAATTAGGGCCTTCTAACTTTAAATTCATCAATACTGTAGAAGATTTTAGAAAGTGCTATGGAAATGGAAAGCAGAGAATAGGATAGGAGCTGAGGAAGGTTAGGGTTAAATATACTATGGGGGGGGTAAACTCAAAAGTTGTTATATCTGAAGGCTAAGAAGGCCGCAGGAAAGGGACATCATGGTACCTGGACCCTGGGTTATGGCAGCTCCTCTTGGTGAGGGAGTAGCTGAGGGAATGGATCAGCTGGGATACTGCAGTGGGTTGGGTGGGTCCTAGTCTCCTGGTAAGAGCCCTTGTGTCTCTTGAGTTATCAGTATCTTGATCTCAATCTTCCAATAATAACGGTTATAGAAATACTCATTCCCCCTCTCCCCTAACACCCACATTCAGATATTTTCTCCCTAACTTGTCTTTACCCTCCTTGCATGAGCACAGACCCACAGAGGAAGAAGCAATACCTTATTCCCACTGCTGGAAGAATAGATATCTCCTCAAAACCTTGGCTACTCTGTCCTTCTTATGGCTCCAGTCTCTAATCATCTCAAGTGGTGTCACCAAGATGGATTATAATTCAAAATGTTGCTAGTGATTCAGAGGCCAGTCACTAGATTTGCAGGTAGAAGAGATCATCTAGTCCCATCAATCCTCCTCCTATTTAGATGAAGAAACTAAGGATCAAAGAAGGGAACTGACTTTTCTAAAGTCACATAGCTAGTTAATAACAGAGTTGGGGATCAAACTTAGATTTTCTCCAGATTCAGTACTTCATCTAACATATCAACCCTGGGCTTGAAGTCAGAAGACCTGGGCTTAAATCTTGACTCTTCCACATAGTAGCCATGTAATTTAATCTACTTAAGCCTCAGTTTCCCCATCTGCAAATTATCTCCTTCACAACATTGTTTTGAAGATCCAATAAAACATGAGCTCCCAATCTTTTTACCCCTGGCTTTCATTAAACTTTCCCATAATTCCTATTCAGTCTGAAAAGAAGTAAATTCTAGAGTTTGCAACATACATGCATGTAAGAAATAAAAAGATTAATTAATGTCAATAGGGTACTGTAGCAATTTACCAAAAATTCCCCCTTGACAAGCTTCTCATAGTCCCTAGGGGTATGTATACCTCAAGTTGGATAACCTTGAGATAAGATATGTAAAGTGTTCTAAAAGAGTGAAGTATTATATGAATAAAACCTATTATTAAAACAAAATGTATTTAAATTTATTTTTAAAACTGGCCATGTAACACTTTTCTTTTGATAGAATTTGATGCTAATAAAAATCAAGCAATGAATGGCTTCATGATAGAGGGAAAAGATCAGAGAATCTGGTGTCGGATGGACTTTATTTAAATCTCAGTTCTGCCTATTACTATCTGTATTACCTTGGACAAGTTATTTAGCCTCCCCAGACTGTAGTTTCCTTATCTGGGGACCAGTTGATTTCTATGGTTTCTTCCAGCTCTAAGGCTAAGATTTCATAATTTAATTTGCTGCAATCCCTAAAATATTGGGACTCCCTAGAAGATTTTTCAAACCAATTCTCCACATCAAAGTTTGAGAGGCTAAAAGAAACATACTCTCCTGGGAATGGAAGGAAGAAGTCCAGTCATCTTTCCCAAGGGTACTCTTTCCTTGAGGCCCACTGGTGTGAATGGTAGCCCCACCATAGTAGCAGTAGGGATATGTTCTTTAAAGATTTCACAAGGCCAGACCCATTGAAGAATTGTGCAGGTGAAACAACATAAAAAATGTCATCAGAGAAATACATGATGGAGGGGGGAGAGGGAATGAAGAGGTCAAATAGTGAGAGTGAAGGATAGCTGAGGCACACCCACACAGTCTATTGGTATCCATACAATGTCAGGAAAGTGAGAGGAAGACCCTCAGCACTTTGGGTAGACTCTCTTTGGAAGTCGTTCTGGAGTGTGAGGACAGTGGATATGGTATGATTTGCATCGTTGGTGAGTATAGCCATATTAATAGATGACAGATCCACTGGAGAGCTGGATAAAGGGGACTGCTCTCTTTGGATCTCTAAAGTGATGTCTGAAGACCTGGAGGGGCAAAGTAAAGTTTATTTTATTTTACCTGGAGGAATTCATAATTGAAAAAATTTGGAGGACACTGACCTAGATCTCCCAGGTTGAACTACGGCTCATTTGAAGCACTTGACCAACCTCATCCCTCAACCACTCTAGAATCAGCTATGATGTCTCAAAGAACTCCTTCATGACTTCTGACAGTTTGAGGGTCAAAGGGAGACAATAATAGGAAAAGCACTGGACAGCAACTCAAATATAAAGTTGGTTCCTCAAGACAACTGCCTCCTCTGGGTGGCTTGAGGGATTCTTGTTCTAGACTTGCCTCTGGTCTAATAGCATCTCCATCCCTGCCCAGGTAGACCATGGTGGGCAGAGGTACCCTGCACAAGGTCATGTAAGGATAGCACATGTTCTTGGAAACCTTTTCTGCCTCTGCCATCCCTCACTCCCCCTTTCAGGATAATTGGACTCCTTAATTCCTAATGTACACTAAAAGTATTGTCAAACCTACCCATCAAGAAGGAAGTTAGCTTCCTTATGTCAACAGGGCTTAAAAGTTTCTTTTCAAAATATAAAAGGCCCAGTAAGTCACATTATTTTTTTGTTTAACTAGCAAACAGTAAATTTTCACCCACTGCAAGGGATAAGAGAACTTGTCTCATTGTCTCTGTTTGGTTAAGGAGTCCTGACAGTGTAAACATTTACTAGGTAGCTTTAATAATCCTGAAAACTCACTTAAAAAAAAGGAAAAGTAATCTACTTCTACAGCTTTTCACAGGGCTCTAAAGTGAGAAGATCATGGGTCAGCCATTTAAGTAAGAGGGAGCAAGCACCAAGTCTTGTTAGAGTTTTTCAAAACCTTAACTGTTAAATAAATGTAGTTAAATGTTCAGTGTAAGGCATAGAGAATTCTTCACAGTGCTCTTGCATCCCATAAACTCTTGAGTCTGAAGCACCACAGCAGCTAATAAAAAATAAAATAAAATGGTATTAAAATGTTAATGATTCTCCAGTATTTCCATTTATATATACATAGGACAGTTTCTGAGCCCACTGAATTGTAGAGAATGGCTTAAACATCACCACAGTTGGAACAAAGTCATATTAAATGCCGAGTATTTCAAATTCAGAAGAAGTGTCTTCGTTTTAACTTACATTTAAATGAAGATCACGGCAGATGGAAAAATTGCATGTGATGTCAGGAGATGAGAAATCCAAATCAGGGAGTGCCTAGTAAGAGAAGGAGAGTTAGCAAGCCACCAGATCGTTTTTTTGTCTCATCTACCCAACAGGGATAAATACTAGCATAGGTGAAGTGTTTTGACCACCTGGGAAGAGAGGGACTATAGAAAACCCAAGGTGTCTTTGGAAATCATTACCAATGTTTATGCAGTTTAAATTGGGATGAGGGAGCCCAGAGAATCTCAAATTAGGTATGTTCATTCATTTGCTTATTTATCTAAGTTATCTATCTAGCTAATAAAAGATAAAATAAAGTGGTATTAAGATGTTAATAGCTTGCTGATATTTCCATTTATATATAAACATGACAGTTTCTATCTGTTTATTTAGGTGGGCACAGATAAAGTGGCATAAGAAAGTCACTTTGGTAGTGTGAAAAATGCACAACTCTAATTTTTAGGTTTATGGTTCAAACCTCATTTGCATATCATTGGCTGGGCTCAGTTCTCCTCTTTAACCAGTTTTGATTCTACAGGATAAACCAAGAAAGGTTTTAGCTGGCGATGAACTTGTAAATACCAGTATCAATGTCAGCATCCAGTCTGAATGCCTGTATCTCTCCGACTTTCTATTTTTATCAATTATTATTTACAAAATGATGGGGAAAGCTCCTTTCTTTGTACCTATCATGATTTTAATGAATTTGTCTCTGGTAGAGAACAAGGCTGGGAAGGGCTGGGAATCTGGAGACTTAGACTGAAGTTTCAACACAGTCACTGGCTAGCTATGGTGATGTTGGACAAGTTATTACATCTGTCAATGTTTCAGTTTCCTCTTCTGGAAGGTGGGGATAGAGGCAGCAATGTGGAACAGTGGATAGAGTGCCTGGAATCAAGAAGACCCATCTTTGTGAGTTCTAACCTGGCCTCAGACACTTACTAGCTGTGAGACCCTGGGGAAGTCACTTATCCCTGTTTGCCTCAGTTCCTCATCTGTAAAATGATCTGGAGAAGGAAATGGCAAACCGCTCCATTATCTTGGCCAAGAAAATCCCAAGCGAGGTCATGAAGAGTTGAACATGACTGAAAACAACTGGAAGATGGGGATATCAGTATTTGACCTTCTTCCCTTCCAGGGCTGTTGTGAGGATATAATGAATTAAGAGGTTATGAAGCTGCTTTGAAAAATACAAAGCACTATAGGTTGTTAGAACTCCCTTTGATGGGACCACACCTCTTGCGATTTTGGGACTTTCATGCTACAGACCATACCCATCTTTCTGCAACTAGGGGGTTAGTAGTAATAACAGTGGTGGTTGGAGTTAGGAGTCCAGGATGTCAGGGCAGTCATAGCTGCTGGCTCCTGGGGCAGCAGATTGATGCAAGTGCAGAGTAACTCAAGGGTGTGTATGTAGTTATATGTGTATCTGACCTAATGTCTCTGGGGGCAGGGCCAGCTCTGACAAAAGCCTTTGGCTTTATTAGCACAAGACAATTGATTCCATCTAGCTCTTTCTCTCTTTTTATCTTAGTCTCTCCATTATTTAAAAAAATATATATATATAATAGCTCATATTTTTTATAGAACTTGGAGGTTTTATTATTGTTTTATTTTTCATTTATTTATTTTTGTAAAATTAAGTTTTATTTTTTCAATGATAAAATATTCTTTTCTCCTTTTACCTCTTCTTCCTCCCCATTTGAGGGTAGGGAACAAAGCTCTTCATAAATAAGCATTGCCAGACAAAACAATTTCCCATATTTCCATGACCCAAAATGTCTATTTCATTCTGAATATTAGTCCATCATCTTTCTTCCAGGAGGTGGGTAGTGTTAAAAAATATGGAATGCTTCATGAATTTGTATGTCATTCTTCCACAAGGGCCACAATAATTTGAGGTGGATTTTCTTTCTGTCTTTTTTTTTCTTTGTCTTTTTTTTCTGTCTTTTTTTTTTTGGCAATGGGGGTTAAGTGACTTGCCCAGGGTCACACAGCTAGTAAGTGTGTCAAGTGTTATGTGTCAGAGGCCGGATTTGAACTCAGGTCCTCCTGAATCCAGGGCTGGTGCTCTATCCACTGCGCCACCTAGCTGCCCCTGAGGTGAATTTTGAACCCAGGAAGATCTCCTGACTCCAAGTTTCAACTTCCTCTCATTATACTACAAGGTAATTGCTTAGAAATTCATTACTGCACTAATTTTTCTCATAAATGAAGGAATGAACAGGGAAAACAGCCTAGAGTATGTCTTCAGAAAAAAAACGAGAGAGAGAGAGAGGAGAGAGAGAGAGAGAGAGAGAGAGAGAGAGAGAGAGAGAGAGAGAGAGAGAGAGAGCTATTTGCATAGTGAGAGTGAGGGATAACTTTTCCATTAGTATCCCCATAATGTCAGCAGAACTAAAGGAAGACCCTCAGCACATTGAATGTCACCCTTGTTGAGAATTTCCAGAAAGGTATGATTGAGAGTCAAATAAGATGGGTGGTCATGGATGGCTGAGAAGAAATGGGAAGGGTCACAGTCTTCCTTGTTGGAGGGAATATAGTACGCACATCCAAGAGATTGCAGATCCATTGGTCTTACAATATGAAAGTAAGTGAAACTCTGGTTTTCAGTGCCACATTTCAGTTACCCAGGCAGGTTCAATCCCCAGGGATGAGGAGAATCAGCATTTTAATATCTTTTCCAAATGGCAATTTTTGAATGCAATTCAAAGTACATAAAACTGCCCCCAAACTTCTTGAAGAAAAGAAATCACACAACTAAGCCTACTTTCTGACAGCATGAGAAATAGGTGTAGCTATTTGCCTTACCCATAAAGACCTCCTCTCCCAGCTCAACTGTCTTCATTTCAAGGCAACCACTTTTCAACCCCAGTAATTCTGAATATGCCTGAATTTGCACATTACATTAAAGAGGCACAACATTCAAGTGTGGAGTGGGAAATAAAATGTTAATTTATCCAAATCACTGAAACTTTATTCAACCAATATTCAGAGAATCATGTAGCTATACTATAGTTTTATATCAATCTTTCTTATCACAAGTTGGCTTAAAATAACAGGAGCTAGAGAGAGAAACAAATTTAGAGACAGACATAAAGGGAATGATGGTAACCAAAAATTAGGCTTCGCCTTCTTTAGGTTTTTTTTTTTCTCACTCACATTAACCCACATCTTAACCCTGACATGAGACTTTTCCCTACTCTCAAGCATCTATGTATTTATCTAGCAAACTGATCCTAAGCCTTTAGATTAAGGCATACTTCTCCCAAAGGTGGTCTTTCTTTTTTTTATTCATATTTTATTTTTTTCCCAAATACATATAAAATAATTTTTAACATTCATTTTTCAAAAATTTGAGTTCCAAATTCTTCCCTTCCCTTTCTCCCCTCCCTGTTCCTTGATAAGGCAAGCAATTTGGTATAGTCTATACATGTGCTATCATGGATAACATATTTTCTTATTAGTCATGTTGTGAAAGAATCCACAGACCAAAAAATAATCAAGAAAAATTTAAAAAGCTTTAAAAAGTATGTTTTGACCTGTATTTAGGCTACCCTTGCTCTTTCTCTGGATGATAGCATTTTATGTTGATAAGTCTTTTAGAATTGTCTTAGATCATTGTATTGTTGAGAATAGATAAGTCATTCACAGTTGATCAACACACAGTATTTCAGTCACTCTGAAGAGCGATCTACTGGTTCTGCTTCCTTCATTTTGCATCAGTTCATGTAAGTCTTTCCAGGTTTTTCTGAAGTCAGCCTGTTCATCATTTCTTATAGCACAATAGTATTCCATTACGTTCATATACCATAACTTGCTCAGCCATTCACCATGATGGGCATCCTCTCAACTTCCGATTCTTTGCCACCACAAAAAGAGCTGCTATGAATATTTTTGTACACATAAGTTCTTTTGGTCTTTCAAAATTTCCCAAGTTGATTGTTAACTTCTGTTGCATTTTGACTACACACTTATTTATCACGTTATGAGATATGCTTGATGTTTACTTAGCTTTTCTAACCTTCTGAGCTCTTTTGGATACTTGTACAATGTTTTAAAAAAGTGCCCGTTTTTTTTTTTAATCCTCTCCCAAAGCAAAGGCTTGCCAAGCCCCATGCTCAACTTCTCCCAGGTCTAGCACAACTGTTTCAGGGGTGATAGCTATTCACACTATGACCAAATCCTCACTAGATGTATCATCAACACTACATACCAGACACATATAAATCTAATAGCAAAATCATTTAATTAAGACATGAAGCAAGAAAGGAAGTAAATCAAGGAGTGAAACATGCTCTGAATTCATACACAAAGGGATGAAAATCTGTTATCTCCAGGTTATTTATAATCTAATTCCACTTTAACCCATCTAAATCCCTAGCATAGTGATGGGGCATGTAATTTTGCACTAATAGTTTGAGGAGTTGGAAATGTAATGTTGGTGCTCTGTCTCAGAGTTTTCCTGAAGAAATGTCCTATAGGATAATGAACCACTGACAGCTTTTGCTTCTGATCTATTTATCATCATGGTCCTAACAGAATGCCAGGGTTCAGGATGCCATAAACCTTGGCCCACATGGCTGTTCCCCCCCTCTCCTCTTTTCATCCATGCCCACCTCCTCCCTTCCAGTAGGGATGGGAGAATAAAACTGTTGGCAACAAATAACCATTGTCAAACAAAATTCCCACATGATCCATGCCCCCAAATGTCTGTCTTATTCTGCATATTAATCTGTCATCTCTGTCAAGACATGGGTGACATTCAAAAATATGAAACATTTCATAAATTCACGTGCCAATCTTAAACAAGGGTGCAATGAGAGTTCAGCATAGCTGTCAGTTCATGGGTTGTTTCTTTAAAAATCTTTTTTTGGGGGTTCGGAGCATCCTAGACTATGGAGATATCTGATGTTGCTTTATCTTTGGCACATGATTTCTGTTTTGGAGAGGAGTTGAGAAGTCTCGGAGATCAGAGAATATTTAAACTCCCATGTTGTTGATCATATGACCCGGAAGGGCTATAATTTATTGTTAATGCATAATATTTTCTCCTGGCTCTTCTCACTTCACTCTTCATCAGTTTATATAAGTAAAAACATCCTTTTCTAAAGAAAAAGGCAGCCATGTATAATATACTCAGGAAAAGTCTGTACACAGATTCATTTTCCTTTTCTGCCTTTAATTTTTTTCCTCCTTTTCATAAAATTGAAATAAAAAAGATTGTGGATCCATAATAATTTAAACCCCATTGTTAGCTTTTAATGTCCTACACAACCTAGGCTCAACCTATCTTTGTACTTCACTCCCCCTTTTTGGAACTTTTAGATCCAGCCACAGCTGGATTCTCACATAACAACACTCAATCTTCCATCTTCGTGCTTTTGCACTGGACATCTCTCATGCCTAGAGTACATTCCCTCTTCACTGCCCCACAGAATCTCTCTTTTCCTTTAAGATGAAGCTCAAGCACCACCTTCTACACAAAATCTTTCTTGATACCCTCAACCACTGGTGTCTTCCCTCCCTACGTCATATTTAACCAACATCTCTCTTCTCTTTGTATTTATTCTGTTTACACTTGTACTTTTTGTCTTTCTGTTAGGATATAAGCTCTTTGAAAGGAGAAGCTATTTCATTATTTGTTTATGTATCCATAGTGCCTAGCAAAATGCTTAACACAGTAGGCACTTAATAAATCTTGGCTGTTCGTGGTTAATATGGAAATATGTGTTGCATGACTTTATATGTGTAATGGTATCATGTTGCCTGCCTTCTCTATGAGTGGAGGAGGGGAAGAATCTGAACTCAAAATTTAAAAAAATGTTTAAAAAATAAACATAATTAAAAATAAATCTTAGTTGTTTAATAGCAATATTTCCTAGAAATGGGATTATAAAATCATAGCTATGGAGCTAAAAGAGACTCCAATGCCAATTAATCTGGCCTCTCTTTTTACAGAAGAAGAAACTGAGGCCCAGGGAGTTATGTGACTTGCCCAAGGTGCCACATTTGGGCACTGTCAGAGTAAGGATTTGACACAGGTTTTTGGATACCAGAGCCAGAACTCTTTCCTGACATAATAACTGTTTTTAGAGAGATAATTCCAATCCAATAAATATTCATTAAGCCCCACTATGTGCCAGGCTCTGTGCTAAGTGCTGGGGATACAATTACTAAAGGGAAAGCCAGTCCCTGCCCTCAAGGAGCTCACAGTCTAATGGGGGATGAGGGGACACAATATACAAAGGAAAGTGGGGATGGGGAATACCAGGGGGTATCCAGTGTGGGAGCACATTGTTCTGTGGAGTTGAAACCAGGCAGAGCAGCAGATGCAGAACAGAGTGACCCAAAGAGTCCAGTTTCTGCCCTCTACAAAGGAAGACATTGGGAGGAGTTTAATACTCCTCTAATCAGAGGGGAGAGGAGGCCGAGGGAGGTGTTGTGAGTTAACGCTTGAGTTAGCAGCATGCTAAGCAGCTTGGTGGTGCAATGGATAGGGTGCAGGGCCTGGAGTCAGGAAAGCTCGTCTTCCTGAGGCGAGTCACTTCATCTCAGTTTCCTCATCTGTAAAATGAGTTGGAGAAGGAAATGGCCAACCACTCCAGTATCTTTGCTGAGAAATAATGAAGAGTCCAAAAGACAGACAGAACTGAAGAACAACAACAGATGAGATGACCTTCCCCTGGGAGAAGGATCTTTTTCCTTGGAGTAGAAACCAGGCAGAGCAGCAGACACAGAGCGGAAAGCATCACAAAAGATCATTTGGTCTGAAGGAGAGGGGGGGCTGGTTTTTGTCCTTTGTGTCATCATTTGCTTATCTGATGGTTTTTGTCTCTAAACTTAAATTTTTTTTTTTGTTAGCCTGTGTTTCTTTAGTAACAAAGAGAAATTACTGAATGGTCTCTCTGTCAGAACAAGAGAAGAGGGCAAACAGGAGATGCTTCTGTTGTCATTCAAAGCTTGCCCGGCTTCTGCTGGGAAATATCTCTGTCAAACAAGAGAGGAGCTTTGCATCCTGGCCTTCTCAATTCTCCCAAAGTTCTTTCTTGTGTTTTCTGCAAGGAAACACCATTGTATTTTTAATATAACTTATTCTATTAGGCTGCAAATTGCAATGTCGCGCTGAATTTATTTGCAAGGCCCTCATTAAATGCATTGTGTAGTAATTGGGAGAAAAAATCCTGGTACATAAATAAACTGTGATATTTTATGAATAATCATTATACTATAAATAATATTGGCTGCCAGGAATGAGAAGTCAGCCTACTCACAAAAAAAATAATCAATTGACTTTGTGGCAAGGGAGGGAATTTGCTATATGGTCAGGGGAGGGAGGAATAGAATGAATGGCTCCAGGTTTTGCTCTTTTATACATTTAAGTATTTTCAAACCTGTGATGCATCATTCAGATTTTTTTTTTGCATCATTCAGATTTTAAAAAAAGATTTTTGATAGGTTTTGTTTTTATACCATTGTCATTTTTCTGGTATGCCCTCACCTCCACCGAACAAAGAAAAACAGCAAAACTGACATAACGACAGAATCTGATCACATATGCAACATCCCCCACCTGTAGCCCCCCTCCTCCCCTCTTCTTTATGGAGAGGAAGGAGCTCAGTTTCATCAGATCATCTCCAGGACTGAGATTAGTTACTGCAATCAGTCTGAGTCTAGCTGCCTGGTAGTGCTGTTTCTGCTTACATTACTGTGCTCATGGTGTGTATTGTTCTGCTGCTTCTGCTTATTTCACTCTTTGACAGTTCATACGAGGCTCCCCACATGACTCTGATTTCATGAGCAGAGTGAAATTTTCTAAAAATAATCATTTTTTCCAAGTATGATTCTCTTGAACTCAACTTTAAAACAAGGGGTATTGGATTTTCCAAACTGAATTGAAGGAGATTTACCAGTCTAGTTGCTTGGATTCTGATATTTGCTGTATTTGGGGTGGGGGTGGGGGTGAAGGGAGGAGGATGTGAACTTGAAGGTGAAGCCTCCACATTCAATCAATCACTTACCATCCCAGAGTCACACATAATGGGGATTGGGATGGGACATTGTATTGGCAACTGTATCAACTGCCAATGAGGCCTAGGTCAGAGAAGTAGATGGCAGTAGGATGGAGTGGAAACAGATCCCAGTTTGGAATCATAGGACCTTGGCTAGGGTTCTGATTCTGCCACCCTACTACCTCTGTGACCTTAGACAAGTTTCTTAAGCTCACTGGGACTCTGCATCTGGAAAATGAGGAGGCTGGATTAAGTCACCTCCAAAGCTCCTTTCCTTCTAAATCTCTAAACCAGGGCCATGTATGGGATTTATAATTCAGGTCCTTTAAATCCAGATAGAGGCAGCTGGATGGTGCAGTAAATGGAGCACACTGGGTGGGCCTGGAGTCAGAAAGATTCATCTTCCTGAGTTTGAATCTGTCCTCAGACACTTACTAGCTGTGTGACCCTGGGCAAATCATTTAACCTTGTTTGCATCAGTTTCCTCATCTGTAAGGATGGAGAAGGAAATGGCAAACCACTACAGTATCTTTGCCAAGAAAACCCCAAATAGTGTCACAGAGTCAGACACAATTGAAATGCCTCAACAGCCTCTAAATCCAAATTCAGTGATCCAAATGAAGCATTTTGTTGCCTCTATTCTAAATTAACAAGATATATCTCTACTGCCTGTCAGTTCAGAGCTGTGCAGAGCTGGCAAGTAATTTAGGGAATCACTAAATCCAGATACATATCCAGCAACTGGACTCAGATGGCAATTACACAGGTCAACTCCAGGCTTTTGGAAGCACTGACATTTATCAGTTCTACATTATTCCACTATTTCTACTAAGGAAGTCTGATTCTTACATGATTTATGGTGGTATCAAAAAAACACCGAATAGTTCACAATTTTGTCTTTGTTGAGTCTGAATTTTGCCTTTGTGATAGTTTTAATTAGAATTTTACTTATCTATTTACTTTGCATTTTCCTTATTGAAGATGTTGTCAACTTCATTCTACAAATTTCAGTATGTTGTCACATTGTTCTAATTTTCTATTTTTTTAAAATTCAATTGTATTTTATTTTCAGTTCCAAATTCTCTCCCTTTCCCTTTTCCCCACCCATTGAAAAAGCAAGAAAAAAAACCCATTATGAATGTGTATAGACATGAAAAACAAATGTTTATATTAGCGATGCCCCATTCCTCTATCACCCTCACAAATATATATATATATATACATAATATATATATATATATACACATATACATGTATATGTGTGTGTATGTGTGTGTGTGTATACACATACACACACACACATACACACATATGAAGAAATAGAAGAAAATGTGCTTCATTCTTCAATACAAGTCCGTCAACTTTCCTTCTGGAGTTGGATGGCATGTTTCATCATGAGTGCTTTGGAACTGTGATGGGTCATTTTGTTGACTAGTTACAAAATCTTTCAAAGCTAATTATTTTAAAAACATTACTGATACAATGATCCAAGACAATTCCAAAGGATTTATGATGAAAAATGCTATCAACCTCTAATGAAAGAAATGATGGAGTCTGAATGCAGATCAAAACATACTTTCTAAAAACCTTTTTTATCTTTTTTATGTGTGTGTGTGGTTTTTTTTTGTCTGTGTTTTCTTTTGCAGCGTGGCTAACATGGAAATACGTTTTACATGACTGCGCATATATAATCTATGTAAAATTGCTTGCCTTTTCAAGGAGAGGGGAAAGGAGGGAGGGAGGAAGAGAATTTGGAGCTCAAAATAAAAAAAATGAATGTTAAAAACTATTTTTACATGTAATTGGAAAAAAAGATATTTTTTTACAAAAGCAACAATATTGCTATTATTATATAAATTTTTCTTCTGCTTCTGCTCACTTCACTTTGCATCAATTAATAAAAATTTTCCTAGGTTTTGGGGCAGCTAGGTGGCTCAGTGGAAAGAGCACAGGCCCTGAAGTCAGGAGAACCTGAGTTCAAATCCAGTCTCAGACAAAACACTTGACACTTACTAGCTGTGTGACCCTGGGCAAGTCACTTAACCCCAATTGCCTAAAAGAAAAATTTCCTAGGTTTTTCTGAAACCATCTCTTTCACAATTTCTTATAACATAATAGTATTCCGTTACATTCTTTGTTCTTGTTTTATTTAATGAGTTTATCTATTGTTTCTATATTTTGTTCAATGATCCACTAATTCTTTAGGTTTAAGTTGTCTACAATTAATTTTCAATGCTTTCTTCAACAGTTTTTTACTGAATATAATTTTTATCATATTGATATCAGTAAGAGAGTGTTTAATTTTTCTGCATTTGTTTGGGAGGTTTTTATGCCTTAATACATATTAGGTTAATTTTTGTAAGGGTGTGGCACTTTTGTACATACTCAAAAATGTGGCTATACTTCTCTATTCCCCTTCAGTAATCACCAGAGATCTATCATATCTAACTTGTAAAAAATCCTATTTAGGTATGTAGCTTCTTTCTTGTTTCTTGTATTTTTTTATGTTAGATTTGTCTATGTCTGAAAGGGAGTACCTTGAGGTCACCAACTATAATAGTTTTGCTATATATTTCTCCCGCAACTTGTTTAGTTTTTCCTTAAGTATTTAGATATTATGTCATTAGTTGTGCAGTATATATGTGAAGTACCATTATTAATCATTTATATAACCTTTTAGGATAATGTCATTCCCTTATTTATCTCTTTTAATCAAGTCTATTTTTTTTTCTTGTTGCCTTGTCTTGTTACCTCTGGTTTTACTACATGTTTATCTTTGTGCTTCCAGTACATTTCTTATAAATGGCATCTTGTTGGATTCTTCTTTCTGATCCACTCTGCTAATCCCTTCTGTTTAATGTATGAGTGCACAGTCATAGCTGAACAAATACTAATGAGAAGTGGATGTGTATGTATGTACATGTAGTCTGAACCTGTGATTTCATTGGTATAAGAAACTCCCAATGAGGGAACTCCCTCTATCAATGTAGACAGGCAGCTGTAATTTGTATTCACAGAAAATTACCTGAGGGTACTGAGAAGGTAAGTGGTCACACAGATAATATATGTCAGAAAAGGGACTTGAACCCAGGTCTACCTAACTTTGAAGCCAATTCTCTGTTATGCTATTTGGTCTGTAACTTTACAATAATGTTATTAATGATGATGACATTTACCAAGTGCTTTAAAGTTACGAAGTACTTTATATACTTTGTCTTTTTGGATCCTTACACCAACACTTTAAAAAGAGTACTACAGGTAATATTATGGCTACTCTATAGATAAGGACACAGATGCTCAGATGTGTTAATGTGACTTATCATGGTCATGACGTGGTCATGTGCCTCATTCCACATCTGTATTCTACCACTTCTCTCCCAAGAGGAGTAAGATAAGTCAGCTCTCTGAAGTCAAGATTGGTCTGTTCATTGACCTGAATTTCTGATGTATTTTAGTATTGTTTTCCTTTATATTATTGTGAGGGTTTTGTGTATTGTATTAGAGGTAGAATATAAACCTAGATCTTTCCTAGCTCTGAATCTCTGGTTTTCCCTTGAGGAAATTTCTAAAGGACAGGTTTAGTCTGATTTCTAGAAAACCTGTGCCAAAACACTTCTTTGTCTAGAGGATTTCTAAAATTATGATTGATTTCTTAAATAGGCAGTCTCTCTGTCTGGCCTAAGACCTTTGAAGTTCAGAAAACATTTCCTTGTTGCCCTGGATACTTTTTGTAAACATTAAGTCTTAAATCAAAAACTATTAAGGAAGGGATAGTCCTAAGTAGAGGGAGTACAAAATATGGAACAGCCAGTGGTGAAAAAGATCCCTCCCTTTTTCCAATATTGTCTCCATCCCCCAGTGCTGATGCTTGAATTTATACCAATGTCTTCATTACTTTCTGTTAAGTAAGGTATTATGGCATTAATATTTCCTCATGAGAAAGAACATTCTTTTTTTTTTAAAAGCAGTCTTTTTTTTGGGTAAATCATTAATTTATTTTGATTTATCAACAATCACTTCCATATGCTTTTGAGTTTAAAATTTTTCTCCCACTTCCTCCCCATCACCCTCCCCAAGATGGTGCATAATCTGATATAGGGCTATACGTATACATTCCTATTGAACATATTTTCACATTAGTCATATTGTAAGTAAGAATCAGAACCAACCGGAGGAACCACCAGAAAGAGGAAACAAAACTCAACAGAAGGAAAAAAAACAGCAAATGGTATGCTTCAATCTGCATTCAAATTCCACAATTCTTTCTTTGGATGTGGATAGCATTTTCTATCATGAGGCTTTTGGAGATGTCTTAGATCCTTGTATTGCTGGAAAGGGTTGAGTTTATCCATATTAGTCATCGCACAACATGGCTGTTATTGTGTACAATGTTCTCATGGTTCTGCTCACTTCACTCAGCATCACCCCATATAAGTCTTTCTAGGTTTTTCTGAAATCAGCCTGTTCATCATTTCTTATAGCACAATAGTATTCCATTACATTCATATACCACAACTTGTTCAGCCATTCCACAATTGAAGAAACATTCTTTTTTATTAGTCATGAACACATAAGTATGAATTAGTTTATAAAGTCATCTCCAATCCCTTAGCTAGCTGAGAGTGAATTTTGCTAAGGGGGTTCCTAGGAAGCTCCTATCAGCTGGATATTGGAGATGGACTAAGACAAATGTGGAGGGGGAAAAGTGGAAAAAAGGAGTTGGGGAGGAGTTGAAGACAAATTTAACTTCCTTACAATTAAAAACATTATTATTATTATTATTATTTTGCATTGCTGTTAACTTCTCAATAATACTCTCCTTTCTTAGAACAAAGCAAAACAAATGAATAGGCTAATAATATTTGACAAGGTGTGCCTCATTCCACATCTGTATTCCACCACTTCTCTTCCAAGAGGAGTAAGATAAGTCAGCTCTCTGGAGTCAAGATTGGTCTGTTCATTGACCTGAATTTCTGATGTATTTCAGTATTGTTTTCCTTTATGTTATTGTGAAGGTTTTGTGTAGTTTTCAAAATTCTGCTTACTTCACTCTATCCATTCATACAAATTTCCCTTGGTTTCTCTGAATTCCTCATATTTATAGTTTCTTATGGCACAATAATATCTCGTTACAGTCACATGTCACAATTTGTTTTGCCGTTCCTCAGGTGATGGGCATCTTCTTTGTTTCCAGGTTTTGATTTTACAAAAATGTGATTGCATGCATATTTTAGCATATAGGGTTTTTTTTCTCTCTCTATGACTTCTATATGTCCAGGCATGGTATAGTTGGGTCAAGAGTGTGACTGGTCTAAGCAACTTTTCTTGCATAATTCAGATTGTTTTCTGGAGTAGTTGAATGAAATTTACCATTCCACCAATAATGCATTAGTGTGACTTTCCATAGCTGGTGCAAAGTTAACTATTCTTATCATATATCATCTTAACCAGTGTTCTGAGTGTGAGATGAAATCTCAGATATGTCAATTTAAAATGATCTATTTCCTCCTTTACCATCTTGTCAATAGCAATATATCCAGGATCTCAACTGCCATGAGGTTTTCAAGGAGAATGGTGTGAAGTGATTGGTAAACACATTCAGTTCTGCTATGGCAGAGAGAAAGGAAGGACCTCTATTCCCTTGTTTTAATTGCCTAACTCCTACTTCTCTGATGAGAGGAGGGAAAACTGGGGGCCCAGAAGAATTAATGTATTTAATTCAGTCAGTGAATGGATCTTAAATTAGAGCTTGAGCAACACAGTCCCTATTTATACCTCACTCCAGGCAATGAAGGAACATGTGCAAATGCATAACAGCTGTTGGGCCATTTTTATTTTGTTTTGGCTTTCAGGGTGTTTTGACTTGTCTGCTTAATCGGCTATACTGTGGTGTTTTAAAAATGAACATTTTGCAGGGTTCTTGCTACTTTTCCTCTTCATACACCAGAAAGAATTGAGTCTTACAATGTTCCTTAAATGTGGTTAGGAGCAAGGATTCTCTGTCCACTTCCTATTTCTTTTTTGCTTTTAAATTTTTATTGAGGTCTTTTGTTTTCACATAGCCTTTATTTCCAGATATACATTTACCTATCTAGAGGCAGCAAGGTGGTCTCATGGAAAGAACCCTGGGCCCAGAGTCAGGAGGACCTGAGCTCAAATTCATCCTCACATACTTACTAGTTGTGTGACCCTAGGCAGGTCATTTAACCTTCATCTGCATCAGTTTCCTCAGCTGTAAAATGGGCATAATAATAGCACCTACCTCTTAGGGTTATTGTGAGGATAAAATAATTTTTATAAAGTATGATTGGCACATAGTAGATGCACAATGCCTGATACATAGTAGATTCTTAATGTCTCCTTTCTTTTTTCCTTCCCAGAGAGCCACTCTCTCTCTCCCTCCCCCTCCTCTCTTTCCCTCTCACTCTCTCTGTCTCCTGTCTTCCTCTTTTCTTCCTTCTCTTTTTATTCTTTCTCTTTTTCTTCTTTCTCTTCTCTCTTTCTCTCAAAGAGAGACAGAGACAGAGAGAAAAAGGGAGGGAGGGAGAGAGAGAATTAATAGTTCAAGAAAACTGACCAATACATCAACTGAATGTGAAAGTATGTGCAATATTCTGAAACCACATTCCTCCATCTTATTAACATTCTTTTATCTCTGTGTGGTCACTATAATTACACAGTATCTGGTGGTTTTATTGTTGTTTTCTCTCCATTGACATTATCAGTGCATTCACTTTGTGTGTGTGTTTGTGTGTTTGTATATGTGTGTGTGTATGGTATATATGTGTATGCATGTGTATATATGCATATACACACATATATACTATATATATCGTATCTATACAGTATGTGTATATAGCTATATCTATGTATCTATCTATGCCATGTTTATGTATACATGGTCCTACTCATTTTGAGTTGGTTCATATGTCTTCTCATGCTTCTCTGACTACTTCATAGTCATTCGTTCTTCTGGAGCAGTAATAGCCCATAGAATTCATAGGCTACAACGGATTTAACCACTCCTTCAATCAATGCCCATCTACTTTGCTTCCAGTTCTTTGCTACTACAAAAAGAGCTGCTTACATATTCCCTTCTTGTTTCAAAGAAGATAAAGGGAAATTAAGCAATCTTGTGGACAGTTGAAAAAAGTGAAAATGGCATTAAAGATACTGTATAAAGACTAATGACATTCATCTCATACCTTCTGTCCTCTATTCCAGTAGGGGGAACTGTTTATTAGGCTTAGGATAAATTTGGAAATAAAGAGCTATGTCAGACCAGGCCTAGGGAAGGATTTGATGATATGGGCCAAACTTTGGACAAGACTTAAAAGTGTGATTTGGCCTCATGGGTGCACACATCTGCCTAGGGGTCAGGATTATAGATGCAAAACTGGAAGGAATCTTGGAGGCATTCTAATCTAATTAATTTCATTTTACAAATGAAGAAACTGAGGTCTGGAGGCATGAAATGTCTGACCTAAAATTATACAGATAGTAAGTGACAGCATCAGGATCCTTTCATGTCAGAATCATTCTTCTTCTCATTGCATCACCTATACTATGGGCTGAGAATGATGTGGGACCAAGGAGACCCTACCTAAGTATAGAATCAACTCAGCTGCCATAGATGAGAGTAATAGCTCTGATCTTACATAAAATTGAGAAATAAGCAAATTACATTGACAACAGAGTAATGGGGATGCTATTACCTTACTCATTTTAGGCAGCAGATTTCTGCCAATGTAACCTTCCAAAACAGTTTTATGCCTCACCATGGTGAAGATGATCTTGGGTTCTTGAAGGTTTGTCAACAAGGTATTACTAAATTGGAAAGACTTCAAGATCACATGCAGAAGAGGGAGAACAGTTATTGTTTGTAGCCTCATTAAAGTCAGGGAGGCTTACTCATTACCTGGGAGGCCACAGGTGATGAATATTTTGCCACAGCAATTTTCAAAGACCACTTGCTAAATTATAGAGGGTTGCAATCTATATCAGTAGAGGGTAAATCAATATTGATAAAAGTAAATATCCTTAAGAAACAAATTGTAGGTCAGTTAGGTGGTGCAGTGGATAAAGCACTGGACTTGGAATCAGGAAGACTCATCTTTCTGAGTTCAAATCTGGCCTCAGACACTTGTTAGCTGTGTGACCCTGGGTAAGTCACTTAACTTATTTCCCTCAGTTTCTCACCTGTAAAATGAGCTGGAGAAGGAACGGCAAACCGCTCCACTATCTTTGCCAAGAAAATCTTAAATGGGGTCATGAAGAGTCAGACATGACTGAACTAAACTGAAAGAACAAACTAGCTTCTTTGGTAGCTGTGCAATGATATTGACTCCTACTGAGTTTGCAATTCAGTATAACACCCTTGCTATCTCCCCATACTCTCTTTACTTTTTAAAAAATATTTATTTAGCATTCTGTTTTCCTCCAATTACATGCCTATACTCCCTTTAAATCATAAGTATTAATCACAGGGTCATAAGACCATAGGTTTAGAGTTGAAAAGGACTCAGAGATCATCTAGAACATCCTGTTCATTTTATAGATGGGAAAACAAAAGCCCAGGAAAGCTAAATCAAACAAAGTCAGAGGAGGAATTTGAACCCAAGTCCCTTGACTTGGGAGCAACGCATTTCTTCAAGCATTCATCCAGAAGCTAACATACATAAAGCCCTTTCCTAGGTATGAAGTCCATACAATGATGACCATTATTTAAAAAGGCTTCCAAAAGGAGGAAAACCTCAGCTCTTTCCAAGAAGTAGAGCAGCTCTTTAGTCACTTAACCTTGAAATATGGGGGTGGGGTAAGGGAAATGCTGGTACTGTGGAAAGAGCACTCCCTCTGGAGTGGGAGGCTAAGGGTTCCAATCTTGCCTTGGATGCTTGTAACCTTGGGCAAATCATTGAATGTTCTTGAAAGTGAGTTCATCTATAAAGGAAATAGTACTGTTAAGACCATGACAGAGGATTTGTTTTCCTTTGTTTTTTGAAGAATTCAATTCATTGATAACACAGGAGAATGAGGTTTAATAGGGAATCATTTGATTACTATTTATATAAATTTTAGTCTTTGCTCAATAGATTTATAGTTAAAGGAAAGTTCAAAGCAAAAAAAAGCTTATGTTCTCTTAAAATTGTGTTTTAATGACATATTTACATATTTGTATCATTTGTTCTTTCTATATCTGCATCAAATATTTGATTTTGCTGAAAATTTGTAGATGTGCTTAAATTAATATGATAATTCCTGTTAGCAAAGGAATGATTTAGGTGATCCAAAAAAGAAAATAGCTGGAGAGAGATGTGTCCTTATGGTTTATCATGATGGTATACTTTCACATGTTTTCACTGAAAAATGAAAACTTTATATAGATGTTGCTACATTTGTTGTTGTTGTTTGTCCTTTATTCTTGAAAAGGTTCAGTGACATCAAGACGGTGATGTCTTGACTTGCAAGTGAATTGGATTTAAGTGAGGCAGGACTGGGTGAAACCATCTGTTTCACTTTCTCTTCCACAGTCATCTGAGTCCAGTGGCAAGACATAGGTCAGGATAACTGGAAACAACTCCGTATGCAGTGGGAGACCTTGGCCTTTTCAAGCTAAGATCTTTCTCAGGTCTCAGTTTGTCTGAGGTAACACCCATTCAGTGATTCAAGGCTGATTTAAGTGATTTAAGTAAGAAATGAGGCAAAAGATGGCCTAGTTTGCCTACTCAAAAAAAAAAAAAACTAGGAGGGGAAGATCCTCAGGATTTCAAGCCAAAACTGAAACAATTGCTGTTTACATTCACTGTGAGCCATCAAAACTCAATGACCAAGTGAGGCTTAAGCTGGTACCTATTATTGACTAGTCAGTGACAGCCAGAGTGATTTTGGGTTTAAGGCACAGTCAAGTAGACTCCAATGGGCTTTATCCATGCCTGGTTTTCCAGAGCTCTATTTCAAGAAATGGTAAATGAAACTACATGGGACAGAAGAGTTAATTGTCCTAGTTTAAAAAATAATAGAATAAATAAGTCAAGAAGAGAGAAAAAAAATCTAGCTCCCAAAGATATCTTGTGAGGTTTAAGTGATCAAAATTTATATTGCTTTGGGCAGAACACCCACATGTAAAGGTATGATTCCCCATGTCCATTGCTGTTTGTTCTTTGCTCTCAAAGAGGGGCAATGACATCAGGAAGGTGATGTCGTGACTTGCAAGGCATTGCTATGTCACCATTTATAGACAGGATTCCAATGAGGAGTGGGGGAAGAGGAAGAAGAAGAAGAAAGGGACTTTGGTGATTTGAGGCAGCTAGATGGTCCAGCAGATATAGAGCTGGCTTTGGAGTCAGAAAGACTGGAGTTCAAATCAGGCCTCAGATATTTACTATACCTGGGCAAGTCACTTAACCTTTGTTTGCTTTGATTTACTCATATGTAAAACAGAGATAATAAACCAATCATGAAATATTCATTAAGCACATACTATGTACCAGGTACTGTGCTAAGTGCAGGGGATACAAAAAGAGGCAAAAGAAAATCCCTGTGCTCAAAGAGCACACAATTTGAGACAACATGCAAAGAAATATACACAAAGCAAGCTATATACGAGATAGTAAGGAAATGATTAAAAGACAGAAAGTACTGGAGTTAAGATGGGTCAGGGAAGACTTCTTGTAGAAGGTAGGATTTTGGTTGAGACTTAAAAGAAGCCAGGGAGGTCAGTTGTCAGAAAAGGGAGGGAAAGCCTTCCAGACATGAGGGACAGCCAGAGAGAAAGCTGGGAGCTGAGAGATGGAGGGTCTTGTTCTTGGAATTGCCATGAGGCCAATGTCTCTGGATCAAAGAGTGTGTTGAGGAATAAAGTATAAGAAGGCTGGAAAGGTAGGAGTGGGGCTGTGTCATGAAGGGCTTTGAATGCCAAACAGAGCATTTCCTATCTGCCTTAGACATTTACTAGCTGTGTGACCCTGGGCAAATCACTTAACCTTGATTGCTTTCAAAAAAAAAAAAGAGAAAGAAAAAAAATTTTTTTTAGCAATATAAAGGGATATCAAAGATAATCTAGTCAGCCCCCTCATTTTACAGTTGAGGACACTAAGGTACAGAGAAGTCAACTGACTTACCAAAGGTCACACAGGTAGAAAGTGGCAGAGCCAGCAATGACTAGAATCCTGAAGTTTAACTTTCCAGTCCAGGATGCCCTTTCCACTATGGTGAATCACTACCCCAGGTTTAATGACATCACCTTTCATGATGAAGCAAAGGATAAGCCTGAGCTGAGCTGTCTTTCCTTTTTTCCTATTAACCCACCAACTCTCTCTGCCTCTACTGGTTGGGTATAGGGCAGTCATTAAATATTTTGGTTTAATGATCTTTTTTTGCAAAGCTAAATGTGGAATCATTAGGAGCATTATACCTCAAACCTCTTTCCTGTTGGCTTCTTACCTGGCTGTAAATGTTGAGATTCAGGATAAATCAATGAAATTATATCAATAAAGGAGTTAAATAAACAGAAGAGGTGAGAAATACAAAACAAAACATTTCTCACCTAAAGTCCTTCCATGAGACATAAAGATTGACTGGAGAAACAAGCCATCCCAAGAATAATCTACTTACTGATAAAAAATAAAATGAAGGCTTACTATAAATATAGGAAATTTGCCTCACTGAATACATTTGTAAGCAGGGGCTCAAACACGCAAATATATACATAATATGTTGTTGTTGTTGTTGTACAGTTGTATCTGACTCTTTGTGACCCCTTTTGTAGTTTTCTTGGCAAAGATGCCAGAGAGGTTTATCATTTCCTTCTTCAGCTCATTTTACAGATGAGGAAATTGAGGCAAATAGGGTTAAGTGACTTGCCCAATGTCACACAGCTAGTACATGTCTGAGGCCAGATTTGAATTCTAGTCTTTCTGATTCTAGACCTGGTGTTCTGTCCACTGAGCCACATAGCTGCTGCACATAATGCATACATACATAATATATGTGTATACATATATTATGTATAATTTGTATATGTATATATAACACATGTACGTATATGCAATTTTTACTAATCTTCTGTTTTTCCATTTTCTTTATTTTCAACTACATCCCTCTCCCTCTCTCCACCTAGAGAGTAATTGGTAGCAGTAAAGAGTGAAAAAGATAGAGAAGATAAAAGAAGCAGTTGAGCAAAACTAATCAATACTCTGACGACATAAGCATATGCAAGGTTATATACCTATAGCTCCTCTGCAAAAGAAGAGGAGATATGCATGTTTTCAATTTTTCTCTGGGGCCAAACTTGGCCATTACAATTACACAGCACTCAGTTTTACTTCTTGTAGTTCCTTCCCTTTAGATTGTTGTAATTATTTTGCTTATTGTGTTGCTGGTTCTGCTTACTTCACTTTGCAATAGCTCACATAAGTATTCCCATGCTTCTTCGTATTTTTCACGTTCATCATTTCTTAGGGCATAGTAATATTCCATTACATTCACAGGCCGTGATTTGTTTAGCCATTCTCCAAATGATGCACATCTTCTTTATTTCCAACCCTGTGCTGCTGCTTTAAAAAAAATTACTGCTATAAATATTTTGGTGCATGTGGGGGCCTTTCTACCTTTGACCTCCTTGGCATATATGCCAGGAGAGGAAGCTGGGGGTGGGGTGGGATCAAAGGAGAACCTTGTAATCCCCATCTTTACATAATTCCAAATTGCTTTCCATAATGGTTGGACCAATTCACCGTTCCACCAACAGGGCATTAATGTGCTTATCTTCCCTTAGTCCCTGATGCCATTAACTACTTCTATCTTTTGTCATCCTGGCCAATTTACTGGGTATGAGGTGAAACTTCAGGGTTGTTTCAGTGTTCATTTCTCTTATCATTACCTCACTATAAGTTTTATCAGCTCAACAGCCTGCTTGACTACCTAGGTAGTGAGGCAAATTAAGCATCCTTTCCTATCTTCCTAGTACAGACAAATAGAAGATTGACAGCTTCCAAAGTTAATATATGTAATTTTTCAGAAGGTGAAGTTATTCACTAAATATTGCCTTTCTTTTCCTTATAAAATGTAGCACTATACACTCTTGCAGACAAGTACCAAAAATGTGCAAACCACAAAAGATGTTTTCATGAATTTATCTTTATCTACTGTTCCCCCAAGCATGTTGCCTAAATATATGCATATATATATATATATATGTATATATATATATATATATATATATATGTATATATATATATATATATATATATAAACACATACCCATACATACATCATCCACCCATATGTCTCTTTTGATACATGTATATGTATTTATATATCTTTAATTATTTATTGTTTATTCTGTTGTATTTATATATCATATGCAAGCTATATACATAGAAAAAGAAAGAAAAACAGTGAAAGAGAGACTTACATAGCTCTGTGCAGTATAGAAAAATCAGAAATCTTTTCTACTGACCTACTATGAATATTTCTTGTTGATGGGCAAATAGACTTCATGTAAAATTGCTCTGGTCTGAATTTGATTCTCTTTCGGTTCTAGCCCTAGTTCTCCATCATCCCACATCATGAGTAGTAGAAGAAAAGGCTTCTCCACTCGTTTCTCTCTATAAAAATGGAGATTAGGATAAGCTAGATTTTCCTCCTCCATACTTGACTTCCAGGGAGATTTAGTAATAACTGCATGAAGGCTCTTGGTTGGATTATCTCATCTTTCTCTTAGTAATAGCTCTGTTTGGTCCATCAAACCAATGCATTTCTGACCATTGCTAAGTCATGGATTCCAGCCCAGCACAGGATTTAGAGTCAGGAAGGAAATAGAGTCCTGGTCATGAAATGGGATAATATAACACTAGGGCTAGAAATGAATAAGTATCAACTTTGGGACAGAGCAAGGATTCAAACCTCTGATTCTTCCCACCGTTCACTAGTTGCTGTTAAAATTACTGTGTCAAAATGCCAAAAAATAGCCACAAGGTTAAGACCGAACTTTTAAGATGACTTAGCTTCTAACCAGTTTTAAGGTTTGTTCTACTGAACCACGCTCCTGACTGACATTTCCTGATATTCCTCTCCTGTGCTCCTGATTTAAATTTCTTTTAGCACTAGGAAGCAGAGTCACGGAAGCTCAGAGGTGGAAAGCAGTGTGCTACAGTTGGAAGTGTACTGAATTTGGAGTTAGAGGAGCTGGGTTCAAATTATACCACTAATTATCTGTGTGACCTTGGGGAGGTCATTTCCTCTCTCTTGGCCTCCGTTTTCTCATCAATATAATGTGGGGGTTTCACTAAATGACCTCTGAAGTCCTTTCTGGTCTAAATTCATGATCCTAAGTTTCAAAGGGACCTCTGTGACCCTTAAATCAAATCCATATCTGTAAAGCACTTTCCTCTACAATATCCCATGGGATCCTCTAGTCTTTGATTAATCAAAGACCACCAGTGAGGGGAAACCCACTGACTCATTCCACTTTTGAATAGCTATAATTGTTAAAGAGTTTTTCCTTACATCAAAACTAAAATTGCTTCTGTAGCTTCCATCTAGTTATTCCCTCTGGGACCAGACAGAACAAATTTAATTTCTTTTCCTCATGATAGCCCTTCTAGTACTGAGCCAGCTATCTGTCACGTCTCCTCTTTTCCAGGCTAAACATCCCCAATACCTTCAATTCATTCTTGTACCATGAGCTCAAGGCCCTTCACTAGCCTAGTTGCCTCTCCCTGCACATTTCTCTGTCTTATAAGTGTCTTTTCTAAAATGTGATGCTCAGAATGGAACATCATGCCCCAGGTGCCTCAGTTTCTTCATCTGTAAAATGAGGATAATAATAATATCTGCTTCCTGGGGTTGTAGCTAGGGTCCAATGAGGTGATAATTGTGAATACTTAGCACCATTTCCGGCCCATAGTAAACACTATATAAATGTTATCATTGTCATCATCATCATCATCATCATCACCATCATCATCATCATTACATGTGGTCTGATGAGAGCAGAATACAGTAAGACTCACCCAATGCAGTCAAAGATTGTATTTACTTTGTAGCCTTTTGTATCATTCTGTTAATTCATATCATGCTTGCAGTCCACTCCAATTCCCAGGTTTTTTCAGATAGGTTAATCTATCTACTTTCTTCTCCATCTTGCTCTTGAGAAGATGATGTGTTGAAACTGAGTGTAAGACTTTACGTTTATTCTTATTGAACTTCATCTTGTTAGATTTGGCCTGATGTTTGAACCTCACAGCGTCTTTTTGTGAATCCTGACTCCTGTCATCCAGTGAGTTTGCTGTCTGTCCTCCGTAGCTTTGTGTCATCTGAATATTTAATCTTTTCTTTCATCTAAGCCACTGATTAAAATGTCAAAAATAAAAAAAAAAGCCAAACCAACAACAAAGAGTCAAACAAAGTGATAGACCTCTGAAGAATTCGTTCTGCATTGAAGTGGAACCAATTATAACTAGTCTTCTGGTCTGTTTATTCAACTTGTCTTGAATCCTCCTAATTGTACTATCATCTGGGCTGTATTTCTCCATCTTTTCTATGAGAATAGTATGAGAGGCTATGGATGGATGGTAGTGGACTGGAGGCAAGGTCAGTTTGGGAACACAGGATAGGGTATGGGTATTAGAGTCAGTGATGAAGGCAGACCTAGGGACTGAAAGATGAGCATAGTGGAGCTGAGGTGCACACAAACGTAGAATGAGGTGGTTGGTTGAAATCAGGCAAAGTTAGGGACCATGGAGGACACAAATCCTGATGGATACAAATCTATAGGAACTGGAAAACAGTATAAGTCAGAGGGGTTAGAATCCAAGTGGTTATTCTAGGTAACAGATCCAGACTCTCAGCATCTACTGAGCCTTGATGCAGTTGTTTTATCCTTGGGTGCAGAAGCTTTTTTACATGATTCCTGCTACAGCGAGAACTAGTCCCAGAGCATAGACTTTACTACAGCAGTTTGAGTAGAAAGTAGGCCCTGAAATAGAATGACCACAAGGCTCACCATACAGGGAGCCCTTGGCTGCATTTTTAACACCCTGAACTATAAAAACCTGCTGGGATTTGCTTACTTGTACTCCAATTCCTTTCCTTTCCATGCATCTTGGTTTGGTTCAGTTTTGTTCAACTTGGCACTGGGCATACAAACACAAAACTTGTAACAATCTTTCCCCTCAAAGAGTTTATATTCTACTAGGGGAAAATAGCATACACCAGAAAAGTAAATACAAGATGTATGTCTTTATGGATGCTGTTGTTCAGTCAATTAATTGTGTCTGACTCTTCATGACCTCATTTGGGGCTTTCTTGGCCAAGATACTAGAGTGGTTTGCCATTTCCTTCTCCAGCTCCTTTGAGACATAAGTGACTTACCCAGGGTTACACAGCAAGTAAGTGTCTGAGGCTGGATTTGAATTCAGGTCCTTCTGACTCCAGGGAAAGCATTCTATCCACTATGCCACCTAATCTCACACACACACACACACACACACACACACACACACACACATGTATGTGCATGTATATATGCATGTAGCACACATATATGTATTGCATGCACGCACACATATACATATGCATGAATGTATGCATGCATGTGTACATATTTATGTATATGTATGTATATGTGTGTATATATATATGTGTGTGTATGTATATATATGGGGGAGAGATATCGCTAACAATTGGAAGAATTAGAAAAGGCTCTTGTAGGAGGTTGCATTTGAGCTGAACCTTGAAGGGAGCTAGGGATGCTAAGAAGCAGAAGTAAAGAGGAAGAGCACATCAGACATGGGAAACAGACATGGGAAACAAAGACAGAGATACGAGGTTAAATGCCACGTTCTGGGCAACAGCTAACAACAACAACAACAACAGTAACAATAGAAAGTAGTGTTATAAAGCACTTTAAGGTTTACATAGTGCTCCATTTATATTATCTCATCTGATCCTTACAATAACCTTGGGAGGGAGGTGTTTTTATTATTCCCATTTTACAGATGAGGAAACTGAGGCTAAAAGAAATTAAACAACTTGCCCACAACTTAGAAAGGACTGAGGCAGTATTTGAACTCAGGTCTTCCTTGACTCCAACTCCAGGGCTCCATCCGCTGCATCACTTAGCTGTCTCGAATAGTCTGCTTTGGCTGTGTGTTAAGTATGGGGAAGAGAAATAATAAAGAATGATAGGTTGGAACCAGGTTGTGAAGGGCCTTAACTGCCAAAGGAAGGAGTTTTTATTTTATCATTAAAAGTGATAGGGAGCCATTGAATCTTCTTGACCAGGGACTTGATATAGTTGGACAGCCTTAGCCAGTAAAAATTTTATCTAGAGGAGAGAACATCCAGCGAAGTCTCCATGGTGTTCTTTGTTATTCACTGTGTACTTTGCAGTTACAAAACCATTATCCTATGCTCCCAAAGGCATTTCTAGGGGTGATAGAACATTCCCATTTATTTTAAATGAGTTATATAAGATTAAAAGATCCTGAGGCTGAAAAACTCTCACAAATTTTAAAAGGCCAAATACCATTCAATATCTCATCAACACAAAAGGAATTGTTGTCATTACATTTAATAATATCCACTCATGCAAATCAGAAAGGAGATAGGGAAAGAGGGCTAGACAGCTTGCTGGTCAGAGGAAATGGGGATTTGTTTCCCATTGAGTTGTAGAGTGTCTTACTGAAGGTTTTGATGTTCTCAAATAAGCTATTACCTCTGAATGGTTAAGTTACTATTTAGAGACTGTTGTATAGTGGAAAGAATGGTAGCCTGAGAGTCAGGAGACCCGATTTCAAAGGCTGGTTCTTCCATTTCCTAATTGTATGACTTTGAGCAATTCATTTAACTACTCTGAACTCATTTTTCTTGTCTCTAAATTTCCCCACCTCGTAAGGTTGTGGTAACTAGTACTTCAATGTTTCGGTCAATCTGTGATTTCATCAACATAATTACTCGCATCAACAGTGGGAATTGTGACCTATTCAAACTCTTTCATCCTCTATTACTCTTGCCTTCCCACAAATATTCCATAAAGGATCCACCCAATGTGCCTTCCTTTGAGTATTTTTCTTTCTTTCTTTTTTTCCCTCCGAGTATTTTAAAAAAATGCTTATGGGCCCCAGTTTAGCACTTGACTTGTCTATCTGTTTTCCCTGACACTAGTTGACTGTTATGAGGAATTTGCTTTATAATCTTCCAAATGCTATCCATATACATTTTGTGTTATTTTGTTAATAGCCAATCTTCTTTCTCTTCCTACATCTTGTGTACTTTATAGGGAAACTCAAATAAAATGAGATCAACCTGGCTTTCTTTCTTTTTTTTATTTTCTTTATTTCTCTAGATATTTGAATACTGTTGATAAAATCATCATCATCATCATCATCATCATCATCTTCATCATCTTACATGGCAATACTCTTATTCCAGCAGAAGAACTAGTCATTTTTATCCACCTGTAAAATCATCCACAATATAATAAATACAACGTGTCCCAAAAGTTTAATGTTGGTGATGCTTGAGCATGAAAGCATAGAGGTTTTCTATGGTGCAGAGAAGAGGAAGGAGTATATTCCAGGTATGAGGAATAGACTCAAAAGGCACAGAGATAGGAAATTCAATTTCCTGTTTGAGCAACAAAGAGAAATTCAGTCTGACTAGATTACCATAATGCATGAACAGGAGTGATATTTAATGAGACTGGAAAGATTGGTTGGGGGTAGGTTGTGAAGGTTTTAAAAACTAAATCAAAGAATTTATTTTTGATTCTAGAGGCAATAGGAAGCCACTGGGCTTATTGAGTAGGGGAATAATATGGTCAGTTCTGTACTCAAGGAAAATCACCTTGGTAATAAGGTGGAGGATGGATATCTCAGCCACAAAATAACTAGCTTTTGGACCTTTGACAAATCACATAACCACATTTAGCCTTAGTTTCCTCATCTGTAAAAATGTGGATAGTACCTACTTCTCATGGTTATTTTGAGGATCAAATGAGATAGCATATGTAAAGTACTTTATAACTTTAAAGTTCCTTGTAAATGTGGTTATAGTTATTATAGTTGTTATTATTCACTTTTCAGTACTTTAGGTGACCCTCTAAGAAAACAAATTGCAGAGAAATTACTGATCTTCATTGGCAGACAGAGCTCATCCCCAAGCCCTCCTTGTACTGATGAAATCATATAAAATGGCATCAAATAAGTAATATCATGAATTATATCAATAAATAATATTTAATTTTTAATTTTAAATTTTAAAAATGAAACAAATAACAACAGATAAATGGCGATTTAAAGTTTGTAAATTACTTTACACACATTTATCTCTGTCCCATCTTCTTTGACCAGCAGACCCTTGAAGGTAGGAGCCCTAGTCAAAAGTTACTATATTCTCACCCTGTGGATAGCAATCTCCACCCCTTGTCCCAGTGATATAGAATGATTGTTCAGAAGAGCACTTTCCCCTCCTCATCCACTTCATCTCTGCCTAGAACTCTTCCTTACTTTTTCCTCTCCCATCCATCCCAACCTCCTCCCTTTCAAATTCCTATTTGACTTCACTCTTGCCTTCCAATGTGTCTTTTGGAAATCCATTTGATTAAAAATCTTAGACCTTTTGTTTTCTAACTCCTATTTTTTTACATTCAGAGAAACTTGGTTCCCTCAAGAAAACACAACTCCTGACCCATTCTCAATACTGGAAACACTTCTCATTTCCCAAATATAAAGGGCTAGGAAAAGGGAAAAGTGTACGAAGCCCACATTCCTCACTGCCACTTCCAGATCTTACTTCTGCCATCATCACTTCCTGATCTTTTCTCCTTTGAAATTCCCTACATCCACATCTATATTGATTTATATAACCTATGATGTTTTGGGCCTGACTCAGGCTGGTGCCCTGGTATTTTAGGTCTGATGTTGGAATGAAATGAAACAGATGCAGCTCATTGAACAGTTAACAAAAGGTTTTCTTAGTCTTTGCTTAGAAAGGATACCCAACAAGATTTGAGCATTCTGCTTCAGTAGAGGTGCTCTACCCCTCTTTGCCTCCATATTGAAAGGACTGTGGTCAGTAGGTCAGAGTATGGTAGTGACTCCCACAGCCTTGGAATATCTGCTATTTTTTCTCTTTTCTTAAGGAATTCAGTACTTAGCTCCCAGTCTTTTGGCCAACTCTAACCCCTGCCCTTAGACTTTGTAATTTCAATGAACATTTTGGCATCCCTTCAAGCATCCTAGCTTTTCATTAGCTTTCTCAACTGCTGCAACCTCTATCTCCAGCCTATACCAGGCACTCAAAGAATGGTCATATTCTTCTATCTCATTGGCATTTATCAGCATTCTTTCATGATTGAGAACTATGAAATTCTATCATGATCATAACCTCCTATCTTTCTATTGCTTTCTGTGACCTACACTTTATAATTCCATTTTTTATCCTTAGCATGGCTCTGGGCACTGTAACTCTCAATGATTTCTCAGAACATCACTCCTGCTTTGTCCTTACTTTTGTCCCTTCCCAGTCTTGCCCCAAGAGTGAATTAACACAACTCTACTCAATTCTTCTCAAATATCAAACCTCATGCCCCTTTATCTGATCACCATTTATACTTTCCCAAATTCCAACTTTGGTTTACCCTCACCATTTGCCTTTCCTACTCTTATTCACATATCACTGAAAGGCCCTAGAGGAAGTTACAGAACCCTATTTACTAGGTCCAGTACAAATCTGTTTTCTACTCTCAATGGGGTCTTCACTGATGTTTGGAAATCCTCTTATTTTTTTTTAATTGATTCTCTATTATATTTCTACCAGTGTTTTCCCCCAACTTTCTTGTTTTTCCTCAAGCCTCCTCTAGCACCCTCTCCCATTCATCCTTTATTGAGATGGAGAGGCCATAGCTATGAGTGACTTCTACTTCCCTATTCTATACCTTAAAACCCTTCAATACCACCCCCAATTCTCTTCTCCTTTTCTCTAGTTTCTAACAAAGAAGTAGATCTCTTCCACAAGGATTACCCATCTACTTGTACCCATTATCTCACCCCCTTTCATATTATCTCAGTTTTTCATTTCATTCATCCCATTGCTTTTAACCTTCTTCAGTCTCTTTCCCTACCTACTGGCTTCTTTCCCACTGCCTCCAAAAATGCACAGTTCCCCTCACTCTTAATTAATTAATTAATTAATTAATTTAGGCAATTGGGGTTAAGTGACTTGCCCAGGGTCACACAGCTAGTAAGTGTCAAGTATTTGATCTGAGGCCAGATTTGAAGTCCTGACTTCAGGGCCGGTGCTCTATCCACTATGCTATAGGTAGCTGCCCCTTAATTTTTTTTTACTTGATATTACCATTTCCTCAAAGTACCAGCCAATATCCTTTATTTTCCTTTCACAGCCAAATCCCTAGCAAAAGCAGTCAATATTTATTGACTCCACTTCCCCATCATCTAGTCACTTTTCAATCTGTTCCCAAATTAACTTCTGACCACATTATTCAACTAAAACAGCCCTCTCCAATGCCTAATGATCTTTTAATTTTTGAAATTAAATGACCTTTTCTCATTTTTCATCTTTCGTAATTTTTTCCCTGTAGCATTTTACACTGTTGGCCACTTCCTCCTCCAGGATACCCTAAACATTCGGTGATGTTTATGATATTTCTTTCTTCTTATTCTCATTTTTCCTGTCTATCTGACTTTTGTCTTCTTTTCTAACTTTATGTCTTACTTTCTAACTGTGACTGTCCCTCAAAGGTATATCCTAGATATTCTCTTTTTTTTCTCTATACTCTTTAAATTTATTTTATTTTGTGGTGATATAATCACTTACAGTGATGACTATTCAATTCTCATCTCTATGTTGGCATCTCTCACAATTACATATCCAGTTTTAGTCTCTCTCCTAAACTCTGCTCTCAATCATCAATTGCTTGTTGGACATCTTCAATTGTAAGTTCTGTCTCGAGGTTAACATGTTCAGAATAAATTCATTCTCCTTTCCTCTGAGATCAGTCATTCTCCAAACTTCTCTAGAGCTCCTGAGGGTACCACCATTTTTCTAGTCACCCAGATATTTTGAAAGCAATTCCAGGCCCAGAGCCATTATAGTTTCCCCTTTGCTGAACATATTATCCAAGCCTAGGAATATACCCAGCATTTGAATCCAAGATGATTAAACACTCTGTGGGCTAAACACTACACATATTGGATTGAAATAAAGCCAAGTCACCTTTGCACATACTTCTTGCTCCACAATCCATATTTACCTTCAATCCCTCCGTTCCCCACTCCTGAAATTGATTCCTCTTAGGATATTCCTGAGTCCTGGAGTGCCATGCAGAATAGTTAACATGTCACAAGACCTTCTAGAGACTGCTAAATTTTCCCTATCCCTATGTATCTTTAAATAAAGCACATATAGGCAAGACAGCAGTTAGTTTGCTCCACTTATGCCATAGGAATCCTCTGAACCCAGTATTTTTGGTGACAGTGGTGGGATTCCTGGATGCTGGTCAACTCAGTTGGTGTCAGAAGTAGGACTGTTGGTTTTCTTTTGAGACATAGTATTCAAGCCTTCTTCACCTCTTTCTTATTGCTTAAGCTTTATATCCAATCGTTTACCAAGTTTTGTTGATTCTTCTTCCCCTCCCATCCATCACCTTCTCTCCATTCACTTAGCCTGCCACCTACATCAGGCCCTTATTTCCACTTATCTGGACTATTGGCAACAGTCTTTTCAGTAGCCTCCCAGTTTCTAGTCTCTCTTTTATCCAATTTATCCTTTGAAAAGATGGCAAAATAATAATCCTAAAGTACAAATCTGACTAGGTTTTTCCTCTGCTAAAGAAATCCAGATTTGTATTTAACATCTTTCACAATCTGGCTCCAGCCTACCTTTCCAGGCTAATTAAGTATTACTCCCTCTCTATATAGTTAATATTTCAATTGAAGTGGCCTATTTGCTATCCCTCAAACTTGGCACTATCTCCTACCTCCATGTGCCAAGAAGGGACTTCCTCCTAGCTCCCCTTAGAAACCTTAGCTTTCTTCAAGGTCCTGCTTGTGTGCGACCTCTTTTGGGAAGCTTTTCCTGATGCCCTCAGTTTTTACCATCCCTTCCATTCTCAAATTATTATGCATTTCCTTCTCTGTGGGCCTCTTGTCTTCTCTTGGTAGTCTGTAAGTTCTGCTAAAGAAAAAAGAATTCATTTTTGTTTTGTCTTTTTATGCCTAGTGTCTAACACTCTGCCTTGTGTGTAGTGGGTGCTTTCTACATGCTTTTTATTGTTGGATTGGACATGAAACCATCATGAATTCAGTAATATCTTAATTTAATTAATTTATGTTGTGTTGATCACAAGAGCAGAGGCAGTGTGGTGCAGTGGTCAGTGAGACAGTATTGGAGTCAGGAAACTCCGATATATGCCAGCTGTGTGAGCTTGGGCAAGTCACTTAATCTTTCTGCATCTCCAAGCAACTTTCTAAAACAAGTTGCTCCTCTGCCTTAGTGGAGAGTTTTCTACACTGCAGAAATCATCGATTTAGACTCAAAAACCAAAGACACATCTCCTATACTATTATTTGCCAAATAGAAATACTAGTACCCAAGAGACACTATTTACTCAGCCTACAGACAATAGGTATGTTTATTTATTATAATGAGTCATGCTACACATTTTGTTAGAGTTAAAGACAGATTCAAACAGCAATACTCAATGCCTATGCGAATTTGTATCCCTCTTGCAACAATTCTTCAGCTCTCCAGGAGTCCAAGGTCCACATATTGGGATCCACTAGGTAAACTCAATACATGCAGGAGTAAAGATGTTACCAAGCACATCATTCCACAACATGGCAGCATATTTGCTCAGGTAAGTACCAAAGGTTTGGGTAGGTACTATAGTCACTTAGAAATGGCTTTAAGAGAGCATGAAGTAGTTACCTATTTCAGTCTCAGTGAAATAGTATTTGGATAGAGAGCACTAACAAAGTGGGCAATTTTAACCAGCAAATAGCAAGGAAAAATTCAGTGAAAGACTATAGAAAAGACTTTAGAGGTCATAATACTCATTTTCACTGCATACCAAACCAGAGAGGAATAGACACAGCAATTATTTCTGGAAATGATACAAATTTATTTACTCTGTATTCATCCCTAAGTGATAATTACACGATTATAGAAGGCTTGCTAATGAAAAATATGGTGAGTCAGCTCATTTCATTGTAGTTTATAATTTAAAACACTACCATTTAGGATGTGTAACTTCAGCAAACCATTGCTGTTAGGAATGAAAGCAGGATGATTTGTAGGTGGAGTGGTATTTGTGTTTAATCCAAAATTGAGTCTGACATCACCACAATCCCTCTGCTATTGTGATAAATACAATATAAATTAATTTTAAGATATTAGTGAATTCATGATAGCTTCATGTCCAATCCAACACTAAAAGCATGTAGAAAGCACATAATTTTTGGCTGACACCAGGTTAATGCCATGATCCTGCCTTAGGGTTAGGACTAACTGCAGAATTGGACCTGCCAGTTGGAAGACATAATGAATGACTAAAGAAACAGGGATCTGTCCTGAAACCCTTTTACAAAGTATAGGCACATTGTCTCACTGCGTCTTATTAAAACCCCTTCACATCTTTTCCTTTGGGACTGTGCCTTTGGGACATCCTGCACTTATATGTATACTAGAAAAGGAGTTCCCAACAACCTCTCCACCCCCACATTTCCATTCAAATAAAAGTCCCCAAGCTGTGAAATAGCAACTGAGCCTTCATTTTCATTAAAGGCACCAAAGAAGATAGACTTCTTCCAGGATGTATAGGCAGGCTGAAATAATTTCTGAATGCTGTGTGAGATTTGGACAACTATGGTTTTACCAAGTTGTGTGACTGAGAAGAAATTTCTCTTACAACCTGAGTTTAAACATTAAGGATTATGAATAAGAATCCCACTTGGGTCCATGCTGTTCCTTCAGGATTGCCATGAAGCCATGCAGGAAAAATGAATCCCTCCTCTTTATCCTTTCCACTGTATCTACCCCTCCAAGATTCAATGAGATCAGGAGTCTGTATAATTTCATAAGACTTAGCTATTTTGTATTGCCAATGGAAACAAAATGGCAGTGAGGAATCCAAGTGCCATGTAGTCTTTGAAGGAAAAACCCTTCAGTATGAAAGCACTGTATCTTTAATTACCAAAAATACCTACTAGGCCAGGAAGGACAGAAGCAGACTGGTCAGAGGAACTGTGGGCATCCTAAGATCATGCTTGCGTGCTCAGAAAAGGCTATAGCAGCGTGGATTAGGCTTTCTAAGTTCCATCCTTTTCTAGTGAGATCAAGCATCTCAGGAACTCTCAGGACAGCTTAGAGGAAATGGAGAGTCCAGGGGAATTATCCATAGACAATGAGAGTATTAGGTGATATTAGAAGGTTGGGGCAAATCAGTCAGTTTTTGATATGTTGGAAGCCCTATTGCTCTCACAATTGTCTTTGAGGAAGTTTGAGGAAACAGATTTTAGCAAGTTTGGGGGTTATTCAGCCATTTCGCTCATATCTAACTCTTCGTGACCCCATTTGGAGTTTTCATAGCAAGAGATACTGGAGTGATTTGTCATTTCCTTCTCCAACTCATTTTACAGATGAGGAACTGAGGCAAATGGGGTTAAGTGACTTGCCCAGGGTCACACAGCCAGTAAATGTCTGAGGCCATATTTGAACTCAAGAAGATGCATCTTCCTGACTCCACCCCTGGACTCTATTCACTGTACCACCTAGCTGCCCTGTTTGGGGGTAGTAAGTCTAAATGCAAGGACGCATTCAGGGTAGGAGAAAAGGGATTTAATTAATTCAATTTAACAAGCATTTATTAAGCTCCTATGTGGTAACTAGCCAAGCACTGGGGAGTAAAGGGAAAAAAAGGAAAAGAATCTTTGCTGTCAAGAAGTTTATATTTTCCTGGGACAAAACAAAAACAAAAACAAAGCAAAATAAAACAAACAAACCAAAAACCCCGGAATATAGATAAGTAAGGAATAGGGCAGGAGTGGGGAACCTGCAGCTTTGAGGCCACAGGTTCCCCACCCTTGGAATAGGGGATCAGGAGAAGATATGTAACAGAGAACATTTGAACAGGGCTTCAAAGGGTGTTAAGGATTCTAAGATGTAGAAGAAAAGCAAACAAAGCATTCTGCAGAGGTAGAACTGATTCAATAACACTGACAGCTGACATTTTTAGAGCATTCTAGGTTTTATGAAGTACTTAAATATATCATCTTATCTAAGCCCCACAACAAGCCTGACAGGTAGGTACTATAGAAATTTCTTTTGGGGGGCAATGAGTAGCGCAGCCCTGTGATCTCTTCAATGCAGGGGAAACTCCTGGTGTGAAAATTCTCTCCAACAAAGCAGATTGCCAACTCCTCTGTAATCAAGAGGAGTTACAGAGTTGCTGGGGTGGAAAAGGGGGAGGAAAGGTCCAGGGGGTGAGGAGGGAGTAAGTGGTGCTGACAGGATAAGTGCTTGCCCCTGCCCTTACTCACACAATCAGTCTGTGTTGGAGATAGAATTTGAAACCTCTATTTTCTGACTCCAAGACAGGCTCTCTGTTCCCTGTGCCATGCTACTTTTTGCTACAGCTATTGCAGGAGCCACACAACCATGTTGATAGAGTTCACTGCAAACTTTTGTTATCAGATCCCACAAAGCCTCTCACTGCTGGAAGACAATCTTTTTTTTCTTCCTTAAATGATTTTCTTGACCTCCCTACAGTAATTCTTACAAGTTTTTATACCTCCAAACATCACCTTTCCCCCCTCCATTTCCTCCTCTTTCTCTCCAGCCTCTCCAAAGGCAATCTCTCTACTTGTGTCCTTGATCTCTTTCCCTGTTATTTTCTCAGATAGTTTCATTTCTCAGTTAACCCTTCTCTCCCAGAGCTAAGTGGTGCAGAGGATAGAGTACCATGCCTAGAATCAGCAGGATTCATCTTCCTGAGTTCAAATCTGGCTTCAGACACTAGCTGTGTGACCCTGGGCAAGTCACTTAACCCTGTTTGCCTCAGTTTCTTATCTATAAAAGGAGCTGGAGAAGGAAATGGCAAATCACTTCAGTATTTTTGCCAAGAAAACCCCAAATGGGGTGACAAGGAGTCAGACAGGACTGAAAAATGATTTCCTCTATATAAAATTTTCTGTTTTTCCCTGTTTACTAGCTCATTCTCTAAATGCCTACAAATATGCCCTTTTAAGCTAAGGTCTTTTCAAATTGTCACTTTGAGTGAGGTAACTCCCATTTAGTGAATAAGCCTCTTTAAGAAGTGAGTCAAGGGATGGCCCCTTTAATAAAAACAAAACAAAACAGAAAATCAAACTGGGAGGGGAAGACCCTCCAGATTGCTGGCCAGAACAGAAACACAGATAGTAAATGTTTCTCTTTTGGCCAACAGCCCTTAGAGTTTTCCCCTCCCAGATCTGGGTCACACTCCTGGGTGGAGGTCCTGGGGTGAGGTGGAGCGTTGGCGTGGTAGAGTTTGTGGCAGAAAAGAGTGCTTGTGGTCACTCGTCGAAAAGGGTACAGGCCAGGAAAGGAATAAATACCTCACCCTTGACTGTACCACCTTGGAAGAACAAAAAATTTACAGGTCCCTGGAAGTATCTCTGAAAACAGCTGCAAAATGCCTCCCCCCACTCCGAAACTTGGGACAGTACATTCTCCACACTGCAAGCAGATGCTTACCTTAACAAAGAGTTTAAAACTCAAGTAATTGGCTGGCAACATGAGCAAACAGCACAAAAAAGTCAGACCATGGAATCTTTCTTTGGTGACAAAGAAGATCACAATATACAACCAGAAGAAGATACCAAAGTCCAAGTTCCTACATCCAAAACCTCCAAGAAAAATATGAATCGGTCCCAGGCCATAGAAGGGCACAAAAAGAATTTTGAGAAGCAAGTAAGAAAAGTAAAGGAAAAACTGGGAAGAGAAATGAGAGTGATGCAAAAAAATCATGAAAAAAAGTCGACAGCTGGGTGAAGGAGACCCAAAAAAATACTGAAGAAAATGACACCTTAAAAATAGACTAACCCAAATGGCAAAAGAGGTCTAAAAAGCTAATAAGGAGAACAATGCCTTCAAAAGCAGAATTGGCCAAATGGAAAAGGAAGTCCAAAAATTCACTGAAGAAAATACTTCCTTAAAAATTAGAATGGAGCAAATAGAAGCTAATGACTTCATGAGAAATCAAGACATTGTAAAATAAAACCAAAAGAATGAAAAAATAGAAAATAATGTGAAATATCTCATTGGCAGAACAACTGACCTGGAAAATAGATCCAGGAGAGATAATTTAAAAATTATTGGACTACATCAAAAAAGGAGCCTAGATATCATCTTTCAAGGAATTATCAAAGAAAACTGCCCTGATATTCTAGAACCAGAGGGTAAAATAGAAATTGAAAGAATCCACTGATAATCTTCTGAAAAAGATCCCCAAAGGAAAACTCCTAGGAATATTATAGCCAAATTCCATAGTTCCCAGGTCAAGGAGAAAATATTGCAAGCAGCCAGAAAGAAAGAATTCAAGTATTGTGGAAACATAGTCTAGATAACATAAGATTTAGCAGCTTCTATGTTAAGGGACCAGAGAGCTTTGAATATAATATTCCAGAGGCCAAAAGAGCTAGGATTACAACCAAGAATCACCTACCCAGCAAAAATGAGTATAATCCCTCAGGGGAAAAATGGATATTCAGTGAAATAGAGGACTTTCAAGCATTCTTGATGAAAAGATCAAAGCTGAATAGAAAATTTGACTTTCAAATACAAGACTCAAGAGAAGATCTAAAAGGTAAACAGGAAAGAGAAATCATAAGGGACTCATTAAAGTTGAACTGTTTACATTCCTACACAGAAAGGTATTTGTAACTCATGAGACCTTTGTCAGTATTAGGGTAGTTGGAGGGAAAATATATATATATATATATATATATATATATATATATATATATATATATATGTATGTATGTGTGTGTGTGTATGTGTATGCATATATATATATATATGTATGTATGTGTGTGTGTGTATGAGTATGCATATATATATGTGTGTGTGTGTGTATGTGTGTATATATATATGCATGTATAGATAGATAGAGGGTACAGAGTGAGCTGAAGATGAAGAGGTGATATCTAAAAAATAAAATTAAGGCTGAGAGAGGATTATACTGGGAAAAGAAGAAAAGGGGAGGTAGAATGGGGTAAATTATCTCACATACAACAGGCAAGAAAAAGCTTTCACAATGGAGGGGATGTGGGGGAAGGTGAGAGGGAATGAGTGAATCTTGTTCTCATCAGATTTGGCTTAAGGAAGGAATAACATACACACTCAATTGGGTATGGAAATCTATCTTACCCTACAGGAAAATATGGAGGAAGGGGCTAAGAGAGCAGGGGGATGATAGAGGGGAGGGCAGATTAGGGGAGGGAGTAATCAGAAGCAAACACTTCTGAGGAAAGACAGGGTCAAAAGACAGAATAGAATAAATGGGGGCAGGATAGGATGAAGGGAAATATAGTTAGTTTTTCACAACATGACTTCTATAGAAGTGTTTTGCATGATTACACATGTATAACCCATATGGAGTTGCTTGCCTTCTCAATGAGGGTGGGAGGAAGGGAGAAAATTTGGAACCCAAAGTTTTAAAAACAAATGTTAAAAATTGCTTTCACATGCAACTGGGAAATAAGATATACAGGCAACAGGGTGTAGAAATTTATCCTGCCCCACAGGAAAATAGAAGGGGAAAAGGATAAGAGAAGAGGAGGTGACAGAAGGGAGGCAGATTAAGGGAAGGGGTATTCAGAATGCATGCTGTCTTGGGGTGGGGGGAAGGGCAAAATGGGGAGAAAATTTGGAACTCAAAATCTTGTGGAAGTGAATACTGAAAACTAAAAATAAATAATTAATAAAAGAAGGCTTTGATCCACCACAAAAAAAAATTACTACATCCAAAGCCTCAAAGAAAAATATGAATTGGTCTCAGATCATGGAAGAGCTCAAAAAGGATTTTAAAAATTAAGTAAGAGAGGTAGAGGAAAAATTGAGAAGAGAAATGAAAGTGTTGCAAGAAAATCATGGGAAAAAGTGAACAGCTTGGTAAAGGAGGCACAAAAAAAATACTGAAGAAAATAACACCTCAAAAAAAATAGAATAGGGGGAGGGGCAGGGCCCAGCCCTATGGTGATCAGCCGTCCGCTTCCTTATCCCCTCCCCTTATCTCCTTCTCAGACTCTTCATACTTCCCTTTTTCTCCCCTTCCTTCTATCATTCTGTCTTGTCCCTTTCCCTCCCCCCATCCTCTGCCATCCCCATTCTTCCCTCCATCCTTTCTCCTTCCTCCCTTCCCTGGCCTAGATGATGCCATGGTGGAGATGGCTGAGGAGGCCTGAGGTGGACATCCGGGAGTGTGCCAGGACATGTTCTCCAAAATGGCCATGTACCTGACAGGTGAACTGACAACCAACAGTGAAGACTACATGAACAAACTGACTAGCCTGAAGTGTTTTTTTTTTGGGTGAGGCAATTGGGATCAAGTGACTTGCCCAGGGTCACACAGCTAGGAAGTATCAAGTGTCTGAGGTCGGATTTGAACTCAAGTCCTCCTGACTCCAGGGCCGGTGCTCTATCCACCACACCACCTAGCTTCCTCTTCTGTGTTTTCTTTCACAGAATGACTTACATGGAAATGTGTTTTGCATGACTACATGTGTATAACCTATGTCAAATATCTTGCCTTCTCAATGAGGTGGGAGAAGGGGAGGAAATGAGAGAATTTGGAACTCAAAATTTGAAAAAAAAAAGAATGTTAAATTGTTTTTACATGTAATTGGGAAAAAAATAAAATATTAAATAAGAAGTTCCAGTAGTTTTTTATTGCCTCTATGAAAAAACAACAACAACAGCAAACTCTTCTGTTTGGTGGGTAAAGTTCTTCACAGTCTGGTTCCAGTCTATCCTTCCAGGTCAACTGCCCATCTTTTTTTACATATGTACCATTGTATCTCATCTCTCTGGACCTTTGTATAGACCATCCCTCATACTTGAATGTGCTTCCATCTCACCTTCATTGCTTAAACATTTTCACTTCTTTGAAGATTCATCTTAAGTGGTAACTCTTACATAAAGACCTTGCTTATCCTTCTATCCTCCAGTTGATAGGGTCCTTCTCATACAAGCACTTTCCTTCCATGTTATTTTGTACATATTTCTTACTTACATTGTACATATTACTTCCCCTTGTCAATGCTCCCCCCGCCCTACCACATATGCACCATGCCATAAAATGTGAACTTTTTAAGGGCAGGCATTATTTTTATTTCACTCATTGTATCTCCTAGGCACATAGCAGGCAATTAGATGTTTGTTAAAAGAATGAACAGATGAGTGAAAGGTGGGTCCTTTATCCTTTGTGCCACAGTGCCTGTCATTGCAAGCAATATTATTCCAATTTTGCAGATGAGGAAATCGAGGCACAGAAGTGAAGTGACTTGTCCATAGTCATCTAGTTTGTAAGTATAGAGGATGATATTTGAACTTAAGTGTCTCCCAACTCTAAATTCATGCTTTCCCCATTATACTGCAATTGATTCAAGTAGCCATTTGGAAAAAAAATCACAAACTCTGAGGTGGCACATTTTAAAAATTGTTTTTCATCCGTTTCCTTCCACCTGACAAAGTTTACCTATTTACATGGAGAGGTATGCAGGCCATGTGCATGTAGAGATCAAGATGATGTTCTCCATACAAATGCCAACAAGAAACTTATTAGTTTATCTGAATGTGAGCTTACTTTCACTAAGTGGGAATGTGACCTCCATTGAATTGGGAAATCTCTGCTCTAGTAATAGCTACTATTTATATGGTGCTTTAAGGTTTGCAAAACACATTACACATATTATCACATTTGTAACCCTGGTGTAAGTGCTATTACTATCTATTACTAGATGAGAAAAGTGAGGCACCAGGCAGTTAAGTGACTTGCCCAAAGTCACATAGCTAGGAAGTGTCTAAGGCAGGATTCCAACTCAGATCTTCTTGATTCCAAGTCCCATGCTCTATCCACTGTGCCACCTCGATACTAGGTAGACCTGTTGGCTGATCTGCTATCAAGCAATGACAGAGGAAAAAAAAGGAAGTCATGAACTGATTATCAGGCTAATTGCTTTTTGTTTTCCTTTTCTTACAGAGAAGTAAATATTTAATATATACAGGATAAATACAAAGCAATTCCAAGGATAGGACTAACAACTGGGGAAACCAGGAAAGGTTTCTGGTAGGAGATATCTCGAATTTAGGGTTGTTTTTTTTGTTTGTTTGTTTGTTTGGTTTTTTCTTTTCTTTTTCTTTTTTTTTGCAAGGCAATTGGGGTTAAGTGACTTGCCCAGGGTCATACAGTTAGTAAGTGTCAAGTGTCTGGTCTGAAGCCAGATTTGACTTCAGGTCCTCCTGACTCCAGGGATGGTGCTTTATCTACTGCACCATCTAGCTGCCCCCAAATTGAGTTTTGAAAGGAGTGAGTGGTTCAAAGGGATGGAAGTAAAGAGGGAGAACATTCCAGACATTGAATACAGCTTGGGAAAAGGCACAGAGACATTAAAATGGAATGTCATGTACAGGAATCAGCAAATAGGGCATGTGTCCAGAACATAGAATCCGTGAGGTGGAATAAAAAGATGAGTCAGATTTTAAAATGTCAACTGGAGGCATTTAGGATATAAATATATTTTATCTTACGGGTACTAGGGAGCCATTGCAACTCCTTAGACAGGGGGATGACATGATGAGACCTGTGTTTTAGGCATATCAATTTAGTAGCAGAGTGAAGAACTTGAGGAAGTGAGAGGGTGGATGCAAGAAAACCAATTAGGATGCTATTTCAATAATCTAAGTGAGAAGTGATGAGAGTCTGCATTAGGTGGTAATAGTGTGAGTTGAGAAAATGGGACGGATGCAAGAGATACTACAAAGGTGAAATCAGGCTAATTGCTTTTAGTGAACAAGTGTCTTTAAATGACAGACTCTCAGAGCTTTAGAACCAGAAGGGACCTCAGAGGTCATTTTGTTCAACATGAACCTGAGAAAGAATTTCCTCCATAACTTCTCTGACAAGTGGCCTTCCTGCCTTTGCTTGAAAACTTCCATTGGATGGGGACCCTTCCATTCCTGAGGCCACATATTTTGCTTTCATATAGTTACAATAGTTACAATTCCTCAGCTTTGTTGGTTAGGAAAATTTCCTTTCCATCAAGCCCAAATCTACCCCTGCAACACAATTCACCACTTTTAGTTCTGAGGGCTGGAGCCAACCAGAATGAGCCTCCTTTCTTTTCCATGAGATAGACCTTCAGATACTTGATGGCAGTTATCTTGTCTAATTTTCTTTTCTCCAGGATAAACTACCTGAATTCCTTTAACAGTTTTTTTATATACCATTGTCTCCAATCTCCTCAAAATTCTGGTTTCTGTCCTCTGGGTCCACACCAGTTTGTCAATGTCCTCCCTAAAATGTGAGCTCCACAAGTGAATACAATACTCCAGATGTTGTCTAACCAGGGCATATGTACAACTGAACTATCACCACTGTCATTCTGGACACTGTGCCCCTCTTAATGCTCTTTGAGATCTTACTTGATTCCCAAAGAATTCGGTTGGGCTCCCTTGTAATCCACGATTGTATTGCAGCACTTATGCATGATGGTGGGCTGATGCTAACAAGAACTGAGGTGGAATCTCTATGTCCTCTTCTTTTCAGGAGGAGAAAGCTGGGGCGAGGGAGGGGTGATTAAGGGAGAAAAGAGAAATGCTTTCTTATTTTGAATTATATTAAATCCCAGAGCAGACAGCATTTTCATTTTGAACTTATTGGATCTTAATTAAGAAGCATAAATAGATGGTAGAAGGTAGAGTACTAGATTTAGAGACAGGAAAACCTGAGTTCATATCCTGCCTTAGACATTTACTAGCTTTGTGGGCAAGTCTCTTAACCTCTTTCAGTCTATTTTTCATATGTAAAATGAGGGGATTGGACTCATTGGCTTCTAAGGTCCCTTCCAACTCTAAATCAATGATCCTATGAATTACTTTGTGTGATGAAAAAGAAAAAAAAACCCACTGAATATGGAGTCAAAAGATCTGGGTACAAATCCTGACTGCCACTTTCTGATTGTGTGACTTTTGTTACTGCTGTTGTTCAGTCATTTTTCAGTGTGTCTGACTCTTTGTGACCCTATTGGGGGTTTTCTTGGTCAAGATGCTAGAGTGGTTTGCCATTTCCTTCTCCAGCTCATTTTACAGATGAGGCAACTGAGGCAAACAAGGTTGAGTGACTTGCCCAGGGTCACACAGTTAATAAGCCTGAAGCTAGATTTGAACTCAAGAAGATAAGTCCTCCTGACTCCACACTCAGCACTCTGTCCACTGTGCCACCTAGCTGCCCAGTGTAACTTTGAAAAAGTCATTTAATATTTCCTCATCTGGCAAATGGCTTGTAGAGTCTCTTCTATCTTTAAATCTAAAATTCTGTCTTCTCAACAACCTGCCTGTCCTCATATTTTTCCTTTCCTCCAGCTCCCATCCTTTTAGTCTTTAAATATGGTGGTGGGGAAATGAAAGAGTTGTGAAGAAAAGGTGGGTCATTATGATCTTTAGTCAGGTACTCTGGGGCTTTCGAAAGCTCTGTCCATTGTCTCATCCCTGACAAGTTCTTCTCATCTTCCTGAAGAGGAGAAGGAGGAGCCATTTACACTCTCTTTTAACTAAGATGCTACAAAAAACTCTTCTTTCTCAGGGAAAAAAAACCATGACTAACATAGGGATGAGCCAGCACCATGACCTAATCCATTAGCAGACCACTATCTGGAGGGATGGCTTCACTATCTGAATGACATTGATTTTCTTGAGATTATTACTATCCAGTAATAGTTATGAAATGCCCTCTAGTACTTGGAGAACAGAGGTCAAGAGATGCTGTTTTCAACCTTTGCCTTTTCATGAATCACTCCATGTTCTTGGATGAGATGAAATATATATATGTGTATATATATATATATACACACACATACACACACATATACATATGTATATATATATTATATACATATCTTTTTGGAATATGTTCTTGTTATAAAGTTTTATTGCATTTGGAGGGGATTCATTACATGGGCAATAAACACTCTGGTTTTATAGTCTATTGGTAACTGTTGCTGGGGGTGGGGTGGAGGAGGGATGGAGGAGGAGAGAAATGACTGTGCAAGAAATATTGATTTGGTAAGGCCTTAGGGATCCAGTATGGAACACTATGTGCTATTGGGAGTGTCTGCCCTCCGTGTCATTGTCATTAGGTGAGAAGTACACCATGAATATACTGCCATTTTATAAAACTTAATAAGAAATAAACAACTTCTCCACCTATACACACATACACACACACACTCATACATACACTAGCTGGAAATATTAACAACACACCCCAGGGAAAAAGGGAATCGGGAAAAATACACTGCCCTTTCAGAAACCCCACTTTAGAGGAAAACAAAGTTAGTTATGTGATTGCATTATGCCTATTACCTTTGGATTTTTAAAGAAGTTGGACATTTTCATGTGTTTTTTTTCTCTCTAAAATATGATTCTGTATCCTTTAAAGAGGTTTCAGTTTATGCCAATTTTGACTAAAGTGAACTCAATTCAGGTAAAAAATATTTGATAAATGCCTACTATGTTCACTCCCTTGTGCTTGATGTTAGTGATAGAAAGACAGAAAGGAAATAACTACTGCACTCAGAGAGCTTTCAATCCTCTGGGGCGGGAGGGCTTCTTAACCAGAAGTCCATGGCTTTAAAAATATATATTTTTTGTGGAATGGCTGAACAAGGTGTGGTATATGAATGTAATGGAATATTACTGGGCTATAAGAAATAATGAGCAGGCAGACTTCAGAAAAACCTGGAAGGATGTGTATGGACTGATGCTGAGTGAAGTGAGCAGAACCAGAAGAGGATAGTACACACTAATAGCCATGTTGTGTAATGACTAACTTTGATAGACTTAACCCTTCTCAGCAATGTAAGGATCTAAGACATCTCCAAAAGGCTCATGATGGAAAATGCTATCCACATCCAGAGAAAGAACTATGGAGTCTGAATGCAGATCGAAGCATATTATTTCTTCTCTCTCTTTTTTCTTTTTTTGTTTGTTTCTTCTTTCTCTAGTTTTCTTTCTTTGTTCTAATTCTTCTTTACAACATGATTAATGTGAAAAATAGGTTTAATATGAATGTATATGTAGAACCTATATCAAATTGCATGCATCTTGGGATTGGGGGAGGGGAGAGATGGGGAGAAAATTTGGAACTCAAAATCTTATGGAAGTGAATGCTGAAAACTAAAATAATAAATAAATTTAAAAATATATAATATTTTTATATTTATGTTATAAATGTATTTATTTAATATATAAATATTATGTAAATTATAAGAATTATATAAATATATAATAAAAATATATATTTGTAACTGCATTTCAGTATAATAGATTTCATTGCAATCTTATGTTTTTTATTTAGTGAATTTATAAACATCATTCTGAAAGGCGATCCATAGGCTTCACCAGACTACTGAATGAGACTATGACACAGAAAAGGTTAAAAAAAAAAGACAGGTACTGGGGAAATACAATATTGTACATAAAAATAAATATACGATGGTTTAAAAAGAGAATGAATTGAGGGGATTAGGGAAGGCTTCATGGAGGACACAGTACCTGAGCAGAGCTTTGAATGAGCAGAAGGATTCTGAGAGACAATTAAGGAAGGAAGGGATTGTAGGAATGGAGAAATCATTGCAAAAGCAGAGGGAGGGTCTGGATTATGGAGTCAGGGAAACAGTTCATAAATAGGAGTCAGTAAACTGTGACCTGAGGGCCAAATCCTACTGCTTGTTTTTGTACGACCCCATGAGCTAGGAATGGTTTTTATAGTTTTGAGTAAAGTTATGATTTATTTAAAAATATAAAACCATTCTTGGCGGTATAAAAACAGGCTAAGGGATGGATTTGGCTCACTGACTGTAGTTTGCTGACCCCTGTCTATACAATATAGCCGGAATATAGAGTATAAGGAAGGTAGTATGAGCAGATAACACTTGAAGGATCAGTTGGAGGCAGATGTAAGAAGACTTTATTCATCACAGTGAAAGGAGTACAGGTGCTCTGAACAGGTTGTTCAGAAACTCAAGGGACTAAGAAAAGTTGGTACATCTAGTCTATTGTTCAGTCATTCAGATCTTATGACCCCATTGACCATAGCATGCCAATGATGCCCACAGGGTTTTCTTAGCTAAGATACTGGAGTGGTTTGCCATTTCCTTCTCCAGCTCATTTTACAGGTGAGGAAACTGAGGCAAACAGGGTTAAGTGACTTTCCCAGAGACTCACAGCTAGTAAGTGTCTGAGGCCAAATTTGAATTCAGAAACATGAGTCTTCTTGACTTTAGGGTCTAGAATCTATCCACTGTGCCACCTAGCTGTCTCTTCTGTCTGCCAAGTAAATCTCCTATTGTTAACGGTAGAATGACTCATAAGTGATTCACTAAACTTCTCCTAATGATTTCCTTTATAGTGGACTGGGACCTGGACTTTCCTACTAACTCTCTACTTTCCATCTTCAGCTCTGTTTGGTTTGAACTCCACTGAACATGATTCTTCTGTGCTGGGTACACCCTAATGGTCTTCACAGCTCTCCAGCTTCCTCTTGTTTTGTCTTCCCTCATTAGATTGTAATCTCCTAGAGGGCAGAGACTTTCTTTCTTTTTCTTATCAGTATCCCTACTACTTAGCACAGTGCCTAGAACATACTTAATAATTATTTATTGCATTAATTTCATTTCAATATTGAACTTGAACTCACAAGGTCCCAGCCTAAGTCAGGTTGGTCACCTCTAATCGGCAGAAAGAAAATAAGTTTGGGGTTTTTAATTCTTTTGACATGTTGAGTTTGAGATAGGACATCCACTTTGAAACATTCAATATGCAGCTGGTGATACGGAACTAAAGCCTAGGAAAGAAACTAAGGCTGGACCTATGTACCTGGGAGTCATTTGCATATTACAGATAATTAAACCAGTAAACGCTGTGAGATCAGTAAGAGAGAAAGAACATAGAGAGAAGAGTAGAGATGGTAGGGTATGGACAATGAGCCAGCAAGGAAGACTGAGAAGGCATGGTCAAATAGATAAAAGAAGCAGCAAAGGTGGTGTAGTCACACACACACACACACACACACACACACACACAGCTGCACAAACAAACCATAGAGGAGAGAGTATCTAGCAGGAGAGAGTGGTTAGCAATGTCAGGTGCTACGAAGACATCAAGAAGGGTGAGGGATACACAAAGCCATCATATTTGACAATTAAGAGAACACTGTCAACTTTGGAGAGAGCAGATTGCTAAGAGTTAAGTGAGTGAGAGGAGATGAAATAACAGCAAGGAACATAGGTTCTTCTAGTACTTCAGAAGTGGGACTACAGCTATATGATGGCAGCTAAGGGGACACTAGCTTGATCTTGGCAACAAATAATATTACTTTTTACCAGAGATTGGAATGAAGGAAGAGAGAATGGAGAATGATATCAAGGAGCCTTGAAGTGTAAAGAAAGAGGAAAGAGGAAGCTTATGGCAGATGGGCTCTATTTTCTCAGTAATATATAAGGAAAGGTCCTTAGCTGAGAGGGTGGAGGGAGGCAGTGGTATGGGAGCCTTGAGGAGAGGACAGGTTTGGAATAGCCACTGTGGGGAGTGAAATACAGAATAAATTAGGGAGGAGTAAAAGTGAACACTTTGGAAGTGAATAGCCGGTTGAGAAGATGGTGTCTGAGAAAAGGATTTATATTTCTGGACCATGTCTTTAAATCTAAAAATAACAGGGCAGGGATGGAATGCACCTAATAAGGTCTGGTAAAATGTATTTTCTGAGAGTATTGCAAGTTTAATCAAAGGGCTTTAAAATGAAAAGGAAGGCAGAAGGAGAAAATTTGTCTCTGTATATCAAGCAAGCTAGATATAACATAGAGAGAAACTATAATGTTATAATAGCAGTAAAGATGCCCACAAATTCACAGCCAAGAAAATCCAAGAAAAGATCTAACAATAAAATTCATGGCTTCAGATGTCTAAAAACATATGTACAAAGATGAGTTATATGAAAGATGCACTAGATATCCTTGTGCAAGAAGGCAAATTTGAACTCAAAAAGTTATAATAGAAACTTAGTGGAATGAAACCCCTGACCACATGTGGTAAGGGCTTGGACAACTCTGGGTGGGGTGGCCAGCCCTGACTCATACTTTAGAGTGAAGATTCATGGTTCAACCATTATTGCTGCTGTTGCCAATGTGGAACGTGGAAGGTTTTCCACAGGGCACCTTCACTCATCCTTGAATCGTATGTTCCTAATGGATTGAACTACAAAAGACCTATGCTGGAGGGCAGGAAAGGCTCTCAGGTTTTTTATTTATTTATTTATTCTTAAATTTTTTTTTCTGAGCTTCAATTGCCTACAGACCTCCTCCTTTCATGGATGGAATAAATGGTTAATATGGTGGAAACAGAAGTGATATTGTCATTGAAGCATGCTTTTCATTGTTGTTGTTCAGTTGTTTCAGTTGTGTGATTCTTCGTGATCCCATTTGGGGTTTTCTTGGCAAAGATGCTGGAGTGGTTTGTCATTTCCTTTTCCAGTTCATTTTACAGATAAGGAACTGAAGCAAAGAGGGTTAAGTGACTTGCCCAGGGTCACACAGCTAGTGTCTGAGGCTGGATTTCAACTCAGAAATAGGCTCAGTACTCTCTCCACTGCACTACCTAGTTGCCTACCTAAACAGAAGGAAGTAGTTGAAGAATTCAGGAAGCACAAGCATGGAATAGATGGCTGATATAGTAGTTACAAGAACTTCAATTATCTGAAATCTATTGGAGAGCTCTCTCTCTGTCTCTGTCTCTCTGTCTCTCAATAAGGGAAGCCAATAATTTCATTCACTTTAATGATAAATTCATCTTCAAATAGTAGAGGAAGCAATGAGAAGAAATTCTATTCTGGGCCTGATTCATACCAACAAGTAGTGACTGATTGTTGAAGTAGAGAAGATGGGAAACTTGAGCGGGGGGAGAGTGGCCATGCCATCTTAGAATTCGGCATAGAAAAAGAAGGAAAAAATGGACATAGTCAGTATGTACTCTCGTCTTTAAAATGACATTTAAAAATGTTCAGAGAAAGAATAGTTGTTATAGAAAAAAGAACTAAGTTTGGAAGAGTCAAATTGACTGTTTAAAGGTGGGTACTAAGAGTAAGAGGTAAGATTTGAAAACAAGAATTCTGATTACAAATCCAGGACACTTTCTACTATACCATGCTGCCTACATGATGAAAAAATGGGGAGTTGTCTAAAGAGGTTAAGGTAGTTGCACAGGGAACTTATTAACCAACTTAGATATTGGTCATATATAGAATATAGAAGTAAGGGGAGGTAATTGAATATGCATTAAAAACATGCCATGGTCTTAGAAGTAAAATAGTATCTGAAGTGCGAAAGTCAGAATGAGAGGAGGGAAGTTGGTGAGAAAAATTAAGAATAACAAATAATTTTACAATTGCTTTTTATGATATTTGAGGAAAATGGGGTACCAAAAAGGGCAGCTAGGTGGTGCAGTGGATAAAGCACTGGATTTGGAATCAGGAAGACTCATCTTTATGAATTCAACTCTGTCCTCAGACACTTACCAGCTGTGTGATGCTGGTCAAGTCACTTGACCCTGTTTGCCTCAGTTCCTCATCTATAAAATGAGCTGGAGAAGGAAATGGTGAAGGCAGCTCCAAAAATGGGGTCACATAGAGTCAGCTAGGACTGAAATGATTCAAAAACAACAAGAAGGGATGGATGATAGGGTGGATGATGATAACAGATGATGGAGACTAGACAAAATTCATCTCTTATTTTGCATCTATTTTCTCTGCTGGTAAGCTTGACTTTGATTACTGGCAAAATTTTGGCAGAAATTATTAAAGAGATAGTAGTGAATATGTAGAAAAGAAAGTGGTGATTGCAAAGAACCAACTGACTCTATCAAGAACTGCTCATGTCAAATTTCATTTTCCTTTTCGACAAGTTCCTAAATTGATAGATCAGGGTAATGTGGATATAATTTATTTCTGTTTTTAGGCAAGGCTTTTACAAAGTCTCCCATGCTACTCTTTTAGACAAAGAAGAGAGATGTAACAGCCAACTTTACAGGTATGTGGATTTAGAATGGGATAAATGGTAAGACACAAAGAGGGAGACACCAATAGTTCAACATCAACTTGGGAAATTATGGAGACTGCTCTCTTCTTGACTTTCTTCAGGATGGCTTCCAACATCATCATTCAAATGAAATTATCTTCTCTAAAATTACCAATGATCTTTTAGTTGACAAGTCTGATGATCTTTTCTCCATCCTCATTCTTCTTGATTTCTCTGTTGCCTTTGACACTGATGATCACCATCTTTTCTTCTATACCCTCTTCTCTCTAGGTTTCCATGCTGCTGCTTTCTCCTGGTTCTCCTCTTACTTCTCTTACACTTCCTTCTTCAGTGGATCTTCACTCAAGCGACACTTGCTAACTATGGATGTCCTTCCTGAATCTTCATCTCTTCTCCTTTACACTTTAACATTTGCCATTCTCATCAGTAGCCATGGATTCAATTTTCATCTCAGTGTAGGTAATTCTCAGATCTATTTTCCCAGCTCTAACCTTTCTCCTGACTTCTAGCCTTGCATCTCCAACTGCTTGTTAGTCATCTCATCTCAACTGCATGTATTATAAGCACATTAAACTCAACATGTTAAAAACTGAACGTATTGTGCAGTGGACAGAGCACCAGCCTTGGATTCAGGAAGACCTGAACTCAAATCTGACCTCAGACACTTGACATTTACTATCTGTGTGACCCTGGGCAAGTCACTTCACCCCATTGCCTTGCCAAACCCCCCCCCCCAAGAACAACAATGACAACAAAAACCGGAACTTATTACCTTTCCTTCCAAACTCTTCCTTTTCCCTAACTTCCTATTACTGGTGAGGGCACCACCATTCTCACAGTTGTCCAGGCTCACAACCTAAATATGTCATCCTTGACTCATCACCCTTTCCCAACTCCCCTTGCTCCCAAATCTAATTAGTTGCTAAGTCCTGTCATTTCTACAATTCTATCTTCATAATATCTTTTATAAACTTCTTACTCTCCTATCATATTGCTACCACCCTGGAAAAGGCCTTCCTAATTTCATACCTCAACTACTGAGTTGGTCATCCTACCCCAATATTCTCTCTATACTCCAGTCCTATTGAACTGATCTTCCTAAAGTGCATGTCCTACCATGTCACCCCATCCTCCTTTCTTCAGTAAACTCTAGTGGCCCTATCACCTTTGGCATCAAATACAAAAATCCTTTGTTTGACTTTTAAGCCTCTTCATAACCTGCTGCCTCCCTACCTTTACAAATCTTCTTACAACTTACTCCTCTTCTTACAACTACTACTACGTTGTTCATCTCTTGACTTTGGGCATTTTTACTGGCTCCTGTCCCAGAATGCTCTCCTATCTAATCTCTACCTCCTGAATCCTCTGACTTCCTTTAGATCCAGCTAAAGCTCTACTTCCTGTAAAAAGCCTTTCCCTGTCTTCTTTAATCTTAGCATCTTCCCTTGAGATTATTTCCAACTTATCCTATATATGTATCTTATCTTGTTTGTGCATGCTTGTTTGCATGTTGTCTCACATTAGACTGTGAACTCCTTAATACTAGGGCTTTTTTTTTTTAACTCCTGCCTTCCTCTGTATCTCTAGCACTTAGGCCAGTGCCTGGCACATAATAGAGCCTTAAAAATATTTGTTGCCTCAACTTAACTTGAGTGTCAAAGAAACCTGTACAACATCTTGGGCTTTTTCACATTTTTATCAGTGATAAAAATTCCTTCCTTCTTTCTTTCCTTCCTCTTTCTCCCTCCTTTCCTTCTTTCTTTCTTCACCACTGAGATGACCTTTCATCTACTCTGTATATATCTTATATGTACCTAGTTATTTTCATGCTGTCTCCCAGGTTCGAATGTTAGCACCTTGAAGGGAAGGACTGGTTTTGCCTTTCTTGGTATCCCTAGCCATTAGTACAGTGCTTGCCACTTATCAAGTACTTAATAAATGCTTGTCAAATGACTAACTATGAAGTGTATACATGTGAGCTTTACATCTGTAGTTGGAGGACCTTTCTACCTAAGTTCAGAAAGGCTTATTACCAGAAAGTCAAGCACTAAATGACAATTTTTTTTTCCTCTTGACTTCAGTAACTCGTTCCACCATCTTCTAAGGGATGGGTGGATAGTGATGTAATTTGTAGAGGCAGTATCCACACCAATAGAATCACAGACCCTTGAAAATTGAAGTAAGTACCTGAGGTAGGCAAAATAAATAACCAAGCTTTTTTTTTTTTTTGGAGGGGGAGTGGGAAAGCAATACTCTTTGGGATCCATAGGGCTTTCTTATAATGCTCTTCCCTCTCAACGCCTCTGTCCTTTGCTGGAATATTCCATGCCAGAATCTTCTATGGTCCATGCTTATTGGAGCAGAGTGAGGTTTAATGGGGTTCACTAGCATATCCCCCTCATCTTCTCGGCTGTGGCATCAGAGATGGGTAACAAATCAGACACTTCTTATTTGCCTACTCTTACGAAATTCATAATCTTCACCTACATCAATCTATCCTCATTTGGAGGTAACAGAAGACCTAGGTGTCACCTCAGATCATTAGGGGAATGATAAAAGCCTAGTGGAAGGTGAGTATACCAGTCCAGAGGCTTATCTCTCTGAGGACAATGATTGACCTTTCCTTCACCTGCTGTGATCTAAATGCTATCACACTTGGGACCCAGTGGTTGAGTCCTGGTTACATCCTTCTGCGCTTTGGTGATGTGGCTTTATCCAGTTAGACTACATTATTACTAAAATATGTCTTTGCATTTGGGGAAGAGGATTAAGGTTTGTCCTGAATCTGAGGAATGTACTTGCTTCCCATGTGACAATTTTACTATAAAAAATATTATCATAACCAGCAGCAGAGACACCCAATTTATTTTAACTTTATATAGCACTAAAAATAATGCCTCATTTTCCTTTGGCCTCAGTTACTTATGGAAGGAAGCTTTTTATCACTCCCAGATGCACATCAACAACTGTTTCTTTCTTAATAAACTATATATTTAGGCACAACATTGTGTAATATAGCTGTACACCATTCCTTGCTAGGAAAGGTAATGAAGCGAATATTCTGTTAATTTTAATGTGACTATGGATGGCCAAACTGAGTTCCTGTAATAGTGGCCCATTATAAAGTACTCAAGAATGGCTAGTGAATCAGATTACCAGGCTGACTCGACATTCCACAGACTATAATTTTGCATGTTTCAGGCTTTAGAACGAAGTGTTCTCAAGTTGTTCCATTTTTAACTTGTTGGATTGCATTCCATCTTGAGATCACACTGAGGCAGGGAAAAAAAATCTTAGCAAAATTGTTGGTTTAGCTGCTTCGCATTCCAGTGCTTTACAATGAAAGTATTTCATTTATGCTTCTTGGCTGTACAGTACAATATAGTGTACTTAAATAGAGCCCTGAGGGCCCTGCTGATTGGTGTTATTGGGTGGGTTATTGACAGCCTGTCTGCAAAAGACCTCTGCTCTATTTGACACTAGAGCAATAATTTCCAACTCTGGTGCTTGAATTAGAATGGCTCATTAGGAAATAGGAGTCCTGAAGACAGTGAAAAGGATGGTATGATGACACTTTGGGCCAAGAGACCCGAGGCTTTTTTGATTATATGGTTGGGAAACAGCCCTACAGCACTAAACAATGCCATTAGAATACTCTTTCCAGCTCTTTTCCCTCTAGCTTCACATTTTACAAAGTTTCTAAATACGACTTCATAGCTGCAAGTCAAGGATGGCTGGTGGAAAAGAGTGTGTGTGGAGGGGACTTCTATTTCACTACTTTATTTAATAAACACCAGTGACTCCCAATTATGTCCAGGATTAAATGCAAAATCCTCTACTTGGCTCTTAAAGCTCTTCATAACCTGTTTCCTTCTTACCTTTGCATTCTTCTTATAACACCTTGTATATTTTTATAAACACCTCCTTTTATTCTGTCATGCAGCAACACTGGCCTCTGTGCTGTTCCCTACATATGACACTGTGTCTCTAGACTCCAGGCACTTTCACTGGCTCCCCTCCCTTCCCCACGCCTGGAAATGTTCCCCTCCTCATCTCTGTCTCCTGGCTTCTCTAACTTTCTTCAGCTCCCAGCTCATATCTTGTCTTCTGCAAGAAACCTTTCCAATCTCTTTGAGTGTTCATGTCTTGTCTCCAATTTACCCTGAATATATCATGCTTGTAAGTAGGTTTTTTTTACATTGTCTCCCCATTAGACTATGAATGCCTTAAGAACAGAGTCTTTCTTTTGTGGGTATTTCTTTGTGTTCCTAGAGCTTAGGGTAGTTCCTGGAACAGGGCAGGTACTTAACAAATGCCTATTGACTTGAATTGATTCCTAATAAAGGCATCAGAAGACCCTTTCTGCAGTAATTTCTTCTTCTCCTGGCCCTTCTTCCCTCCTCTCTTGCTTCCCCAAAGCACAACAGGAGTATGCTGGGTCTGCATTCAGTACCCTAGTCAATAAACTAATTACTTCATCTGTAAAGGAATTTCACAAGGGACAATCTATATTTCAAGTGTGAACTTGTATCAGACCAAGTATGAACTCATATGTAAACCAATGGCTTGTCTCTCAGAGTCCCAGAAGTAAGGGTCTGAAGTGGGATTTGAATTCAGATTTTCTTGAGTCCAAGTCTAGGACTCTTCCTCTTCATTGTGCTATTGGCAGTTCTTGGGGCCCCTTCAGATTTGCCTTCAGATATTGTGATTGTTTGAAAGGGGCTTATGTTATCCTTTTAAGACTATGACTGATTTCTGTACCTCAAAAAGTGAGATTAACAGGGGAAGAAGTTTTTTACTTCATAGAGATAAAGTTTATAGTGCAAACTAACACTGGAAGAAGCAACCAGTGACTTAGATTCAACCATAAGTTGACCCCCAGAACTTAGCCTGAGAACAACTTTTAAAGGAAGGTATCCCTGGAGGACAGAACTCTAGCTTGTTGAGAGGTCCACGTGGGAATCTGAGAAAGAGTGAAGAAGTGCCATTTATACCTGTGTAGCCTTGGAGAAGTCACATAATCTCCCAAGGCCTCAGTGTACTCATCTGTAACATTAGAGGGTTGATATAGATGGCCTCTGAGGTCCCTTCCAACTCTAAATCCATGATGCTAAGATCAATTTGCTTCAGGTCATCCCTGTCCTGGGGGATAGAAGGAAGGGGTAGGGCAAGAGATATGGCCTCTAGAGAAAGGATGGGGCTTTAAAAGTCCTAGGATGACCCCATGAAGCATGAACATGGCTATTGTTATGGTTCAGTAGTTTTTCAGTCATGTCTGACTCTCTGTGACCTCATTGGGAGTTTTCTTGGCAAAGGTACTGGAGTGGTTTGCCAATTCCTTTTCCATCTCATTCTTTAGATGAGGAAACTGAGGCAAACAAGGTTAAGGGATTTTCCCAGTGTCTGAGGCTGGATTTGAACTCAGGAAAATAAATTCCAGGCCTGGTGCTCTGTGCACTGTGGCACCATCTAGCTGCCACATGAATAAGGATAGAGAGCATGTAAACAACCTGAGGTCAAACAATTCTTTATCTGGTACCTCCTCTAACCCTGCTCCAGTCTCTAGCAGCTTTCAGAGCTTCTTAGCAGAGGGCATCATGCAGCAAACAGGTCATCCCCTAATTAAGTAATTTTTCAGACTGAATTGTCCAAGGTGATAGAGTCAGCAGGAGCTGAACCCTCTGAGTCCCTGAACAACCAAACCTTAGACTGAACTGCCCAGTTGTTTCTTAGGTCATGTTAAGATGTTGGCTTCCATCCAATGTTTGGAAATCTCTGACTCCCATAAAGAACTTTACTTTTGAAAAAATACCCTTAGTCCATTGTCTGAAAAAGGCAACCCAGGCTTTGGTTGTCAGATTCTCCATGCAGCATCCAGTACCAAAGTGAAATAAATATGGGTAAGGAAGAAAAATAAGCCTTGCTGTGGAAGAGTCGGGAAGGAAAGGAGTTTGTGAATTGGAACTGAGGGAAAAACCCAGGCACCATTGGTTTACTTCAGAAGGCAGGTAGAAATTTGTCATGTCGTCTACTGTGCTGTTTGGCCTACTTGGAGGTGACAGAAAGGTCAGCAATGCAATGTTGTCAGAGTTGCCTTGAGACAGGTACCGTTGTGAGAATCTTCATTGTTCGTTTCCATAAATGTAATAAGGATTAATTAAGCAAGTGAATCAGCAAGTTGGATGGGGTTTCAGGTAGACCTGGAGTTCAAATCCTACCTCAGATGCTTACTAGCTATGGGACCCTGGGAAAATGATATAACCTCTCTTAATCTGTTTTCCTCCTCTGTAAAATATGGGAAATAATAGCATTTACCTCCCAGGGTTGTTGTAAGGATGAAATATTTGTAAAGTATTTTGTAAACTTCAAGGTATTACATAAGTGTTAGCTAGCATTGCTATTATTATTGTTATCATAACCAGTTAATGGATAACCATTTAATAAGTACTAGGTATTCTGCTAAGTGTTAGGGATACAAAAACTAGCAAAACTTTCCTGGCCTTCCAGGAACTCACATTCTCATGGAGGAGATGGCATGTTTATAAATAGCTCCTATATGCTAGATACATACTGAGTAGGTGGAGGGTAACATTTGGTGGGGGCTGGGGGTAGTTACATGGTGCAGTGGATAGAATGCTGGGCCTGGAGTCAGGTTGACCTGAGTTCAAATCTGGTCTCAGGACACTGGGGTATGTGACTCTGGGTAAGTCACTTAACCCTGTTTGCCTCAGTTTCTTCATCTATAAAATGAGCTGGAGAAGGAAATGGCAAACCACTACAGAACCTTTGCCAAGAAAACCCCAAATGGGGTCATGAACAGTCAGACACAAAAATGACTGAACAACAAAAATAACAGCATTGGAGGGGAAGCCACTGACTTCTCTAGGGACCTAGAAAGGTGTGCAATAGGGTGACAGCATTTGAACTGAGCTTTGAAGGAAAACAGGACTTCTAAGGTATGGAGATGAGGAGAGAGAACATTCCAGGGATGGGGAATAGAAAATACAAAGGCACAGTGGTGGGAAATGAATCATTGTGTGCAAGGAACAGCAATAAGGAGAGTACAGCTAGAGCACAGAATTTGTAGAAGTGAGTAAAGTATAAGAATACTGGAAAGGACATGTAGCAAAGAGTGTCAGAGGCAGGATTTGCTCCCAGGTCTTCTTGATTGTGGTGGAGTGGACAGAGCCCTGGCACTGGAGTTCAAATCTCACCTCAACTTCTTCATCCTCATGAAAAATGAGAATAATCACATTTTTATATAACATATAATAAATATATACAATTCAAATTATGTAATATATAATTATGTATTATTATACATATAATTATATAATGTAAATATAAATAACTACATGAAACACCTATCTCACAAAGTTGTTATAAGGTCGAAATGAGATAGAATCTGTAAAGAGCTTTACATAAATAAATGCTAGCTATATTGTTTACTATCTGGTACTCCCATTTCCCTGGGTCCTATTACCACATGAAAATGAAAAGGAGTGAAGGTGGTTATCATCTTTGGGATGGGAAAACTAAGGCTTCGGACTGTGTGACTTATGGGCCAGTTCTCTGGTTTTCCCAATCCAGTCATAACCTGGGGGTGTGGAAAGAAAAAACAAAGAAAACAAACTTCCCAGAAACACAGAGATTTTCCAGGGAATGCCATAAGCCATGGTCACACTAAGGAGTATAGCCATAGAGTGGTTTAAGAATGGCCTTCCTGCAGAGAGTCTTACTGCAGCCAAGCCAGGCTTACATCTGTCTTAGTTCAGTACCTAGGCTTAGCACAAAACACACTGAATGCACACACAGCCTGTCCAAGATGTAATAAATATACTGAGCTGTTCTAACATGGTTTACTGCTAACATTGGCTCCTCATGGAGCATTTGTCTGGCAGAGGGACAAATAGCCTGGATCGAAAGACCACAGAACCTTTTGGGCACTTCTCATTCTACTGTAGTGAGTGGGTTGGGGTCACTTTCAGAAAATGTGCTTTCCATTAAAAAGGATGGTAGGCTAATGATGGCGGTCTCATCACCCAAACTGGAAGTAGCACAGGGCAATTGGAGCTTTGCTCCGGGGGCCAATATGAGGAAGGAAGGGAGTGATGCCTTTTTATTCAGGGGAAGCTATTCTACCTTCTTCCCCAAAGTTACTACCATCTCTTTATCTTTTTGGAGGCCCCAGCTCAATCTCTGTAGGCCTTTGTGGTAAATAGACTCCCCTGCATGCCCCCATATGACCTTCCCTGACATGAGTTGTTTTTTGTTTGTTTGTTTGTTTTGCTTTCTTCCTGCCTTATTCATGGCTAACTTTGCACCCCAGGTACTGTCTTGCCTACTTTTGGCCTATTCACCACAAACATTTTATCAGCTTTCCTTGGTCTCATTTTCTAATGTGGTTTGCCTGAAAGCTCAAGGCCCTCCCCATTGTCACATCTTTGACAGCTAATGATTTTGTAGCAGATGTCAGTGCAGAAAACAGGCTTAACTTTGTCTCAGCAAGTCATAGGCTGATAAGCTGTAGTGGAGAGTCCCTAATAGCCCTGGCAACAAAACATGACAAGGTGCATATTACCGGAGACAATTACACACATCTCAGGGGCATTCATTAGACTCTCGGCTGCCTTTAATGACCCAAGAATTCACTTGCCCTTTTCCTTCCCACTGTAATCTCAAAGTAATGAAAATATTGAAGCATGTTATTGTAACTATAAAATTGCCGTAGAAAGTCCCTTTTCTTTTCTTTAATAAAGGTTGATATATCTTTCCACTTGGAAAATGGTTCATTATGTTTCTTTTCAAAGGAAGTATAAAATTGAGGTAATAGAAATGGTCTGGCTGGTCTTGCCATGGGAGCTTAACACTGAACTGTTAGGATACCATTTGAGAATGGCCAGGGTTTTAATATCTGTTCTGGAGTTTGGGCCTGTTTCTAGGTTTGTTTCGTTGAATGTCTCTTAAGGCATTATGGTTATTGACGTCAGTGAACCTAAGAGGCAATATGGTGAAGTAGGAAGCATGCTGGATTTAGGGGCAAAGGACCTGAGTTTGAATCCTGGCTTTGTTACTTGTGACCTGTATGATACTGGACAAGTCACCCTGACCTCTCTGGATTGCAGTTTACAAATCTGTAGAATCAGGAGAATGGACTCAATGACCTTTAAAGGTCCTTTCTAGCTCTAATTAGAAGCAGCTATGTAGAGATATTAAATGTATATGTCCTAATGTGTCTGTATGTATATTAAAAAGGGATTGTCTCCAGATATAGCAGGTGATTTTGATTTCATGGTAAAGTCTAAAGAAAATTATTTTAGATCATTAAATTTATATTACTCCTATCTCTTCCACTCTCTGCCACTCTCATTTCCTTCAATGATTCAAAGTTGACTATAAGACACCTAAGTGGCGTAGTAGATGAGACCTGGGCTGAGAATTAGGAAGACTTATCTTCCGGAGTTCAAATCTGGCCTCAGACACTTACTGGCTGTGTGACCTTGGGCAAGTAACTTAATCCTGTTTGCCTCACTTTCTTCATCTGTAAAATGAGCTGGAGAAGGAAATGGCAAACCAGTCCAGTATCTTTGCCAAGAAAATCCCAAATAGGGTCATGAAGAGCAGGACATGACTGAAAAACAACCAAATAACAACAACAAATAAGGTAAAACAGCTTGTTTTTATCTATGTGTTTCCTTGTGCTCATTTTTGCATCTGCTGTGGGTGGAGTACCCTGGTGGAGGAAGTAATACATCAGCCTCTTTGATTTGAGTGCTAACGCTGTCTAATGATAGATTTAATAGATACCAACTTAGGTGATTCAGGGCCTCAATTACAAGCAAGGAAGTCATTACTATTTCCCATGACCCAACAAATCATAAAATCAGAAGACTGAAAGGCACCCTGTACATTGTCATTCAGTAACCCGAAGCAGAAAAGGATGAGTTATCTGCACATGACAACATCTTAATAGGTAGCCATCCTCAGTTCTTAAAAATGATGGCCTGGCACCAGAGTAGAACGGAATAATTGCCATGGATTTTAAATAATCACCTTTACCCTGGGTGCTTTCCTATGACTGTTATACAACCAGAAATCAGCAATCCTGGACTTGCTGAAGATAAATGCATACATCATAATTTGGCATTGTGCTATGAGAATGGACTGAAGGTCCCAGTTGGTGATTCCTAGGTCCTTTTGCCAACTTCCTGGAGGTACTTGCTTATTTCCTCTCATGGTGGACAAAGAGACCTTCACTGCTTTAAGCCACGGAGAGAAACCTGCATGCTGTATGGTAGCAGCCTCCAAACTTTGATCATGTACCCCATAAGTAAAAAGAAAATTGTGTACACTCCCCAATGTACGGGTACTTACTTGTTTATAAATTATATTTATGAACTATTGTATGCATAATTTTATGCATTATAAAGCTTATACCACAATAAAATTTTAAAAGGATGAGATAAAGACAAGAGATAGTGTTTGATTCTAGAGTTAATAGGGAACCATTGGGATTTATTGAGTATGAAAGTGACATGGTCCTATCTACACTTTAAGAAAATCACTTTGGCAGTTATTTGGAGGATGGATTGGAGGGGGAGAGATTTGAGGAAGGAGACCAATTAGAAGGTGATCGAAAAAAGCTAGGAGGACAACTGAGAAAGAGCAATGTCATGACAACCCAGAGAGGAGAGAGAAAGTATCTAGGAAGGGAGGGTGGTCAACAGTGTATAACACTTCAGAGAGGTCAAGAAGGATGAAGATTTTAAAAAGCCTATGAGATTTGGCAATTTGGAGATCACTGTTAACTTTGAAGATGGCATTTTTCAATTGAATGAGGAATAAGGATAATGAAGAGGATGAGATCAGGAAGAACTGGAAAAGTTGTGGTTTCTTCTGTATAAATGGAGAGTTTCAGAAAAAGTATAGGATTTAGGGAGAAGGTAATGTAATTGTAATTCAGGCATATCTGATCAACCTGTACTGCTCACTCTTTTCCACCCAAAAGTGAAAAATATGTGTGTAAGTGGGAGTTGGGAATGAAAGAGAAGAAGAAGCTTACCCACTGGTCACTGCCAGGAACCTGATATTGAAAAGATTTAGGGAACAGAGTGTGGGAATGCTGGAGCTTAGGGGGTGGGAATTTGCCTTGGTACCTGCTTCAGGTTCCTGGGTTATAAATACCCTGAGGGGTCTATACCACTGGAAAGTCAGCTGTAGGAAGGGGCAGAACAGGAACTAATGAAGAATGGTGGTGGACAAGCCCAATGTTGCCTATAGGGGAAAGGGTAGGATGTGACACCTATCTTCTCAGCCTCTGAATGGTTTCCCTTTGAGGTGAAGCCACAGACCCCTTGAGTTCATTCTACAATGTTTTTCTCCACCACCTTTTGGAGACTATTACATATATTCATATGGATGCGTATACAATATTACATATATACAACATGTGTATGTATACATATACATGCATACAGCATATGTATGTGTCTTTATGATAAATGTGATCATGTGTATAACATGGATTGAGCTCCTAGATGTAACAAATTTTTGAGGTAATAGTAAAAATAGTAAAAGAAGATGAGTTTGTCCAGACATAAACATTCATTCTGCCATCTTACCACAAGTCTTATAAGTCTACCTCCTCTTGCAATGATATGTGCCCTTGGTGATGTCTTTTTAATTAGAAGATTAAAACAATATTTTGAATTTATGATGTGCCTTTACATCTAGGATGTAACTGGCAAGCAGAAAGGCGATAGCAACCACGTGGAGGCTTTAAGCCTCAGACTATAGTAAGCGTAGTTACAAGGAACCCTCAGCCCCGAGTACTAGGCCTGTAATGGGTCTACCAATTGTAGAGGCAATAGCAGCCATTCAGAGCCCTCAGCCCTCAGTGCAAGGCCTATATGTTAGGGCCAGGAACCAGGTGGAATCGGGGGCCAATAGTACTTCCCTTAGTTCTTTCTCTTGGTTATCTTTTCATTATCCTCTTCCAATTGATCAGGTGGTTGCTATTGCCTGTCTGCTTGCCAATTTGTTCTTTTAGCTCCATATCGAGGGCCGAGGGCCCTGTGCTGGGGTTCCATGATGAAGGGGCTGCAGATAGCTTTGTGCTCATTACACCTTTAATGACCTTATTCTAAGGTCCAAGAGTTCTGAACTGAAGGCTGAGGACTCTGTCTTTAGGGCCTGGGGCTCCACATGCTTGTGACCACCCCTTACTTGCCACCCTGACTCTGAATTTCTTTCCTGAAGGCTCCAAAAGCTTCAGAATTGAGAGAAGTTTGGAAAGAAAAACTTGCAGGTTTGACTATCAGCCACCTTCAGAGGGATTACCCCTGAGCACTGATTTCATCAGAGCCATCCAACCCTCACTAATGAAAAGTTCAGAAGTTAAAACTCCAAGTCAACTGAGAAAGATAGTACAGAGACTGGGGAAATGAACAAGCAAAGGGAAACTTTCAATACATTGTAGAACTACTTAGGACAAAGAGAATCCCAGGATTATAGAAAAACAAAAACAATCACAAAGAGAAATCCAGACTAGTCAGTCAATTAATAAACATTTATTAAGTGCCTGCTATGTACCAGGTACTGTGCTCAACAGTAGGAGAAGAAAAGAAAGGTAAAAGACCACTCCCCTTCCCCCCAAGAAGCTTACAATCTCTCATAGGAGTTGATTCAAAAGACAGCTAAAAGGCTAATGCAGTGGGAAGGTACCTGGCACAGGGTCATGATGGAGAAAAACTGTTAAAATTACCTGAAACAGAAAATAATTCTGAGTTACAAAGTTACCAAGCAAATAAATAATGATTTAATCATAATGGTCTACAGGTTACCATTAAGTCAGGTCAAATAATTCCTCAGTAACTAGTGACAAAGGAATAATTTATAGAGCTTATTTTTGTAACAGAAATGAGGAATAAAAAAAATAGGAAACTTGTGTTGAACATAATTCAATAGGGCAACACAGGTCATCTCACTAGCTTGCCTCTCCCAGGCTCTCTTAACCCAAATTTGTACCATTGGCAACGTCTAGCTGTCAAAGTGAGATTGTCCCAGAAGCCCTTGCCCCATAGGTGATGCCTTTTGTAACCAGAAAGCTCACTTTAAAGGGGAACTTGTAGTTTGTAGTTAGCAATTAGCCCCCCGTCACCCTCCCCATCTTCCACTGCCAAGATTACATTACTCAATTTAGACTTAACCTCTAGCTCAAGAAAAAAAGGGAGCTTATCCACTAAGACTCAAAAGAAAAACTTAGCCCTTAGGCAACCCCCTCTTTCTTCAGCTGCCAGAAAGGGGAATCCTTTAAAAAGAGTCTCATAATTCTATGATTTTTTTATTCATACATCTTACTCTAAATTAGCTGCTACTAAATGGTAGTCTTATCAATCTGTCTATACACTAAATCTATAGGTAACCTAGACTTACGAAAATATCTGTATTAGTTTGGCTTAGCTGTTAGGGCTAGCTTTTCCTAAAGAAGGCAGCTTAATCCTACAATCTGACTTAAAGGATATTCCTTTTCAGTACGGAAGAAAGCAGCTGGATGTGAAATGAAGAGGCAGCAAGCCTCCTAAAATGGAAGTTTTGGGAGGCACTCTCCATCCTCCAATCAGTGGGGATAGGTAAAGTTCAAGGAGTGAGGCGATATTGCATGAGGAAGACTTTCCTGAGGCATAATGAAGAGGTCCAGAAGAGAACAGCAAATGGAGTAACCATGAAAATATTGAGAGTGGTTGGAAACCTTTACATAATGACTGAAAGAAGAGATTGGAACTGAAATTCAAGATCTTGATGAAAAATTCAAAAGGAGAATGAACACTTTAGAACAAAAGTAGTAGATATATTGAAGGGAAAAAAAGTGATTGAAACAATTTTAAAATTCAGTGTTACCCCTCGTTCAATAAACTCCACATATCACCCTAGCACTTCCGCATTCATATAAAAATCATCTGTTTGGCTTTTAAAGCTCTTCATAACCTAATCCCTTCCTGCCTTTTCAGTAACACAACTTACTCCCCTCCACATATTTGCCAATCCAGTGACACTTATTTCCTTGCTATTCCTTGTACAAGACACTCCATCTCTCCACTCCAGGTATGCCTGGAACTGTCTTACTCATAGTCTCCATCTCCTGGCTTCCTTGGATTCCTTCAAAGTCTCTGCTAAAGTCCCAGTGTCTACAAGAATCCCTTTCTTGTCCTTAATCTTAATCTTTCCTCTGAGATTATCTCCAATTTGACTTGCCTATATATTATTTGTATATGTTGTTTCTCCCATTAGACTGTGAGTCCCCTGAGAGAATAGACTGCCTTTTACTTTTATTTGTATCCCTAGCTCTCAGCACAGTATCTGGTATATAGTAGTTGCTTAATAAATGCTCTGTTGTTGTTATCCATCATAGTACCAGATGTTAGGTAGCATTAAATACATTTTTATTGATTTGATTCTTTCCTTGCCTTATATTCTTTTTACACACTTCCCTTCTATTCTTTTCTTCTAACATAATTAATTAATTAACCTAATTAAAATGTAATTAAAAAACATTCCATTTGACCTAAATGGTTATCAGGATGAACTGAATCTAGGATAATTATAGAAGGTAATAGTCCAGCTGTATTTTGCCTTGGTCACATCACGTCTAGGATATTTTGTTCAGTTTGGTATATCATATTTTAGAGAGGACATTAATAGGCTAGAGAGTGTCCAGAGAAGGTCAGCCAGGATGATAAAGGGGGCTCATATTCATCCAGATGACAAATGGTAGAAGCAACTACAAGTTATTTTGCTTGGGAAGAGCAGACATGGAGACAGAATGACAACTATCTTCAAGCATTTAAATAATTGTCACATGGAAGAAGGATTAGATGTGTTTCTTTAATACCCAAAGGAGAAAAATAGGGACAAATGTTAGAAGTTAAAAAGATACCAATTTAGGCTTGAAAATTAAACAATTAGAACTTTCCCAAAAGTGAAATCTCTCTCTGGCTCAGAGATACTGGTTTCTCTTCATGGAAGGTCATCAAGCAAAGACTCAGAATGTTTTGGGGAATGTAGCAGAGAGATGTTTTTTTTCAGATACAGGTTGGAAAAAATGACAACTGAGATCCCATCTAACTCCAATTCTGTGATTTTATGAAGGTCACATGAACTCTCATCATTGTTTCTAGAGAAGGATGAACACAGCCCATCCAAACCCATTATCTGGCCCCATCCATCCTTAATCTAATAGAAAAACAGCAGATGGCAAATGGGCATTTTAATCCAAATCCTGAGCAGGCAGATACATCATCTGATAAGCTTGATCCGGCAAGGAACGTCCAAGTGGTTACCAGATTTTATTTCTACCTCCACAACGTCATCTGTTTACACCGCCTTATCTCTGTACACATAGCTACTGCTTCAGACCCTCATCAACTTTCTCCTGGACTATTTCAATAGCCTCCTAATTAGTCTCCCTGCCTCAAATCTCTCTCTTTATACTCCATCTTCCACCAAGCTGCCAAAGTGATTTTCCTAGAGTATAAGCCTGACTGTATCACCCTCCCTCCACTCCCCTCAACACACCCTTCAATAAACTCCAGTAGTTTCTTACTATCTTACTAGCTAGGATTCGATAGAAACTCCTTTGTTTGACATTTAAAACTCTCCAAAATCTGACTGCACCCGACCTTTCTGGCCTTCTTATACATTGCACCCCTCCACTCCCTCCACAGATCAGCCCTCCTGAACTATTTGCTATTCCTCACATGTGATATGTTCGATCTCTTCTCACTATGAGGTTACCCTGGATGCCTGCTGTGCCTAGAACATTCTCCAGCCTCATTTCCATCTTTTGAAATCCTCAATTTAACTGACTCCTGCAGAAGTCCTCCCAGCTGTTAGTCTCTTCCCCTTTAAAGTTATCTTGTATGAGTTTTTATTTTATTTTGTTTTATTTTTAATGAAGAGGGGAAGGTGAAAGAGAAAGGGGCACCAGGAATAGGATTTTCCCCAAAATGGGAAGAGAACAGAAAAAGTTCAGAAAGAATCATAGACAAATACAGAAGTTTTGAAAGTTACGTGTTGTAGCTAATATGGAAATATGTTTTGCGTGATTTTACATGTATAACAGTTATCACATTGTTTGCCCTCTCTATGGGCCTAGCGGGAGGGAGGAAATCTAGAACTCACAATAAAAAAAAAAGAATGTTAAAAAATAATATATAAGCCTTTTTTTAAAAAAAAAAAGAAAGAAGGAAAGAAAAATAAAATTACATGTTGATTTTACTTACTGTTGTTAAATAATTTTCCAGTTGTGTCTGACTCCCTGTGACCCCATTTGTTTTTTTTTAGTATAGACACTGAAGTGGTTTGCTACTTCCTTCTCCAGCTCACTTTACAGATGAGGAAACTGAGGAAAACAAGATTAAGGGACTTAACTCAGGGGCACACAGCTAGTAAATGTCTAAAGCCGGATTTGAAGATGAGTCTTCCTGACTTTAGGTCCAGCACTCTATCCATTGCACAGCCAAGCTAGATTTTATTATATACTTTTAAAGAAAAGCAAGTTGTCCATAATAGAGTTTTGCAGTTTCATGTATTGTACTATAATATGTATGGAAAGGTCAATTTTATTTAGTGAAGAATTTTTCAAAAGAGAAAAAACCCACAAAATTATTTTTATCCACTTTGTGTTTTGTAAATTCCTATATATGTTCCCCATGCCTGGAATGCTCTCCTTCTCTACTTCTGGCTCCTGACATTCCTTGTCTCTTTCAAGACTTGGCTCAAATTCCACCTTCCATAAGAAGAATTTATGTCTTCTCCTAGTGCCTTTCCTCAGAAATTACCTTCCATTTCCACTGTATATTTCCTGTATAAACGTAGTTACTTGTATGTTGTTTCTCACATTAAAATGTAAACTCCTAGAGGATGGAAACCAATTTTTTTAGCCTTTCCTTATATACCTAGTTCTTAATACATGCCTGGTAAACAGTAAGCACTTAACAAATGTTTGTTGACTGATTGATGGGGTGTTGATATTTAACACCTCATCAGAATGTAAGTTCCTTGAAGGCAGGGACTTTTTTTTTCTTTTCTCCTGTATATTCCCAGTTCTTGATGCACAGTGAGACTGAATCCTTACTGAAAGGGACTTTCAAGTCCTTTGAGGGCCAATTAGATCTTCCCATCAACTCACAGCAACCCCTAACTTCCTAAATCAGAAACTGTCTGTAAATATACCACTCCTGCACCCCAACCCCTATCCCTCTTGAATAGCTCTAGTTTTAGAAAAAGGAAGAAAAGCTATTATGCTGGGCAAGCTGTTTTTGGAGCTCGAATCTTCACAGAGGCTTAAGCCAGGTCTTAATGAGAAACCTCCCTCCTGGAGCTAGAGTTCAATTTGATGTCTATTGTTATTTTGCAAGCATCAAACCTCTGCATCCTCTCCTCCCCAGAACTTCATTCCTTGCACAGAGACAGTAATGAGGATTGCAGGTCTTTTGGAGTGAAAGACAACCCCACCTGTTGCTTTGAGTTTCCGTTCCAAAGCAAAGGCCAGTTTCATTTATCGCCCCAAGGCCTTTGGGCCAAACCTTCAGAGTTCATGAGTAGAAGAGTGAATGCATTTATTAAAAATCTTTGAACACGGAGACTCATATGCTCAATTAGCACTCCTTTGGGGGTTGGCTTTTGATTTGGATGCTGGATGACAATAAATCAAAGGATATTTTGGAGAGATAGAAACTAGAGGCTTATATAAAAGAGAAGTAGTGTCTTTGAAACTGGAATAATGTAGCCATGAAAACTCAGTGGAAAATGGTAGTCTTACATATATGTGTCAACTGTTGGGACCTACTGAATGGTGCTCAGCATTATCCTCACAGATTGTCTTTTTGGGTCCTTAATGGTTGCTGATTCACTACATCTAATGCTTTTGTAAATACAGCTGAGATTTTAAATGTGAAATAGGAAATATAATATAATTTTAATAATAATAATAATAGCTAGCATTTATATGGTGGTTTAGGGTTACAAAACACTTAGCAAATATCTCATTTGTTTTTCACAACAACCCTGAGATTTGGTGCTGTTATCATCCCTATTTTACAGATGAGGAAACTGAGATAGACAGAAGTTAAGTGACTTGCCTAGGGTCACAAAGCTAGTAAGTGTCTGAGGCCAGATTTGAACTTGGGTCTTCCTGATTCCAAGTCCAACATTCTATCTACTTCATTAGAAATGAGAGAGCAAAAAGGGTCAAAATATACATTTTTTCTCCCTTCAGGTTTATATTTAGTAGAAGAATGGAAATAAAATAACCCTCACTTTCTAGCAGACTGTAGCTGGATCTGTCTCTTTTTCCTGCGATTCTTCCTATTTCCTGAAGTGGTCCAACAGCCAAGTTTTCAGTGGGACTTTCATTAGTATGGATGATGTGACCTTGATGCTCAAACAACATTGAACTGATAACCTGAATGATCCTTCTGGGTGTTGTACCTCTGCTGCCATAGGCTAGGTCAGCCTCATTCCTTGGGATGCAGCTCTGACCAACCCACCATAAAAACCAGGGACAACACTCAACATAAAAAGAAAGCAGGATCAAGGGATTCTATTCATGAAGGGGTTTTCTATAGGGACTCTTGCTCCAAGGGACTCTAGAAATAGCTATGAGGCACATACAAAAAGAAAGTAATGAGGAAGGTGGAGGGGAGAACCTCCATCCGGGGCTAAGGAATATTGAATTCTGGCAATGTCTTCAGCTGTTCCATGTGGTTATGACCCCCATATCATTAATAGGAATAAATGAGCTAAAAGAGACTGAGATTTTTTTTTAAAAGTATTTTATTTTTTCCAATGATGTGTAAAGACAAATTTTAACATTCATTTTAAAAGATTTTTAATTTCCAAATTTTCTCCTTCCATCCCTCCCTCCCTAAGATGTAAGCAATTTGATATGGGTTGATATGCACAATCATGTAAAACGTATTTCCATATTAGTCATGTTGTGAAAGAAGAAACAGACCAAAAAGAAAAAAAAACACAAAAAAGTGAAAATAAAAATAAAGAAATGTGAAAAAGATTCTTTTTTAACAAATCTAAACTGTGACAATATTTCTTTTTGAAAAACTACATTTTTTGGCTTAATTCTTTTATCCCAGTCCCAGCAAGAGAGGAGCCTCTGGAACTAAAGAAGCAACATCATTGAAAATCACTCTGACACAAATTGGATCAGATACAACCGTGTTGTCTTTGGAAGTCTGTCTTTTGACTGATTTTGAATTTTAATAGGGTCATCAATTTACAGATGGAAGGAATCTTCAAGGTCATCTGGTATGTACATTCCCTAAAAGCAAGGACTTTTTCCTTTTTGTCCTTTTGTCCCCTGGGACCTAGGACAGTACCTGGCACCTAGTCGGTGCTTAATAAATGTGTCTTATGCCAATTGTATCCAATTACCTCATTTTGCAAATGAGAAGACTGAGGCTCAGAAAAATTAAGTGCCAACATCATTCAGGTTATGAGCTGGCACACCCAGGAATTGAACTCAAGTTATCTGACTGGAACTATAAACAGCCTTTAACAGAATGCTGCACTGTCAGTCAGGAAGACCTGTTCAAATCCTGCCTCCAATACTTATTAACTGGTTGATTCTGGGCAAGACACTTAACCTCTCTGAACTTTGATGGCCTTATCTGTAAAATGGGGGTAAGAATAGCATCTCCTTCACAAAGATATTTTGAGGAGCAAATCAGGTAATAATTGTAAAGTGCTTTGTAGACCTTAAGGCCTATATGTATTAAATATTATCATATGTGGGGCAGCCAGGTGGCACAGTGGATAAAGCACTGGGCTTGAAGTCAAGAAGACTCTTCTTTCTGAGTTTAAATTGGGCCTCAGACACTTACTAGCTGTGTGACCCTGGACCAGTCACCTGTTTACCTCAGTTTCCTCATCTGTAAAAAGAAGATAGAGAAGGAAATGGCAAACCACTCCAGTATCTCTGTCAAGAAAATTCCAAATGGGCTCATAAAGAGTTGGACTTGATTGAACAACAAATATATAATAATGTGAAGTAATATATAAATATGTAAAGTGCTTTGCAAATTGCTTTATAAATGTTTGTGAAATGCTTTATAAATGTTAGCTGTTATTATAGACCACTTAGCAGCAGAAATCTTGAACAGTAAGGCTGTGCCTACTTCAAAATAGATTTTTCTCTTTGGTGAGTTATATATACTGAAAGTGTAAAAAAATCACAGTGAGAGACTCTTGTTGCACCTAAGTGACCTTTCCTCACAGGCAAAGCAGTCTTCTCTAAGGATAATAGCTTGTTAAAAGAATTTCAGGCAACTCCTCACATTAAAACAAATAGGTTATATTAAGTCCCATAGCCAAGTGGACCACAGTGGGGGGATGACTCTCCTTTCTTGTGCCTTTAACTTATGCCTATTTTCTTTTCAACTAGATTTATTTGGTTGGTTCATTCATTCATTCAAAAAATATTGATGGAAGCTTAAGATGTCCCAGTCTTTCCAGCTAATCTTTGTTTTATCCCATTGTAGACAGGCCATGGAAAGAGGGACCGATTGAACCTAGTCCCCATGATTATAGTGACACAACTTTGGTCTCAAACTTATTTGGTTGAATTTGGCAGCTCCAGAATTTGAAGCTCTACCTGCCACCACCAAAATGGGCACCTTCAGCCATACTGCTTGGACTGGCAATGACATGAAAAGGCATCCTAAGAGCAAAATGAATCAGTGCTCAGTGACAAGTCCTGGAGATCCAAGCCATTCCCTCCCAAGCTTCTTATAAAGAAACTCATAACTTGTAATCACTCTCCCACTCATTTTATATCATTGGCTCTATCTGGAGACTAAAAAAAGTTCCCCTTTTATGCTCATTGGCAGTATCAATAGGTTTTTTTTTTATGCGTAAAAAAACAACAACTCCAAAACCATACACTTCTGCATTTATCCTCAGACATTACTTGGCTTCAATTCACAGTCAAGTCAACCATTCTTACTGCTTTCTACCCTTTTGTAAAAAGAAAACACCAAAGAAAACCACCTGCCAATCACTTCCTTCCATGCAGGAGCTGCTTTTGAAAAAGTAAATAAAGCAACAAGGAATGAGGAGGCTTATTGTGTTGATTTTGGAAGGAAAATGTGATAGCGGGCTCAGGACATGTTATTTAACTCTGAAGATGGATTGAAGTCAACCATGTAAATCAGAATGTGTCTGCATAGCTAGACCCAATCAGGAAATAGTAGAGCTAAGTGAAACCAAATTTAGCAAGCTCTGTCTTTCTTTTTAAAAGTGGTGTATCTTTATTTTCTTTTAGGTTTCTTGTAGGAATGTGTTTCTGTCGGAGATCTTTCAACACATTCATCAGAAGACAGTTTCTGGGTTTCCTTAGGAAGTGTCTACATCAAGTGTCCACACCAGGCAACTAGATTAAACCAGAACCCAAAGTTCTAGTTGTTTGGCTTGACCTCTGAATACAAAGGGGTTTTCTTGTGGGTTGGAATTTTCATTATTTGAAATCAAGAGTGCTTCTGTGGCCTTCCTATGGCTCTTTGGGTCACACTAATTTTACAGGTAAAAAAGATAGGATCAAATGGAAAACCAGAGCTCATAGTCATCAACAAGCATTTATTAAATACCTACTGTATATCAGACACTGTGCTAAGAATGGAGGATACAAAGCAAGGCAAAAGCAGTCCCTGCCCTCAAGGAGATCACAATGTGCGAGAGACAACATGAAAGGTAAATTGGGGATAACTCAGAGGAAATATATTAGAATTAAGGGGAACTGGGAGAGGCTTCCTGTAGAAGGTGGGATATTACAACTGGAAGGTGTGTTTAAAGATTATCTAATTCACATTTCTCATTTTGCAGATGAAAGTGAAGGCTGAAGAGGTTAAATGATTTGCCCATGGTTAATGTAATGACAGGGACAGCTAGGTGGTGCAATGGATAAAACACTAGGTTTGAAGTCAGGAAGACTCATCTTCATGGATTCAAATCTAGATTCAGACACTTACTAGCTGTATGACCTTGGGCAAGTCACTTAACCCTGTTTGCCTTAGTTTCCTCACCTGTAAAATGAGCTAGAGACAGACATGATTAAACAATAAAAATGACTGAAAGATAGTGACAAGAAATATTTGAATACTTGTTCCCTGACTTCAAATCTAGCACTGTTTTCACTTTATCAAATTCATTGTCTTCTGATTATTTGACTGACTATTAAAATATTGAAAAGTCATGACAAAAACCTTAGTCAGTACAATCTGGTTTCAAACACTGACTCAGACACTTCCTAGCTGTGTGACCCTGAGCAAGTCACTTAATTTCTCTGATCCTCAGTTTCCTCATCTGAAAAGTTGGGATAATACTAGTATCTCCTTCAGAAGGTTGTTGTAAGGATTGTAGTATCTTATATTTAACATTGGCAGGTGTCTTAGAAGTCATCTAACACAACCTCCTCATTTTAAAGATGAAGAAACAGAGGACTGAGAAGATGAATGGTTTTGCCCAAGGTAAGAGATAGTAAGTAAATGGTAGAGCTAGAACTTGAACCATATCTTTGGACTCCAAATCCAACATCCTTTCCCCTGTATCAGAAATCAAATGAGGGGCAGAGCCAAGATGGCAGAGTAAAAGCAGTGACTTGCTTGAGTTCTCCCCCAAACCCCTCCAGATAACTATAAAAAAAAATGACTCTAAACAAATTCTAAAGCAGCAGAATCCACAAAAAGACAGAGTGAAGCAAATTTCCAGCCAAAGACAGCATGAATGGTTGATGGGAAAGGTATATCATACCAGGTGGAGAGAGGAGCACAGTGCGGCATGGGCACACAGTCCGCAGGGAACCTGGAGCAGGCCTCAGAAGACTGAATCACAGGCAGCTGTGGCAGCTTCCAGACTTCTGAACCCACAAACACCAAAGACAACCTAGAAGGTCAGTGGGAAAAGTCTGTTTCTGTGGTGCTGAGAGAGGAGCATGGGGTCTCAGATCCAGTTCCTGAGAGCGTGGCCCCCGAGGTGGCACCGGCCTCCTGAGCTTCCAGCCCACAGACTGAGAGGGAATCAAGTGGCTGATCAGAGGGGGGTGGCAGGGATCTCTCTGTTGGTGCAGGATTCTCTTGTTTTGCCCATGCTCGGATCTGGGCCATAGTTCTGGGTGGCGGTCCTGGGGCAAGGAGGAGAGCTGGTGTGGCGGAGTTTGTAGTGGCTGTAGGGAGAAAACCCTCACAGTTCCCAGACAGAAAAGAGTACTTGTGGTCACTCATAGACCAGAACACAGGCCAGGAAAGGAATAAACACCTGTCCCTTGATCATAGCACCATGGAAGAAGTGAAAATTTACAGGTCCCTGGAAGTATCTCTGAAAATAGCTGCACAAAACCCCTGAAGCTTGGGACAGTACATTCTCCACACTGGAAACAGACCCTTACCTTAACAAAGAGTTTATAACTCAAATAATTGGCTGGGAACATGAGCAGGCAGCACAAAAGAGTCAGACTATATTATCTTACTTTGGTGAAAAAGAAGATCAAAACATACAACCAGAAGAAGACAACAAAGCCAAAGCTCCTACATCCAAAGCCTCCAAGAAAAATATGAATTGTTACCAGGGCATGGAAGAGCTCAAAAGGGATTTTGAGAAGCAAGTAAGGGAAGTAGAGGGAAAAACTGGGAAGAGAAATGAGAGTGATGCAAGAAAATCATGAAAAACAAGTCAACAGCTTGCTAAAGGAGACCCAAAAAAATACTGAAGAAAATAACACCTTAAAAAATAGCCTAACCCAAATGGCAAAAGAGGTCCAAAAAGCCAATGAGGAGAAGAATGCCCTAAAAAGCAAAATTGGCCAAATGGAAAAGGAAGTCCAAAAGTTTACTGAAGAAAATACTTCCTTAAAAATTAGAATGGAATTGGAAGCTAGTGACTTTATGAGAAATAAACACACTGTAAACAATCCAAAAGAATGAAAAATTAGAAGAGAATGTGAAATATCTCATTGGAAAAACAACTGACCTGGAAAATAGATCCAGGAGAGAGAATTTAAAAATTATTGGACTATCTGAAAGCCATGATCAAAAAAAAAGAGCCTAGACATCATCTTTCAAGAAATTATCAAGGAAAACTGCCCTGATATTTTAGAACCAGAGGGCAAAATAGAAATTGAAAAAAATCCACAAATCTCCTTCTGAAAGAGATCCCCAAAGGAAAACTCCTAGGAATATTGCAGCCAAAATCCAGAGTTCCCAGGTCAAGGAGAAAATATTACAAGCTGCCAGAAAGAAACAATTCAAGTACTGTGGAAACACAATCAGGATAGCAAGATTTAGCAGCTTCTACATTAAAGGACCACAGGGCATGGAATATAATATTCCAGAAGGCAAAGGAGATAGGATTACAACCAAGAATCACTTACCCAGAAAAACTGAGTATAATCCTTCAGGGGAAAAAATGGTCATTCAGTGAAATAGAGGACTTTCAAGCAGTAGTTGTGTATGTTGTTTTACAGGGTCTGCTTACATCACTTTGAATAAGTTCATAGAGGTTTTCCCATGTGTCTCTATATATCATGGTCATCATTTCTTATTCTACAATCATATTCCATTACTTTCACACACCATAATTTGTTTTGTCAGTTTCCCTTCATTGGGCATTTACTTTATTTTTAGCTCTTTGCTACTACAAAAAGTGCTATGGTCAATATTTTGGTATATCTGAAGTCTTTCATCACTGATTTACATGCAGCATGTGCCTAGAAGTGGAATTCCTATGTCAAAATGTTTGAATATGGCAGTCATTTTATTTGCATAGTTCCAAATTGCTTTACAGCAATTTGTTCTACCAATTGATAGATCCACCAACAGTGCATGAGTGTTTCTGCCTTTCCAAAATCCTTACAACATTGATTATTACCATCTTTTTGTCATCTTTGCCAAGTTGCTGGGTGTGAAGTGAAACCCCAGCCTTGTTTGAGTTTTCATGTCGCATATTATTAGTGATTGGGAGCATTTTTTGGTATGATTGTTAATAGTTTACAGTACCCTTGTTCACCAATTCCTTTTCACTTTACTTACTTATGTATAAGTACATTATATCCCTCCAGTGGAAGGAAAGTCCTTGAGGGTGAGGACCATTTTTTGTTTTTGTTGAGGGTGAGGACTTGTTTATGTATTTCTATCTCCAGTGGTAGCACAGTGCTTGACACACAGGAGACTGGGCCTAGACCTGTGTGATAACATTGGTATAGGGAATTCCCAGGTAAGGAAACTCCCTCTTGCAATGCAAGTAGGCAACTTCGCTGCAATTCATATTCTTATTAGAGAATAGCCCAGAGTGCTGAGGGTAGGTAGTCTGCTCAGGGGTTACACTACCATTGTGTGTCAGAGGCAGTATTTGAATACAAGTCTTCCTGGCTTTGAGGCCAACTCTCTTTCCATTATAATTAGCTGCTTCTCAGAACAGGCATTGAATAAAAACTTGTTGATTGATATCGTATAAAATTGTTTTCTAACCAAAACAACAATCAGTGAGCAAGACTCTTTAGGAATAGGACTAACACTTGGGATTTTGGATAAGGGGAAGCACTAAACTAAATAAAAGAGAGGTTGTGAAAGGAAGTTAGGGTATGGAAAAGCACCAGAGTCAAATTGTACTGGCTTCCTATTTTTTTTTTCCTAAGGGCAGTTAAGTGGCACAGTGGATAGAGTGACAGTCCTGTAGTCAGGAGGACCTGAGTTTCAATCTTGCCTCAGACACTTATTAACTGTGTGACCCTGGGCAAGTCACTTAACCCTCTTTCCCTCAGTTTCCTCATCTGTAAAATGAACTGGAGAAGGAAATGTCAAATCACTCCAGTATTTTTGCCAAGAAAACCCCAAGTGAGGTCATGAAGAGTTGGACACAGCTAACCTAAAACACAATAACAATTTTTCCAAAGAATTGGCTCTAAAGAGGCTAAGACTAAGAAATGTGGTCTTAGTACCTCTGAAGGGGGGGGGAAAAAGTATTATTTCTCTTTTTTTAAACCTCAAAAACTTTGGGTGCCTACAGCTTTACTCTCTACCATGTTGACATACAACTCCACCACTGAACTCAGGCAAATTAATCACTTGCTACCTCTTTGTTTCAGATCCTTCACCTGTGAAATAGGGACTATACTACTTCTCCTGAGAATGTCTTGAAGCTCCGTTAATGTGTGTAAACTACTTACAGATCCCCAAGGAGAAGCGATACACCAATGTTCTGGAATTTCAGCCTGCCCACTCTGGCCAGCCTCTAATGATCCAGTATAGGACTGAATAGAAAATGTTCTTCTTCTGTGCATGGTTAGTGAGGAAAAACAGCTTGTTTCTGTATCAGACCATTCTTGCTCCTTAGCATGAATCATAAACAGATATTTCTCAAACCACAGCACCCCCTTTTTGAAAGAGATGACTAGATTTTCAGGCCAGAGTTAAGAAGGGAATGTTGTCAGATATCCACATAGCATAACAAAACATCATTGCCAATTTCTGTTGCTTCGGGAAAGTTGCCATTCAATTGTTTCAGTCATGTACAACTCTTGCTGACCCCATTTGGGGTTCTCTTGGCAAAGGTACTAGAATAGTTTGCCATTTCCTTCTCCAGCTCATTTTCAGAGAAGGAAACAGAGGCAAACAGGGTTAAGTGATGGTCGTGCTGCTAGTATTTAAGGCCAGATTGGGGGATAAGTTAGACATTATCATTACCGTGAATAAGAGTTAATGCAGCAAAAACTGTCCCTTTCATGCCTTCCAACCTGTTCTTATGATGGTCCATGACCCCTGTAGCTCAGGCTTTGTGTAAATTTAAACTGTAGCTGGAGGAATTTAAGATATGAGTAAAAGTTTAATATAGTTGCTGCAATGACTATACCTATTACATTCTATACTATCCTATTTTATAGGGCATGAAAATTTCTCTGACATTATATGGGGGAAAATCATGCAAATGCTAATGCATCTGCATTCTCCTCTTTTATAGGTTTGCTTATTCCAAGTCAAGTCAGTTCAACAAGCATTTATTAGGGGGAAGAGAAGGCCATAAGCATTTATTAAGTGCCTACTGTGTTCTAGGCACTCTCCTAAATGCTTTGCAAATATTGTGTTATTTGATTCTCACAACAACCCTGCTAAGAAGGTGCTATTTTGGTCCCTATTTTTACTGAGATGGACAGAGATTAAATGACTTGCCCAAGGTCACACATCTATTAAGTGTCTGAGGCTGGATTTGAACTCGGTTCTTACTGATTCCAAGATCAGCACCTTCTTCACAGGGTTGTTGACTTCTCTTCCTTCTAATAAATGCACCACTGTAGTAATAAGGGCATAAGTAATAATTATGTGCTAGATGTTGTGACAAAAACTAAAAGTGAAAATAATATCTGACCTTGAGAAGCTTTGGATTCTACTAGAAGGGAGATAGATACTCAAACCTTCAAATGGATCAGTGGTTTCTTCTGTTTGGATGCCCCCTCCAATCTTAGTAAATGAAGGGCTAACAACAACAGTTGTCTTCTACAATGATTCAGATTGTGACCCAGAGCTGCTTGCCATCCTGTTGTTTGTGCCCTCATATAGGTTTGCCATAGAAGGTAAACTCAAGGTGCTGGGGAACTTGTTTGATTTTTCTCTCACGTTACAAAGATACTTATCATTCAGGCTGCTCACCTGTTGTTCCTTGATCTTACCAGATGACTAACTCACCATTTTTTTTTCAGTTGTATATTGCATGGATACCATCCTTTTACTTCAATTCTACTTCAACCGTCTTTATTTGTTTTATGTTGTAGCCTGCTCACACCCATCACATGGTATTCTATTATCCTCTGCGTGATGCTTGTTTTTCATTCCTCAGCGGCTATAGACCCACAGCCATACAATAACATTGGTAGGATATTGTCATTATTAGAGACCCCCAATTTTTTTTCCGAAGTTTGGGTTAAAGGAACTTTGAAATTGCCCAAAGGCAATTCACTTCATTCTTCCTACTTAATTCTGGGCCCATCTCATTGTACATTTGTATTGTCTGTCCTGTAAACACATGTCAAATGGAATATTTTTCATCCACTTTTTTTTTCTGCGTGCGTGGTTAGACTGAACTCTTTTAAGTGGTTACCTAGCCCTTTAAGAGGTTTTGCAATGCTCAAGGGCTTGTAGCAGCTAGCAAGATGTGGTGGATGTGCTCTTCAGTTGAGAATCTGCAATGGTTCTCACCTTTAATGTTGAAAACCTTTGGTGAGCATACAGTTCCCTACTTTATACTGTCCCTCACTTTTATAAGTAGAGAGTCATTTGACAAGATTATTTTTATTGTCACATTTTTCAAGGAATCTTGGCTAAATTTAATGTATGAATAGGAGACACCTATATGGAAGAAAGCCTTTAAGGCATAATTTTCCTCTACTAAATCAAATGTTCTTTAAAAAAAATCAAAAACCAATAATTGTAGGATGACTTTATGTTTTCTACATCAATTCAATTAATTGTAAATAAGTAAAGCCATAGTCTTCTGAAGATTATTGTTTATGAGAACATGTCTGTTTCTTACTAATACCCTAATTAAGGATTCATTTGGTGCATATGTAGATGACTTTCATTAAAATTTTTTGTAGATGAGAACATAGACAAATATGTCAGTAACAATTGATGCTTTCTTGGTTGCCTTTTTTTGGTATTAATAAGTCCCGAGATTTTCATTTTCCTGGACTCATACAGATGGTCTAAAGCTGTAATTCTTATCCTTTATCTGTGGTCTTCTTTCCTACCTCTGTGCCACTGTCACTGCTCAGATGGAAAGAGGCTTAAGCTAGGGGGTCATTTTATATTTACAAAAGTACACACATGGGGGCAGGTAGGTGGTGCAGTGGATAGAGCAATGGCCCTGGAATCAGGAGGACTGGAGTTCAAATCAAGCCTCAGACACATAACACTCACTAGCTGTGTGACTCTGGGCAAGTCACTTAATTGCAATTGCCTCACCAAAATAAATAAATGAATAAATAAAGTACCCAGATGAGTAACACCAGAATGTTTAACAATTTAACACGAAGCAATATGGTATCGAATTATCTTCCTTTCTTTCAGATCCCTTATGAGCCAATCCTTCAATGCCCTCAAAATTGTCACCACCTGCATAAATTTCCTCTACCTACATTTGGTCTGATCTGACTATTTTCTTTATTTTTCCCCCTTTTTTGTGTCCTTTCTACCTCCTCTGTAAGCACATCCAAGACTGTGGTATTAGTTTTCCAGAGTGATGACTTTATGGTTCTTAATGGTGAAAAAAGTCTGTTAGAAAACTCTTTGCAGATATTTCCTTTTTTCTTCTTTTGCTTGTCCTCTTCTCATTTTTCATCCTTAAATGACCCCAGGGATGACTTTGCTTACTTGAGTGTCTTGCCAAATTTTCTTCAAACTGATTTTACCCTTCACTGCTTCTCTCTGTTTTGTGAGACAATACTACTCATAATCTTCCATCATCCTTCTCCATATCATTCTACAAATGAGTTTATCTTCTAAACCATTGTTGCCTTTGGCTGCCATCTCTTTCCCCTTGGCAAGTGAGTGAAATGGGTGCTGACTAAGATGCTTTTTACACTCTTTTGGTTTTATTGCTATGAAAATGGATTTATATTGGTTAATCTTCTGATTAGAATTCTAGTCTGTGTCCTTGTCCTTTTTTCCATCAATCACCAATAACTTATTGAAATTGATAATGATTAGGCTGCTTCACTTGCATGTAATACTTTTCCTCATTTCTCTCTTCTAGCTTCCTACTGATTTTAATCTTTTCTCTAGCAAATTGATTGACTATACACAGAAAGCTAATTCAGGAATGGTTTCCATATCAGTGAAGAGTCATTTCCTTACTATTAATTTCATTTTGTGTGTGTGTATGTGTATGTGTGTGTGTGTGTTGATGTTTAGACCTTCCCATGCCCAGTGCCTTCTGATTCTTTTCTTGAAGAAATTATCTATCTAATCTGATCTATCTAGAATATATGTTTACAAACACATATATGCAAATGTATGTGTGTTTATATACAAACACATGTATTTATATACACATACAACCACATATGTACATTTGTATATACACACAAATGGCTTCCATGTAATCTACAAGTCTTTATCTTCTTTCATTCCTTTTTCATGGCCCATATTTTCCAATAATGTTTTTTCATTAACATCACATATTCCCATCTTTGCACTGAAGTCATTGAGTATCCTAGTGTATGTTGATTTAATTTGGAAATTCTTTTTTCAAAAAAATTTTATAATTTATTTTGATTTATCAACAATCACTTCCATATGTTTTTGAGTTTAAAATTTTTCTCCCCCTTCCTTCCCACCACCCTTCCCAACATGGTGCACAATCTGATATAGGCTCTACACATACATTCCTATTAAACATATTTTCACATTAGTGATGCTGTAAGTAAAAATTTGAACCAATAAGGGGAACCATCAGAAAGAGGAAACAAAACTCAACAGAAGAGAAAAAAATAGCAATTCAACTTCCATAGTTCTTTCTTTGGATGTGGATAGTATTTTCCATCATGTGGCTTTTGGAGATGTCTAAGATGCTTGTATTGCTGGGAAGGGTTAAGTTTATCAATATTAGTCATCACACAATGTGGCTGTTATTGTATACAACATTCTCTTGGTACTGCTCACTTCACTGAGCATCAGACCATACAAGTCTTTCCAGGTTTTTCTGAAGTCAACCTGTTTATCATTTCTTATAGCACAATAGTATTCCATTATATTCTTATACCACAACTTGCTCAGCCATTCCCCATTTGATGGGCATCCTTTCAGTTTCAAATTCCTTGCCACCAGAAAAAGAGCTGCTATGAATATTTTTGTACATGTGGGTCCTTTTCCCATTTGTATGATCTCTTTGGGATATAGCCCTAGAAGTGCTATTGCTGGGTATGCATATTTTTATAGCCCTTTGGGCATGGTTCCAAATTGCTTTCCAAAATAGTTGGATCACTTCACAACTCCACCAACAATGCATTAGTATTCCAATTTTCCCACATCTTCTCCAACATTTATCATTTTCCTGTTTTGTCATGTTGGCCAATCTGATAGGTGTGATGTGGTACCTCAGAGTTGTTTTGATTTGTATTTCTCTAATCAATAGTGATTTAGAGAATTTTTTCATATGACTATAGATGGCTTTAATTTCTTCATCTGAGAACTGCCTGTTCATATCCTTTGACCATTTCTCAATTGGGGAATGACTTGTATTCTTATAGATTTGACTTAATTCTCTATGTATTTTAGAAATAAGGGCCTTATCAGAAACATTGGTTGTAAAAATTCTTTCCCAATTTTCTACCTTCCTTCTAATTTTACTTGCATTGGCTTTGTTTGTGCAAAAACTTTTCAATTTAATGTAATCAAAGTTATCTATTTTGCTTTTTTTAATGTTCTCTATCTCCTATTTGGTCATGAATTCTTCTGCTCCCCATAGATCTGATAGGCAAACTATTCTTTGCTCTCCCAGTTTGCTTATAGTATCAACCTCTATATCTAAATCGTTAACCCATTTTGACTTTATTTTGGTATGTGGGTGTGAGATTTGGGTCTATGCCTAGTTTCTGCCATACTCTTTTCAAGTTTTCCCAGCAGTTTTTTTTCAAAGAGTGGGTTCTTATCCCAGAAGCTGGGGTCTTTGGGATTATCAAATAATAGATTACTATAGTCATTGACTACTGTGTCTTGAATATTTAACCTTGGAAGTTCTTACTAAGAGATCTTCAAAGAATTTTTCTACCTTATCATTTCCTGTAATGCACCTTTGTATATAAACTGAAATTATTTTCATGGTGGCCATTTTGCAAATACCTATCACAAGCATTGGAATACAAGATGACCAAATGCCCCATTAAATGATGTTTCTTGTTGTCTTTGAGCACACAATGAAATCAACTCCAGAAATTCCTTAATACCCCTCTCCAAGGAAAACCTGTGAGTCACCTTCAATTTAGCTACAAGTTCCTTCTCTCCTCTGGTTTCATTTAAAGTGAGAATATGAAGACTGAAATCATTCAGTACCTTTAATGGTTTCTCCATTTGTGAGTCGTTTGTTAGGGATTGCATAGGTAGGCCACCAATAGCCAAGTTAAAGCTTATAGAAGGCCTGAAAACTATGATTCTTAGCACTCTTTGACCCATTTTCCATCCTTCTGGCACTGTCATTCCTTAAATGGAAGAACCTCTTCTAGCCCTCCTAGGACTGAGGACCATTTGGTCTTTGCAAATGTGCAAGGATCTATACATGCAAAAATATACAAAGTCAATACAAAGCAATTTGGAGTGAGAGTGGAGGAGGAGTTCACATTAACCATAACTTTCAAAATAAACACTTCCAAATGGGTGACAATTCAGTTCAGAAGTAGCAGGAACGAATTAGGTATTTAACAAAATCTTGTTGATTGATTAAATGGTGCCTGCCATATGTTAGTACTTTTCAAAATACTTTCATATTCATGGCAAAATCAAGTCAAGTCAAGGAACATTTATTAAGAAATTGATGTGTGCTAAGATCTGGGGAGACAAAGAAAGGCAAAAAATAAAAAGGTTCCCACTGTCCAGGAGATAACATGCAAACAACTTTGTGCATACAAGATGTATATAGGTTACACTGGAAACAATCTTGAAGGGAAGGCAGGGATTGGGGTGGGGTAGGATGGGTGTGCAGGGTTGGGGAGGGATTGGGATTGTTAAAGGCCTCTTACAGAAGGTAGAATCTGAGCTGGAGGGAATAATGAAAGCCAGGGGGCAGAGATGAAAACAGAATGCATTTCCGACAAGGAGGATAGCCACTGAAAAGGTAGAGTTAGGAGATGGAGTGTCACATCCTAGAAACAGCATAAGACCAGTGTTGCTGTCTTGTAGAATAGTAGAAGTTAGCAGTTTACAAGATAAAAGAGTACTGGATTTAGAGTCAGAGAACTTGGTCTATAACCCTCCCCTGCCACTTTTTCCCATTTAGTGATAGTGATTTTGGGTCAGTCATTTCAATTTTCTGGGGCCTTAGTTTCTATACCTTTAAAATGGGTGAATTGAATAGAGCTGCCAGCTCTAAGCCTGTGATTCTATGGTGGCTCACTCTTGCCACATTGAGCCAGTCCAGTATTCTGGAGCCTGATATAACCTGCTGTGCATGGAGAACAGACTTACATAAGTCCATATTGGGATCCCCAAATATAAGTGGGCACAGCATCCATAGGTTCTATGAGTATGTGTATATCCCTGAGATTATGGTCACAAAAGTATGATCTTCCAGTATGAATTAGGGCAAAGTGAGGCAGAGTCGTCAGAAGAAGTCTTCAAGTGACTGAGGGACTAGGAGGAAGAAGGAGTCATATTCATCAATTCCAGTTCCCTTAAGTGGGGGTGGGGATTGTTGGTAGTTTTGGACATTAAAAGCATAGCTAGCCTTCTCTCAGGCAAAACTATGAAGTAGATGAAGGCTGTGTGCATTGCTCCTTGGCTGGCCCTTTTTGTGACCTTCTTCTTGCTACTGCCATGGAGGACAGTGTATCCAATTCCCCCCAAAAGGATTCTTTTTAATGATAAGATTCCACAGACGCTCCTGTTTGCAGATAACTTGTGCTGATTCAACCAAGGCCTAGAATATTACTGAGTCCATTTAATTAGATCCATAATTACTCAAATGAAATGATCATGAACATTGATATGGGAAATAATTTTTTTAAAATAATAGCTATCACTTATATACCAATTTAAGGTATGCAAAGTGATTTATATATGTTGTATCATGGTCCTCACAACAACTGTGTGAAGCCAGTGACATTATTAGCCCCACTTTACAGATGAGGAAAATAAGAAGAGTTAAGTGACTTCCCCGGGTTCATATAGACCTTAAGTATCTGAGGCAGGATTTGAACTTGACTCTAAGACCAGCATGATGTATAGAAAGCCACTGAGAAGAATTCTAATTGTCTGACTTTGGCATACGGTGGATGGGCAGTTCATTTAGTTAGTTAATTGGGACCTTGGATAGATGCTTCAGATGGATGTTGAACTGAACCTAGGATTGGACAAAAAGAGGAGAATGATCTTGGTTGCCTTTGTGAAATTGATCAGTGCCTTCAATAGTACCAGATACAAATAAATAGACAAACAAATAAAGAGAAAGAATGGGAATAAGCATTTATATAGTGCTTACCATGAGTCAAGAGATAAACACTTTTCTTTTTACAAATAACAAAACAAAAACAGAACAACCCCAAGCAAACACAACAACCCATATCTATTTTAGTTCTCAACCTCTTTCTGTGTCACAGACTCTTTTAGCAGTTTAATGAAGTTTATCATTCTTAGAGTATTGTTTTTAATGTGCAAAATAAAATCCACTGGGTTACAAAGGAAACCACTTATATTTAAAAATTTATCAAAATATTAAAACAAACAAACAAGTTTTTAGACCCTATGGAATATCATTCTCCTCCCCCCCCTCCACAGTTCATCACCTCCCCACCCCACCCCATTGCATTTTCCTTTTGTGCTTTGTCTTTCCTTTGTAAATTGTAAGGTACCTTAAGGCAGGGAGTTTTTTTTTTCTTTCTTATTTGTATGCCCAGTGCTTAGTACATGGTAGGGGCTTATAAACAATAAGCAATATAACAACAGACATAAATAATATAAATACTAAGCATTAGTTTATTTAATTGAATTGAAAGAGGAATTGCCTGTCTCCTCATGATGATCTTGATAGGTTGAGGGTGCTGGAATCTCTTTAGTGCTCTCTATTATACTGAGCCCATCTAGTTCACTAGCCCTGTGCACATTTTCATTAAGGAATCTGTTATATCCATTTAGATAAAAAATTAACAGAAATAATATGGGATTGTGAATGAACGAATGAGTGAGTGAATGGATGGAAAAGCATATATTAAGTGCTTAGTATGTGCCAAACACTATGCTAAGTGCTGAGGATACACATGCAGAAGTGAGACAATTGCTATCCTCAGGTTGCTTAAATTCCAATGGGGGAGGCAACACATATTGGGGAAGTAATGAAAAGAGAGAATTGTCTTGTTTGGGAAAACACAAGGATGGCATGTGGATACATTCAGCAATATTCAACCCCTGGAAAGGGATTGACATTCCTTTTCTAGTGTCAATGACAGTACTGGTTTTGTTACAGTTCAAGAGCTGGAAGGATGGGGTGGGGAAGAGAAGCACATGAGAGACTTCAGGGTAAAATATCAAGGTCTAGTGGTCCAGAGGGTGTGGTGATAGACAGGGTAGATGGCAAGAACCTGGTTGAGGCAGAATGTGAAGCATGGCTGGGGATGGCTAGATTTAATGGAGTAGGTAATTCATTCGCTAATCATGAAAACAGGTGCCTGATGGACAGAATTCTAGAGCTAACAAAGCTAATTCCCTCAGGAAGCCTCAGATGCAATGTAGATTGCAAGGTCTAGTTGTTTGGAGGTTACAATGCAAAATAGGGGGGATGGCAAGAAATGTCAAAAATAACTTTGGGGCTTGGAGTAAGATGACCAGGGCTCAAAGCAGATGTCCCTATGAAATTGACTAGCTATGTGACCATGGACAACTTTTCTCCTTTTCTCTTCATCTAGGAATCCCTTGAAAAAAATTGCTCTCTTCCTTTCCCCAGTCTCTGACAATGAGATGGGGCCCATCTGGACCCAGATGACTCCAGAGGAGAAAGAGGCTGGTGACCTTGCACAGCTCCCCCTCACTTGCAAGTCATGGCATCATCTTCCTGATGTCATGATCCTCTTTGAGAACAAAGGACAAAAAACAATGAAGATGACAAGATAGTCCTACTTCTTGCCAAGGCCAATCCCTCTACATATAGCCTTGATTTCATACCTTCCCCATTCTCTCTCTCTCTCTCTCTCTCTCTCTCTCTCTCTCTTTCTCTCTCTCCTTCCTCTTTCCCCCTCTCCTCTTTCTCTTATTTACTTCATCAGCTCCCATGTATATAATCATCATCTTTATGCCAATGACTTCCCAGATCTTTATATAACTATGTATATCAAGCCCTAATCTTTCTCTTGAGCTCCAATCCTTCATTACCAATTGCTTATTGAACATTTCAAACTGAATGTCTCCTGGACATGTCAAATTCAACATGTTCAAAATGCAATTCATTATTTTTTCCCCAGATCTGCCCCTTTTCCAAGCATCCCTATTTTGACCAATGACGCTATCGTTCTTCTAGTCACCACAATGATACTCCTCATTCTCCCTCATTTCAGATATCCAATGAGCTAATAAATCTAGTCATTTCTACTACCACAACACCTTCTCTCTACTCATAGAGCTGCTGCATTAGTACAGGCTCTCATCACCTCTTGCCTATATTATTGTTAAGTCCTGCTAATTGATCTCTTTCTGCCTCGAGTTCTGCTCTTTTCAGTCCATCTTTCACATCGTTGCCAAAGTGATTTTCCTTAAGGCCATATGTGACCATGTTAATAAACTTAAAAGGCTTCCCATTGTCCTATAATCAAATATAAATTTTTCTGTTTAGTTTTTTAAAGTCTTCACAACCTAGTCCCAGCCTATCTTTCCATCCTCATTGGACATAACTCACCCTTTCAGACTCCAAGATGTAGCCAAATTGTCCTTTTATTTGCTTTTTTTTCCCACATGCAACAACACTCCTGATTCCATCTCTGTGTCTTTGCACTGGCTCTCCCCCATGCCTTGAATTCACTTGCTCCTTACCTTCACCTCATCTTGTTTCAAGACGCAACTCAAGCATCACCCTCAGCTTCTGGTGTTCTCTCTCTGAAGTACTTTCTATTTTGCATTATTCGTTTTTTGTTTATTCTTACATTCTTATATATTTCCTTATTGTCTCCATCACTTGGATATAAGCTCCTAGTGAGTAGGGATTGTTTCATTTATTATATCTATATCCAACACATCTAACCCAAAGTGTGGCACATAGGAGGCTTGTTGATTAATTGACTGAAGTAACTTAATCTCTTGGAATTTCAATGCCTTCATCAGTTCCTTCCAGAAATTTATGGTATATATCTTATATTGATTTGTCTGTGCATATGCTACACTTCTTCAGTAGAATGTAAGTTCCCTGGGGACAGGGGCTATTTTGATTTTGGCTTTGTACTCCCAGAGCCACTAAGAAGCAGTCTGGCATAGGGGATAAAGAGTTGACCTTGGAGTCACTATGATATGGATTCAAGTCCTGTTTCTGACCCATACTTGACTGTGTGAACCTGGGCAAGCCATGTAATCTCTCATTGCTCCATGCTATAATCTAAGATTATAAATTACAGAGTAGGTGCTGAGCTGCATTGGTGCTAGGACTTTCCTCATTGGGAATTCCCTATGCCAATAAAAATTACCTTGTCTAAAAACATTCCTCCATTCCCCAGTACCTTGCATATAATAGGCACTTAATAAATGCTTGTTATATAAATGAATGAAATGAGGATAATAACATCTTTAGTAACTAACTATCTGAGAAGGGTTTTTTTCAGGCTCAAGTAAGACAATAAATACAAAGCTCCTTGTGAAATTGAAAGATCTATATAAATGTCAGTTAAGATAATTCCACTGAGTTATCTGGGGCTATGAAATAATGGTGGTAAGAAGTGAGAGGGAAAGAGACAATAAAAAGGAGTCCCTAGACTGGAGCCCTTATTCTAGGGAGGCAGCTATGGTATAGCAAATTGATCATGGGATCTGGAATAAGAAAATGTGGATTCACTTCTTTGTTTTGCTACATGATGTGAAGTTTGGCAAAAATACATATTTCTTTGAGCTGATCACTTTATCTGTAAAGTAGGATAATTATACATGCCTTCACAGGGCTGATTTAAAGATAGAATAAGGTTGGTCAAGTGCTTTGTGAACCAGAAAGTGCCAAACAAATGCTAGCTATCATCATCATCATCAGCAGCAGCAGCAGCAGCAGCATCAAAGCTGCGTTATTAGAGTTGAATTATCTTGCATTGTATTTGACTTCAGAAGTTGGGCCAATGATGCTGGATTGTCAAAAGTCACATCCTTCTTTATTCAATTTTTTTTTTAACTTTCATTTCTTGCCTTCTCTTCCACAGGAGGTTTTTGTGTGTGTTTTTTAAATGCTTTCCTTCATTATCTTATTTGGAAAAGCAACAACAATACCCAGAGCTGCCAATAGTGACCTCTAAGTGACTCTTCCAGCTCCAGGATTCTATTGCTCTATAGCTCATCTCTTTGGGAAATCACCAACCATATTTTGGAGAATTCTTAGTCTCAAATGAGGTGTTTTTTTTTTAAAAGTTTCTCCTTGGACCTTATGTTATGGTACATTAAAATTGGCCCAGTTATCAACTTAATTAAGAAATCTAGGTAAAAGATAATTTAATCAAATATTTGATTATACTTGGGAATAATGAGGTCTAAAAATCCCAGAAAAGTGGGGTCTTGCTTAGCTTGGAGGTACATTGATTGGTAGAGAGAGATGTATATTGAAACAGAGAAGAGAAATCTCTAATGGCATCTGAATTTCCCTTGGGAAGGAAAAGAAAGTTCACATGATGTGTATTTCTGCTTAATTGTTGCTGGAAGCCATATTGTCCATGTATTCTTTCATTCATTCATTTGTCTATTCTTCCATTCATGGGTCCATTCCTTCATTCATCAAACATTTTATTAAGCACTTACTATGCTCAATGTTCTATGTTAGGTTTGGGAGAGAAATATATCAATACTCTGCTCTCAAAGAACTAATAGGGACAGCTAGATGGTGCAGAGCATAGAGCTCCAGTCTTGGAGTCAGGAGGACCTGAGTTCAAATCCAGCCTCAGACATTTGACACTTACTAGCTGTGTGACCCTGGGTAAATCACTTAACCCAAATTGCCTCACCAAAAAAAGAAAAGCACTAGTAATAATATATTCGTTATATGAAAGGCTGTCTCACTTCTCTCCTTTCTTTCAACTTCTCCAAATAAGGATAACTACACACACACACACACACACACACACACACACACACACACACACACAAATAAATATGACATAAATCAGGATACAAGAAGTATGAAGAAGCAACATAGCAGTATAGTTTAAGAGTAGGACTTCAAATTATCAAGACCTGTGTTCTAGTAATGCCTTTGACAGGTGCTGACTATATGACCATAGATACTTCAAGCATGGAAAGTACTGAGAAGGCGCTGGCTTGAACTGGTAGAGAAAACTGCCTGGGCATTCCCTATACCAATGAAATTACAATCTTGTCCTTATCCCAATTAGGTTAAAAGCAATCTCTGACCCTATGACGACTTAGACACATAATTTTTTTTTAAATTTGAAATTATATTGGGAAAAAAAGAAACCATGTAAAAAAGATTCACCATTTCATGTATATCATCTTTTCCCCCTTGTTCTTTACATGTGGAAATGTTCGCATGTGTTAACATTTATCATGTTCATAATTCAAATTTTAAAAAGGAAATTAGATTAAGATTACCAACCCCAAGAGTTTGGTGGAGGGTGTCTTTAATAGGTCAAAGACAAACTAGTAGAATATCCCATTAATCTTGCTATTTGTTTATAGTCGATGAGTAACAAAATGTTTATTAAGCCCCTACCACTTGCCAAGCATTGTGTGAAGGGCTGGGGATACAAACACAAAAAAGACAGTCTTTGCCTTCAAGGAGCTTATGGTCTAACAGGGGAAGACAACACACGAAAGAAAACTGAAAGGGGAAGAGGTTTTATAGAGAAGCTCTATCTTAAGAATTATGTCACTAAGTTCACTGATTAGCTTTAAGCTTTATTTTTTGTCAAAGAATTGACCCCATGTAGAAAGTGGATCTTCCCAAAGTTGAGACCAAAAAGGAGGGAGGGAGAAGAAGGAGGAATGATAAGGGGGAATCTGTGCCTGTTTAGGGCTGGTGTTCACTGTTACCTGAGTCCCTGCAAAGAGGAAGAGAGTCAAGCTGAGTTTGGTGTGTGTACTGATGCTGTCCTCCTATGAGTCTTACAGTCAGTGGTGCATAAAGCTTGTCAGTTATTTAGAGCATGACATGTACCAGTTGCTGTGTCCCTGGTTAGTCATAGTTTACATGCACACGTGTGTGTGTGTGTGTGTGTGTGTGTGTATGTGTGTGTGTGTGTGTAGGGTGTGTATGTGTATGAGAGTACGTGAAATAAAATGCTTTGGTTCAAATAATCAGTTGCACAAATATGGGTCAGGATAGGAATGAAGTTCACATGAAAATCTGGGAGTTTTGATGAACTTTAAGCTCAGTGAGCCAATGGTCAAAGAAACACAAAAAAAACCCCAAATAAAACCCTAACTCAATTAGCAAGGGAGCAGAACAGGAGTTGTATGGTAGTCCTATTCTGTAAAACCTTGGTCAGTGTATATTTAACATGCTGTTTTAAGTTCTGGGCACTATTTTATGCCACATGAAGAACATTTAGGAATGCATTGGTAATTTAAAATACAGCCTCCTTAGAAACGATCAGAACATCACAGGATAATAATAACAATAATAGATAGTGTTGTAGGAAAAACACTAACAAGTTGGAAAGATTTCAGAGGAGAGACATTCTACATCATTGGGATTAGGGGTGGGGCATCCCCATGCTCAGGAAAATCCACATAAAATTTTTTTAGCCCTCCCTTCATACCAGAGAAGTCTGAATTATTATGGTATTAAGAGATAAAATATGTTGATATTATATAATATTGCACATATATTTCATGCATTTTTGGGGTTCCAAATGTTTTCTGTGTATTGTCTGTGGGTTCTGCAAAACTCCCAAATTCCCATTTAATTTTTTTTTTTTAGGCAATGGGGTTAAGTGACTTGCCCAGGGTCACATAGCTGATAAGTGTCAAGTGTTTGGTCTGAGGCCGGATTTGAACTCAGGTCCTCCTGACTTTAGGGCCGGTGCTCTATCCACTGCGCCACCTAGCTGCCCCCCCCCATTTAATTTCTTATGCCAACTTGTGATATATCAAGACTCTGATGGGGAAAGTCATGATATGGAAGGGAAGGGATAACAACATCTCTTTCTACTCACACAGTCATCACATTCTTTTTGTTCATCATTTGTTTTGAAGAGGACCAATGACGTCACAAGGTGATGCCTTGACTTGTGCATGAATTAGACTTAAATGAGGCAGACTTGCACAGAGTTGTCAGCCTCACTCTCTCTTCCAGAACCATTAATGTCCAGTGGCAAGACAAAAGTCAGGATGACTGACCATAGCCTGGGATATAGTGGATGACCTTTGCATCTTTGCTGTCTGGCCAAGCTCTGAGCACTCCACAATACCTGCTTCATCCGCCTTCGTGGCTGTTGGAACAAATTGTTTTCAGCTGTCTGTTCCACAGGGAGAAGTCTTCACATGCTTGGGGTAGACATCCCCCTAACTCACGGACAGATCTGAGGCCTATTGGTTGCCCTTAACCTGGTGTAGCCCATCTGCCAAGACAGTTTTACCAGGGCATGGCTGCTGTGCATACTCTAGTTTCCTTGTAGCCCCAGGTGAGAATTGGGTGAAAGGTGGACACCAAAAGTGGATGAGAAGCCCTGAAAAGGGCTTTACAAACCCTCACACCAGAGGTGCTAGTCCTCCCTGAGCACTTCATATACCCCAAGTCACCACCTTAATTCAGTCCCCTAACGCGTCTTGTCTGGACTATTGAAATAGCCTTCTAACAGATGTCCTTGCCTCAAGTCTTTCCTCAAGACAATCCATTCAACTTCCCCCCTCCCCCCCATCCTAATAAATTCCAGTGGCTTCCTATTATCTTCAGGATCAAATATGAAATTCTCTCTTTGGCACTTAAAACCCTTCTTAACTTGGCCCCTTCCTGTCTTTCTAGTCTTCCTTCCCTTTGCTCCCCTTTGCAAATTCTATCGTCCAGCAATACCAGGCTACTTTTTGTACCGTCACCACGACACTCCATCTCTCAGTCACTGAGTCTTTGCATTAGCTGCCCTCACCCCCAACTCCCATGTCTAGAGTACTCTGACCCCTTACCTATGCTTCTTGACATCCCTGGCTTCTTTCATGATTCAACTCAAACACCGTCTCATGCAGTAAGGTCTCTCCATTCTCCCTAATTAATATAGCTTTCCTCCCGAAGTTAACCTTTCTTATACTCTGTTTCAAAGGGGAATATTTCTATATACTTACATGTTATATCCCTTTATTATTATGTAAGCTTCTAGAGGACACAAACTGTTTTTGTGTTTTTGCCTTCCTTTGTATATCCAGACCTTAGCACAGTGTCTGACACATTTTTGTTGTTTAGTCATTTTTCAATCCTGTCCAACTCTTCATGACTGCACTTGGGGTTTTATTGGCAAAGATACTGGAGTGGTTTGCCATTTCCTTCTCCTGTTCATTTTACAGATGAGGAAACTGAGGCAGAGTTAAGTGATTTGGCCAAGGTCACACAGCTAGTAAATGTCAGAGGCCAGATTTAAACTCAGGAGGATAAGTCTTCCTGACTCCAGGCCTGGTGCTCTATCTACTGCACCACCTGGCTGCCTGATATATATTAAATACTTAATAAACACTTGTCGATTGATTGATAGATAGTTTTTCTTACACAAAATGTTAATTGGCTTCTCCTTCTCTAATCACACTTTTTTTAATCCATCCTATGCTCTATCCGGTAAATCTTCTTAAACACACAACTCTCTGCTTAAAACCTTCAATGACTTCCCATTGCATCCAGTATAAGGTTCAAACATCTCATCCTGGGGTTCACAGTCTTCATCTATCTTACTTTTCCTTGTTCTTACTCCACCGCACATAACATATGCACTGGTTAAATGAAACCACTTGCTTTTTTTTTCTGGATAAACCTTGCACTACCTTTGCTCTTACCTGGGATATCTTTCCTCCTCTAACCTACTGAAATCCTCTCTGTTTTTCAAGGCCCAAATCAGATACCATATCCTTTACAGCTACAGATGAGCTCTTCTTTTTCTCACCTCCGTAGAGTTTTTGATTCCTCTTACGAATTTTTACTTTGTATTGTAGTTATTTGTAAGTGTCTTTCTCTCTACTCTTTTAAGTTCCAAATTCTTGGAGGTTTGGGAATGATCTATTTTTTCATCTTTGCATTCCCTTAAGGGCAGATAGATGGCTCAGTGGATAGCTTGCTAGGCCTGGAATCAGGAAGACTCATCTTTCCGAGTTCAAATCTGGCCTTAGATCCTTATTAGCTGTGGGACCCCGGGTAAGTCATTTGACCCTGTTTGCCTCAGTTTCCTCATCTGTCAAATGAGCTGGAGAAGGAAATGGCAAACCACTCCAGCATCCTTGCCAAGAAAACACCAAATGGGGTCACGAAGAGTTGGACATGACTGAAACAATAGAACAACAAGAAAATTCCCTGAAATGTTCAAATCAGTATCTTCACATTGAAAGTACTTGATAAATATTAGTTGAATTGAATACTAAGGCAACATGAATCAAGGAATTATAGATTTAGAGCTGGAAGGGACCCTGGAGCTCCAACTTCAACTCCCCTATTTTACAGATGAGAAAACTGAGACTCAGGGAGACTTGCTCAAGGTCATATTAGAAGGAATTCATAAAGCTGAGATTTGAATTTCAGCCCTATGATTCCAAATTCTTTATTCTTAGCACTGTACCATGCTGTCACCTAGGCTAACTGTCCATCCCTGGCCGTTGGAGTTCTTGAATCACACAATCAAACATGAAGTACATTTAAAACTTTATTGGTCATTTAGAACACAGGAATGTTAGGAATGTTCAGAAGATCATAGGATGATAACAACAACATATATATTTTATAAATTTATATAGTATTTAAAGGTTTACAAAGTACTTTACAAATATCTAATTTTATCCTTTACAACCACCCTGGGAGGTAATTGCTATAATTATCTTAATTTTACAGATGAGAAAACTGAGGCTGAGAGAGGATAGGTGGTTTTCTTAGGGTCACACAGCTAGTGTCTGAGGTTAAATTTGGACTCAGGCCTTCCCGACTCCAGGGCCAGCCCTTTGTCTATCACATTATTTATATTTAGACCTGAAAGGAAACTTAGAGGTCATCTAGTCTAACTCCATCCTTTCATAGATGTGGAAACTGATGCCTAGAGAGGGGAAGTGACCTTCCTAAGGCCACTCAGCTGGTTAGTGGCAGATCTAAGATACAAAATAAGGTCTGTTGACCCTTAATTCAGCACTCACTCCATTGTACCTTGCTGGCTCTAATTCCACACAGGGAAATTGTGTTTGGCTATGTCATAATTGAATGAAAAACACCTTTACAAGCACAACAGCTCTGTGGTTGGTGCTGATTTAACCCCATTACCCTTCTACTATTTCTGGGCAAATACGTTATGGGAGATGGGGCCTCTCTAAAGCAATCAGAGGCCTCCCATGAAGTTCAGTCTGGATCACCTGTGTGAATGTCAGCTGGCCTGATGGAGTTGCTTGAGACTAGAGCAAACATTTTAATGCAGAAGGCTCATCTGTTACAAGAGTTGGCAGATTACCACCCTGAAGAGTGTTAATTGCAGTCCCTATAGATGCTGCTTCTTAAAATCAGGGATTAAAGTTGTCTGTAACCTGAACAATGCTGAAGCCTGTTTCTATCAAACAGGTAATTTATTCCAGCTGTTTGGCACTGTAATCTTCCAGAGCTTTTCCCCAAAGTTACCATTAGCTCCAGGCAATCTCAAAAGTAATGCATTGGTTAGAGTGAAATGATTTTTTTTTAAAGTCTCTCAGAAAGGAGTTGATGATTTCCTTGGGAGTAGGTTTCTCCATAACACCTGGCATTAACACTAGTTCACCCTCTTGTTTTCTCTGCAGATGAGAAAACCCTTGGGTTTGTCCTTTACCCTGTAGACCAGAAATAGTCCCATATACAGCCACTCCCAGAATGACCACACTCTCTTGAAACCAGGCGACTGCATAACATAACACAAAAGGCATCTGTACAAAATGTTTGAGGCCCAAGGGTCAGATAAATGTGGTCATGTCTGTTTTCCAGAATAGGAGTAAAGGGTGTTTGTGTGTTGAAAGGAGAAGCTAGGGATCGTGGGGCAGGAATGAGGATGAAGTGAAAGAGCCTCCTAGGTTCAAATCAAGTTTACAGAAAATGAAGCAATCAGATGATCCATGTAGGAGAGTTTTCTTTCCCCAGTGGGGAGATATTAACCTGGTTCATTGCCATTCCTGTCTATGATTGCCTCATGGTCATTCATCATATGTCCATTTTATTTGCATTCTAACAGACTGTGCCCCAGTGGACCTAGGTTACCAAGTTTGGTGCTGAAGGTGGCTTACTGTGTTGGCCACATACTTTAGAACTGACAATGAAGAAACCTAGGGGAAAGTATACAAGATAAGAGGTAAAATCTAAAATTGATACTGAATTAATTTAGAGTCTTTCATTTTTAAAATTTATTTTATTCTTAATTTATGGAATAAAATAAGCATTTCTATGACATAGGGCAATAAAAAGATGATTGCACATGAAACTGAAAATCTACTATGCACAACTTGCTATTTCTTTCAAATACACAGCAAAATTATCATGTAAATTTCTTTTTTTTTCTTCTCTCCCTCTGCCCTGCCATAGAGATGGCTACCATTAGCCACAAATAGGTGTGTGTGTGTATGTATGTATATACACACACACACCTATATATACATACACACGCATATATATGCATATACACATATATATGAAAAATCATTCTGTACATATTTCTATTTATCAGTTCTTTCTCTGGATACAGACAGCATCTTTCTTCATATATCCTTTATAGTTAATTTGGGTATTTACTATAGAAAAAATAACTTATTTGCTCAAAGTCATTCTTAAAACAATATTGCTATCACTGTATGCAATATTCTCTTGGTTTTGCCCCCCATTCCACTCTATATTATTTTGCACAAGTCTTTCCATGTTTTTCTAAGATCACTGAGCTCATCATTTCTTATAGTGCAGTAGTATTCCATCACAATCACATGACACAACTTGTTCAGCCATTCCCCGATTGATGGGCATTCCTGCAATTTGCGGTTCTTTGCCACCACAAAGAGAACTGCTCTATAAACATTTTAGAACATATAGGTTCTTTTCCTTTTTCCCTAATTATCTTTGGAAATCTACCAAGCAGTGATATATAGTGTAGAGTCTTATTTTATTCTATTTTTTTTTTTGGTGAGGCATTTGGGGTTAAGTGACTTGCCCAGAAGTCACACAGCTAGTAAGTGTTATGTGTGTGAGGTCAGATTTGAACTCAGGCCCTCCTGACTCTAGAGTCAGTGCTCTATCCACTGCACCGCCTAACTGCCCCAAGTCTTTTTTTTTTTTAACAAAAGCATATACCCATGAAACATATCTACATCTTCTTGGCAAAGAGGTAGACTACATGTATGGAAAAGGCACATTCTTTAAGATATGGCCATTGTGCCTAATTGTACTTACTTGTTGTACTCATTAGAGACATTTTCATTTTTGCCTTTGTATCTATGGTGCTTAGCAGAATGCTCTGTACAAAATAGGAAGCTTAATAACCATTAGTTGAATTGAATTGATTTTTTTTTTGGTCACCTTATGTAAGACAAGAAAGATAGAGTTGTGCAGTAGATAGAGAGCCAGCCTTGGAGCTAGGAAGACCTGGGCTCAAGTCCTACCCCTAACACATTATTGCTGTGTGATAGGCAAGAGACTCTACCTCTCAGTATTCTAGGCCACTCTCTAAAACTATCAGTCTCTGAGAAGGTACCAGTCTTCAGTAATAGAGGTAGTTTCCTCATCTGGGAGTTCCCTATACCAATGCAACCCACAGGCTAGTCTGTATCCCTTACAAAGTAGGAATAATGTTTCTTGAGGGGAAGGGCCATATCTTTTCCATGTTATAAAACCTTAAAAACTTTGGCTATATAACATCAAAGCATCGAATCTTCTATCCTGATGTTTTGTCTACAAAATCCGTTGGAATGAAATTTTGACTGGCTATTTCGTGAAGTCTGACCATGAATTACTATGCTTCCCACAGCCAGTTTTTTATATGCCTTCTATTTCTTTTCTTTCTCTCAGAATTACCCAATCCAGTGCCCTGTATGTGACAGGTGCTTAAAAATGCTGTTGACCAGCGGCTCAACACATCACCAATATTTAACTGTGATGATCCTCAGACATTAGGGTATTTCCAGGAAAAATAAAATTTCAAGATGTTGGTTCCTGAAGCATCATTTGCCACAAAGCTTTAAATGCAGGGAAAAGAGCCTTTGTTTGCTAGCTACTTCATTGAGATGAACTTGGCATTTTCTTTTCTGTGTTATGATGGACAACTCACTTAATCTCTCTGAGCCCAAGTTTCCTTCCCTGGCAAATGGTAGACCTCCCTTGTGCCCAGGTGTGTGCCCAGGTGTGTGTTGGTAACTGTTTAAGCTCTCCAGAAAAGAAAAAGAAAGGTAGGCAGGACATACTTTTAAGTTTAATCTGCTTTATTAATGTTTCCTCCATCACCTTCTTAAGTCTAGACAATCAACAAAATGATATATTAAGCCCTGATTTCTAGTGATTGCTGATTTCAAGATGTAAATACTGGCTCCAGAGCCAATCTAGCTCCAAAATCTAGCTTGTATCAATTGTGAGGAACATTTTTTATAAACCTCAATTTGTTCTGGAAATGCAAGGTGGTTGTATTATTATTATATCTCTCAGGGATACTTGGTTTCCTTTTGGATTTTGATTTCCTGCTAACCATGAGAATACTGAAATCATAGTGAAATTAGGTGAAATCCCAGGCAGAGAGGCAGCTTGGTGTATTTGATGTGATCTTCAGTCTTGGAGTCAGGAAGCCTTGTGTTCAAGTCCTGGTTCTAACACCTTGTGTGTGGGTAGGGACTTAATAAATGCTTTTGATTTGACTTGACTTGAGTATGTGGCCAAGTCATTCACCTGTCAGTTTCCTAGACAACTCTCACAAAACAAAGTTGCTTGTCTGATCAGTGAGAAAGAGTTTGTATAGTAGGAGTTCCCTATACAGACACTCTCATAGAGTCAGACCAAGGAAGGAAAAAAAAAGCTGTAGAATAGTATCTTCCAAGAAACAAAGTGTGAGCACCTTAATGAATTGCTCCTTTTTGTTCTCTGGGAGCTGTCTATTTATTGATGAGTTTGTACGCCTTTCTCTCTAAATGGAAAGGATAGGCCTATTTAGCAAGCAGATGAGGTTGGGAACTCAGGTGGAGATATTCCAGAAATAATATCCAGATGGAAAACAAGATGTGAAAGGGCATAAAGCTTGAATTGAACATCCCCCAGAGAGAAAAAGCAATAAGCTACTTAATGAGCCAACCGATTTCAACAGGAAATTATTGAAAAAAGAATTTTTTGAAGGACACCTAGGGGCATTTCAGAGAGCACAGAGCCAAAAAAAAAATGCTAGAGGGAAAAAAGGATATAGCCCTATTCAACATGGAATAAGATGGAGGGAGGGAAAGTTCATTAAAAATAGGACAGTCCAGAGTCTTGACATCAATGATTCTCAGGACTCATGTGCTTAAATCACATAATAATCTCACAGATATATTTTCTTAGAGGAGTTATAGCATCTGCCTTGTACCTCTGGGGAAAAAAAAAAAGGTCAGCACAGAAAGAATTTAGCACTGGTTGTGGAAGTGTGATTAAGGTCAAGGTAGAGATTAAGCCATGTAACAGAGTGATCCAAATTTCCCCTCTAGTCCCTCATCACTGAGACTGGTTAGAGAGAACATATGTTTTTCACACTTGAGGAATGTGCTGCCTAAATTATCCATTACTAATGAATTCTAAAGTGCTTTGGCAAGTGGGAATTCCTCCTTAAGATCAAAGGATTAAATAGATCTAGAGCTGAAGGATCCTTAGGGATGATCCAAGACCTACTGCATCATTTCATAAATGAGGAAACTGAGGACCAGAAAGTGTTTTGCCCAAGGTCACACAAATGGTAAATGACAGAATAAGGGCTTTGACCTTGGATTCCATGACTACAAATTGAGTACTCTTTCTACTGTATACATGGAGATTATGCATATAGAGAACATGAATGACCAAGGACCATGCATGAGTGCCTAGCAAAAGTAGATGCTTAATAAATGTGTGTTGGTTTGATTTTACTTGACACACATCTGTGTGTATGTACAACATCTGTGTGTATGTACACATGAGTACATGTGTACACATGAGTACATGTATACACATGCACATGTATACACACATATATGCACACATGAGGTATGTGTATATATGTACAATATGGTCACATGTCTTCTCTTAAATGTATACCTTTCCCCCACTATTTTATGATACCAATGAAAGAATATGACCAATATGTTTGGAGTGGAGAGTATCAGGGAATTTTTTTTAATTGATATTTAATTTACTACATTGCTTGATTAGATATTCTTTGTTTTGAAATCATGCGGCCTCTCACTTGCTGGTAAACACTCTGATGGAGGCTCATAAGCTATGGTTTTGTCTAGGTGCTGACCTACAGAGGACATCAAACCTCAAACTTGGGGTAGTTTTTTTTAGGGCCGCACACATAGGGGTCACCCACATAAAGGGGGTGGCTCAGGAATTACATTTTTACTATTGCTATTATTTACATTATATTTATGCTCCATTGTGTTAAATTTTTTTTTAAAAAATTTTCTTGCTAAATAATCCTATTCTAATGAAGACCAAATTATTTAAAAATAAATAGGTATAAAGGCAATGAACTAATAAAAAATAGTTAATGCCAATGAGATTATATATCAGTATAGATCTCTTCCAATCCCTCCCCAGACTGAGAAAAGAGGGAAAATGATTTTGGGAACCTTGACGTGAGTGTCTAAATTTGGAAATGGCAGAGATATTTAATATTAGAGTATTCTAGACTTTTTTAGTCAATGAACTAGAGTCCTCCCTCATGAACTGATGCTACACTAAAGCAAACTATCTGGATAGAGAGTGACATTTGGTAGATCATTTAGATACCTCTCTCTTTATGACACCATTGATCTGGATGTCTAACACGAGGAGATACCCAGACACCTACATGTTTGGCATGGTAGCTGTGTGAGTGTTCAGTGGATAGAAGCCATGAGAGAGATGCAGAGAGGCTGAGACAGTAGAATTGCCAATTAATTGGTCTTAGCAGATTTGAATCAGTACTAAATAACTCTTGCCTGCTATGAATGTTTCAGGCTATCCCACATACTTATTTCCATATTTCCTGCTACAGCCACATCTTTGGAAGACCAGAAAGAAATTTCTTATCACCCAAAGTCCTTGGCATCACCTAATGGTTCAATATCAGAAACGGATATGATTTTATCAGTGGAAATGATGTTAAAGAGGCAGTGTGCTTTACCATTGGACTCTAAAGACCATGGGATCTTTCCATATGCCTCGCAGCTAAACTCTTCCATGTATGTTTTCTCCCCCATTAAAATGTGAGCTCCTTGAGAGGAGGGGTTATCTTATTTTTCTGTGTCCTTAGCACAGCACTTTGTACATTGTTAAGTGTTTAATAAATGCTTGGTTTGATTGGAGAAAATTGTATTTTCTTCACTGAGACCAAAAATCAGGGAACAGGCTGGCTTTGCTACCATTAGGGTATCAGGTTAGATTTGCTGAAGGGACCATTACAATCAACAACGTTAGTGCTAATGGCAAAGTCAGGTCATCTTATATCTTAGTATTACATGTGTTTGTTTTCCAATAACGGTTTACATGTTTCCCCATGAGACTGGAAAATCTATGTTGGACACACTTGCTGCCTAAATTTCATATTTCGGGGAGGCACTCTGGAACCAGCACAAGGAGAGGCTGATGTTAATAAGATATCACATCTGTATGCCTTGCCTGTCTAGAATGTTTGTTTCCCAGTAGAGATTTTCAGAAACTATGAGCAAAGAAGCCGTAATTCTGTCAACACTACACACCACAGGAGCAGGGGGTTAGGACTTCATCCTTGGAAACTCCACAATCCAACCAGTTTTGTAAAACTGGAATGAAAAAAGGAAGACTCATACTAGGCTCTGGTAAAGATACAGTTAAAGCCTTGGTCTTAAAAGCTATTGAGAGAAATGGAAATGGCTGAGTATCTGACTGCCTATGAGTCCACCCCTGATGTGTGTGCTATATGGCCACTCAGGATCTACAGGGAAACAAGCCTGCCTCTTCTGAAAGGGAATATGACCTTAAGCAGTGAGTATCTCCCACTGGAGTCCAGGCTTTTTTAGTATAAAACAGTTCCTTGAGGTTTTCATTTTCCAGTGATTGTCTTACAGCTTGGCTGGGATTAGGAGATCAAATCAAAACCAGAAGTCGACTTTCAACCACTGTCAGCCTGGCCCATGCAAATTGGAATTTTCGCCCGCCTGGAGTGGCTCCACCCAAGACTTCTGGCTTCAACTTCCCTTGGTTAAGATTCTAGTCAGTAAAAGAGAGGATAACCAGAAGCCTGTTAAAATCAAGGAGGCCCCCTCTTCTTCCTCTGCATTGTGGAGGGCAGGCTTCTCTTGATTCTTTGCTAAAATATCATGTCAAAAATACGAACTTATTTTGTGATAAGGTCAAAATACCACTTATGGAAAGGTGACCATGACATTCTAGTATGGTCCAGTGATTGTCCAATTCTTTTTGGAGGTGTGACATCTTATCACTTCATTTTATGACAGTTCCTAAGCCTCTCCAACCTTCCCCCCCCCCCAAGTTGTTCCTGCCGGCCATCTTTCCACTTTCTCTCTGTCCCTGAAAGCCTCTCCTCTACTACCCCCAACACACTCACCTGAACCCTTTTCTGCTTTGATTCAGTCGTTTACATTTGGCACAGTTGCCCTATTGTTTCCCTAAGCACCTCCCCCTCATTCCTCATCCAAGGCTCCAGGTTTGTGCTGAGCTCTACCCCACTGTGGGAGAAGGAAGGAAGAAAAACAGAGCTTTTTTACATATAGATGAAGAAACCGAGGCCCAGAGAGGAAGTGACTTGCCCAACCTCACACAGTTAGTAAGTGGCAGAGTCTGCCTTTGAACCTAGGGCTTCTGACTTTGAATTCAGAGTTTTTTTTCCATTAGATCACCTTATAGGATAAGACTTGTTGATACGCACACATACACACACACACACACACACACACACACACACACACACAATCTATTCCTGATGAGAATGAAATGCAAAATAACTTTGAGAATTCTATTATGAGACAAGAAAAACACAGCATTAGGGGTAATAGATCTGCATGGAGACCCCAAGTGCTGTATTTTTCTTGCCTCATAGTAGAATTCCCATAGTTATTTTGCATTTCATTCTCATCAGGAATAGAATATACAGAATGGCTTGAACCCAAGCATCCAATAATTGGGAATGACTGAAATAGTGATGGCATATAAATGTAATGGAATGTTACTATGCCATAAGAAGTGATGAATTAAACTTCAGAGAACCATAGAAAGTAGAGCAGAGTAAAGAATGTAGAATGAAAAGAACAAACTATAAAATGACTAAAACAAAGTAGTAAATAAAGCAAAGGGAGACCATTAAACTCTAGTCAATTAGAATAGACAATTCTATTACCACACTGTCAAAATTAAAGGATATGCTGCTCTTTTCTGCTAATAATTGACAGTATGACTTCTTTTTTTTGGGGGGGGATATAAAATTTTTTTCTAAACTCTAGAGTTAATGTAGTGTAGTAAACAGAGCTCAGGGTAATGAATCATGAAGAGGAGGGTTCAAATACCACCTCTGACACCTATTGTTGGTGTGACATTGGGTGAGTCACTTATGTGCCTCAAGCAATTCCCAGAGTAAATCTATTAAGTCACACATAAGTTACTATCTGTCAGTGGAGGATTTTCTTCACTGACAAAATCATAGTTCCTTCTCTATTATTTATTCACAGTTTATTCAGAATTTGTGCCTAGCACACACTATAGCAGGCCCTTAATAAATTCTCATTGATTGTTGGGAAGTATCTATCAGGTCAAAATAACATATATGTGTATATACATTATATGTATATATATATACATATATCCATATACCTATACACACACATGCACACACAGACATACATACTCTCTTCAGCTGTAACCCCAGTCCCAAAGTCCATTGGTATGGGCTCTCTCCGTATTAGTGGAGATCAATGCCCTGTTCCTGTGCAAGGGGAAGAGTGGACTTGGCAAGAACAGGAGAAAGGACAGCTCTTGAGTTCTCTTCAGGCTTCGGGTCTTTAAAGTTTTCTCTGCTACTTTTTTTTTTAATAGCTGAGTCTCTTTGGGCTCTTCAGTTGCTTCAATCAGGCTTCAAGCTTTAAGAGAAAGGAGAGAAGGTGAACAGGGACACTCTTCAGGCTGCTGAAGGAAAACACTCTTAGAAGGAGCCAACATAAAAGAAGCTGGCAGTCTCCATCATATCTCTATCCCCAGATTGCTACACCAAAGACTTCAGGGAATTTGCCCTAGAGATCTAGGACTGACTCGCTGTCTCTGTCTCTCTCTGTCCATTTCAGTCTGTCTGTTTCTCTCTCTCTCTCTCTCTCTCTCTCTCTCTCTCTCTCTCTCTCTCTCTCTCTCTCTCTGTGTCTGTGTTCCTCTCTCTTTTAATTGAGCTGAGTTACCTCAATCCCAATGGGAGAGATTCTTCATTCTGTATTATCTGGTATGTAGTCTCCTATGTATGACTTTCTTTCAGTTCTGTTTTGCCATTGAATTTGGCAAATGGATTTCCTTGATAAGTTCTATGTGTGTTCATTGTATTTGGTGAGAAGGGACCAAGCCTTGAACATATGTTTCCCCTATTATTGACATAATGATAAAAAGTTGGCTTGAATCTGAAAAACATATCCCTACAGAAATAATGTTAAAGGGAGCAGAGGTATAACATTAGCCTGGTAACCCCTCTCTCTGAGGACAGCAGCATGGCTTTTACCTCCTGCTTCCCTCCACCTGGCAGGAATTAAAGGTAAGGGGAGAAACAAACAATCAATAAACATTTATTAAGTGCCTACTATATGCTAGGCATTATGCTAAGCACATGGAGAAGAGGAGAGAGATGTCTATTCTGCCACCTTTTGAGCCACATAATAAACTCATGTTTCATGTGGGGGATAACTCTCACCACTCACATATATATACATACACATATAAATAAATGGTTTTTAGAAAGAAATGAACAAATCCAAAAAGAGTTTGGAAAAAATAAAATTGTTTTAGGGGAAAAAAAGATGTTTAAATAGCAGTCCTGTTGTTAGGGAGGCCTAGGCTGGGGGATTGGTTGAGTATGGGAATTCCAAGCTGTAGTAGGGTTAAAGCTGAATGGGTATCTGCACTAATTCTTGCAACAATATATTGAGACTCCAGGAACAGAGGGCTACTAGGCTGCCTAAGGAGGGATGAATTGACCCCAGGCTGGAAATGTAGAATAGATGAAAGCCTCTATGCTGGTCAGTACTGGAATTGGTGCAATGAGTGGCCACTGTACTTTGAACCTAATTGATATAAGACGGCCCCACCTCAAAAAACAAGAACTGACCAACTAATTAAATACACAAATGAGTAAATATGTATGTATATACATACACACACACACACACATATATATATATATACACATACATACATGCATAAATGCATATATACAAGAAAAATTACTTAAATATTTGGATGAGTATACCATGTGAATTATTGATTGGAGCTCACTTAATCACACTGAGTTGTCTCTATCCTCCATTTCTAATCACCCATTCATTTTTAGAAGCATTAATGCCAGAAACAAAACATACTCTTAGGCATTTTCAGAAAATAGTTCGATTGTGACCAGGTGATATGTACGCTTGTTTTATCTGTGCTACTGACAAGGTGCTGCTAGGATCCTGCATAAAGGCATGCTTATTGAATTGAGAAGTAGGAGGCACCTTCTGCAGAACCTGTCAATAAGAGGTGGCAATTTTGTTTCATTTTGATTTATTCCTCTGTATTTAAAAAATGACTTTGGGCTTCTCCTGAGCAATTCGAAGCAGTTATGGTTCTTAATAAATGGTCTTACCATTACTCTTTCAGTATTACCAAAAGTTATTTCTTTAGACACACTAGCAAATCTAAAGGCAAAGCATAGAAATAGCAAGGGTTTGGGACCTTGGGGACTGAGATGCCGTTGAAGAACTATGTAGAAAAACCTTGACAACATCTGGCTTTTGTATGCTCAGCCCTGTGCTATGTTATCAGTTTGTTACTAAGTCATAAGGGAAAAGAATCAATTTGGCTTCACAATCTCTCCACATGCAGGAAAGATATTGCAACATTTGTTTCTGAAAGAGTCTAGCTGTTTCACACAATTCAAGCTCATGGAAACAATTGTAAATATAACCAGTTATGCTGTGGGCCCCCCAAATAAGGTGTTAACATAAAACTCCAATTCAACTCAATTCGAATGGCTTCAACAAACATCAATCCAATTCTAAGTGCAAGGCATTGTAACAGACACTAGAGGAAAAAGACAAAAAAAATTGTCCCTGTCTTCAAGAAGCTTACATTCTATTATGGATAATACACATGTACACAGTTAAATAAATACAAAGCATATAAAAAGTTTTTTTGGTTTGTTTTTTAAAGAGAGAGAAATTGCAACTGGAAAATCAGGGAAAGATCTAATGTAGGAAGCACTTGAGCTGGACTTTAGAGGATGTTACGGGCATGAGACGGGAAAGAGGAGGGAGTATATTCCAGATATTAGGAAAATTGGTGTGAAGGCACGAAAGAAATATGCACTAGATTTTGTGATCTTTCAAAAACGTGGTAGCAAAGGAGATTATTTCTCTCCAAAGAATTATTCATTGCTTCTGGAAACAAATACTTCATTGCCTCATGTAGAAAGATAAGTACTGATACAACCCGGAAAAGATGAGAAGTAACTAGGTCCTATGACGGCTCTGTGGTCAACAGCCACAAAGTTCTAGAACATTCCTTAAGTGAAGGATAAGGGCAAATAATTACATTGTTCTTATCATTGTGTAGCTTTCTTTTCTAGCTTTGGATTTTCAAGGATTTTGTTTATTTCAGGCCAGGATGGCAGTTGGAGCAAACAGCAGAAGGGGGAAGACTTTAGCCCATTCCTGGGAAGGTGAGAGATGAAGGACAAGAGGGATGCTATCAGTATCATGGAGACAAAAATGATGGCTTGGCTAATAGAGTCACATGACAATAAGTTGGGGTCTAAAATAAAGATGTAGTTAATGCTTTGGCTGCTCAAATAGGCAAATAGAAAAAATACCTGGCTAAGATCAAATGTGACTACATGTTGGCTCTTGACTAGAATATATCCATTAACTATGGCATATTATCATCTCTACCTAATAACAATCAGAAATCTAAGAAGACAAAAGTTTGGTCAGCAAAAACTAAATGTCTTTAGTTTAAAAATAAGGGGTGTGTGTGTGTGTGTATATATATATATATATATATATATATACACACACACACACACACACACACACATGCACACATATTGTTGTTTGTCTTTGTTTTTAAAGAGGACTAATGACATCATGGGTGATGTCTTGACTTGTGCATGAATTGTATTTAAGAGAGGCAGACCTGCACGAAGTCATCAGCCTCACTCTCTCTTCCAAAGTCATCACAGTCCAGTGGCAAGACAAATGTTAGGATGGATGACTGGTAATGGCCTGGGATGCAAGGATGACCTTGGTATCTTCGATGTCTAACCAAGCTCTAAAAGTCTAAGTGCTCCACAGCACCTGCTTCAGCTGCCTTCATGGCTATTGGAACAAATTGTTATCCACCCTTTCTGTCTGGGGAATTGTTTACATGCTTGGGGTAGACAGGCCCCCTAACTCACCAAGGGTTTGAGACCCCTCAGTTACTCTCAACCTGGTTTAGCCCAACTGCTGAGACAAATTTACAGCGGTGTGGCTGCTGCTTACACTACAGCTTCTTGGAGCCACAGATGAGAGCTGGGTGACAGGCAGATACCAAAGGTGGATGAGTAGCCTGGAAAAGAGCTTAGCAGGCTTTCACACCATAAGTGCTAGTCATCTCTGAACACAAACACACACACACACACACAGTATATGTGGATGTGTATATATATGTATGCATATATACATATACGTATACATATACATATATATATATATAATTCAAGTGCCCCTCACTGAAATTCACAGATCACATTTGTTCTACCACCTCTCATTTAATTTTACTTAATTTCTCTTCCTATTCCTTAACAATAGAATAAAAAAAAAACAATAGCATTATATTTCAGGATGAGGGAGGGGGGCAGCATTTGAGCAATACGGTATGTCTTAGTCCCCTCTCTTATAACTAGTATGTCAATTAATAGTTATTTAGTGCCTAATATGTGCCAGGTACTGTGCTAAGTTCTAGGGACACAGAGAAAGGCAAAATACAGTTCTTTAGCCCCATGCATAACGTAGTGTTATTTAAGCCAATAACTCTGATCACTTCAGGAGGTCCTCACTATCCCCACTTGCCACTTGGCCCTATTTAGTAATTTGTACTTGCAGAGCCTACCCTTTGGAAAAGTATCATTCAGTCAGCATGGTACAACATTGACTCTGGAGTCAGAAGACCTGGGCTGAAATCTCTCCTCTAATGGTTACTACCTATGTTACTCTCCTGGGCTTCAGTTTCTTCATCTATAAGATGATCAGGCTGAACAGACTAGCCCCCAAAGTTCTTTCCAGGTCTAAATCTGTTGTCCTATGAATTTGACTCAACTACTATTTGCTAAGCATTTACTCTGTGCCAGGAACCATGTTAACATCTACAAAGAGGAAGAATATGATATCCCTGGCTTTAAGGCCCTTCAAATTCAGTGAGCGGCATTTGGGAGAACAGTTGTTGTTCAGTCATTTAACTTGTGTCCAAGTCTTTGTGACTCCATTTCAGGTTTTCTTGGCAAAGATATTAGAGTGGTTTGTCAATTCATTTTCCAAACACAAGTACCTAAATAGCTATGGTATAAGGTAGTATAGCGTAAGTACAATATGGAGTCCAGAGGAGGAAGAGATCCGATTGGAAAGACCATGAAAGTCTCCATGGAGAATGTAACATGTGAGTTAGCATTGAAGGATAGGTAAGATTTTGATAGGTGATAGAAAGAGGGAGGCGTTTCATGTGGAGGGAACAGTGTAAGCAAAAAGGCAAGGAAGCGAGAAGCTTCAGGGCTGAACAGAAAGCAGTCCAGTTTGACTGGAGTGTATGGTATTTGTAGAGGAGTAGAGAGCGGTATGGCTGGAAAGGTGACTTGAAATACTATTGGAGAAGTCTTTAAATACCAAGTTGGGGGTGTGCATTTTATTTGGTGGGAATGGAGAGCCTTTAAAAACTTTTGAGCAAAGAAGTATTTCAGGAAGGTTAATGTGGCAGTTGGGTAACACCAGTAAGGGTAACTCAAAGGGACACTATTGGACCATTGTTGACTTTCACTTCACCACACTTCTCATCCCCCTTTCTGTGTCCGTTTCATTATAATAAATGTTGCATTTGATGCACAGGTGCTCTACTCCTGCCTCAAGCTCAGTGTTTATGAGAAGAGGGGTAGGGAAGGTAAGAATATGGTTGAAGGTTCCCAGCAGGCCCGCACTCCTTGCTTACAGCCACCAAACTGGAGTTGGAAACAACTCTGGGAATTAGCAGCCTAAGTGCTCCCTTTATACGAGATACAATTTTGCATATAGCTAACTCTGAGTTTTCTAATACAAAGAGAAGCAGGTTATTCAGTGGTGATATGAAAGGAGGAGGGATTTGTCTGAGAAAGGTAAGGTGTCTAGGAATTTGGGGTTTGTTTTCCTTTTTTCCCCATTTTAAACATTTTTTATTTGAAGTTTTGAGTTCCAAATTCCATTTCTCCCTTCCTATGTCCTTTCCCCCCTCCTTGAGATGGTAAGCAATCAGATATAGGTTATACATGTGCAATTATGTAAAACGTTTCCATGTCAGTAATTTTGTACAATAAGATGAATAAAAGGAAAAAAATGAAAGAAAGAAGGTTGAAAATAGCATTCTTCAATCTAAATTCAATCAATATCAGTTCTTACTCTGGAGGCAGATAGCATGTTTCATCATTAGTCCTTTGGGATTGTCTTGGATCATTTTATTGCTGGGAATAACAAAGTTATTCATAGTTTATCGAACAATATTGCTGTTACTAGGTACAACATTCTCCTGGTTCTTCACTTCACTATGCATCAGTTCATGTAAGTCTTCACATGCTTGTCATTTCTTATGGCACAATAATATTCCATTACAATCATATATCACAGCTTGTTTAGCCATTCCCCAATTGAAGGGCATCCTTTTGATTTCCAATTCTTAGCCACCACAAAAAGAGCTGAGATACACACACACACACACACACACACACACACACACACACACACACACACACACACACACTTTAACAAATAGGTCCTTTCCCCCTTTTTTGGTTGTCTTTGGGGTTTGTTTTCTACTCGTGTTAGTACAACAGGGCCTCTCCATGTCGGGCATATTTTGGAAAGTGTAGTACTGAGAACCCTAAGTCTAAATGTGGGATATGGAGTATAGAGAGATTTCTTATTCTGCTTCTTAGAAGAACAAGTTAACAGGTTACCAGGTGGTATCACAAACAGCAATCTGGCCTTTCAGCTTCTAGTTGAGGTTGAGATGCTTAAGAAATTTGGAAAACTAAATGAAATCTGTTTCCAGAAAACCAAATGAGTTCTTCTTTAATGAGGAAGAACACTCTGTATCCAAATTCCAAACCAATTAAAAAAGCTGATCAATAAAGAAAAAGTAAACATTGTAACTATGCAGAATAAATCAGAAGGACTTGAAATGCAGATGGGGAGGGAACCAGCGCCTAAAAGCCCAGATATTAATCATGACATACATAAAAGGTGACTTGTCTTTACATAAATTTAAAGCCACACCTGGAGTTTTTCATTTTAGTGGCACTTATATAGAGAGAAATTGGGCTGCACACGATTTTACAAAAGCATTCGTTCACAAGGTATTGTACTAAGCACTTGGGATAAATACACAAAATGAGAAACAGTGCAGTGGCAGATGGCAAGTGTCCACGTGCTAAAGAGGCCAGATGCTAAAAAAGATATAGGAATGAAAGCCAGAAATGGAAAGTCCATCTCTGAGCTCCAAGAGAAGGGGAGGAGGTTTTCCCCCAGTAAATCTTTCTTGGCTTGAGAAAGTATGTATGGAAAGAGGGGTCAATGCTGTGTGAGCCCAAAAGAGAGTTAATTTTAGGTAAATGGGACTGTCTCAAGAGATGGCAGACTTGGTTCTCCTGAAATTCACACATGCTTCCCAGAAGCTGCTGGACATTCCAGAATTACCATGAAGTGTTCCAGAGAAAGATCCTAGTGCTGGAAGGGACCTTAGACATCATCTAGTCCAATCTCTCTGTTTAGTAGATGGAAAAGCCAAGGCCCAGAGAGATTGTTCCCCTCTATTCCCCAAGGTCACAGGGCTGGCTAGTTAGTGAGAAAACTAGGCTGAAAATTCAAGGCTCCTTCTACCTTCCTGTGCTTCTAGGCAGCCACTCTGGCCTGGACAGAGATATCCTAACAATCATTTTAAAATCCCATCTTTGCCAACTCTATTCTCATTTGACTGTGGTCTCTCTTCTCCACCCCCCCCCACCAGTGTCTGACCTTGAGGCCTGGAAAGAAACTTGGAATTTTCAAGTCACATTATTCACCCATGCAGCAGGACCCTAATTCTTCCCTCAAGATCAATTCAGACTGAAAAATAGCTGAAAGACCTCACCCAGAGAAGTAACAAAAGACCAGCAGTCTGCAGAGGGTCCACTGTCAAAACATCCCCATGCAAATACCCTGAGTCCAAGCAGCAGGGAAGGAAAAAAAATAGTCAAATTTGAGCAGTCTTTTACAAACAGAAAGCAGAAAAGTCCATATAATTATACATTGAGTATACAATGAAATTCTAAGCTTATGAGTGCACACTAACCAATCAACATTGACTCCAGATGCCCATCCACCAGTGTTTTCTAAAAAGATAGGTTTTCTAAAGCCGGGAGGGAGGCCTGTGAAGCTATCAGAGAGGGGGCTACAGGAAAGGCAGATTATATGAACATCTGGGTAAGAGTATATAACATGAATCAGCAGTACTTCCCAGTGAGAGGCTTGGATTCCAATGTTGTGATATAATCCTGTAACAAAACATGAACGTGGGTCATTTTAATCATGCACATTTGGCTGGTAATTAAATCAGTTTTATTTCCAGAGTGTGGCTTTATTAGAGCCCATCAATTTGTCAGGTTACATTACCTCCTAAGAGGTGTTCAGTGACCTAAACGAAATGAGCTGGCAGACTTCGGGCCACATCCCCACACACCGAGTGCCAAACTTTACCCAAAAGGCAATAGAAAGCCTCCACAGAGGAAAAATGTAGGGAAAAGGGATTTGTACTCATTTCTCATTTTGCTCCTGTGTCCCAAGAAAACTTTTAGGACAACAAGGTATCCTTTTTTTCCCTTCTTTCAAATGTGGAAATGGTAATGGGGCCCTGAATTTTCATGATTGTTTCCTTGACAAAATAAGGTTCTTTAGGGCAGATGTGATCAGTTTTAATGAATAACAGAATTTCAATTAAATGAGACCTCAGAGGCCAACAAACCCAATCTGTATCTGAAAAGAAATTACCCCTATTTCACCTCCAAGAAGTAGTCACTCAACCTTCACTGGAAGGCCCGTAGTTAGAAGCAACCAACTGTTTTCTGGAGGCAAACCATTTCACTTTTGTATAGCTCTAGCCACCAGGAAGTTTTCCCTTATAATTAAATCTAAATCTATCTCTTTGAAAACTTCTGGCCATTGCTCTTAACTCTGTCCCCTGGAACCAAGTAAAATAAGTTCTATTTCTCTTCAATGAAGACAGCTATCATTGCTCTATTAATTAATACTTGTAGGACATCAGATAAGTCACTCAACATTTCTGGGCCTCAGTTTCTTTATATGTAAATGAAAGGTTTGGACTAGCTCAGGGGTTCTTAAGCTTTTTTTTTGTTCTGAATCCTTTTGGCACTGTCATAAAACCTAAGGACCTCTTCTAGAAATATTTTAAATGCATAAAACAAAATGCATAGGATTATAAAGGAAAACAATTATATTGAAATACAGTTAATTAAAATATTTTTGAAATTTTTTTTTTTAGGCAATTGGGGTTAAGTGACTTGCCCAGGGTCACACAGCTAGTAAGTGTCAAGTGTTTGATCTGAGGCCGGATTTGAACTCAGGTCCTCCTGACTTCAGGGCTGGTGCTCTATCCACTGTGACACCTACCTGCCCCTTAATTAAAATATTTTAAAAATTTTATTTATGGACCTGGATAAGAACCCCTGGCCTTTAAGGTCCCTTTTAACTCTACATCCATAGTCCTACATTCCTGTTATATATCCCTTCTCTTTTCCAGGCTAAACATCTCTAGATTCTTCATGACATGATTTCTAGTACCTTCATGATCTTGTTGCACCTTAGGTCATAGTTTGTCTACAACTGAATGTCATAATTCAGATGTGGTCTGATCAGAACAGAGTACAGCAAGGCTGTTACTTCCACCTCAGATATTATGCCTCTGATTAAAATGTTGGACACAATACTGCAAAAGACAGATCCTTGGTACAAAGGGAACTGGAAAACTAGTGGTAATGGGGCCTTGAATTTTCATGATCACTTCCTTGACAAAATAAGGTTCTTTAGGGTAGAGATTTGATCAGTTTTAATGAATAACAGAATTTCAGTTGAATGAGATCTTAGAGGCCAACAAATCCAATCTGTATCTGAAAAGAAATTACCCCTATTTCAGCCCTTAGAGAACTCCTTCTAAGTCAACAAAAAGTCAACAAAGATTCCCGTGTGGGTCCAGCCATTCTGTTGAGGATTTAGGTGCTAAGGGTACTGCAACACCGAAATCATGATACGTGGGTCCCACCTTAAAGAATTTGACCCAAGTCTTCTTTCAGCCAAAGACAAGCTTTATTAAAGATGAGCCAGATAGGCCAGACTCTTAAGGAATCTGACCATTTGTGATGCTCGTAAAGGGTGAGCACGCATGAGAAAGTCTCACCCCTAAACGGCAGCCAGGATGGATCTTATATACAGTGAAGCAGTTTGGGGTGACTGGAGAAGGGGCTAGAAGAAGGATCTTGAAGCTAAGGTGAGTGGGGGGGGGAAGGTCCTGGGAAAATCCCTATTGGAGTGACTGGGAGGTTGAATGGGGTCATCCGGGAGTAGACAGTGGAGGGCTAGGCTTTATTAGGGTAACAGAGAACTGGAAGATAGGGCCTAGAAGATAAGGAAGAGGTTAAATGGGTTCTGGATAAGATCAAGGATGGGAACTCTGGGAATTAAGGTATCAAAGAACACAGAGACAAGGTCCAGGAGATAAGGAAGAGCCAGTAGATAAGAATAAGAATGACTTCAGGGGACTGCCTTGAACAGGTAAAGGTTCAAATAGAGTTCTAGGGTTTTCTGGAGCCTGTAGACAAATGGGACCCAAATTCTTTTTTTGGGTGAGGGGCAAAGGTCTCATTGTGGTCCCATAATTCTATCCAAATCCACCCAACTCTGTGATGGTCAATGCACATCTCTCCATCTTGTCCAGAAGCATAGTATGAGAAGCTTTATTAATTTTGTCAAAGAGCCAACATAGGATACTAGTTATAGGGTTGAACTTGTAATTAGGAAAAGTTGGGTTTAATGGAAAGGAAGTGAATTTATGTAGCATCCTCTATATGTCAGGAACTGTGCTAAGTACTTTTAATGAATTTTATCTCATTTTATTCCTGTAATAATCATATGACGTATGTGCTATCATTATCCCCATTTTACAGATGAGGAATCTGAGGTAGAAAGAGGTTAAATGATGTGCTTGGGTCACATAGCTTTCAAGTGCCTGAGGCTGGATTTGAGTCCAGGCCTTCCTGAGTCTAGGCCTGGTACTCCAATCATAGCACCAGCAGCTGCCTCTTAAACTCTGTTCCTGATATTGACTAGTTATGTGAACATAAATGAGCCAGTCAAATTCATTTGTCAAATGAGAATAATAATATCTTATTATCTACCTTCTAGGTTTATGCCTTCAACACTAGGGCAGCTGAGTGGTACACTGTTGGATAAACAGTCAGGAAGACTTGAATTCAAATTTTGCCTCTGATGACTTATTCTTTGTATAACCCTGAGCAAGTCACTTAACCTCCATCAACCTCAATTTCCACAGCTGCAAAATTGTGATACTGATAATACCTACCTCACAGGGTTTGGTGGGAAAATCAAACAAGATAATGAAGATAAAGAACCACATAAATGCTAGTTATTGTTATTACTATTTCAAAATAACCATATGTCAGTCCCTTATTCTCTCTAAACCTCAGTTTCCTCATCTGTAAGATAAGCATAATAACATCTTAGTATTAATAGGATTATTATAGGGATCAAATAAGATCAGATAGAAAGCATTTTTTCCCAACCTTAAAATACTTTCTAAATGTCAGACATTGTTATTGTCAAAGAACTTTGCTGAAATTCAGGCATATTATGCATAAACTTGACCTTGCAATTTAATGATAACTATCAAAAAGGGAAATGAGCCTAGTCTGACAGACCTATCTTTGATGACACCATGCTGGCTCATAGCAATACAGTGAGTGATACCTCACTATCCCTTTACTAGTACAATTTAGCATTTTGTCAGGAGACAAAGTCAAGCTTCTCGGTCTGTAGTTAGAAGACTCCATTCTCTAGTCTCTTTTCTTGAAAAGCTGGTATTGAACTCAGAGAAACAAGTGTTGTTAAATAAATGTAAGGACCTCTGCATCTTAGAAAACTACATATTAGCATTATCTATGTTTTATTGTATTTTTAATCTATTTTCAACAATTACTTCCCAAACACATTTTACTCTGATTCTGAGGCACTCTGTAGTAACACCTTTGCCCTCCAACCAATAGCAGCTCAATAATCATATCTGTCACTTCTTTCTGTACACTGGATTGTAGTCTATATGTAATCATTTAGATATTTTTAATATAACAGCACATTTATATCAAGTCAACATAAGTTATTCAGTTTATAAAGAATTTAACCACTATGTGAATCACATAAGAAGTAAAATGGCTCAAAGTCTGTATTTTGCTTTTGCTTTTTTCTCTCCTCCTCCTCTGATTTCCCTCCCAGTCATTTCCTTCCTGGCCCTGTTCTCAAATTTCTGGGCTTCTAAATTAATGTTTCTGCTGTTGCTTCATCCTGAAACTCCTTTCAGTATCTGGAGTCTCTTCATTCTGGTGCATTCTACTTTCTATCTGGCCTGTTCACCCCAGAACATCCCTCTGTAAGTCCTGTCCAATGGGAGAAATCCCATTGGTAAGTTCCTCTTGGAATTTCTACTTTGTGAAGGGATCTAGGTTGGCCTGCCATTATTCCCCTCCCATCCCAATTTCAGACTTTCTAGACTTTAAAATCATGTCTACCTCATTCCTTTTTTTTTTTTGCTCCTTTTGGTGTATTGTTTTCCTTCACATAAAGTAAGCTCCTTGGGGGCAGGAATTATCTTTCTTTTTGCTTGGATTTTTATCCCCAGCACTTGTTACAGTGCCTACCACATAGTAAGCACTTAATAAATGATTGTTTCCTTTCTTACTTCCTCCCTTCCTCCCTCCCTCCCTCCCTTCCTTCCTTCCTGCCTTCCTTCCTTTGCAAGTTTTTCATTTTGTGTAGTCAGTCAACCTAAATAAAATATGTATTTTTTAAATTAGCAAGTCCCATTGCTCCAACAATAAATTCGACATCTTAGAACTAAGGGTTCCTATATCTCCTGTCACTCTGTTGTGGTTTGGGGTGCTGGGAACCCCAAAATGTAAAAGTACAAGGGGTCTGCCTTGAAAGAATTTGACCACTCAAGCCTTCATTCAGTCAAAGTAGCAAGGTTTATTTGTGATGCCAATAGAAGTGGGCTAGACTCTAAGTGAATCTACACAATTTAATGGGGGTAAAATTGGTACTTATATACAAGAAAAGACAGTAAGAAGATTAATGGGATTAAGGAGTGTTAATAGCCTGGAGTGGCTGCAGGTACAGACAATGAAAGGAGTTAAGTGGTCTGAGAGCCACAGTGAAAGGACAGTTAAAAGGATTATTGAGTATCTAGGTAGGGTGGGATGGGCCAGATGCTTCAGGCAAAATGCCAGTGTGGGAAAGTTCAGGAGCTGGGCTGCTTTCAGAGACGTGGTCTTTTCCTTTTAGGCATCCAGGGTCCCATCACCCCATCAATTCAGCCAGCAGATAGTATTCATGGTGAACTCACTGTGTGGTGAAAATTTTGGTAGGTCCTCTGACAATTACTGAATTATTTTCATTCATTTTGTATTTATTTTCATAGCCAGTTATGACCTGTCACCTAATCCAAGTTAGTCCTTAGTAACTGCTAACCCTGAGACTTGGAAGAAAGTAGATTATGGCATAGTTCCTGCATTGTATATGGGAGAAATAATCAGTATTTTTGTTCAATTTCCTTTTCTTCTTCTCAGCCATCGCCTGTGTTTCCCTTTAAGTTGCTTTCTCCTCCTGCCTCTCTGTAAAGAGAAGATTTGGGGGAAGGGAGGGAGGATATTATAGCTTTTTCCAAGTATTTTAGGAGCTGTACCATTGGAGAAGAATTAGACTTCTTCCTTTTGACTCAAGAAGGCGGAACATAGGAATATGGGGTAGAAGTTACAGAGCAGCAAATTTAGGCTTGATGTTAGGGTGGAAAAAAAATCCCTACCAACAGTTACAGCTTTCCAAAACTGTAATTTGCTGACTCTAAAGGTTGTGGGGTCCTCTTCATTAGAAGTCTTCAAGTAAAGGCTGGATGGCCACTTGTCATATATGTTGTAAGGGGAATTCTTTGTCAGAGACAAGGTGAGCTAGATGGGGCACAGAGGTCCCTTCAGGATGTGAATTTCTGTGAATTCCTCTCTCACTCTACCCTTTCCTTTACTCATCTCTTTCCCTCCTCTGTCTCCCCTCCCCTCTACTTTCCCCTCCAATGTTTCTCATAAACACTCCAGTTTAGTTCACAAGTCTCTCCAGGGTCTCCACTGCTTTCATTAGCTTTGACAAAGGGATGTCATTTAAAGCCAATTTTTTTCAAAGAGATGAGAGCATTAGAAATGCACTTGCAGCCTTCAAGGAATTTGTCATTTGATGGGGAGATTAGATTGACAAATACTGATCTAGAAAAATAAATTGAACAGAATGACACAGCATATATTAACAAATGGATTTACATTCAGTGTTATTTACATTTATTTTGGGAATTTGTTGTTGCTGTTTTGGCCCAGACCTGTAATTTCATTGGTTCAGGGAACTCACAGTGTGAAATCTCCTTTTGTTAATACAGGCCAGCAAACCCTTGGTAACTTACAGTCCTAGAAAGTTGCCTAGGGCATTCAGTACTGATGTGACTCTTTCATCATCATATAGCCAGTATTAGACATCAAGTTCATCTGCTGAAACACAAATTAGCATTATCAGTGTCCAGACAAATGCAAATTTCTGACCAATTCTATAAGCCTGCACAAATATTTTCTGGCTGTAGTTGAAAGGGTCTTTAAAGCACAGGTAGTGCTAAAAATGATGTTTAGATTGTATTACCTTCCCAGCAAGATGAGATAAACCTTAAAATCTTGCCAGCTTTTTTTTTTATCCAGTGTCTTTGTTTCATCAGCCACCAGATGAACCATTGTTCCATTTTCGAACTCCAGGCAGATAGACTGCTTTCCTTCTTCCCTTCCCTTTCTAATCTTCAGGATGGAGTGATTTGGAAGCTAAAGTTTTCTCTGGTCTTTCCCCCCCTATTGTTCATGGGCTGCCTATACCAGCAGGGAACTTGGGGCCCTTGCAAACCAGACTGGTGGCCACTGTGCACCAATACTGTCCCTTCCCACAACCAATAGTGGGGCTGCCTATAATCCCCGAGGAGTTTCATGGTTTTCATTGTGAATCAGCTCCGTTTTTCAAACCATAGAAATCTGATTTACAGTTAGCTGCTTCTCTTTCTTTCACTGAGTTGGAGAAACCATCCTCTGAAGGGCTGGAAGGAGCATACAAAATCTCCCAATTGGCTGAACTTTTAACTAGCAGTCCACCCATGGGGGTAATTTGCATTAAAGATAAAGCAGAGGCTCTGCAGGGGGATTTACAGGCATTTTTGATAGAAATGAAAATATCATACATCCGACTAAAATGGATTGAATGGTTCAGTGCACAGAGTGTTCTTTCCCCCAGTAAATAGTTTGAGAATACAGCAAGTAAAAAAATGAAACCTCTCATATAAATTTAATACTTGCTCCAAGTACTTCAAAGACTTTTGTGTTGGAAAACCAGAGCTCTGGGCGAAAGGCAAGACATTAACAATCTCTCCTTGAGGAAGCAGAATACATCATGATTAACATAAACAAAAGCCTGGGGTTTCCTGGGAGGAGGGGGGATGAGGAAAGACTGAAAATATGACTGGATCCCAAGGAAATGACCTTAAAATGATCATCACTATCATTATCTTCATTATCATGCATTTGTTAAATACCCATAAGCAATGAAAGCCAAAAGACATATTTGGTCCAACTCTTTGCCTTCAGGGAATCTGTCAAAAGTGTTTGTAGCCAGGTGGAGAGGGGAGGGTGGGAAGACAAGACCAAAAAACACCAATCTAGAGAAATGAATAAATTGAAGAAAATGACACAAAATGCATAAAGGAAAAAAATGGACTAACATATAGTATTACTTATGGTTGTGTTGGGATTTTTTTGGTCTAGGCTTGTGATTTGATAAAGGGAGTTCCTAGAATGGAAATTCCTTCTGTGGATGCAGATAGGCAACATATCTCTAAGTTAATGTGTTAGAGAATTACCTATATTCTAGGCAATTGTGAAGTTAAGGCATCTGTTCATGGACATACAGCCTGTATGTCAGAGGCAGAAATTGAAATGTGATCTTCTAAGGCTCCTCTGCACCACAAAATCCCAATCTGCAACAAAAGGCAACTGAGGCAGACCTCTGAACATGTGTTCAGTTTATTAAGAAGACGGGCAGTCCCTAAACAATTGGGTTTGAGATTCTCCTCTGCAGTCAAGGACCCCTCTGATCACCTTTTGTGGGATTTTATTGACCTTCAAAGGTCACTAATGGGTGTTACAAGTTCATCATCAGTCCATCCCAAAACCAGGGGAAACTCTATAATTGGCCAAGAGAACAAGTCCATCAATTACCAGTGTTTAGTCACCAGAACTCTGGGACTTTGTATAAATAAGCATGAACATTAGGTTGGAAAGAGCAGAAAAAAATGGGGAAACTGTGTGTTTTTGGAATACAGCTCTCATAGCACATTCACAGGAGTGGGGTAGGGCAAGATTCATACACAAGTTAATATAAATCTTTATAATAGGCCTAACTACTACAGTATAAGTCTGTCCAATAAATAACTTAAAAGCAATGCAATCATCAATCCATAATTAATCCTAACTTGTATCACTCCTATCCTAATAATGTTAACAACTCAAATTCAATTCTATCCTACTTAACTAGCTAAAACAATCATTGATACTTAGTAAAGCACAATGAACTGGGTAAATATTGATCAAATTGAAGAGAAGTATCAAAAGCATTCCCAGGAGTATCCCTTTATCCATCAGGGCAGGATGTTTTCTGTTGCTTGCTATTTGTGCTGCAAAAGAAGTTAGTATATTTATTTGTTCATTATGTGAACAAGACATTTAAAAATTATCCTGCAGTGTGCAAGGTATGATTGGGGTACAAAGGGACACAAATATGAGGAACTACTTTTGCCTTCACTATAATCTAGTGCTGAAGTTAAAACATGTAGACAAATAACTTGTCAGACAAATAACTTGGTGTAGTAGTAGATAGAGGGCTGCATCTGGAGTCAGGAAGATCTGAATTTGAATGTTCAAGTATAGTATTGCAACTTTAATGAGGAGAAGGTAAAATAATTTAATATATTAACATATAACAATCCTTACAACTTATTACAACTTTAAATATATAATTTTTTGCAGCAATCATTTATTTTGCATGGTTTTTCATTGAGTTCCCAAGATTCTGACATATAGTTTTAATTTTTCATTATGAAACCATGTTTTTAGCCCATTGGATATTACACTTAACCTTTAACTAGCTTTGACTATTATCCATAGGCTTTCAATAGGTTAAGTTCCTAGGCTACTGAAGCAAGTTTATCTCCATTTCTTGGATACATTTGTTTTCTGAGGATTAATTAGGTTGTTCCACAACATTAGTTTGCTAGTTCTCAGAGTTTTGCTTTTGTTTTAGTTTTTCACCTATCCATCACCCAATAAATACCACATTTTCTCTGTGCTTTTGTGTACTGATTGTTTCATTGTGGGCTTGAATAATGGTTGAAATACTTGACTACCCCAGGCCAATGTCTGGTGAAATATTTGTAACAGTTATTGAAGTGTGTTCCTCAAGAGCTACAACTTTTCATACCTTTCCTTGAAATAATAACCATTTTAAAAAAACAGAGGATTAAAAACACAACAAAAAAGAGGAATGAAAAACATATCTATGGCACAAATTCAGTGCTTGACCAACAGAGAACTAACTACAGATGGAAAAACCAGTTCAATATGATTTCATGTGATTCAAGTCAGATGCTGTCAGCCAGCCCATGAGTTAATGGTAGCATTCACTTATTGACATTGTAGTAACAACATGAAACCAGGTAAAAGTTGTTATTTGTTCCAAGTAATTTGTATAAACCAGTGCACTTAGCCAGATGACCCTAGGCAAGTCACTTAACTGCTTCTAGACTTGGTTTACTGTGATGGGGGAGGACACAATGACCTCTGAGATCTCATTCAGCTCTAAATCTATGATTGTGTGAACCATATTATAATATAGTACATGAGGCATCTAGGTGTCCCAGTGGATGGAGTGCCATGCTTGGAGTCAGGAAAACTCTTCTTCCTGAGTTCAAATCTGGCCTCAAACACTTACTAGCTGTGTGACCCTGGGCAAGTCACTTAACCCTGTCTGCCTTAGTTTCTTTACCTATAAAATAAGCTGGAGAAGGAAATGGCAAACCACTCCAGTATCTTTGCCAAGAAAACTCAAAATGGGGTCATGAAGAGTCAGATACTATGGAATCGACTCAACAATAAGAAGCACACAAGAGTGGTATCAACACAGTTTATAGTAGGGAAGAATCACTTCTGGCAATGATTCATGGAGGAGGTGGCATTCATTCAGATTGCTGCTAGTTATTATTAATATTGTTGTTAGAGTCTTTGATAGCAAGTGTCTGAGGATAGATTTGAACTCAGGAAAATGAGTCTTCCTGACTTTAAGACTCTTTCTTTCTTTCTCTCTTTCTTTCTCTCTTTCTTTCTCTCTTTCTTTCTTTCTTTCTTTCTTTCTTTCTTTCTTTCTTTCTTTCTTTCTTTCTTTCTTTCTTTCTTTCTTTCTTTCTTTCTTCCTTCCCTCCTTCCCTCCTTCCCTCCTTCCCTCCTTCCCTCCTTCCTTCCTTCCTTCCTTCCTTCCTTCCTTCCTTCCTTCCTTCCTTCCCTCCTTCCCTCCTTCCCTCCTTCCTTCCCTCCCTCCCTCCCTCCCTCCCTCCTTCCCTCCTTCCTTCCTTCCTTCCTTCCTTCCTTCCTTCCTTCCTTCCTTCCTTCCTTCCTTCCTTCCTTCCTTCCTTCCTTCCTTCCTTCCTTCCTTCCTTCCTTCCTTCCTTCCTTCCATGATGGTGTCACCTAGCTACTCTAGAGTTACTAAAACAAGTTTGCCGTAGAACACTTTGGAGGATGAAGTTTCTTTATAAAGTTAGTGCAAGTTGGTTTGGGAAGTCTGAGGTTTTGGAAAACCCCCGGAATAAAGGTAATGTTTGGAGTAAAATAGAGGAAATTAAGCCTATTTCCATGCTGGAAAAAAAAATGAACAAGCCAAAATAGTGCTTAGCTGCTAGGACTTGGAGAAGTAGAGTTCTTTGACACTTGTGGGGCAGAAAAGGGTGAGGAAGAAGCTGGGTAGAGGATTGTGAATTCAGGATGTGCTGGAGGAGTTTTTAAAAATGCTTTTAAAAAATTTATTTCATTAAACATTTCTCAATTACATGTAAAAAACATTAACATTAATTAAAAAAATTTTGAGTTCCAAATTCTCTCGCTTCCCAGCCCTCCCCTGGGGGAGGGTTTTTAATTCTTCCCATTCTCCTTTCTCCCCCAAAGGTCAGGCTCTGTTTCTATTATCCCAGTGTCAGTCTACAATTTCAGCCCATCTTTCTAGCAGACTTTTCTCCACATTCGACCACAGTTGCAGGCGTAGTTGGTGCAGAGATTCTAGACTTGACTGTACTCATTATCTCACTCACTTTTCTTGCCCAGGTATTTAGTAACCAGGGGAAGGAGATCAAAGAATTCTATACTGAAAGCTGAAGAGGAACTTTAAGCCCATCAAGACTAGGTTACCTCGTTTTATAGATTAAGCAACTTGCCCAATGTTATACAGGCAGTAAGTGGGGGAACCAGGGTTTTGACCTTCATCTTCTTCATGCTCACCAGTGCTCAGAGTCTCCTATTCCTGCTGCTACAGTGAGAGGCAAAAGAGTACTCTCCACTCACTTGTGTATCATGACATTACCTCCCTGGGGTCGTGGTCCTCTTCGAGAACTAAGGACAAACGACGATCTCTGTGAGTTGAAATAAGAGCTACTGCAATGGTGGCCCAACTAGAACTAGCTTTTTTCTTTCTTTTTTCTTTCTTTCTTTCTTTCTCTTTCCTTCCTTCCTTCCTTCCTTCCTTCCTTCCTTCCTTCCTTCCTTCCTTCCTTCCTTCCTTCCTTCCTTCCTTCCTTCCTTCCTTCCTTCCTTCCTTCCTGCCTTCCTGCCTTTCTTTCTTTCTTTCTCTTCCTTCCTTCCTTCCTTCTTCCTCCTTTCCTTTCCTTCCCTTCCCTCCCCTTCCCTTCCCTCCCCTTCCCTTCCCTCCCCTTTCCCTTCCTCCCCTTTCCCTTCCTTCCCTTCCCTCCCTCCCCTCCCCTCCCTCCCCTCCCCTCCCTCCCTCCCTCCCTCCCTCCCTCCCCTCCCCTCCCCTCCCCTCCCTCCCCTCCCCCCTCCCCTCCCCTCCCTCCCCTCCCCTCTCCTCCCTCCCTCTCCTCTCCTCTCCTCTCCTCTCCTTTCCTTTCCTTTCCTTTCCTTTCCTTCTCTCTCTCTTTCCCTTCCCCCTGTCCACATACCTTTACCTTGATTGGCCAATAACAGGTTCCAGGCCAAGCTCCATTTGCTCATTGTTTGGGCCCTGATTAGCTCACAGTGAACGTAAATAGCTATTGTTTCTGTTTTGCCCAGAAACTCTGAGGGTCTTCCCCTCCCAGACTGATTTTTTTTTTTGACTAGGTTAAGTGGCCATTTTCTGGCTCATTTCTTTCCTGGCCTTAATCACTGAGTGGGTGTTAGCTCAGTCAAACTGAGACCTTGTAAAGACCTTAGCTTAAAAAGACAAAGGTCTCACACTGCATTCAGGGCCATCTCCAGTCTTCCTGATCTATATCTCACCACTGGACCCACATGGCTCCAGAGAAGAAATAACCCTCCCTGGCTTCAATCCAATCCATTGCGTGTCATGGCATCACCTCCCTGATGTCATGATACTCTTTGAAAAAGAAAGACAAACAACAGTAACAAGAACAACCTCTACCTTGAGCCTTGCCTTGTCTTTTCTCTCTCCTTCCTAGATGCTAGGAAGGAGTCTTTCCTCAGTTTGGGTGAGTGGAAAGAATAAATCTTGGAGTTAGGAGACCTAGGTTTCAGGCCCGGCTTTCCCACTCACACACTAGGTATATGACATTAGGCAAATAGTTTAATTTCTTGGTGCCTCAAGTACCTTATCTGCAGAAAGTGGGAGTTGGGCTAAATTATCATTTAGGCCCATTTCAAAGCTAAGATTCAATTACTTGCATTCTTCAGTCCTTAAGTAACTATCACCAACATCAACATTTGTTCAAAGAATCTATTTTTGTCACCCCACCCCAATACTAGTCTTTCACACAACACTGGCCTAGTTGAATCTCTTCATTTTACAGATGAATAAACTGAGACTTGGGGAGATTAAGTGATTTGTCTGTAGTCGCAGAGCTGGTTAGTATGAATATGTTTATTCATGATATATCTTCAGAAAGTAAACTTGGTAATTTGAAACAAATAAAGACAAAGTCTGGCTAATAAAGTTGGTGATTAAGCTAGGTCATATCATTTTATTTTTTTTGGTCCAAAATGAGGTGTGGTTCTAATGAGATTGGTTTTATTGTCTGACTGACAAATGAACGCTGAAGATGATTCTAGAAAAGGAGGTTCACAAGAATGTTTTCTTATTTCTTTTAAACTTTTCCTAGTGCCTTGTGCTTTTGATATTATAGTCATTTTCCGTTATGCCTCCCAAAGGTCCCTTATAATAAAGAAAATAGTAACACAAAACCAAACAACACACTTCTGACAATATAGGTAGTATCCCATACCTATGTTCCCCGACTTTAACACCTTAAGACTAATGTACTTAGTTTCCTTGTCTCTAAGATGGGGACAATGAGACTTCAAGCACCAGCCTTAGTTTTCTTGCAGAGTCAAATGAGACAATGGATGTAAGTGATTTGCAATCCTTTTTTAAAAAATGTATTTATTTTTAGTTTTCAACACTCACTTCCATAAGATTTTGAGTTTTAAATTTTCTCCTCTTCCCATTTCTTCCCCTGCCCCCAGATGGTATACAATCCAATACAGGCTCTACATATACATTCATATTAAGCATATTTTCCCATTAGTCATGATGTAAAGAACAATTAGAACTAATGGGAGGAATATTAAGTATGAAGCAATAAAATAAAACAACAAAGGAAAAGGAAAGCAAATGCACTCAGACTTTATATTTCTTTTTCTGGGTGTGGATAGCAATTTCCATCATGAGTCTTTTGTAGTTGTCTTAGATTCTTGTGTTGCTATAAAGGGCCAAGTCTGTCAAAGTCAGTCATCCCATAATGTGGCTGTTACTGTGTACAACGTTCTCTTCGTTCTGCTCATTTCAGTCAGCATCATACCATACAATTCTTTCCAATTTTTTTTGAATTCTGCCTGTACATCATGTCTTATAGCACAATAGTACTCAATTACATCCATATACCGCAACTTGTTCAGCCATTCCTCAAGTGATAGGCATCCTCTCAATTTCCAATTCTTTGCCACCACAAAAAAGAGCTGCTATAAATATTTTTAAACATGTGGGTCTTTTCCTATTTTTATGATCTCTTTGGGATACAGAAGTGCTATTGCTGGGTCAAAGGGTATGCACAATTTTATAGCCCTTTGGGCATAGCCCCAAATTGCTCTCCAAAATGGTTGGATCATTTCACAACTCCACCAACAATGTATTAGTGTTCTAATTTTCCCACATCTTCTCCAACATTTATCCATCGTTTATCATATTTATTACATTACATGTAATAAAGGGCCATGGAAAAAATAGACTAAAAATTAATGGAAAACTAAATAATCTAATCTTTAAGAGTGAGTGGGTCTAACAACAAATCAGAGAAACAATAACTTCATCCAAGAGAATGACAATAATGAGACAACATACCAAAACTTATGGGCTGCAGTGAAAATGGTCCTTAGGGGAAGTTTTATATTTCTAAATGCTTATATGAATAAAATAGAGAAAGAAGAGAGCAATGAATTGGGCACACAACTAAAAAACCTAGAAAAAGAATAAATTGAAAATCCCCAATTAAATACCAAATTAGAAATTCTGAAAACTAAAGGAAAAATTAAGAAAATTGAACTTGAGAAAACTATTGAACTAATAAATAAAACTAAGAGTTGGTTTTATGAAAAAACCCAATAAAATAGATAAACCGGTTAATTTGTTCAGGAAAAAGAAAGAAGAAAACCAAATTACCAACATCAAAAATGAAAAGGGTGAATTCACCATCAATGAAATCAAAACAATAATTAGAAGCTATTTTGCTCAACTGTATGCCAACAAATTTGACAATTTTAATGAAATAGATGAATATTTACAAAAATATAAATTGCCCAGATTAACAGAAGAGAAAATAAAATACTTAAACAACCCCATTTCAGAAAAAGATATTGAATAAGCCATCAATGAACTCCCTAAGGAAAAATCTCCAGGGCCAGATGAATTTACAAGTGATTTGCAATCCTTAAAATGTCAACCAAATGTCAGTTCTTATTGTTGGAAATACATACACAAATACTCAGATTTGTAGAGCGCTGGACCTGGAGTCAGGGAAATGAACGTGGTTCCTGCTTCAGATATTTACCAGCTCTGTGACCCTGAGCAAGTTACTTAACCTCTCTCAATCTCATGTTCCACACTTATATAATGAAGGGGTTGGACTCAGTGGGACTTCAAGGTACCTTCCCACCCTAAATCTATAATTCTATGAAGAGGAATCCTGGTACAGAGGATGGAGAACAGATTCAGAGTTATCAGGACACCTGAGTTCAAATCCAACCTTTGAGGCTTCTTAGCTACTTGATCATGGACAAGTCACTTAACCTCCAAACCTCAGTTTCTTCATTTACAAGAAAGAGGATAGAAATGCCTGTAGCCCCTACCTCACAGGCTGATGTGAGGCATGCATTTTGTGCTATGGAGATGTGAGTTGCCATTAATAATAGCATGTGGTTTTTCCACTGAACAGATGCCAAAATGGACAAAGAATAAGTGAATATAGAGCTTTCATTTCACTGGGTAGCCAGCTCATCAATCAATCCTCAAGTCTTCTTAAGTACCGCCTGAGACAACCTGAAAGAAATATACTCATTTGCATTTTTTTTTTATTTTAAAGGAAGAAGCCAATCAATCCTCAAATATTTGTTAAGTGCTTACCATGTGGTACAATCTGTTAGACACTGGAAATACAAACACAAAAATGAAACAGTTCACATCTTTGTGGACTTTATTTTCTATTGGAGAAGACTGGAAGGGTAGCAACACCCAGCAGAATGAGAGATGAAAACAAAACAGGACCTAGATGTCTAAGAGAATGACATATAAGGGGAGAAGAGGAATAAGAGAATGAATTAGAAAAGCTGAATGAGTTAAGAGTATATCTTATTTGATTTTCACAACAACCCATTGAGGTTGGTACAATTATTATCCCCATTTGGTAGATGAGACTGAGGCAGACAGAAGTTTAGTGATTTTTCCAGAGTCACTGCACTAGAGAGTGTCTGAAGTAGGATATGACCTTAAGTCTCCGTGATTCCAAGTGTACACCTCTATCAACTGTATCACCCAGCTGCTTTGGAGAAGCTGAGAACCTAGGTAGTGAGTTATTGCTGGGACAGCTAAGGAGGTGCTTTGGGGTGGGATAGTTTTCTTGAATCAAAAATAGTCCCAAGACTAATAGTCTTTGGGAATCCAAAGGAACTGGGAAGTGTTTAGCTTGGTCTGAGGGGAGAAGCAAGATAGAATCTGAAAAAAAAAAGACTTTTGGAACAGACAAGATGAGACATCAACTTAGAATGTGCAGTGCCTAGATGGCTGGATAGCATAACAATAATATAACATATTTACAACGCACTTTTTCCAAATTACCTCCCTGAAGGAGGAGTTATGAGTATTTGCCTCCCTACTTGACAGCTGAGGAAACAGGCTCAGAACAGGAAGTGACTTGCCTATGGTCACCCAGTGTTGGAATCAGGATTTGACCCGACTCTCCTGACTGTAGGTCTGGCAATGGTTCTTAAATATCTATAAGGAGAGAATTCAATGTAAAATGATTTCCAAATTCAATTCTGTATTAACTTTCTGGGTCTGGATTTGCCTGATTGTATTTTATAGCTTTCATTTGTACACTCAGGATAAGTGATATGAGAGTATTTTTGTTGATACCTTAATATTAAGTATAAGAGCTTTAAGTGGGAAAGAAAAAGCATGCTCAATACTATCACCCTCAAAAATGACCCTGGGCAAGTCACTTAACACTGTTTGCCTCAATTTCCTCATCTGCAAAATGATCTGAAGAAGGCAATGACAAACCACTCCAGTATCTTTGCCAAGAAAACTCCAAATTGGATCATGAAGAGTTGGACATGACTGAAACGAGCAAATGCCAACAAGAAGGAACCTTCAAGCTCTTAGACTTAGGATTTGAGATAGAGAACTGGAAGGGACATTGGAGGTCAATCATCCAATCCCCTCATTTTACCAATGAGCAGCCTATGGCCCAAAGAGACCCAGTCACTTACCCAGAGTTGCATAGACAGTGTCAGAGCTGGGATATGATCCCATGGTTTTCTGTTGTTGTTGTTGTTTGTTTGTTTGTTTGTTTGTTTTTTAACTACAAATCCAGCATTGAATCTGGTGATTAAGGCAGAAAACCTGGGTTTTTGTTGCATTCAGTAAATATTCAGTGAAAAGGGTGGGAGGAGTTAATAACTTTGTGCTGAATACAGAATTTACTATTGCCATTGGTTAGGGCTGCAGGCAATTTCTGTTAATTTGCATAAGAACAAAGAAAGCAAATAATTATTGCTGCCTAACTTCACTGAAGGATGTTTCCATTTGTGTAATTTGCTGTCAGGATTATTGAAGACCCACACATTCAAAATACAGTTATCCCTTCCACATTGTGACTTTCATCATCAGGGTTTTGATCTATCAGGGGTTGGCATAAGAAATTAAATGGGAATTTTGGGGAGTTTTGTGGAAGCTTCAGACAACTTGAGAAGACTAGCAGACAGCACAGAGCCTATAATCAAATACTTAACCCAAATTGTACAATAAGGCACTGTAAACACCCCATGAAAGAAAAAGAAAAAATTGAGATTTCTTCTCTGGTACGAAGGGAGGGCCAAAAAATTTTGCATGGATTTTTCAGATTGCAGCGGCATGGCGCTGCTTACCCCTGAGATGTGGAGGGGATAACTGTGTATGGTCAATATTCAACCTCTGTCTTGAGGGAGGTTTATACTGGTTGTTTTTCGCCTTGGCCAACCTGCTTCAGCTGTCAAATGAAAGGAACTTTGCACTTTATCTTCCGATCTGAATTCGTATGAACTAGAATTCTTAGGAGTTATAACAGTGTGAAACTGTCCTAGGTTTCAGCAATGGGAAAAGATAGTGGTCTCTGTCTAGTTCATGGCAATCTCTAACTAGGATTAATTAGTGTCAGTGTTGAGACTACTGGTAGGTTTAGAGGGAAAACTCTCAATTCAAAAGATATTTTATCAAAGACAATGTATGGGTCCATCCAGGAGTGTGCTGGTAAAAGTTTAACAATTGGATCTTAGGTGGGGAAGGGGGGAGGGGAAGAAGTACACACAATATACTTTTAAGTTTAATCTTCCTTGTTAACATTTTTTCCATCACTTTCTTAAGTCAATCAATGGAAAAACAAATCAAGCCTGATTTGTATAGCATTTGTGATTTCTGAAGAGTAAATGCTAACACTGAAAATTTAACAATGCATTCTTGAGTTCATTCAAGCTGACTTTAGCACACCTCTGGTACATCCATCTATTCATTCATTCATTCACTCATTTATTCAGGAAATATCAATTAAGGAAATGCAACTTGAAATTTCAAGGAAGTATAGGTTTCTTTCGTTTATAAGAATAAAGGCAGCAGCTTCCGAGTAGAGGAAACACCACTGGAAGTATATGAGAAGATTTACTTCTTCCAAGGGCATGAAATCTCACTATACGTATCATATACATATACATACACACACACACACACATATATATGCATATCAATCATATGATTAAACCAACAGGTCTATAAGGATTATTCAAGCGACTCCTATGTGTTAAGCACTGTGCTAAGCACTGGGGATACATACATATACAAGCAGAAAGATAGACCTTGCTCTCAAGGATCTTACATACTAAACTTATAAGAACATATAAAATATATAAAAAATAGCTGAAAAGAAGAGGGACAAATGCCTGTAAGGGGCATGGTGGAAAAATTTAGGAGAGTAAAAGATAGCTGGTTTGGGTTTTTCCTCAAAATGAAAGTTCTAGGAGGAATTTACCAATGGGAGAAGGGGGGGGTGTAATAGGGATGTAGAGAAGAAGGAAACTGAGACATGGTGGTGAAGTCCATTTATAGCTGGAAGGGACTTTGGAAGTCATCTGGTCCAAACTTCTCATTTTACTGAGGCCCAGAGAGGTTAAGTGATTTGTCTGAAGTCACACAGGTAAGAGAATATAGAACCTGGATTCAAACCCAGATCCTCTCTCTCCAAATCCAATGTGTCTCTCCACTGTATCTCTCTGGAAAGAAGGACCCCACCCGCAAAACTATATTTGTACAAGTCTAATTGATAGGAAGGTTTTTCAGATTTCAAACCTAAACTCATCTTATTTATTTGTTCATTCATTCATTCATCCATTTATTCATTCATTCATTTGTTTGTTTATTTATTCATTCATTCACCCATTTATCTATTTGTTTATTCATTTATTTATTTGTTCACTTATTTATCTGTTTATTTATTTGCTTGTTTTGTTTGCCTCTTTATTCATTTGTTTACTTATTCATCCATTTATTTATTCACTCATTTATTCATCTATTTATATATATTTATTTATTTATCTATTCACTTATTTATCTATTTATTTATTTGCTTATTTACTTATTCATTTATTCACTTACCTATCTATCTATCTATCTATCTATCTACCTATCTATCTATCTATTCTTTTTTCTTTTTTCTTGCAGTTCCATACATTGTTCCTAGTTTTGTCCTCTGGGATTAGACTGACAAGTCCAATCCCTCTTCCATATGACAACCCTTAGGTACTTGAGGACCGGTATCATATTCTCCCTGAGCCTTCTCTGCTGCAGGCTAAACATTCTCAGTTCTTTCAAACAGTACTCCTATTGTATGAACTAGAGCATTTTGATTTCCCTTTTTTGGACATTCTTTCTCTTTTTTCCCCTCCTTTGTTATTATGAACTTAATAACCATCAACATTTTACCATACAAACATTTTACCATACAAAGAACAAAAAAAGAAGATAGTGTATAAAATAGGGAATTATTACATGCATACATACATACATATTTTTAAAGTATTTTTAATTTTTAAATTTAATTTTTTAAGCTTTTAAATTTAATTTTTAAAGAAATTGAATTCAGTGAGATAGTAATAAAATTGCCCTGTTTGTATTTCCTTCTGAATTTATTTTTTGTTTTATTTTGGTATTTTAAAATGTTTTACTGATAATCTTTTCTCTCTCAATTTTTTTTTTGCATAATGACACTACATACTAACTCACTCTTCCTCCCATTCCACATCCTCCTCACACTTTTTACATTCTTTGATTTATCAACATCCTTCCTAACATGTGGTGCTCACATCTGAACGTAATTCTCTAGGTGTGGTGTGGATGTGTAAAGAGGATAGTACCATTAGCCATGTGGTTATGCAAATATTAAAGGCTGGTGCCTTTTTTTTTTTTACTCTGGATATATTTGTTGTTGTTCAGTCCTTTCAGTCATGTCCCACTCTTCCTGACCCCATCTGGGGTTTTCTTGGCAAAAATGCTGGAGTATTTTGCCATTTCTTTCTCCAGCTCTTTTTACAGATGAAGAAACTGAGGCCAACAGGATTAAGTGACTTGCCCAGGGTCACCCAGATAATGTCTGAGGCTGGATTTGAACTCAGGTCTTCCTGATTCTACATCCGATACTCTATTTCCTATACTGCCAAGCTACTTACTGGATAACTGAGGTTTGTCTAAGGGTTCAGTATAATCTGGTTCAAAGAACTCTGGCCTGATAATCTTGGTTCTTAATGGTCTTTGTTTCTGATCAGTCAGTCAGTTACTCAGTCAGTCTTTAAGTATTCAATGTAGAGAACTTAATGCAGAGAACTGCCCTTGTCCACACTTTCTATCTGGATAAACCAATTTTAGGACAATAATGACAACATGACATTAAGCTCACATAAACCCATATAGTGAATAGAGATTTACTTTGAAATGATAAAGACCTGGTTCAAGGTCCGTCTTGGAGACATGTTAGCTGTGTCACCTTGGGCAAGTCACCTACCTCTCTCTCTAAGACTCTAAATTTCAGGAAAGTTCCAAACTTGCAATTTTAGCAGGTATTTCTTCACCTAGTAGTGCCTTATCCTAATGGATCTCCAGGTCCAGTTCTTATACCTTTCCTTGCCTCACAAAAACTTTCTTATTTTAGGTGGCACAATTATTATTATTTTCATTTTATAAGTAAGTCTTAGAGTGAAATTAAGTGATTTGTCCAACATCATACTGCTATTAAGTATCAGAGTCTGTATTGAAGTCACTGTATTTCTCTGTCCTCTTCAATGAATGAGATAGTATATATAAAGCATATTGTATACTTTGAAGCATTATGTAAATGTGAGTTTTTATCTTTCTTTCATTGGCTATGTAATTTCCTGTGATCCTTCCAACAATATGGATCACAACCATTTACATTTTATCTTAGGTAATTGTTCTCTGTGTTTTTTCAGAAATCCTCCAGAGGTGGTCCATGCAGTATCTCTGGAGCCTTCCTGAAGTACTCTTGATATAGTATGGATACCAGTAGAACACACGGCTTCAGTTATCATCCCTTGCTTTTGCTTCAAGACATGCCTTCTTCCCTTGACTGCCATACATTCTCTGATGGAGTTCTTTTCCCTCCTTCTCCTTTGGAATTCTTCTTTCCAAAGAGTCACTGTTGCCTATTTCCACATTTTTAACAAATCTACCTCGAAAATTCATCAGTATCAAAAGTTTCTAGTGAGAAACTTCTCCCTTTCTCTCCTTTTTGAGCCAATTGGGGTTAAGTGACTTGCCTAGGGTCACACAGTTAGTAAGTTTGTGAGGCTGGATTTGAACTCAGGTCCTCCTGACTCCAGGGCTAGTTGCTCTATCCGCTGCACCCCTTAGCTGCCCCCAAATCTTTTTCTCTCACCTCTCCTCACCTATTGTACAATTTATAGTCAGAGAGTTACCTGGGGGCTATTGAAAAGGTAAGTGACTTTGCCAGGATTACACCTTATATATATGTCAGAGACAGGACTTTCTGACTATAAGGCCAGTTTTCTATCTGCTGGGCATCACGACTATTTTTTACAGTGGAAAAGGTGAAATCCCGGGAGACAATTTCTGGGTAATTAATAAGCAATTTATTAATTAGGCTAGCTGGCAATCAATATATTGAAGGTCAGTGGTTTCTCTCAGTAATTGAAGATGCTAAGGCAGACCTTGAACTGCTTTAAATTCCTTCTGAAAGGGAATTCTCCTGACAAGTGAAACTCAACCCTTATTGATGATGTTTAATGAGGTGTGCTAAAAGTCTTTACCTCCTCCTGCTGAGAACATGGTTTGATCATGAGACTCAGAAGCCTCAAGGCACCTGGGCAAGGGGAAGCCATCTCCATCCCGACCTCTCTAGCTAGTTTTTTTCCTTCCTAAGCAGAACTAAACTCTATTGGAGGGGACCAAGAACGGGGGGGGGGGGGGAAGGGGGTTCCTCCTCCAGCAAAGGTTTGCTCAGACTGGATTCTGTTTATATTCTAAACAGAAATTAAGTCTCCCAGTTGAATGGGGTCCTTCTCAACTAATGAACATATGCCTTGAGGGCTAAGAACAAACTTCATTCTCACTGTGCCTGGCAGAGGCTGACTGATCTTTTCAGGAGATGGGTTTGAACAGAAATAAGAGGGAAAAGGGTGGCTCACAAATAAAAAATTAGTTATTAATATCATAACATAATATTCATTTCTCTCAGGAGATAATTATACTTGTCTTCCATCAGCTTCAAAATTGTTCATGGAAGACAATAGATGAGACATGTGAAAGGGATTTGAGGTTTTCCCTAGGAAAAATTCTGGTGCAGCACAATACCTGGTACATTTATACAATGCCAGATTTTGGCAAGGTTCTGTAGTTGGTAAAGTTTGCCGTTTAGTGGCAAGAAGCAAGTCTTCTTTTGCCTCCCACCTCTCCTTTTCCTGTCCCCTCTTCTGTGGTTTACTTTCATTAGTTTTCTTTTACTTAGGCAGAATCTTGTTCTCAGAGCTAAAAAGCCAAGTTCTTTAAGGGTTTAGCTGATGATAGCACTTAAAACCTCAAAGGCATGTTTACATTTTCACGGAGGACTCTGGAAAACCAAAAAACCCTCAAGACTCAAAAGAATGGGACTAGAAAAGTAGTATGATGAAGAGTGGGAATAATATTTTAGAGGAAGGGGTCCGACCTGAGTGCCCTCTCAAATAACAGAGTCAGAAGCCTTAAGTAGGTGTGGAGAGTTCATTCAACACTATAATGGGCAGCCTCTTGTAAGGGAATGATTTGACGCTGGGGAAAATAGTGCCCTGTATTTGAAATTATAACCATCATTCTCGTCTTATAAACAGTAATTCATCGTGTAATTTCAGCCATTACATCATCAATTAATTTCAGACTTAAGGCTCTTTCCCAAGGTTTCCCCAAATGAGAATATTTTTCTCTCCTTTCCCTAAACTCAATTCAATTCAACAAACAAGTAAGTACTTTGTACTGGGCACTGTGGAAGCTGATGGGGAATATAAAAACAAAAATAGCCCCTGTCCTCAAGGAGCTAACATTGCATTTGAGTTCCTGAAGAATGAGACCCCCAAGCAAGAGCAAAGCATTTATTATTATTCATTATGTCTACCCAAAAGAAATAAAAATATTTATACCTTGCTGTAATAAATAGTACAAGAAAAGTGTGTCATTATCTAGCATTTCTCATCTCTTTCCACCTCTTTCTTTCTCTCTCCCTCCTTCCCTCCCCCCTCTCTTTCACTTTCTCTTTCTCTCTCTGCTATATCCCTACACTGTTTCTAAGAAATATCTCATTTTTATGGTGTCAAGTAAGCATGTTTGATCATTTGTTTTGGAGTAGTTTACTTTCATTAAAATATTTTTATGATGGATTATCAAGATATGGAGGCAATCCTGGGGTCTTAAAAGCTTTGGTAGAATATTGGAAGTTCTGGCAGGTCCTACCAAGATGGGAAGACTTCTAGGAGGGCCTTAATGATGTACTCGATGTTTATTGTTGGAGGACCAGCAGAGCGAAAAGAGGTAGATGGGGCTCTTCATCATAGGGCTGGCCACTGGGAGATAAATTTTGGGGGACCACTGCAAGCAACAAAAACCATAAGTCACTACCTGTGATTCTTCCTATAAAGGGGAAGGAGAAGTATTCTCATTTAGGGAAGCCCAGGGACAGAATCTTAAATAAGCCTTGTTGAAGGATTGCCATGCTCATTGGTGGAAGAAGTGTCCACACTGATTAATCACAGATTCCTGAAAGACTGAAGTTCACTGCTGATGAAGGTCATTGTTGCTCTGAACCATGTGCCCTTTTAACCTTGAACTGTTCTATGATTCTTCATTGTTCAATACTGAACTCTCAGAAACTCAACTAGGTGATCAAGGGAGGTAACAGAATATTCTGCTCTGGAGCTCTTTAAAGAAGAGACAGTTGTATAGGCTGGGGAGTGTTTGGAAATAAAACCTACCTAGAGGCAGGGGGGCAAATGAAATGGCCTCTCCAAATTATTTCCATTCTTGATGACTGTAGCCTATGAATTTTGAAGAACGTATGGTGGAGTCAGCTACTAGAAAACCCTGGATTAGAAATTGCAGGGGATGGGAAATAGGGTGAGAAAAAAAAAAGATCAGGTTTTTGACTCTGAAACACTGTCCAGCAGTTCTGATGATAAAAATATTCATTGTAAATCTAGTTCTGTCAACTGAATCACACATTTTCACAGTGAAACAAATGAATGTAAGAAAAGAAGCCCCCAGATTTTTGTCCTTTGAGGAGGGAGAGCCAGTGCCAAAAGTAAAATGGACATTATATTCTACTTCCAGAATAAATGCATGGTTTGACTCTCTAGCATTAGCTGGGGACTCTCAGAAGAAGTTTAAAGGATTTTTAGATTTTTTTCCTTTTATCATAGACACTACCTGAATCTTTATATTGATTGAATTTTTTGTTGGAACTGTGATTTCATCCATATAGGGAATTCTCAATTGACATTTTTGCTATAAACAAAATCAGAAGAAAGAAGGAAATTGCAGTTAGAGGGAAGCATGGTTTACAGGTACTTCTTGGAGATGTAGAGAAAGGAGTTGTTGGAGTGGGTTTTATCATATGCTTAAAGATATATTTTTTACAGGAATTTAGCCATCATGTATGTTGCAATACTGATGATAGGTGTTGGCAAAAGGACCACCAAAAAATGGCTACTTATGTTGCTGAGGGTGAACTGATAGAGAAATTTTACTAAGAATTTGCTATGGCTCTCCAGATTATATTAAAATATTCTGAGATATGAGGTGACTTCAACGCAAAGTTGGGGAAATGAAAGGATGGGGAGAAATACATGTAGATGTATGATTCAAGGAGAAAGAAAAAGAGAGGCCAAAGACTTGAAGATTCAACATAAGTTTTGATTTAGGCGATATTTTCTTTGAGAAAGGAATTGGTAGACTCCAGACGTGGCAATCATAAAAAGTCATAAAGGATGAATCAGATTATATTTTAGCGGATAAAGAGTGACTTGCTATTGGTGTAGAGGTGATCTCTGAATCAGGTGTCTGTTTACAGTTAGAACATCTAGTTCTTTGAGCCAAGATAAACAGAAACCAAGGGAAACATTTTACTATTAAAATCCAAGAGGCATATGGAGGTGATGCAACTGTGAAGGGGTTGAGGTATCACTTTACAAGTTTTCTGAAGTAGAGAAAGATTCTAAAGGTGTGGGGGGAAAATTTTGGACTTCAATATGGTTAAAAAATTCAACTCTGTGAACACAATCACTATTGAGAGCATACCTACTCTTCTATCTGTGCAAAAATATTTATGAAAGTAATCAGCACAAAAATCAAGAAATTCTCCATTAGAGTACAAACGGGGAACAAGTAGGCTTTTGTAAGCAAATTCACCAATGGGCCACATCTTAATCATTGCACAATTAATTGATAGGTGAAGAGGATATAAGGTCCCATTGGCTTTATTTTTTGTTGATCATAAAAAACCATTTGACTTGGCAGAGCAAAATACGACTTTATGTAGGCTTATCTTACCACAAAATGTCTCCCATACACAGCTCAAAATCTTTCAAGGCTCTTTGGGAAAATGTAACAACAGAAATAACCCTGTTCAATAACTTTCTGGTAATAAATATCAGAAAAGGCATAAAACTGGGAACTAGATGGTTGAGAAGAGGTATTTGCCACTGTGGTGGAGGTGATTTCATGTAGTGTCCAGGTCAAAGAGGAGCTCTATATTTGATGAGGGCCTCAGGATTGACATTGTTTTGATTGCATTAAAGCCTCAGAAGGTTGGGGAGCGTCTTGGGTGATATCTGTAAACACTAAAATGAGCTTGTCTCATCTAGTCACACTGGAATGATCAAGTGGATGAAGAATATCTATTGCCCATATTTCAACCTGCATTTGGATGGAATTCTATGGAATTTCCCCCTAAGTATATGTGGGACATGCAATACACATTGACAATTAGGCTGAGATGAACAGGAGAGGTTTGCTTTTGGGAAATTTCAAAACTCTTTTACTACCCTTAAGCATCCCATAAAAGCAAAAAAATCCATCTTTTCAATACTAACATTTTACCAATGTTTCTATGTGGCAATAAGATGAGAAATACAACTACTTCCAAAGAATTAAAAATGTGAATCAAATAGAGGACAGTGGAGAGATATATAGTGGGTGTGAGCAAGCTGAAATGTGGGACTAATAAGGAACTCTAAAGAAGAATAGGTATACAAGATGTCATCAAGGAACTGTATGATAGGAATAGAAGATGGGCTGGCTGGTCATGTGGATGGAAAGATACAGTGTTGTATTGGCACACTCACAATATCAGGAAAAAGGAAAGGGTAAAATTTTGGTAGACCCCCTCCCTCAATGCCTTCACCCTCTCACCCCCACCTCCATGGCAAACTTGAGGGGGGGCATAGACAAGAGTTATACAGAATGATCAGTCATGGACAGATTTTGATCTTTGTTTTTGTAGGAAAATCTACAATCAATGAGAGGATAGATCCCTTTGAATATTTGAAAGGGAACTCCCAGTGTGGAGGCTCTCTACACAGATTGTCAGAAGCTTCTCCATAATTTGAGATTTGCCTTTGAGAATTGTCTGGAACGTTGAGAAGCTAAATGATTTGTCTATGGTCACACAAATAGTATGTGTCATAGATGGGACTTAAACCCAGTATTTCTGAATCTAAGACCAGGTCTCTTTGCACCCCACCATGATGTGTCCCACTGATTGCGTGCACTTTGTTTCTCAGTTTTGCAAACATTTTCATCTCCACGAATACTACCCCGATTTTTGAGGTCTGTCTAGTGGTGATTTTGTATCCATTTATCCAATCTCTCAGACATCGACCAATCAAATCTCACCTCATCAAGCTTCCAATAATACTCAAAATGCCAGGTCAGATGGCTTATTCTTGCCTTGCCCTTCTGCTTTCCATCTTCTCAAACAAATACTCACAAATGAGATCATTGTACATCTTGTTGAGGATGGCATAGCTCTCTACAAATTGGTAAGAGTCCCCAAATCCTATAAGGGTTTTTATTGCTTGAAGATTCTTTGTATGAGGCTAGCCAACGAACATTTCTGTCTTCTCTGGCCCAGTATTCTCTTCCTGCTGAGATACAATGTAATCCAGGGTTTTGTCAGGGGTTCTGAAAAACTGGTTCTTGTCAATTGATAATTTGATCAATATCTTCTATCTAATATCTAACTGATTCGTTTGTAAGCTCTTTGAGAACAGGTTCTGTCTTTTGCTCCCTTTGTATCTCCAGCACTTAGCATAGTGTCTGGCACATTGGAGGTGCTGAATAAATATTGATTAATTGACAATTTCATTAACTATCTAAAATAGCCAGATGTTCCGTATCTTCAGTCCTCACCACTATTGCTTTATGAGGGCTTATGAGTCCAAGTAGAAAGGATATAGGAAAGAATGTTATGAGGAAATAACTTAGGTTGAAAGTGGGATTGGCGCGATCCCCATTTCTTACTCCTTCCTTGTCTGGTCGTATTTAGCTTCTGGCATCTCTCATTTCCCTATGGTTATAAGCAGAATAGTACTCTCCTTCCCTAGCTGTGTACTGCTGGTGCTATTTTTTTAAGCACTTGGCCTTCACTTGTCACACCCTCATTCTTTGGGAAGGAATTTCCCTTTATTCTGTTACACAGCACATTTCCCTGAGCTTTTGCCTTCAAATCCTTATAGCTAGATGTGACCTCGAATTGCTCTAGAAAAATCGGACCCAATTTGTTTTCCAGCTCTTACCTCTCTCTTTGTCCTGTGACCTGGCTAGAAAACTGTCCTTTCAGCAGCAAGCAGTCATACCCTGTCTTCTCAGCCTACAGCCCACGTGAGACAGCCTAACACTATTAACCTCATCTGCCTTCAATTATCCGTTGAAATAGTCTTTGCACATGCGACACAAATTTCAAAAGCTTCTCTCCCTCTTGCTGGTAGGTATTCAGGAACTACACTTATTCGGGTCAACAAATCAACAAGCATTTATTAGGCTCTGATTTTGTGACAGGAACTGTGGTAAGTGCTATCGTGTATTCCTCTAAGATCCCATCCTGTGGTGTCCAGATCTTGTTACTTTAGGCCACATTTGAGATCAAATGCAGATTTCTTCAATCAATTAATCAATCAACAGGCATGTATTAAATGCCTACCATGTGCCAGGAAATGTGATAGGTGTTGAAGATACAAAGACAAAAATGAGATAGACTCTGCCCTCAAGCAGCTTACTCTCTATTGTCTACTAGGGGATTGGGGATTCAACATATGCGTGAATAAATACATAAGAAGTTTATACAGACATAAGTACAGAGTTATGATGGGAAGCACTATAAGCTACGGGAAAATAGAAAAGGTTTTACATAGAAATAATAGTGATAGCTAGCATTTACACAGAACTTTAAGGTTGTTATTATATTATATATCATTGTTGTATATAATATCAATTATTATATAATATAACATTTTATAATATGATTAATATTATAATAAAATATGTCATATATATACATATATGCACATGTGTGTATATAACACTAGCTAGCGAGCTATTTCATTTGATCCTCACTACAACTCTGTGAAGTAGGTGTTATTATTATCAAAATTTTATAGGTGAGGAAATTCAAGTTGGCAGAGATTAAGTGACTTACCCAGGGTCACATTGCTACTCAGTGTCTAAGGAAAAATTCAAACTTAGTTTTTTTTGACTTCAAGTTTAGCAATCTATCTACTGTACTACCTACATAACTACCCCTGTAACTGGTGGGAATGTGGGAAGGAAGGAAAGGAAATAAGCATTTATATAGCACTTTCTATGTGACTATAGCTAGGTGACACAATGGATAGAGCTCCAGGCCTGGAGTCAGGAAGACCTGAGTTTGAATCTAGCCTTAGACACTAACTAGCTGTGTGACCCTGGGCAAGTTTACTCAACCCTATTTGCTTGCTTCAGTTTCCTTTTCTGTAAAATGAGCTGGAGAAGAAAATGGCAAACCATGCCTATCTTTGCCAAGAAGACTCCAAATGAGGTCATGAAGAGTGAGACATAGCTGAGATGACTTAACAATAACAACAATACTGTGTGTCAGGAACTTTGTTAAGCACTTTGCAAATATTACCTCATTTGATTCTCACACCAACCCTGCAAGGTTGGTGCTATTCTAATCCCCATTTTACAGTTCAAGAGATTGAGGGAGAGGCAAAGTGACTTGACCAAGATCACACAGCTAGTAAATAATTGAGGGCCTAACGGACTCAAGTCTTCATAACTCCAGGCCCAGGATTCTATCCATCTTGCTGCCAGATAGCACTTGCACTGTGCCTTGAGGGAAACCTAGTATTCTAAGAGGTGGAGGTATGGAGGGATTACATTACAGGAGAGAGTATGTCATGTGTGAACAATGTCAAAAGAGCTAATCAATTAGACTGTGCTAGTGAAAGAGAGTAAGGTATCATAAGGCTGGTAAGATAGGTTGGGAATGGCTTTAAACGCCAAGCAGAGGAATTTGTATTTGACTGGAGGTAATAAGGAGCCTCTTTATTGATTAGGGGAGTCAGACCTGTGCTTTAGGAAAATCACCTGAGGTTTTCCAATAGCCTGCTCTGCTTCTGCTTACTAGTTTTCCAACACTGCTATAATGTTGAAGTGGCATTTCCTGTCTACCATTCAACTGGCTCCTTCCCAGTGAGACACAGATGCTTCCCGAGATAGTTTTTTTCTTTAGGTCTCCAAGTTTGTTGAATTTCCACTGGCAATTAATTGTACAGACTATTTGTAAAGATGTCTAGGTATCTTTGATGTTGCCTTCCCCTTATACAAGGATCCCATTCTTTTTTAAGACAATCCTACTTCTAGAAGGGGTTTGAGCCTTTATGTTATTTCCCCATCCCTAGCCAGAGGCCCAGAGACCAGTTTCCAGGTATTCTCTCCAGTGTAACTGTTCAGGGAGGTAGCTAATTTGTAGAACACAGGCAGAGTGTTACCTCCTTGTACACTTATTGTAGGGCCTTTAGTAAGTCCTTCACTTCTCCAAATTTTACACAGCATCACACAATATACTTCTTCAAAAATATATATATATATTGGCACCTTTTATATTTACATCACCTATATTTCCCAACTATTTTCCCTCCTCTTCCTAAAAAGTCATGGTCTACAATGAAGAACACACACACACACACACACACACACACATACACACACACACACACACACACATGAAAGAAAAAGAGGGGGAAAAACAGTTTGGCAAAACTAATACATCAAACAAGTGTAACATATGTGTTTCACCCTCATAACCACTTTCTCTGCAAAGGGAAAGAGGGACATTCTCATTTCTTCTTTAGAGAAAGGACTGATCATTGTTATTTCATATTCTCATTTCTTCTTCGGAGACAAACTTGATCATTATTATTTCACAGCATTCAGTTTCAAATGCTTTGTTGCTGTTCTTTCGATTTACCTTATTATAGTCATTGTATACATTGTTTTTCCTGGTTCTTCTTACTTCACTTTGTGTCAGTCCATATAAGTCTTCCTATGCTTCTCTTCTTTCATCACATTCATATCTCATTGCACATATTTAATTGTCCGCTATGTTTATGCACCACAATTTGTTTAGCTACTCTTCAGTCAATGGACATCTACTTTGTTTCCAATTCTTTTCTACTACAAAATGTGTTACTATAAATATTTGGCATATGTGGGGTGTTTATCTTTGTCACTGACCTCTTCAGAGTATTTCTTGTCAGTAGAACATTCATTTTAGGAATTTTCTTTAAATAATCCTCAACATTCCCAGAATAGTTGAAGCAATTTCCAGTTCTACCAATAGTGTTATGAAATGACTATATTTCTATATCACCTCCAATATTGACTAATCCCATTTTTTGCCAATTTGCTTGGCATAGGTGAAACTTTAAAGTCATTTTTATTTATATTTCTCTTAATATTAAGAATGTGGGACATTCCCTCATATGGTTGCTAATAGTGTACAATCCTTTTAAGAACTATTTATGCAAATCATCTGAACACTTATCTATTGAGGAACAGCCTTTGGTCTTGCATATATTTGTTATTTATCTTTCTATCTTTGGTATCAGAATCATATCCAAGATATTTAACAAAAATATTTTTCTCCCCATTGAATACTTCTTTTTAATATTATTTGTGTTAATTTTGTTTGTGCAATTTTTAAAAAAAATTTCATGTAATTGAAATTATATCTTTTGTGATCAAGCCTATCCCTTGCTTGCTGAAGAATTCAGTCTCTAGACATTTCTATGAAAGGTGCCTGAGCTGTTTCTCTTCTAAGGTTTTTATTGTATCATCTTTAATATTCATTTCTATGTGACAAAAACAAAATCCAGGAGGAAATAATAGAAAAGGAAGTCCAATTCAAAATTGCCAGAAAGGGTTTAAAATATCTGGTAGTAACTTTACCAAGGCCCACTCAAGACCTGAATAGATACAATTACAAAATGATTCTTAAGGAAATACAGAATGACTTAAATAAATTAATTCAGTGTTCATGGAGGGGCTATGCCAATAAAATGAAAATGATGGTCTCCTAAATTAATTTATAGACTTAATGCCATGCCAATTAAATTACCAATGAGATATTTTATGGAAGTAGGCAAAATAATTACTAATTTCACTTTAAGCAACAACAATTCTAGAATCTCAAGAGATATAATGAAAAAAAAGTAAGAATGAAGGGAGAATACTACTTCTAGGCCTTAAATGGTCTTATAATGGAGTAATAATCAAAATTGTTTGCTACTGATTGCAAAACAGAAAAGTCTACCAGCAGAGTAGACTAAATAAGGAAGAATCAAAAACAACTAAGCTTAATAACTCAGACTTCAATCAACCCAGAACATAAATTATTTAAGTAAGAATGCCCCATGTGACAAAAATTTCTGGGAAAACTGAATAGCAGTTTGGAAGGAATTAGATTTAGGCCGAGTTCTTACACCAAAAACATAAGATATTCAAAATGGATTCATGAAATGAATATGAAAAGTATTATCACATAAGAGACATTCCATATCCTTTTCCTCATAGTCAATAAGCACTCCTAAAGCAAAAAAAAAAAACTCTTTATGAGGATTTCATTCTAATTCTTTTCATTCATGCTCCAAATATTTAATAGCCATTTTACTTATTTTATCTTCAATCCTATGTATCAATACAACAAATGGGAATGCTTAATCACAAAACTAACAACAGTAATCAGTGACAACAACATAGTAATAGCATAAAATTAAGAAAAAAAATGAAACACAGCAGTTCTATGCAGGAAGGTGATCAGAAAAGAAACAAGAAAGTTCTAAGATGCCAATACAGACTAAAGCATGAAAAAAATGTTTGTGGTCTAGGGGAAATACCTTTAGGACACTCCAAATACACCTACTCACACAAAACAGATCCACACTTGGAAAAAGAAAATGAATGAGCTTCCATGTTAAGGGCACCAGCAGCCTAAACTCTAACTGGTCATTGTTTGGGCCCTGATGGCCACTGAATCTCCCAAGTTGCATGAGTAGATGTAGGTGCAGGGGCAGCTACCATCAGTTTCGCTTTGCCCAGTCTACTAGTTTTGTCTCCCTTACATGAGATCAAGTACCTCCATTGAGCCTGACACTTCAGTTAGTATTTCCACTTGTCTATTTCTATCCACTGACTCCTTCTCTGTTGCTTATAAATATGCCCAGATTGCTTCTATTTTAAGAAAACAAAACAAAACAAAAAAAACTTCCAAAAACCAAAAGCAAACCTTTGCTGTCCTATCAACCTCATACAAGCTATTGGCTCCTTCCTTTCTCAGTCAAACTTCTTCAGAGTTATCTACATTCATTGCTTCCCTCCTCCCTTCCCAGTCTCTTTTCATACCATTGCAATACCCACTTCTTGACTGAAATTGCTGTCTCCAAGGTTACCACTGGTCTCTTTATTTCTAAATGTAGTAGATTCTGAACCCAAAGTTTTAAAAATACATGTTAAAAATGTTTTCACATACAACTGGGAAATAAGAAATATAAGAAATGGGGTATAGAAGTGTATCCTGCCCTACAGTAAAACAGAAGGGGAAGGGGATGGGGGGGGAGAGATAGAAGGGAGGGCAGAATAGGGGAAGGGGTATTCAGAGTGCATGCCATCTTGGGGTGGGGGAGGGGTGAGATGGGGAGAAAATTTGGAACTCAAAATCTTGTGGAAGTGAATGTTGAAAGTTAAAAAATAAATAAATTTTAAAAAATAAATGTAATAGATTCTCATGGCCCTTATCTTTCTGGAGCTCTATATAGCATTTTACACTATTAACCATACATTCCTGCTGAATATTCTTAGGTCCATGAGTTTTCATGATACTACTTTCTCCTGCTCATCTTGCTACTTATCTGATCACTCCTCAATCTCCTTCATTGGATCACCATTAATGGTCCATCAATTTTGAACAGGAATACCCAGGACTCTGTCCTTGGCCCTCTCTCTTTGGATTCTTGGTGATCTCTTGGTTTTTTCAGATGAGGCCTTAATCTATGTATCTGGTCCTCATCTCTCTTTTGAACTTAAGACCTACATCACCACCTGCCTGATGAACACCTCTACCTGAACTTCCCATTGACATTTCACACTCAATAAGTCCAAAACAAAATTTGTTATCTTTCTCTTCATCCACCTATCTTCTTAACATCTCAATTTCTTTTGAAGGCACTACTATCTTTGCATTCCCCCTCAGATTTACAATCTCACAATTATCCTTGACTTCACTTTCCCTCACCCTACCCCCCCAACTCAATCAGTTTCCAAGTTTTGCTGATTCTACGTCCAAGACTTTTCTAGAATCTTCCCTCCATTCACATGGGCACCACCCTTATTCAGCCCCTCATAGCCTTTCCTCAGGGTTCCTGCAATAACCTATTAATTGCTCTTCTTGCTTCTGGACTCTGACCTCTCCAATTCATCCTTCACATAGCTACCAAGTTGATATTCCTAAGCCTTAGTTCTAACCATGTCTAACTATGTCCCTTGTTCCAGATGTTCCTCTGGATCTTTTGTCCCTTTAGGATAAAAGTATAAACTCCTCTGATAGACACTTAAAGCCTCTTACAATTTGAATGTAGCCTTTATTTCCAAACCCACTACATGTTCCTCCTCATTTGCCCTCTGTTCCAGTCAAATTGACTTATTTTATGTTTCATCACTTTGCAAGGCTGGAATCCCTTCCTTCCAAAACTCTATTTCTTTGAGTCCTTTGATCCATTCAAGGCTTAACTCAAGAACCTCATTCTGTATGAGTCTTTTCCTAATTCCTCTTCCTTCCACCAAAGTTAGTTTTTAGTACTTCTTCTCTTGAAAAATACTTTAAGTTTATTTCATATATTTCCTATTTACTTCCTTATATACTACTGTTTCCCCTAAGTAGTTTATAAAATCTTGGACAGAGATTCTTTCTTTCTTTCTTTCTTTCTTTCTTTCTTTCTTTCTTTCTTTCTTTCTTTCTTTCTTTCTTTCTTTCTTTCTTTCTTCTTTCTTTCTTCTTCCTTCTTCCTTCCCTCCTTCCCTCCTTTCTTTCTTTCTTTCTTTCTTTCTTTCTTTCTTTCTTTCTTTCTTTCTTTCTTTCTTTCTTTCTTTCTTTCTTTCTTTCTCTTTCTCTCTTTCTTTTTTCTTCCTTCCTTTCTTTCTTTCTTTTTTATGCCTTTGTATCCCCAGGGCTTAGTGTAATGGCTGGCATAAAGTAGATACTTATGAATGCCTGTTGAATTGAATTGAACTGAATTTGTACCTATATTTCTTTAGTATTGAATAAAATCTATTTGAGTTTTCCCCAAAGGTGCCTAGATACCAAAGAGCCTCCAAAGGCAAATGGCTACAGGGGGACAAGAAGGCTATTTCATGCCCAACTGCCATTGTCCTTCCCTGTCTTACACATTCTCTTACAGAATCGCTTGTGTCTTTTTTGTTTGTTCATCCATGGACTTGTTCTCCGAACTCGGGGAAGTTCATAAACCAGGCTAGGTAGTGATACTTCCTCTATTCTGACCAGTGGTTATTCAGCCTCCACATGAAAATCTGCAGTGAAGGTTTCTGAGGCAGTCCATTCCATGTTGAGATAGTTCTAGCTTTTAGGGAGTTTTTTGTTACATTATATTTCTTTCAATGAGCTCTGCCATTATTCCCTCAGTTCTCAACAAGAAATATTTCTTAGCTTTCTCCAGCCAACAGTAACAGACTCATTATGTTCTGATCTACCCAGATTTGGCCCATTGCCTTTTGGAGAGACTTAGAACACTATACCATGTTGGAATTCCAATGCACACCTACTGGAATATTTGGCCAAAAGGAATGTGGGAATTGGCTTGCAAGTCAAAGATAGAGCAAAAAAGGAGAAAGAGCATCTTTTACTTGGCCTAACAACAAAACATGCAAATCAGGCCCACTTTGGCACCAGTGTGAAAATCTAATACACCCTCTCAATGAAAGAGCCAGCCTCACTGACTCTGGGGATATGGGTTTTTTGTTTTTTGTTTTTTGCCTTTAAAGATCAGGTTTAAAAGTGTCTCATACTTTAACAAGACCCCACAAACAGCTTGATTCTGCTGAGAATGAAATTCTTTTTCCAAATGGCTCTAGACTCTTGACTTACTTCGTGAGTAAGTATGCAACAAAAGGAAAGCTATTTCCAGGGTGGGGGAGGGGGGAAGGGAGGGAGGGATCTGCAGATGACAGTTAACAATATGAACACCATGATAAATGCTGCCTTGACTATAAAAGGCATTACAAAAAGCCCAGTGAAATTGTTGTAATTTTGCTTTACATATTTAATGAATTATCCCTATTTTTTTTAAGATAGAGGAAGCAAGCTTCTAATCATGTCACTCATTTACTCAAGTTCTTAAATAACTAATTGATCACCTACTAAATGAAATCCAAACTACTTAGTTTAACAGTGAAGTCCCTCTATAATGTAGTTACAATCTACCTTGCCAGTTCCTTAAAAAAAAACAAACAAAAAAACAACTTTATTCCACAAAGTTGATGCTTCATGGTATTTCCTATACTTTTTAGAGGATTAGCTCTACCCCCTTATCTTCCTTTTGAAATTTTACCTTATCCTTCAAGGCCAGTTCAGATATCATTTCCTGAATGAAGCCTTTTTTGATTACCATTCCCTCTGAAGAAATGATCTTCCCTTCCCTAAATCTCACATGATCTGTTGTTTGATCCTCTCAAGTATTCATCATATTTTATTCTGTATGATGGTTATTTGAATACACTTCATATCCCCCTACTCCCAGCTATATTGTAAGCTTCTCCAAGAAAGGGACAATATCTAATTTATTTTGAATCTCTACCAAAGTCTAGCACAATGCCTTTCACTTTTTAGGGGGATGAAGCACCCAGATTTGTAATTTTATCAGTGAGAGGAATTCCCAGTATGGTAATTCTCTCCACATGGGCAATTACTCCATATGACACAATCTTAGAGAGTTGCCAGAGGCGGGGGTGGGGAAGTGACTGCAAGGTTAAGTGACATGCCTATTACATGGACGGTAAATGTTGGAGCAGAACCTGAACTCAGATCTTTCTCATACTAAAGATATCCATTGCACCATATTGTCTCTCATCTTACTCTTAGTAGGCCCTTAATAAATCTTTATTGAAGCAAAGTGAATTTCATTCAATTGCATTAAATGACATGCAAATATTTCTTATTGCACCAAGTATGAAATGGGCAGGTGACATTTTTCACTAGGAATCATTTCTTCCCATATCATCTAATCTCTTTCATTTCTGCAGCCTATGACCCTATGAAGGCATCTCCCAAAGTCAAAACTATAATACTGAATTCAAGATCTTTAGTAACAATGATTATAACAATAGCGCCTACTGTGTGCTAAAGCTTTACAAATATGGTCTCATCTGAGCCTCACAACAATCCTGTGAGGCAGGTGCTATTATTTTCCCCATTTTACAGATAAGGAAATGGAGGTAGACAGAGGTTAAATGACTTACTCAAGGTCACACAGCTAATAAGCATCCGAGGAGAGATTTGAACTTAGGTCTCCTGACTCCAGGCCTATAACTCTATCCAATGTGCCACATACAACACAGGTATGTTAATCAGTCAATCAGTTAACAAGCCTTTATTAAGCACTATGTGTCTTTATTTTGTTGAGTTGTATCAGTTATATCTGATTCTTCATGACCTCATTTTTTTGGCAAAGAAACCACTGAAGTGATTTGCTATTTCTTTCTCTGGCTCATTTAACAGATGAGGAAACTGAAGGAAACAAAGTTAAGTGACCTGCCCAGGGTCATAGAGCTAACAAGTGTCTGAGACTAGATTTGAACTCAGGAAGATGAGTCTTCCTAACTCCTGGCCTCGCACTCTATCCGCTGTGCCACCTAGCTCCCCAAACACTATGTGCCACCATGTTAAATTCTGCCTCTGACATGTATTCAGTGTGTCCATGGACAAATTATTTAATCTCTCAGTGCCTGAAGCAAACTACTGAGACTATAAATGGCAGAGGAATTGTAGATCTGTTTTGGTGGAAGGATTTTCCACGGTGGGGATTCTCCAGACCCAAGAAATCCCAGATCCAGGCAGGAGGGGAAAGCAACACAGATACTCCAAAGACAGAGTTTAGGAGGCTGAATTGACAGAGATTCTTATGTTGCATACATGCTTCATGTTTTTACTTCTCCCAATATATTCATTCCAAATATTTAAAGTTTGGTTGGAAAACAGCATACTAGAAACAGAGTGTGGCATAGTAGAATCACCTGGATTTGAACTCCAAAGATCCATGTTTGTATTACCCCCCAAATATTATATACTTATTAGCTTGGGGGCCTTGGGCAAGTCAAGTAACCTCTCTGTGAGCCTCAGTTTCTTCATCTGCAAAATAAAGGTAACAATAATAACTATCTCACAAGGCTTTTGTGAGGATCAAATTAGATATATGTACATATAAACATATATACACACATATAAATATTTCTATGCATACATATATAACTTTATATGTAACATAATAATATGTAAGAAATAATATGTTATATATATGCGATAGATAATATATAACATATATAATTATATTTAACAAATGTTATATGTATGTAATATATAATATGTAACAACTATATATGTTACTATATATATGTAACTTTGCAAAATTACAACTTAATTTGCAAACTTTATGCAAATTCTGCATAAAGCTCCATATAAATGTGAGTTATTATGCTAGGCTCAATGAGGGAATGAAATAGGTGGTATAAGTGAGGGGGCTTCCAGAACAAGGACGTAAGGCTTCTTTGCTGCTCAATGACTCTGGGACCTTGGACAGATCAATTCACCCACCTCTCTGGGCCTCAGTTTTCTCATCTGTAAAATAAAGAAATTAAATTAGTCTAGTTGATCTCTGAGGTTCCTCCTTATTCTAAAATTCTATCATTCTAGGAAGGTTCAAGGATAAGATCAGTGCAATTAGGAAGCAGGGATCTTGCCTTTTCATATTCCCAATTATATTGCATTCTATGCTCATATTAGGAGAGCCAGAGGTAGGTAAACTACAGAGACAGCAAGTGGGCACATCTTTTAACTTTTTTTTTTTTGAGGAGGCTAAAGCAGACAGAAAAGCGTATAAAGAAACCATAAGAATTTTTTTTTAAAAAATCTGTGAAGATGTGAAAAGCCACTGTGAGGTTTTAGAGACCCAAGGAATATTCAAAAGCTGAAATTTCCTAACAGACAACTCTGACAGAATGTGCAGAGGTGAAAATAGATGTGTTAAATGTTGGACATGCTGGGACTTTTGCATGGTGCAGTGGGAAAAGCTTTGGACTTGTTGGTAGGAAAATGGGGATGGTTTTGGTCCCATCTTTGACATATTATCCAAGTGACCTCAAGCAAGTTACTTTCTCCCTTTGAGCCTATAACCGCCTAAAAAAAATGGAATTGGATTTAGTGACCATGAAGGTCCTGCTGAATTTTTATTCCCTAGAGCAATGGCTCACAGGTCACTTGTTCCAAAATAGGTCTCCCTGATACCTCTCTCCCCTCTCCAATCCATTGCTGCAAAAATGATCCTCCCAAAGCCTGGTTCTGACTATGTCATGTGCTGGAGTCTCAGTAATTTATCAAAGACATGACAAACATTAAATCTCTATTATATACCAATGATTGTGCTAGAAGCTGAGGGATAGAAAGACAAAAAATGGCTCAGTGGAAAAACTGTTGAATTTTAAGTCACAAGACCTGTTTTGGAATTCTAGCACTGCCTACATAACCTTGTGCTAGGTACCTGGCACATAACAGGAGCTAAACAAATTCCTTTCCCCTTCCCTACACGCCCTCTATGTTTCAGCCAAACTAGATTACTAGCTGTTCCTTATATGTGTCATTCCATCCCTCCCTACCCCATGCTAGTGCTTTCCAGCATCAAACTCCTTCCTGCTCTACTTCTGTGATCCCAAGCTCTCAAATACCTTACACTGGACTGGGTCGATACAACATGTGCTGACATAAATACATATAATATCAGAAGAGAAACAAAATCAACAATTGGGCATGGGGGCAGAATCAGGAAACCCTGTATAGGAATTGGGATCCTGAATTTATCCTTGAGGGATGCTTGGGATTCCGAGAAATAAAACAATAAGGGGAGAGAGAGAGAGCTAAAGAGAGAGAGAAAGAGAGAGAGAGAGAGAGAGAGAGAGAGAGAGAGAGAGAGAGAGAGAGAGAGAAGAAGAGAAGAAGAAGAAGAAGAAGAAGAAGAAGAGAAGAAGAAAGAAGAAGAAGAAGAAGAAGAAGAAGGAGAAGAAGAAGGAGAAGGACAAGAAGAAGGAGAAGAAGAAGGAGAAGGAGAAGAAGAAGGAGAAGAAGGAGAAGAAGAAGAAGAAGAAGAAGAAGAAGAAGAAGAAGAAGAAGAAGAAGAAGAAGAAGAAGAAGAAGAAGAAGAAGAAAAAGAAGAAGAGAAGGAGAAGAAGAAAAGAAGAAGGAGAAAAAGAAGAAGGAGAAGGAGGAGGAGGAGGAGAAGAAGAAGAAGGAGAAGAAGAAGAAGGAGAAGAAGAAGAAGGAGAAGAAGAAGAAGAAGAAGAAGGAGAAGAAGGAGGAGGAGGAGAAGGAAGAGGAGGAGGAGGAGGAGGAGAGAAAGACATAGAGACAGAGATCAAGAAAGAGAGACAGAGGCAAAAAGAAAAAGGGAGGAAGAGAGGGAGAGGCAGAGACAGAGAGAGACAGAGAGAATAAGGAGAGAAGAGAAGAGAGAGAAGAGAAAAAAAGAGGCAGATATAGAGACAGAGACCAAGAAAAAGAAGACAAAGAGAAAAAGGGAGGAGAAAAAGAGAGAGAGAGAGAATGGAAAAGAATTTCAGACTGGAAAGCACTAGCATGGGGTAGGGAGGGATGGAATGACACATATAAGAAGCAGCTAGTAATCTAGTTTGGTTGAAACCTAGAGGGCATGTAAGGAAGGGGAAAGGAATTTGTTTAGCTCCTGTTATGTGCCAGGTTCTCTGCTAAGTGCTTTACAAATATTATCTCATTTGATCTTCACAACAACCCTGGGAGGTAGGTGCTGTTATTTTCCCTATTTTATAGATGAGGAGACTAAGACAGATAGAGGTTAAATGACTTGCCTAGGTTCACCCAGCTAATAAGTGTCTGAGGCTGGATTTGAACTCAGATCTTTCTGACTCCATAGCCAGTGCTCTATCCACTGTATCACCTTGCTGCTTCTCAAGTTGCATAATACAAAGAAAGATGGGGAAAATAGATGGGAGCCGAACTGTCTTTATGAACCTGTTCTCAATAGAGCAGAGTTCAGTATAAACCAGATGCCATCTGGATCTCATTCAAGGGAGTTTCTAGTGGCAAAGGAACCTCATTGGTACTGATCCACAAAACAGCATTAGAGTGAAGCATCATAATATATGGGATGAGAAATAGGGAAGGGCTGAGAGTGAGCACTTGAGTTCATTATTTTTTTAAGCACTGCACAGAATAAAAGTCATAGGAGAATTCAAATGCCGATATTTTATTATGGTGAGATTATAAAATATAGGGCATGCTTCTTTACCTGTTATTGATGGGCAATCTTCTCATCTACTTCACATCTTAGCAAGGCCAAGGACAAAGATGGGCCATTAGAGGAAACTGATCATGGCAATTAGTAAGGGTAGAAAAGAAAATTTCCATAGGGGAAGTAATAAGTAGCAATGTTTAACAACTGACAGCAACTTCTAGCAATTAACTACTAAGTAAATTATTAAGGTCCTGACTTTATTCTCTGAACATATTGTCTTCATCTGTACAGGCAAAAGGATGTGTGTAGAAGAAGGTAATTATCTGGATAATGTGGCACTAATAATAGCTGACATTTTGTAGCGATTTAATGTTCATAGTATAAATGATCTTACTTACTCCTCTTGACAACACTATGTTGTATGTTCTATTAGTATTCCTATCTCTCTGATGAGGGAACCAAGGCTCAGATAGATTATGACTTGTCTGGAATCCGAAGCTCATATATCTAAAGTGAGATTCAAACCTAGGTCTTTCTAACTCCACATATAGCACTCTACTGTTTCAAATTCTTTTTTTTTTTGTCACTTTAAGTTTATTCCCTTTTTTGTTATGTTAAGAAAACCAACAGATAAAGGGAATAATGTGAACTTAGTAGGACACAGGAAATGTTGTGATTCTACCAACATGGATATTTCTAGGTTTAGAAACTTCCTTCATATGGAGGGAACATAACCCACTCAGGAGGAGTCATGACACAGTGCAGGGAGTGATGAAGAGGACTTGGGCTTGAAGCCCAGCTCTGACTATTTCTACTTGTGGGACCTTGGATAAATCTTTAAACCTCCTTGGGCCTCAACTTCCTCATTTGTAAAATTAGCGGGGTAGACTAAATGATTGCTGAGGTTCCTTTTAGAACCAAATCTATGGTCCTATGAACATCTCCAATGAGGTCACATTCTAGATTGCCTATGAAGTTCTAAATGTGTAATTGAAGATGCCAGAGGCAGCAGGAGAAAGAATGTGGGATCTGGAGTCAGAGAGACTAGCCCTGAGTCTGTCAGGGTCACTGCTTCCTCACAGATGAAGGTTCTTTTTAGCCTGAATTCTATGATCCTGTGATTTATGACTTGGATAAATCCTGGGGCAAAAGGAGATGAAGTGACTTGCCCGAGGTCACACAACAGGTAAGGGGCCTCTCTGCCCCTTCCCTTACCAAACTGGGAGAGAAAAAGTCTTGGTTCAGTGACCTTCCCCTTTCCCATTTTTTTGGAGGTTCTAGATTGACTGGATACTTTGCACAAAATTCCCTTGTAGTGTTTGACTTCAGCTGACCTGTTTTAGACACACTTGCTGATTCTGAAGGGAATTGTTATCTAACTAGGGACTGCATAATTGAAGGTTGGTGTGAATATTTGAGAGTTTACTCTAGGAGCACAGATCAAGATTAATCCAGTGGTTGCTATGAGACCCAGGTGTATTCCACCTGCTTTTAATGGTCACCTAGCAATTATTTATAAAATTGTCCACTTTTTCCACCTATGCTTTACTGATTAAATAGGGGAAAGGAAGCAATCCTGATGTGACATTTGCTTGTCAGTGGTGAATTCTCGATTCAATTCTCAATGTCAGTGGTGAATTGTCAATTACCCTCACTGGGAGCATAATTTCTTCTGGAGACTGCCAGTAGCAGGCAGCAGGGACCACCCTGCAGAGTGTGTCTTTGAACACTTGATAAGAGCAACTGAATAAGCCTTAATAAGGTCAAGTACTGTTGCGTGTACTTTCAGCAAATGACTGTTAAATACAGTTCTTACTTCTTTAACTGTTCTGAGTTTTTCTATTATCTCTAATGACAACTGGGGGAGGAAGACACTATAAGAAGGAAAGCAAACGATGTATTTCCTCTTCAACAGCAGGATGAGGATGACTGTTGGAAAAACAGGCAAGTTTCCCTGAGTAAAACTTTTCTTCATTGTGACTATAGATATTATTTTTGCATGTACATATTTTTGCTTATTTTCTAAGCAGCTCAAATGCATTTATTTTTAAGCACACCCATCAAAAAATGTTCCAGTTTTATTACTTTCTAAATGACAAGTTGAATTATTGAATAATAATCATCAAAGGCAGCATCTCTGGCAGAGGCCACTTGCTGCTCTGAGCATCTGTGTAGGGAGAGAGAACAGAAGCATAGGGAAATTAACAACACTTCTACAGGGGTCTCTGGAAGGATTAGTGAGAAAGCTCTGAATGACAAGAGGGAAGAGCCCAGGGTCTGTGATTCAAAGCTTCTAAACCTCACATGAACAGGTCACTTGACTCTTGAAAATGAATGGTCTCATACACTCCAAGGAGGTTAAAGAAATAGTTCGTAAACACCAAAATATACATGAGTGTTTTTTGTGGTGGTAAAGAACTGGATACAAAGTTGAAACCCATGAAATGAAGAATTGCTGAACATATAATGGCAGCAGACTATGTAAATAACTACAATATAATAAATAAAAGTAAAAAACTACAAGGGAAGAAATGATGAATGGGAAGAATTCAGAAAAGCTTGGGAAGAATTATATGAACTGATACAGAATGAAGTAAACAGGACAGGAAAAATAATATACACCATGTCTACAAGAATGAAAAAGAAAAAAAACACGAAAATAGAAAAGGAAACAATGCTATGTAATTAAAATGACCAAGCTTAGCCTCAGAGAAGGGCTAAAAAAAATGTACCTCCTTCCCTTTTTTGCAGAGATAGGGAAATATGCATGTGGAACATTGAATTTGTTGTCAGATAGATTAGACTGTTGATTGAGTTTGCTGAACTGATTTTTCTTTCTTTTATTTTTTTATTCTTTGTGAACAAGGAATGGACCTCTGAGGAGAGGAAGGAAAAAGATATATTTGGATGGGAAAGTGTTGTAAAAATTAAAACTACCAAGAAAAAATGTTTTTTCTTTTTTCTTTTAATTTATTTATTTTTAGTTTTCAACATTCACTTCCAGAAGATTTTGAGTTCCAAATTTTCTCCCCATCTCTCCCTTCCACTCACCCCAAAATGGCATGCAATTTGATACAGGCTCTACATAAATATATTCATACTGAACCTATTTTCACATTAGTGATGTCATAAAGAAGAGTTACAATCAATGGGAGAAACCATGAGAAAGAAGAAACAAAAAAAAAGAAAAAAGAGAAATTGCAAATAATATTCTTTGATATGCATTCAGACTGCATAATTCCTTTTCTGGATGTGTACAACATTTTTCATCATGAGTCTTTTGGAGTTGTCTTGGATCATTGCGTTGCTAAGAAGAGATGAGTCTATCAGTGTTAGTCATTGAAAAAAAAAATTTTTTAAAGATAACTCAGAAACATCTATTACTTTTCAGTCAATTAATATATTTTTATTAATTAACATAAATGAGTGAATGAATAAAGAAACAGATAGATAGAATGACAGAAAGTCCCCTCAGCGTCTTTCTAGGCTAGTCCCCTACACAAGGATTGTTCACTGGTGTAGATGAGAGAAAAACACGTAAAAGACTTTGCAAATCTTAATGTTCTATATTAATGCTAGCCATTATTATTATTATGAGGGCACTATGAGGTATTTCTTCTGGACTGCAATTTCCTACTTGTTCCTTTTTTATAGAATCACCTTTGTCAGACTCCTCCAACTCCTTCTGCATCACTGTTCTCCAACTTTTTGGTACTATACTGTTATTTTTTCCACTCTGACTTATTCTGTACATGTCCATTCTGCTATTGGCCATATCTCTCTATCTTTGTCTCTGTCTATCTGTGTCTGTCTTGTGTCTATCTCTATCTCTTTGTCTGTCTGTCTCTTCATGTTGCTGTCTCTGCCCTTCTCTGACTCTCTGTCTCTGACTCCCTCTCTCTCTTTCTGACTCTGTCTTCCTCTGTTCTTTCTGTCTCTGTATCTCTCTCCTATGCAGGGGGTTAGAATGGGAATGGGAAGAGTTGAATGCATAAAGTTCACCTGGGTCATCCAAAGGTATATCCGCAATTGTACAAAACCTATTTACTGAGTTTGCCTTTTGAGTCCTTCCCATTTGAGTCACTCAAATATGTCTACCCACTCTTCACTCCTTGGGGAGGAAATGCTTAAAGCTCTAGGGACTAGATGAATCATGACGTTGGTAAGACTTTCTGGGCCTTGTTTTCCTCATCTCTAAAATCCAGCTGTAATTGCTATGATCCATAAGGGACAGATGATCGTACCAGCACTGCTACTAGGATGTTTGGAGATGCCATATAAGTAGAAAAACCTGGCATATCTTGGATCAAACTGGCTTTCAGGGCCATAAGCAGGAATTATTATGCAAATTAAGTTGAAGAGGTGGATGTGGAAGAGGAAGGGAAGAAAATAAGCATTTATATAGCACATACTATGTGCTAGGCACTGTGCTAAATCCTTTTTACAAATATTATCTCATTCTATCCTCACAACAAGTCTGAGAGGTAGGTACTATCACTCCATTTTACAACTGAAGGAACTGAGGAAAACTGAGGGGAAGTGATTTTATCAGTACTGTGAGCCAACATCTCAACTGCTCTCCCTAAGTTATAACTCTACATTTTGTGGTAGAAGAGTATCTGCTAAATATGTGAAATATACATATACACATGTGAAATATACCTATACATACATGTGAATGATACCCATGTGAAAGGTATACCCATGTGAAATATATTTGTATATGAGATATAAAATATGCATAAATAATAAACATGTGAAAGATACAAACAAGTTGAGACCAGTAAAATGGCGTGGTGCCCACAGAGTTTTGTTCTTGTGTTCTCGTGTAGCAATTGTATTGAGTGGGGCTGTTTATCATGTCTGTGTTAGTGCAAGGTTATGGCTTATGCTACTTAGGACTCACCTTCTCTGCGTCCCCAGAGAATACATCAGAAATGTGGAAATAAACAATTATGAAAGTGTGTTCTAGACCCAGCCTAGCATTCCTTGTTTGAATTATGCTGCCTGAGATCATTCTTCATTTACTTCCCTTACAGAAGGATGCCTAGCAGTGATCACTGAGGATATATAGCAATGTGCAAATCAGTCTCCTTTTGTACAACTCAATACATTTTTAACCCATTGTCTTCCTGATTCCCCTAGACAATGGGTCCATAGATGTGGCTTTGCAATAAATCAGGCTGTGTTCAAGGAGGACTTCACTTTTGGTGGTTCAATTCAGAAAACAGAAGGGAAGATGTAAAAAAAAGTGAAGAAGAACCTGTTGTGTTCTGCAGAGATGACCATATTCAGCATCATAGGAAGTCAGTCAACTAGCATTTAAAAAGTGTCTACTATGTGCCAAATATTGTGCTAATCCCTGAGGATACAAAGGAAGGTAAAAACAATAACGAATTGTTTTGATTTCTTTATTGGAAAATTGCCTGTTTTGTTGTATATTTAAAAGGAATAGCAAGTTGTACATAGTAGATTTGTAGCTTTATGTGCAATCATCTTTTTTATTATGCTATGCTATGGAAATGCTCATTTTATTCCATAAATTAAAAAAAAACCACAAAAAACTCAGTCCCTGCCCTTGGGGAGATCACAGTGTAAGGGGGGGGAGGGAGTCAACATGCAAATAACTGTGTTGAAACAAGATATATACAGGACAAATTGAAGGTAGTCTTAGAAGGAAGGCACTAAGATTAAAGAAGACTTAGAAGGATTTCTCACACAAAGACTATTAAGGTCCTTCAAACTGTCAGGCTTTCAGGTCCAGCTTTCCTTCTCAGCAAATTCTGACTTGAATTCAATGAGTGCTCCCATCTCTTTTTTTCTCCTCTCTTATAGTACTAGATATTGCCAGCTTGTGTAACTACCCAGAGACATGGGTAAGAGCAGATTTCACAGAATCACATAGTCTCAGAGTTAGAAGGGACCACAGAGGTTTTCTAGTACACTCCACACTTAACCAAAAATCCCTCCTACAATATACCCTGACAAGGGAGTCATTCAGCGTTTGCTTAAAGATTTCCTTTATCTTGATATGCTTCCAATATATTAAAGCATCCTTAAAATTTGGAGCTGACAGATAGCCATGTTGCTGAAAAGGCAGAAAGAGAATCAACAACCCATCTGAGAAAACATGGCCATTCAGGTTGAGTCCAACTGTCCTCAAATCATGTTGGACATTGGGAGGTGAACTGACAAGGCTGGGCAAATATTTATCCTCTATACCTTTTGGTGAAGTGTCTATGAAATTGAACATCTCAGTGGGCTTAGATATATCATAGGATTATAGGATTAGAGTAGGAAGAGACCTCAAAGGCCATCCAGTCCAGAATCTTCAGTTTACAAATAAGGAAACTTAGACCCAGAAAGGTTCAGGTTACTCCCTGTCCAAGGTTGCATAGGTAGTAAGCCCCAAGGTGAGATTTGAACTCAGGTCCTCTGACTCCAGAACCAGTGCTCTTTCTACTCACTGTACTCTTACTAGCATTTATTCACAGAAAGATTAAGCAATTCCAAGTTCCTGAAGGCTTGAAATGATGCTTAGAGAGGATGAACCACTTCCCTTAGCAATGACCATTTCAGAAAGGAGCTGGAAATCCAGAGAATTAAAAATGATTTGTTGTTAAGAGCTTTTTCCAACATCAAAGAAAGAGGAAAAAGACACACATACATAACAATATTCATAGCAGGTCTTTCAATAGGAATGACATAATAGAAAACAAGATGTCCATCTATTGGGACTAAACAAATTATGATATTTTAATGTAATGGATGGAGAAAGAAATGGCAAACCACTCCAGTATCTTTGCCAAGAAAACCCCAAATGGGGTCATGAAGAGCTAGGACATGACTGAAATGACTGATCAACAACAACAACGTGATGGGATGTGTCATGAGAAATGATGAAATGAACAATCTTAGGAAAATAAGCTGAAGAGACCTTTATGAACTGATGCACTGTGTAATATGTTGAGCTAAGAGAACAATTTATAAAGTGCAACATTAGAAATAAAACCATCTTTGAAAGACTTGAAAACTCTGAGCAATGCAATGAGAAACTATAGTTCCAAAGAAATGAAGATGAAGTATGATTTATTTCCAAGATCAAATATAAAATCCTCTCTTAAAGCCCTTCACAACCCGGCCCTCTCCTACCTTTCCAGTTTTCTTGTACCTTACATTCCCCATCCCCTACTCCCCACCATATCTTCTTCAATCCATTGACAAAAACCTCCTTGCTATTCCTTTAACAAGACATGACATTTCCTGGTTCCAGGCATTTTCACTGGCTGTCTTCTATGCCTGGCACTGTCTCCTCCTCATGTCTACTTCTTGGCTTCCCTGGTTTTCTTCAAGTCCCATCTAAAATCTCATCCTTTACAGAAAGCCTTTCACTATACTCCTTAATACTAATCCCTTCCCTTTGTTGATTATTTCTACTATATAATGTATATAGCTTGTTTGTATGTATGAGAGTAGGGTGTGTCTCTTGCCTTTCTTTATATTCCCAGCACTTAGCATAGTGCCTAGTACTTGGTAGGCACTTAATAAATGTTCCTGCCTTCCTGACTACTCACTTTCTTCTAGAAAGCATTGCACTTAAAATACAGAGCAAGACACACGTTTTTGGACATACTCAATATGAGAATTTTTTTGTTTGACTATGCATATTTGTTACGACAGTTTTCTTTCTTTCATATTTCTTCCTTTCTTTCCTTCCATTCTTCCATTTCTCCCATTTATAAAGGACAAGCCATCCTTTCTCCCATCTCCTTCCTTCCTTCTTTTCTTTCTTTCTCTCCCTTCCTTTCTCTCATTCTCCCTCCCTCTCTTCCTTTCTTCCTTCCTTCTTACTCCTTTCCCTCCTTCCCTTTCTTCCTTCTTTACTCCCTTCTTCTCTCCCTGCCTACTTCCCTCTCTCCCTTCTTTCCTTCCTTCTTTCCTTCCTTAATTCCTCCTTCCTTCCTTCCTTCCTTCCTTCCTTCCTTCCTTCCTTCCTTCCTTCCTTCCTTCCTTCCTTCTCCATCTCTGTCTCTTTTTCTATTTCTTTCTTTCTCTCAGTCAAGGGGAGGGAAGATGGAATGTCACATAAGTAGACATATTTAGCCAGAATTCGTGGACGTGAAGGGGAATAGTAAGTAATATACCTGGAAAGATAGACTGCTGACAGATTGTGAAGGGCTTTAAAGACCCAAAAGAGAGATTTATATTTTATCCTAGAGGAAACAGGTAGCCACTGGAGCTTTCTGAGCTTTGGATTGAACTAAATCAATATATCCTTGAGACTTGGTCACTTCAAAACAAAGGGAAGACAATAAGAAAGAAAGTTAACAGATCCGAGCCTTGTAAATGACTCTGAAATCTGATGCCTGTATCTCATGAACACTTCCTCCAAAAACAGAGTGAAAAAGAGGTGTTCAAATTAAGCACCAAACAACATCATTAAAAATTAAATGGGCTCTATCTGAACAGACAGGAAATGAATCATTACAGACATGGTAGTCATTTCTGAATCAGTTGTTTGTGTGCAGATTGGTCGTTAACTGGCTGGAACTATAGTCACCAAATGAGAAAGAAATCAAAAGGAAGGTTCTGCCTGTAATGGCAGTTCCTTTGAACTGAGCAGTTTAAACAAGATTGATCCTGTGGTCCCAGAACTCCCAAAAGGGAAACAGCAGAAGTAAACGCACCAATTCTAACTATCATCATTTTTAAAAGAGACATTTAATTGATACAATATGGTTTTCACAACGTGGAAGTTGAAAGACCCAGAAGCAACTCCAGTCGGTAATCATTAAATATCTTTGCCAAGCGGAGAGACATGGCAGCCAAGGACAACACCCCTTTAGAGTAAAAGTCCATTTACCAAACATTACAGAGAGGTGTGATGGAAGATTATGGTTATTTCAGACTCTCCAAAACAGAAAAATAAAATGTAATTGAAGAGAAAATGATTGCAAAGAGCTTGGCTTGAAATCCAGTTAACCAAATCATCCTGAGAAATAACTAGAAGGAGCATAGCAAATAGAAAAAAAAAATAGATCTAATAGTATTCCTCTGGTGACCTTTGCTATTACCTGGGATAAAATAAACTCCACATAGTCTCTGTTACCCCAGTACTCTTCATACATTAAGTGAAAAACGCTAATGGTACATAAGAAGATAATGTTGGAAGGACCTATTCAAATACATACAGAAGAAACTCTATTAGAGGCAACACAATTTCAAATTGATTCTGAAGATTGTTAAAAGAAGGGAGAATTCAAGAATTGGAAAAGATTCTAGATAACATCTTTACCAAAAAGCCCTCCAAATCCAAAACTGCACCCTAGAAGATATTGGCAAAGATGATTCATGTGCCTTATCTCATTTCTCTATGACATTTGTGAGATGCAGTGTGGTGCAGCAGATTGAGAGGTGTCCTGCAAGTGTGCAAGATATGGGTTCAAGTACCAGCTTGTAATGGTTGTGTGACCCTGGGCAAATCATATAATGTATATTCCAGGCAACTCTGGAAAGGTGCCAACCTATTATGATAGAGAAATTTCCTCATCAAAAAAACCCCCCTTATGCCCATGAAATCACATATCTAATAAAATAAGCCAATTAAAATCTTTTTTTTTAAATAGTCCACACATGAATATGCTGCCTTTATATGCTCTTTATTTGCTGTTTTGTTTTTTTTTTTAAATAAAGCATTTGACTCAGCAGAATGAAATTTTGTCTTGAAGGTCTTCTCAAATCAGATATCTCCTGAGAATGAGTTTTAAATTTATATGATTCTGTGACAGATGTATCTACAAAAGACAAATTTGTTCAATGATCTGTTAAGTATTAATATCAGTCCAGGAATAAAACAGGGAGATATATGCATATCTAAGTTTTGTGGAAGATGTCTTGCACGGCTTCAAATTATTCACATGTGTACTACGTATGCCTTATATACAGTGTGTCCCAAAAGTCTTGGGGCAGTTTTAAGTTTTAATAGCTTGACTGGCTTAAAATTGCACTAAGACTTTTGGGACACCCTCTATCTATGTATATGTGTTTATAATCCATACATAGAGAAGCTGTCTTTTGTTTGATTCTGCTCCATCAGCTGAATAGTGCTGGAAGAAGTCACAAAATTGTGTCAAGTGAGTCATCATCATTTAAGCTCAAATAGGCCCTCACTGTTATAAGGCAGTACTTTTATTCACTTCCAATACGTAGTATCATACCTCCCACAATTAGTGTTCCAAACCTCTTCTCTTCTAATACTACTTCTGCCTACCTTTGTCTCAAAAGACGAATACTTTTCCTCTTTTACAAAGAAAATTGAGGCCATCCATTGTGAATTCTTTTATTACCTCTACTTTATGCCTCAAGACCTTTGTCAGTCCTCTGCTCTCATGCTCCAATACCTCCTTCTCCTAGTCAAGGCTAAGCCCTCTAGCTGTACCCTTAATTCTATCCCCATTGATTATTTCTTCCCTCCTTCCCTCCATCCATTCTTGCCTTCTTTCCTTTCTTTCTTCCTTCCCCCCTTCCCAATGGGCATCAGGACAAAGGTGGACTAAAAGGAGACAAAGGAGAACTAAAAAAGGTTAGGGAAGTCTCTCTCCTATTTTTAATCTTTGCTTATCTACTAGAAAATTTTTAATTTGACTTCTGTTATATTCTCCAGTTATTGTTCTACAGCTCTTCTTTCACTCCTAAAGTAAGAGGAAAGAGAAAGTAATCTGCATTTTCTTCTTTCTCTTTATGGCCTACTCTTTCCTTGAACCTTTGCAATCTAACTTAATAGTCCTATCAGTTTACTGAAACTTTCTCAAAGCTTAAAAAAGATAGAGATAGGGACTGGCTCTATGATTCCATTAGTATAGGGAACTCCCAGAGGAGAAAATTTCCAAATTAAGTCTGCACTATCTCTACTATTCAGGGTCTTAGAGAGTTGTATAGAGCACTAAAACGTTAAGTGACTTCCCTAGTTCACACAGGTGGCATGTGTCCAAGGTGGGACTTCAACCCAGGTTTTCCTGGTTCAGGGGCAGTTTCTCTATTCACCATTTCCATGCTGCTAAATCCAATGATTTTACCCCTCAATATTCACCTTCCTTAAACAACCTTTCCAATACTCTTCCCTCCCTTTCTCCTCATTTTCCATAGCTGTGTCCCCTGAAAGACAGCAAAGGAGTATCAAGTAAACAGTTTCCACAGTATGTTCAGCCCATATAACCAGCAGGGATGGCTGTTCATCTGGTGAAGAGGCAGCCCTCTGAAGGAACTCTGTACCTTTAACTCATGACCTGGGGGATGGACTGAAGACATGGTTGGGCTTAGGAGAAAAAAAAAATCTTTTACTTATCTGTAATGTACTGGCTCTAGCAGGGACCTCCAACCTCCTCTGGCCATTAGCTAGGTCTTTAAGTGATCTGTCCTGTGTTCTGATAACCTTCTCCCCCGTCTCGAGTGCAGCAATTCTGTTTCCGTGGTTCTGTTACATCACTGCCTCAATCAATCTTCTAGCCTCCCTGCTACTCCATGCAATGTGATGGCAGCGGGGAAACAATTAGTCAAGTCATTATACAAAACCTAGCCATAGTCTTATGTACTGAAGACTCTTAAATTTCTTTCTGAGCAAGGTTAAAATTTCTTAGGTTGGTCTTCAAATCTCTCCACAATGTCATTACCCTACCTTCCTACTCAACTTCATTTCTCACTCTTGTTGTTCAGTTGTGTTTGACCCTTTGTGACTACATTTGAGGTTTTCTTGGCAATGATACTGGAGTGGTTTGTCATTTCTATCTCCCTACTCTCCTTCATTTATTCCACACTCCTGCCATCTTGGATTGTTTGCTATTTCTCATGCATGCTACACATCCCCCCACCCCCATCTTTGCTCACGCTCACATCATTCCTTGGGTCTGAAATGTCCTTTCTGCACCATTTTTGCCTATGCATCTCCTCCAGGAAACTTTCCCAGATCTCTCAATAAGTAATGGATTTTCTCGATTTTCTTTTTTTGAACTTATGTTTTATTTTGAACTACAGCAAGGTCTCTAATAGTGTGAGTAATGGTGAATAGTTACATTGTTTGAATTTACACTGCATATTTCCATAGGCCTGGAACCAATGATTATATTTTATACAATTATAACTTAAAACAATGCAAATGTAAATACATGTGATGACTTCAGGGGATTCATTATTCACATTACTTGGGACCTGGCTTTTTAATTATTTTGTGTGTCATATCTCTCTATTAGATTGTAAGGTACATGATGGCAAGACTATATATTTTGCATGATTTATATCTTCCCCTGGAAGTAAGAACAATCTTCACTGTACTTAGTAGGCCCTTAACAAATATGTATTGAATTGAATTGGTTTGAAACAGGGTCTAAAGATTTGGCAACAGTTTTGTTTGTGAGTTAAAAGCTGGCCATCTTTTGCTAGCAGACAATAAAATAAAACGATATAGCATTTACTATTCTATTTTGCAGAGAAAAACTCAATTTTATTCATGGAAGATTTTCGAGCAGTGAAATTAGGATTTCTTTCTTAACATATTTCCAGAGAATATGATCCTCTTAAAAATTATTATGAACTAGGAAATCATCAACAAAGCTTGAACATTCCATATACAAAGAAAGCTAGTAAAAAATTTTGTATAAAACTGAATCATTACATATAGTTTGTGTATATATGACATATATTTATATGAAATTTATATATATATATATATATACCTATGTGTATTTATGTGCATATATATCAGAGCAATATTTGTCCTATTACATTCAATTTGTATGTGTACATATAATATATATATGCACAACATAATATATGTATATAATAGATTTACATATACATTTAATGTGATAGTACTAACATCATTCTACTTTTCTGTTTATTCTGAATTTCCTTCTACTTGACTATCAATATTTTTTAGGATGTTTCATTGATGATGTTTTATTTGTTTTCTTCTTTTTTTTTATCACTGATATTATTACTACCCATCCTTCCCCATAATCCTTGTACAAATAAAAGGCCTCCTCCCTATACTAATCAAATAAGTATAGCCAAGTAAAACAATTCGTGTTGTATTGATCACATCTGAAAATGTATGTTTCATGCCGTACCTATAGCCTATTACCTCTCCACCAAGATGCCTTTTGGAATTGCAGTTGGCCATTGCATTAAGAATTGTTTTCCTTTACAATGTTCCGGTTATTATATAAATGGTTCTCGTGGTTTTTGTTCACTTCACTCTGCATTAGGTCATAGTATGTTCAGGTTTCTACAGTCCCTTTGCTATTTCTCACAGCACAATATCATTCCATTACATAATACGTGATAATTTTTTCAACCATTCCCCAATTAATGGGCATCATCTTTGACTTAAGTTCTTTGCTGCAACAAAAAGTGATGCTGTGAACAATGTTGTTGCTTTTTGTGGCTTGCTGTTTGTTTGTTTTATGTTTGATGCTTTCTCTCTGCCTAAATCTCTTTGGGGTATAGGCATATTGGTGATATCACTCACTAAATTAAAGGATATACATAGTTTAGTGACTTGAGGGACGTAGGTCCAAAATTATTTTGAGAATGGAATTACAATTATGTAATAAGGTGCCTATTTGCCATTCAACATTTTTCATTTTTCCTTTCTTGCCATCTTTGCCAATCTGATGTGTATGAGTTGTAACCTCAGAATTATTGTAATTAGTATTTCTTTTATCATTAGTGTAACTCTTGGTTTAAAAGGCCGATTGTATGAGATTTCCTCTTCATTGGTTCAGACTGACATGGAGAGGACTTAGCAGTCTCTAACATGTCCCTATGCCCAGCTCGCTACACTAGGGACTTCAGATAATTTCCCCTTGGGTCAGATCTGGGACTCTCTCTCTCTCTTTCTCTCTCTCATTAGCTAAGTTATCTTGCTGCCAATGGGAGAGCTCATTCAATCTATATTTTTTAATATATAATGTATAATATGTATACTTTAATATATATGTATACTTTTAATATATATATATGTGTATATATATGTGTATATATGTGTATAATATATATATATATATATATATATATATATATATATATATATATATATGTATGTATGTATGTATACTTTCTCTGAAGTGCGATTTGCTATTGACTTGGATGCAGTTAGGTGGAGCAGTAAATACAATATTGAGCCTGGAGTCAGGAAGAATCATCTTCCTGAATTCAAATCTGACCTCAAACGCTTACTAGTTGTGGACCCCAGGCAAGTCACTTAATTGTGTTTGCCTCAGTTTCTTCAAATGAGCTGGAGAAGGAAAAGTGAAACTACTCCAGTATTTTTGCTGAGAAAATCTCAAAACAGGGTCACGAAGAATTGGACACAAATGAAATAACTCAACAACAGCACCAATTGACTTGGATAAATGGGTTTATTTGATGTGTGCTATGTGTGTTCACTGTGAACCTGGCATTTAGCGGAAAGAAGTCCAGCCTTAGATATAGAGCTTGGGGCTCTCCTTTTCTATTAAGGAATAGTGATCGTAAATATAGCTTGAACCTAAAAATTACTTTTCTTAGACTATTTAAGAGAGCAAATAGATATAAATTCTAGCCTGGTACTTCCTCTCTCTATAAAGCGAGAAAAGTGGTCAGTCTTTGGCCCAAACCTCCTGTTTTTTCCTCCAGAAGGAACCAAAGCCTCCTTTGGGGAAGGAAGAAGGGAAGAGATAGTGGAACTAGTTATTCTTGCCTACCTGTAATCCACATCTGAATAGATGCATGTGGGCCACATAACCTCCATAGGCAAAAACCATAACAGTACCGCTTACAGTTGTGATTCAGAGCATTCCCTTCCCCCATATTTGTAAATAGCTTGTATTTCTTCCATTTAGTAGTCTATTCATCTTTTGTGTATTTTTGTTTTTGTTGTTTTTAGGCAATGGGGTTAAGTGACTTGCCCAGGGTCACACAGCTAGTAAGTGTTATGTGTCTGAGGCCCGATTTGAACTCAGGTCCTTCTGAATCCAGGGCCAGTGCTCTATCCACTGCGCCACCTAGCTGCCCCTCTATTCATCTTTTGAACATTTATCTATTGACTCTTTTTTCTTACATATTTAACAGCTCCCTGTATATTTTGGACATCGGGCTTTTATCAGAGGAATTTGCTGCAATTATTTTTCCTGTTAACTGTTTCTGTTTTAATTCTAACTATGTTGACTTTGTATAAAATCTTTGTAGTAGATAGAGCACTGGATTTGAAGTCAGAATAACCTGAGTTCATATCTTCCTTCAACTTACTAGCTGTGTGACCCTGGGCAAGTCTCTTAGTTTTTCTGTTCCTCTATAAAATAAGGATGTTGGAATTGTTGGCTTCTAAGATTCCTTCAAGATCTAAATATATTATCCGATGAATGCTATGTAACCAAAATTTCCCGTTTTATCTCCTGCTATCATCTCTATATTTTATTTGACTAAGAATTATATTTGTGAAATGTATATTTTTCAGTCTCTAATTTGTTTATGACATGACCTTTTACATATTGATTTTACATGCATATACACATACATACATACATACATATATATATACATATGTGTGTGTATATATATATATATATGATTTGGAGCTTATTGTGGTGTATGATGTGAGATGTTTATCTAAACCTAATTTCTCCTCGTCTTTTTTTTTAATTTTCCCATCATTTTCTGTCAAATAATGAGTCCTTACTCTTACACCTTAGTTGATGTTCTTGGGTTTACTGAACACTCTGTTATTGTATTCAATTGCTTCTGGATTTTTTATCTTCAATCTGTTCAATTTATGAATTGTCCTATTTTTTTAAAACAAGTACCAAATTGTTTTGATGATCACTGCTAGATATGGTACTTTTAGACTCACCTCTTTCCTGCTTTTTCCCATTATTTCCCTTGAGATTCTTGGCCTTTTGTTCATAGATAAATTTTGTCATTATTTTGTATAATTTTAAAAAATAATCCTTTGGTAGTCTAATTGTTATGGCACTGAATCTATAAATTAATTTATATGGAACTTCATTTTTATTATATTAGCATGGCCCAACCATGAGCAATTAATATATCTTCAATTATTTCTATCTTACTTGATTTCTGTAAAGTATTTTTTGTAATTGTATTGATATACAGTTATTCCTTCCACATCATGACTTTTCCCCTCATGGTTTTAATATAACAGGGGTTGGCATAAGAAATTAAACGGGAATTTTCTGGGAGTTTTGTGGAAGCTGCAGATGACATGCAAAGGCCAGTAGATGACAAAGAAAAAATTTAGAAACTCAGAAACGCATAAAATATATGCATAGTATTGTATAATATCAACCCAAATTTTACAATAAGGTGCTGTAAGCATCCCAAAAAAGAAAAAGAAAAAAATTCCTACTTCTTCTCTAGTATGAAGGGAGGGCCAAATTTTTTTTGTAGGTTTTCCAGATTGTAGGAGAGGCATGACTCTAATCCCACAATGTGGAAGTTGCAATTGTAGCTCCCATTATAGATGTCTTTGCAATTGTACTACAAGATATATTCTACAATAAATTTGAATTGAATTTCTTTTTTCCATTTCTTGATGCTGGATTTTTTTGGTAAATGTATGGAAAGAATTTTTTGGCTTTATTTTATACTCTGATTCCATTTATACATGATTCCATTCATTCATACACTGCAGTGTTTTAAAGATAAAATGTGATGTAGGTCATCAAAAGTTTTTTCTGTATCTATTTACATAATCGTATGATCTTATTATTTTTGCTACTAATATGGTACATTATGTTCATGGTTTTCCTAATATTGAAACAACACTGTATTCCTTATACCAATACAATCTTGTCATTGTGTATTATATTTTAAATATGTTGCTATATCTTCTTTGCTGACATTTTATTCAATATTTTTACATTAGCATCCATTGGTGATACTGGTCTATAAATTTCTTTCTTTGATTTATCTCTCCCTAGTTTAGGTATCAGAACTATATTTGCCACATAGAGGGAGTGTGGTTAAATGCGATTTCCTCCAATTTTTGCAAACAGTTTATGCAAAATCAGAGTACAGTGAGTTCTGGAGGCTGACTCGGTTCTTGCTATTCCAATAGGCCATGACCTGTGTCTTGCCGGCACTGGAACATGGTACTGGCTTCCTCTTCCCCTGCCTTTTCTCCACTGGTAACGCTTGCAAATTTCTGAAAGTCTTTTTGTGCAAACTTGAGCTGGATAGAGGAGGTTATTTTTTATATTATTTTTGGTTTTATCGTACTTCATTCTGGTGCCTTTTGAGAATTTTGGTAGAGTGTTTGTGGGAAAGCTGAGCTCTTTTAGGACTTTTCGTATGGCCATCTTAATCTGAATATCATGATTTTTTTTTTATCAGTATCTTTTTTGTTCTTTAGGAGATTAACTGGGAACATGGTACTTAAAGATGTTGCTCTATCCCAGAAGAATATTGTCTAGTTAAGTCACCATCACCTTTCACTTATGTTCGGGAACTTGGCGTTGACTCCAGGGACTTAAGTATTGGCATTTATAGCATTATTGAGGAGGTAAAAGTTAAAGACACCAAACTGCATTGACCTGAAGAAAACTTACCTCAAAGTTAAAGGAATACCTACACAAGAAATTATGTTTTGTGACATGCTAAACCTTTTATGAGATGAAAGGAATTAACATAAAAAGGCAATAATAAATGGGACAAGCTAAAGCTGAGATGCTGGCCATGTTTCCTCACTCTTACAGTCACTATGTGATTGCAAAAAGGTTTGAAAGGTTTGTTGCATCAGCTGCAGTTTCATTTGTTACACTGCAATGTGTATTGATGATACCCAAAGGCCAGAGGACTACAGAATGGCATGCAAAAAAGACAGAAGTGAACACTCCTCCCTTTTACACACTATACAATTGAATCATTTGTATTATATTTTGCGTTTTAGATATTTAATTATCAGAGTCCTTTACAAAAGAGTTTATCTGCCATCTCCATATTCACTGCGCTTAGAGCCTCATAAGTCAGTCATATTGGAATGGCTTTCAGGTAGGACAGAATTTAAAATAAGACCTTCTCTTTCATGGATCAAGAAACTTCAGGTCAGAAATCTATGGCACTACTTAGACCACAAGAATATAAATGTTCTTAAAGCCCTTTCTGTGTGGAAAGGGTCCTTCTCCTCTCAGAGCCCACAAGAAAATGGACAATTACTTTTTTTTTTGGAGGGGGAAGGGTAGCATTTTTTTCTCACTTTTTTTTTCATTTCTCCATTTTCTATTTGCAGTAGATAGAGTGCTGGGCATGGAGTCAGGAAGACCTGGGTTTGGATCCACTCTGTAATGCTTAGTTGTATGACTGTAGATATATGCTTCTGAGCCTCAGCTTTCTCATTTATAAATGGGGATGATAAAGACCTATAGTACTTATCCCCTGGGTGAGGTGAAATTCAATTGAGATAATGTATGTAAGGTATTTGGCCATATTTAAAATATTGCATACATGACTGTAGTGATGATGAAGATCTTAAGATGGTAAGTCTAGAGCAGGAAGGGCGCTCAGAGACCATCTAGTCCAATTCTCTCATTTTACAGATCAGAAAAGGAGGAGAAAGTGAGGCTGGTGACTCTGTCCAGCCCTCTCTCACTTATATCCAGTTCCCTTGCATGTCATGGTATCCCCTTCACCCCCCCTTCCCGAAGTCATGGTCCTCTTTGAGAAGGAAGGACAAAGAACTGCAGGGAGGTGGGTGCCAACTGTATATTGCCAATTCCATCCAGACCACCCCAGTCCCTCCAATCCCACCTCCATCATCAAGCACCCTTTCCTTCACAGGTGCTTGCCTCCCTCAAAAAGTCTACACAGTTAACAAGCAGGCCAGACAGCAAACAGTTGCTTACACCTGAGGAAACTCTGAATATTTGCTCTGAGACAACGGACAATAACAGCCAATGACAGAAAAAGAAAGAAGAATTTAAAAGGGAGAAAGATGTGGTAACTAGGCTTATCCAGGAGCCTCCCTGCTGTCAGTGTTAATGTGAGAAAAAAGGATGTGGTATTTTTATTTTCATTAAAATTCAACAAGCCCCCAAGTTGGAAAATAGATCATCTTTCTTGGAGGCTGGAAGGAAACAGGAACAGATGAGCTGCAGCAGCCTGCTGAGTATCAAACGGGACCACTCTTTGCAACAAATCTTGTCATTTGACATGTAAACACAAGCTTACCAGAAGGAAACAGTCTATTGAAAATATTTGCAGTAACATTCCAAACAAAACACCTAGGCAGAGGGCTGAGTCAGGAGATATAGCTTGGATAGAAAAAGAGGGCACTGGATTTGATAGCCAAGAGACCTGAGTTCAAATCCAAGCCCCTCCGGAATTAGAATCAGTCACTCAATCAACAAACAATCATGAGTCTACCATTTGCCAGGTGCTGGAGACACAAAGGTAAAAAACTCATTTCCTGCCCTCAAGAAGCTCACTTTCTGGGGCAGCTAGGTGGCACAGTGGATAGAGCTCTGGCCTTGGAGTCAGGAGGATCTCAATTCAAATCCGGTCTCAGACATATAAGATTAACTGTGTGACCTTGGGCAAGTCACTTAACGCCAATCGCCTCACCAAAAAGCAAACAAACAAACAAACAAACAAACAAACAAAAAACCCAACTCACTTGCTAGTGGGAATGAGACATATTTCAACAGACAAATAAAAGCCAAATGAGATAATCAATAGAGGGGAAGGAAATAGCATCCAAATAGGTTGGGAAAGACTCCTTGTAGAAGGTAACACTTTAGCTGATACTTGAAGGATGCCAGGGAAGTCAGCTGATAGAGATGAAGAGGGAGAGCATTCCAGGCATGAAGGACAGTCAGAGAAAATGCCCGGAGTAGGGAGATGGAGTGCCATGTATGAGGAACAGCACAGAAGTCGGTGTTAGTACCTGCGAGTGAATAAGGTGCAAGATCTGAGTTCAGATTCAATCTCAGATACTTTCTAGCTGCTTGATCCTGCGCAAGTCACTTAACTTCTGTCTGTCTCAGTTTCTTCAACTATGAAATGGGGATAATAATAGAACCTACCTCATAGTGTTATTGCAATAATTAAATGAGATAAAATATTTGCAAAGCACTTGGTACAAAATAGGTGCTTAATAAATGCTTCCCTTCCCTCTTCCCAACTGCATCCTTCCTCCACCCTACCAAATACTGTATCCTTTTTTAACAAATGTTGAAAAGAAAGGGAAAAAAAAAGCAGTTCAGCAGTGGCTCAGTGGATAGAGTGCTGAGCCTGGAGTCAGAAAGATTCACCTTTCTGAGTTAAAATCTGGCTTCAGACGTTGTCTAGCTATGTGACTCTGGCCAAGTCGTTTAACTGCATTTGCCTCAGTTTCCTCATCTGCAAAATGAGCTGGAGAAAGAAATGGCAAACTACTCCAGTATCTTTGCCAAGAAAACCCCAAATGGGGTCACAAAGAGGCAGATACATTGAAGAATGATGGAATCAACCACCAGATTGACTGTCTGACAAAACATGTGAATGTAGGCAATATCTCATTCCCATATTCCTCCATCTCCACCATGAAGTGTGGGAGGTGCATTTTCTCAACTCTTCTCTAGGGTGAGACTTGGGCATAATAATTGATGTTTTGTTTTATTATTCTTTCTACTTACTTGTATTATATCTGTTTTGTCCTGGTTCTGCTTACTTCACACTGTATCATTTCATATAAGTGTTCCTTCCTATATTTCTCTGGATTCTTCATTTTCATCATTTCTTATAGTCCAGAAATATTCCATGGCATTATACACCATCATTTGCTTAGCTCCTCCTGAATCTATGGGCATCTACTTTATTTCCATAAAAAGTGCTGGTGGATATGGCTATTTTTTGTCTATATGGGACATTTTTGCTTCTGACCTCCTGGGGATGCGTATGTGGCCAGCTCAATTCCTGTTATGTGCTTTTCAGTATCCTTTGTCAACTTTATCAACTTTGTTAACCATCAGGATTAAATGACTTGCCCAAGGGTCACACAGCTAGTAAGTATCTGAGGCTGGGTTTGATTTCAGGTCCTCCTGACTTCAGGCCTAGTGTTCTATCCACTTGGCCATCTAGCTGTCCCTCTCCACTAGGTTTTAACGTCCATCCTAAAATGTGGGGTCTGTTCAGAACTTAACATAGTACCCTAGATGTGGTCTGTTGTTTGTCCTTTGTTCTCAAAGAAGACCAATGATGTGAGGAGGGTGATGTCTTGACTTGCAAGTGAATTAGATTTAAGTGAGACAGGGCTGTGCAAAGTCACCAGCCTCACTGTCTTCTCCAGGGTCATTTGGAGTCCAGTGGCAAGACATAGGTCTGGATGATTAGCGATGGCCCAGATGCAGTAGGAAACCTCAGTCTTTTTAAGTTAATATCTTTCCCAGGTCTCAGTTTCTCCGAGGCAACACCCATTCGGTGATTTTAAAGGCTAAGTGAGAATTGTGGTAAAAGGTGGCCTACTTTGTCTTCTCAAAAGAATCAGTCTGGGAGGGGAAGACCCTCAGTAAACAAGACAAAGAAGAGTGGAGCTATTTGGTTCCCTCTGGACACTTGGTTCATATTAGGCAGCCAAAAATTTCATCAATGTTTTGCCTGCCATGTCATAGTGTCTAGTGCTCTGAAATTCCCTTTGTCTTTTTTTTACATGAACTGCTATCCAGGTATGTCTCCCATATTCTGTTCCTGTACAGTTGGTTTTTAAAAGCCCACATGCAGGACTTTACATTTTATTAAATTTCACCATTTTTTTCTCTTTTTTGACAAATTTGAAAGCCTGCAATTATAAGATTATAGATTTAGAGCCAAAAGGGAATGCCATTTAGTCCAGCCCCTTTATTTTATATGTGGGGAAACTGAGGTTCAGGTAAGGTAAGTAATTTGCCTAAGGTCACACAGGCAATGAACTTATAACCTCTGGCTTTAGAGCCAGCTCCCTTTTAAAGAGGCTCATGGGACCTTAGAGATGATTGAGGTCCACATCCTCATCATATAGATAAAGAAACTGAGACCTCCCTCCAAGCTGACATCCATTCAGTAACTACTCCCTCTGGACATGTTCCAGTTTGTCAGTGTCTTCCTTAAAATACGATGCCCAGAACTGAATTCATTGTTCTGTAGAGATCCAATCTGTCAAAGGCAGGCTCCAGAGAGACCATCACTTCTCTCATTCTGCCTATCATGCCTTCTTTAATGCAACCTTAAATTGTGTGTGTGTGTGTGTGTGTGTGTGTGTGTGTGTGTGTGTGTGTTTTGTTTTGTTTTAATCTACCACATCATTCTCTTGACTTATTTGGATTTGTGTCCAATAAAACCTTAAAAATTTTCACTCCTCCACTCAAGAATTTTCAGTGGCTACCTACTAACTTTAAGATAGAATGTAAACTCTTCTACTGGATATTTAAAATCTTCTAAAATCTGACTTTAAAAAACTATGTTTCTAGTCTCAGACCACATTATTCCCACTTACAACCAGTCTGGCCTATTTGCTATTACTCATATTTATTTTGCTTCTATCCTGTTTTTTACTTACCTACAAACACCTCGTATCTCACAATAGAATGTGCAATCCATGAGACTAGGGTTCTATCTCCCATTTGTACTTGTATTTCCAGTGACAACCACAGTGCCTGTCATGTAATAAATGTTTAATAAATGCATGTTAATTGAGTGAGTCCAGCTTTGTGTCAACTTCAAATTACAAAAACACTTTATCTAGTCTTTCACCCAAATATTTGATAAAAATATTGGAAATATCAGGGCCAAGGAAAGATCAGTAGAGACTCTACCAGAGACCCCCTTTCAGGTTGACATTGATCATTAACTATGGGTTGGTCATCCAATAAGTTCTGTATTATATACAATTAAATATACTATTATCTAACCTGTCTGTCTTCCTTTTGGGCTCACAACTATTTAAAAATGTTTTCAAGAATTTTGGCAGGAATTGAGGATGGGCCACTAACTCCCTAGATATGAAAAATTCACTTATTCTGTTAAAAAAAATCCTGACACTGTTTGCAGGACTGCTCCCTGTGGCACATCCCTGGTTCTCAATATTTCACTGATCACCAAAAGGAACTTGACATTCATGTATGCAAGGTTTCTCAGAAACTTAAAAATTTTGCCAGGACTTGGCAATTTGAATTCAGTGGAGATAGCAAGGTACTTTTCTTATATGCTAACTTGGGTTTCAATTCCACAATAACCGTTCTTTGTTCAATACTACCTAGTCTGAAGGTCATTCTCCCCTGATAGACAAAACTCTATCATCCATTACTGCTGTTCCACAACCCAAAGCACTGCCCTTTGATCTCACTTTGTCTCCCAATATAGCTTTAGCAGAGTCTTTTTGAGGTTTTTAGCATTCATCTCATCACAGCCCATTTTAGGTTTAACATCCTTGATATTACCATAGAACTCTGACATTTTTGTCTTTATTGTCCGTTTCTTGACCTTGTTTCTATCTTTTGTGCATATCTTTAAAAAATTAAGATGGTTGATGAGTTTCTATGCAACCACATTGGTCTCTTTGGACAACTGACCTTTTACTTCCTCTTTGGAGTAATTTTCTTTTGTGTTGTCCAAATTTTATTTTTAAGAGCTTCTCATTTCTTTCAAGCCAATTTGATCTCTAAAATCATCCATTCTCTAAACTCTCCCAAATTCTAGAAAGTAGATTAGATTTAACCTGACTTTTCTACCCTTATCTCTTGAACTCCTGAATATAATGCTCATCTTTTTCTAAGGCTCCTATCATTTTTACTTTGGCAATAAAACGTAAGTTTCTTGAGGTAAAGGATTGTTTCATTTTCGTGTGTCTGCAGTGCCTGGTTCAGTGCTCTTCAGTACATAATAAGCACTTAATATGTTTTATTGAATTAGCCATCGGTTCTTCATTAATGATTAAATAGAATATTGTTGTTCAATCGTTTTCAGTGGTGTCCCCATTTGGAGTTTTCTTGGCAAATATGCTGGAATGGTTTGCCATTTTCTTTCCCAGCTCATTTTACAGGTAAAGAAACTGAGGCAAACAGGATTAAGTGACTTGCCCAGAGTCACACAGCTAGTAAAGTATCTAAGGTCATATTTGAACTCAGGTCTTCCTGACTCTGGTCCTGGCACTTTATCCACTGTGCCACCTAGCTGCCAGTGCCAGAATAGCAGTTTCAAATGTTGATTTTTCCATCTTAGGAAGGATAAAATTATCAAGAAGCTAAGAATTTACTTCTCTGCTTTGGTTTTAGCTAAGAGAGAAGCTGAAGTCCTATATCTAATCTCCACATCCAATTTAGAATCCATTTTTAGAATTTATTATCTATTTTCTTCTTCTGGCCAGGATGTCTATATTGTACTCCCACTATAATGTTGCTTATTTCTCCTGCCATCAACACTCACTAAATGCTCCCCATAGTGTTTCATATGGATTTCTTCATGGAAATACATATTTTAAAAATTAAATAATGCTAATCCACTGTTCTTTTACATTGGACAAAATGTATTCCTTTTAAAGAAATACTATTCCATTTCCATCATCAACTCATGAATCACATCCTATCCAGTCTCAATAGTACCATTCAAATCAACTTTTTGTTGTTGTTCAGTTGTTTTCAATCGTGCCAGACTCTTCATGACCCCATTTGGGATTTTTTTGGCAAAGATAGTGGAGAAGTTTGCATTTCCTTCTCCAGCCTATTTTACAGATGAGGAAACTGAGGCAAGTGGGGTTGTTACTTGCCAGGGTCATACATCTAGTAAATGTCTGAGGCCAGTTTGGAACTCAGGAAGATGAGTCCTCCTACCTGCCCTGGAAGGAGGTAATATGATAGAAATAATGATAGCTAGCATTTACAGTTTGCAAAGTGTTTTACAAATTTTATCTCATTATATCCTCACAAAAACAATGGGGGGTAGGTGCTATTATTATCCTCATCTTACAGATGAGGATAATGAAGCAGACAGAGGTTAAGTGATTTACTCCAGGTCACAGTTATTAACTGTTATTAAGTTATTAAGAGTAGGATTTGAATTCAGGTCTTCCTGCCTCCAGATCTAGTACCTTATCCATTGAGCCATCTGGAAGTCTATAAGTACATCGAAATAAATACAAAACAGATTTTTAAAAATACAAGGTAATTTGAATGGATGGGCACTAGCAGATGCTTTCTAGATTCTCTCTGTCATTATATGAATCACTACAAGTGGGTAACATTTATCTGATTTATGTCATTAAATGGCTCTCAGAATCCTCCAGACCAGGCCACCTAAAGTTCCTTCTTAAACTTTGTTAATTCCCATGCCAGTCAAGGAGGAGGCCTCTACTATGGCTCCTTTGAAGATTCTCTGCATCATATCCCAAATAAATGCCCCATGGAGACAGTACACTAGATTGACAAGTGGATTCTTTGATACCACTAAGCAGGAAAGCCACGAACAATCAAATCTCACTACTCTTTCCCATGACCCATAACAGCTATTGATCAGTAAGTCAGTCAACAAGCATTTTAAAGGTGCCTTCTATGTTCCGAGTATTTCACTAAATGCTGAGGATACAAAGAAAGGCCAACACTGCTCCCACTCTCAAGCACCTGTGGCTTGTCCTCCATGTTCTTTTGTGGAGGAATCTCAACAGAAATCTCATCTACATCCTTCTAAAAGTTCTTTTGAGCACAGAAAATTGCTTGGTTCTAAAAGGGTTTAAACACTATCCTTGATAAAGAAGAAAGAATATTGGGTTTGTAATGAGGAGACCTGGTTTCCAATTATTCTTTGTTACTCATTGCCTTTTTGACCTTGCGCCAATCATTTAACCTCCCTTGGTCTTAATTTCCTCATCTGAAAAATGAGAAGGTTGAACTTTATAGATTCTGAGGTCCCTTGCAGCTGTAAATCTATGTGCCTATGGTCCTCCTATATCTCTGACTACTTCTCAGTTTCTACATCTTCTTTCCAATCTCTTAAATTAGGTGATTTTTTTAGTTTTAATCCCTGTTAAAATACAAGCATACTTAGGAAAAAATAAATGCTTTAATCTATTATAAACCATCAGTATCTCCATGTGAGCTTTAAATCTTTTCCCAATTCTTTTCCCTGCCTTGAGGATGGCCTGCCACTACAGTAATACCCATTGATTTTGCCTTTTTGGAGACTATCTGTGACCAAATCTCCTGTTTTCTCGACTTTTTTTTTTTTTTAAAGCAACGCTCTTTTAGTTTGGTATACGGTTCTCTTTTGTGTTTCTGTTCAGTTTGCGGTGGCTAATCTGCTTGGATTTTCATGTGCCCTCCTGGGCCAATCACTCATCCTGGTAGCACAGAAACATCAGCCTCTGTGATTAAACTCCAATTCTCAAAATAACTGTAATCTTATGGATAACAGATCAATTATTTTTTCCAAAGACATAGATTGCAACCCTTTCCCTCCTGCCCATCTCACGTAAATCTTATGTATGCCTTTCTAAAAATTCATGAAGGGGATACTTCCAAAAATCTGAGTGTCTACCTCACTTTCTCTAAACATTGCATAGAGTTTCATGGAGCTTATAGGCTATACCTTGGTTGTATCACACTCTTGCTTTACAACTAGACCGTCATTTTCCCCCCAGACATAGTTTTCTCTGATGACATCCTTTTACACCAAATTCTTTGTAATTCTTATTTTGTAATGTGTTACAGCCACCTTGTACCCATTATGATTATTGTCTGTGAAAAAGTGAGTCTTTCCCAGAATGCATTGGATTTGTGACTGGAATCTTCAAGGGGAGGGTGATTTCTCCTCCCCTCCTCCCACCGTAGAGACAGAGGGAAATGAATGGCTTTTAGACAACACCATTTATGGATAAGTTGCTTTTCCAGAGCATATTGTTAAGGCACACCATGATAAGGAAAGAAACAATTGAAAGGAAATTATTATTTTAATTATCACCAGTATCCAATGAGGTATCACTATGAGTGTGAGCTACACAATAAGGCTGGATGAACAGTGCCTATAGGTAACATGGTACCATTGCCATGATTCCATCACAAACTTGCTTTTAGTTTTTGGTCTTCAGAATTGTAACCAAAAGCAACCTACGGACATATTTCTCTGTTCTGACAAATAATCCTCTCTGGCAAATAAAATGGGATGTGGAATTATTCTTTCCTTTTCTTTATTTTTGCCTGTTGGTTTTATAGATTAGGTCTGGGTTTAAGACACCTGTAAATCTTTCCCCCCAAAAGGGACAGACTGCCACTCTGTATGCAAATGATATACTTGCTTGCTTTAACATTTTAAGCTTGACTTTGAATTGACCCCACACTTTATCTCTCCGTGGAGCTCCATGGAGGGCTATTTATAATACCTGTGGACATTGTGCATTGTACCAGAGGGAGATTTCTTCATCAGTAGATGAATAGCAGAAACCTGAGGAGACTAGACCACAGCAAATATATGCAAAAGACAGATTGAATCTGATTTATTTAGCAGTCTATTATGTACTGTAGCTTTCTTTGCATGCGTGCTCTTTCCCTTTCTCTCTCTCACTAGAAATGGTATTATTTTCTGTAATAGTAAAGTATTAAACTAGGAAAGAAAAGAAAACATATACTAAAATATCAATGAATTTTTAAAAAAAGTTTTAAATACAAATATCATTTTCTACTTCTTAAATAGAGAATATTCGCAAGTATGCCTTCGATAATTTTTATTGTGGCCTTTTCCCACACGAAGGCAAGTTGCAAAAATCATATTCACATCAAAAGATCTCGGGCTTCAAATTGTGCTTCAGTGCATGTCAATTTATAGCTTTCTCAAAGGCTCTCCCTTTTTGTTTTTAACCTCTTTTCCACATTGCATTAAAAATTAGAATAGACCGAGCAGAACATTGACCTGGGATGAAAGATGGATTTTTTTTTTATGCTTCTCTCTGCCTCAAATCTTATTAAGGTCTTTGGAAATAAGATCACTTCACTTAAAAATGCCAGAGAAACCCAAAGTACAAAATTGCTAGAGATTAACCTACCTCTTCTTTTTCCAAAGCAAGCCTACACTCCTTTCAAATCTTCAAGATTTATTGGATCCCGTTGTTTCTAGGACACTTCCCCCCCCCCTTAAAGCCATATTACATTAACTGTCCTGTGGCTGGGTATTTATGGATGGTTTGAGAACACTGATATTCTCCAGCTTACTTCAGAGGCTTCTGTGTCTTAAACGCAATGAACTAAGTCTTTTTTTTTTGCCTTCATGACTTGATATAACCACAATAAAACTAGAAACTGGGTGAACTTGGGTGTAATTGTGAATTTGGAGAAGTTTGTCTCCCCAGATCCCCCCTTCCATCAGCTTTTTCTCCTTTTGTGACTTCCTGTTCTCATATATACCTTATCCTAGGTGCCCAATGCATACTTATCTTCTCCCAGTAAAGCTCATATTCAGGAATGGTATTAACTTCTCTTCGCCTTAACGTTTTCACTTCAATATGGATGCAAATTCATGTGCTACTTCTCCTAGCAGTATTTGCATTTTACTTCTCCCCTCTCCCTTATCTAATCGTAATTCTAGGCATCATTGCACAGATGGGGAGATTTGGCAGAGACCTCCTCCCTTTTTATTTTATAACTTCTTTTCTACATTGCATTGACAATTGCATAGTATTAAAAATTTAGAAATTACAGTGAAGAACATTGGTCTGGCATGAAATATACATTTCTTTTAAAACTTCTGTCTGATTCAGATTTCATCAAGTTTCTTGAAAATAAACTTATTTCACTTAAAATTTTATTAGAAATAAATGTAAAGTTTTATACTTGGGTCCAAAAAATCTGCACCATAAGTGCATGATAGAAGAAATAGTGTGAGACAGCAGTTTATCTAAAAAAAAAAATCTGTGAGAATTTTACTGGATTGTGAACTCAATAAAGTTGTTTTCTTTGTTGTATTCTATTTTGATCAGATCTCATCTGAAATATTAGGTTCTGATCTGAGCACCACATTGGAGAAAGGACACGGACAAACTATGGCTTTCTAGAGGGGTGAAAGGACTGGAGATCACACCATATGAGAACTGGCTGAAGGAACTGGAAATGTCATATAGTGTATGTAGTCTAAGAAAAGTAGGAGGCTGAAGGGGAACATGACAAGCTGTCTTAAGCTATTTGAGAGATGAGTCTTGTTTTGCTTGGTGATAGAAGGCAGATATAGAAGCAATGGGCAGGAATTTCAAAAAGGCAAAGTTGGGCTTAATGTCAGAAAAAAAACATTCCGCCCCCCCCCCCCAACAATTAGAACTATCCAAAAGTGGCATGGATGGCTCTGGGAGGTAATGGGTCATTCCTTATTGGAAGGTAGCTTCTTAGGTCACTTGTAGCTATGAGAATTGGTGGTTCAGTGCCAATGAAGTCACACCAGATAAGAATCCACCTATTCCACTTATGCATAAGGCTGGCCTCAGGCTCAGCAGCATCAGACCCAACACTGAAAGGAACCCAAAGCCACTTGCAGCCCCATCCCAGACACTGTGACTTCATATGAGTTGTCATCACTATTCCTTGAGAACTGGGATCTTGTCTTCAATTTCTTTTGTGTGTGTGTGTGTGTATATATATACACACACACACACACACACATATATATGTAATATTCTTTTTTTTTTTGGTTAGGCAATAGGGTTAAGTGACTTGCCCAGGGTCATACAGCTAGTAAATGTTATGTGTCTGAGGCCAGATTTGAACTCAGGTCCTCCTGACTAGAGGGCCAGTGCTTTATCCACTGCACCACCTAGATGCCCCTCTTTTGTATATTTTCATCAAATCTAATTGGATATAATCACCTTAGGTATTCAGTAAGTGTTGTTGGCTGACTGGAAGCTTGATCATTCTTGTCAGGGAGATTTGCTTTTGGGGGAAAAGCTTGGAGTAAATAGGTGCAGCTGCAGCCTCCCTAGGTGTGTGCCAGCATAACTAGAAAATCTAGGTAACACAGTGGATAGAGTTCTGGGACTGGAATCAGAAAGTCCTGAGTTTAAATATAGCCTGAGGCTTACTAGCTGTTTGACCTTGGGTAAGTCACAAAGGTTCAAGGTAAAGGAATCCCTGGTTACATATACCTCTGATCCCTTAGAATAATAGTTCACATTATATGGTGCCTTAAAGTTTGCAAAGTGCTTTTCACAACCTCATTTGATTCTCACCAAATCCTGTCAGAAAGGTGGTAGGATTATCATCGTGTATACATGAGGAAACTGAAGCTCAGAAAAGTTGAATGACTTTTCCTGAGGTACTGAGACAGCGAGTGTTAGAGGTAGCATTTGAAACCAGATTGTCCTGACTTTAAGACCAAGACTCTGTCCACTACAACATGTTGCCTCTTTAAAGTATCGCTAATGGAAGAAGAGTCAGACAACCATGGCCTCTTTCACCTGCAGAAGGATTTTAAAATAGCTTTTCAGTGTAACATCCAATTACAAGCAACATGAGCAAAGTTTAATTATGCAAAAGATATTGACTATCTTATGAATCAAGGAGGAAAAGAATCACAGAATTTCAGAGTTGAAAGGGAGCTCAGTAGTAGACTAGTTTGATGTATTCGAAAAGTGTTCATACAGCCTTTGCTTAAAGATGGGGAAGGTAGCCCAGCAGATAGAGCACTGAGCCTGGAGTCAGAAAGATCTGAGTTCAAATACAGCCTTGTACACTTATTAGTTGTGTGACTGAGGGTAAGTCACTATGCAGGAAGTTCAGTGGCCTCTTGTGAGCCTGAGCCCCCTTCTTATCAACACAGTAGCTTTAGGCTGCTCTCTTTCTGATCTGGGCCAATTCTCTACCCTCTGCTTAGATAGCCTGATGACTGCTATTAGGGGCTTGCCATATTGGTGTTAGATTTAGTACAGACATTTGATTGGCTTAACTTACTGCAGCTCAGAACTCCCGAACTCAGGTGATCCACCTGCTGCAGCCTCCTTAGCAGCAGGGATTATAGGTGTGTGCCAGAATAACCAGAAAATCTAGGAGGCACAGTGGATAGAGCTCTGGGACGGGAATAAAGAAGTACTGAGTTCAAGTCCAAGTTGGCTAAGTCACTTAACCTTTGTTTGTCTCAGTTTCCTCAATTGTAAAATGGGGAAAATAGCAACATGTATGTCACAGAGTTATTGTGAGGTTCAAATGAGATGATATTTGTAATGCTCTTAGTGCAATGCCTGGTATATAGTAGAAGCTATATAATGCTTATTCCTTTCCTTCTTACAGGAAAACCTTCCCTAACTCTTTCTACACTCTTCATATGGCTAGGGCTCAAGTCCCTTGGCCAGCCTGACTGTTCCTCTCTCAATGCCCTCCAGCTTATCAATATCCTTCCTAACATAGTACCCCAAGCATAATACAATACCCCACATGTAATCTGACCAGAGCAGTCATTTTTTTTTATTCCTGAATGCTGTCCCTCTCTTAATGTAGCCTATGAACACATTAACTTTGATTGTTGGGATTTTCTCTCTCCCTGAAATCATAGGATCATAAATTTACAACTTGAAGAGACTTTAAAAGACATCAAGTCAGGTCTTCTCATTTTACAGATGAGGAAACTGAGCTTCAGAGAGGTTAAGTTAGTTGCCTAAGGTCACACAGTTAAGTCCTACTGTCAGGATCTGAACCCAGCTCTTTCCAACTTCAAGTCTAGCATTCTACCCACTAAAAGACTGAATAGTGTCCTTGAACGCAGCCTTTTGACTGAGTCCAAGTTTTACAGAACAAATCCTTTTATTAAGGGATTTGTTCTGTGAAGTTTGGATTCAGTCAAAGGGCTGCACTTGATGACCTAGAGGGCTACATGCAGCCTCGAGGCCAAAGGTTCCTCACCTCTGGGATAGACTTTCATCATTTCTAAATGACTTAAATGAAGCCTACAGTATGGTATAACCATGAAAAGCTCCTTCCTTCCAGGCTTTATGATCCTATAGAATGATCCAGGGTGAATATTTTTCCTCCTTAGGAATGCTGTGATTCCTCAGGAGACCTTGAGTTAAAGTTGGGATATGTCATTTCAGCAGCCCAAATGGAGGTCCCTGTTCCCAAAACAGTGTCTAAAAATATTGCCTTGCACATGCATTTAGTGCGCCTTGGGCTTTGGGAAGATTTTTGTTGTTGTTGCTTCACTGAAATTTAATTACGAAGGATTCGTAATGCCTACCACCCATAATTCAGTGCTTGGTGAGGTCAAAGACAAATGGAAAAATCCACGTACATAAGACTTAGCCTACTGCGTCTCTCTGAGTTCTGCTCACCATGGCACTGAATCAATGGACTTGAGAATTAGTTGGTGAATAGAAGTCTTTGTTGGCCCTCACCCTTTGACATCCTCCAAGGGTACTTATTTGTTTTTAAGGGAATCATCCAAACTATTTCCCTAGACTGGATAACACCATTAGATAGTCATGACTGTTCATTTCATTTGGTTTGAAATAGACAAAAGTCATTGAGTTTTATCAAAAGAGACATTCCCATTTCAGGTCCTGCTCTTCCATTTACCTTTAAGGAAACAACAGTGCTGTCAAAGGGAAGAAAGGAGGATGATAATTTTGTATACTTTTAAAGAACACTAAAGCACCTAGCATGTTTCCACAATAAAACAAAAAGAGGTTGGAGTGAGGATATTAATAACTGTCAAATATGTAAAGTGTTTTACACTTATGTGAACCTCATGACACCCTTGTGTCATAGGTTCGATAGCTCAAAAGGAAATTTGTTAACATGTGACGCTTTTAAAGAATCACAATTTCAAAACTTTTGCTTTGCATGGGCAAAAATATACTGTCAGAATCAATGAATGAATGAAAATGCATTTATTAGGCTCTTACTATGTGCAGACACTGTATTAAGTGAATTAGCATATAACAATTACTCCTTATTCCCTAGGATTTCTTTCTTTAATAATGGCTGTGTTGGGCTATGCTGAAAAATGAGGAAGGATCTGACATTGTAATAGGATGAGTTAACACATATAGGCAATTAGTAGCCAGGGAAGAGGGTTTAGGGAGTCAAAGTGCTAGACGATGAATTGATCCATATCACAGTTGATTGACTCACTCCAACTTTGTTCAGAGAAAAAGGAGGAATATATATGGCAGGGGTGAGAGGCAAAAAGGGACTTGCTTGGGGCATGGCAGATGGAATGATGACTGAATGGGATATGACTCATCTTCAGGCCAGGGTGTCAGTTAGCTTCGACAAGCATTTATTAAATATCTTCTTCGTGCTGGGCACTGTGCTAAGTGCCAGCTAATATAGGGGGATAGGTAATTTCACACTTATTCACTAACCAATCAACCCAGCTCAGAGTTGTTTTGACTGACCCAATGAAAGAAGAAGAAATCTGAGAAAAAGCTCCAAATCAGGATAGTTGTGGGAGAAAACAGAATCTCCATACTTCACACCTAGGGACCCCTCTCTGTGATGGTAATGAAAGTGAATAAGTATCAAAATTAAAAATAAGAATGCCTTGGATGATGACATTAGAAGTATCTTTCAGATTTTGTGGTACATTGAATCCTTCTAAATATAGGTCCAAATTGATGATGACACACTGGTTGTTAAGCTATTTGGAAATTCAAAATATCCCCATCTTGGAATGGTTACAAGGAGTCAGCATATTTGATCAAGGACTTAAAAGGAAAAGAAGGCTGGATTAAAAATCTTGGGTCTTGATTTGTACCATCTATGATGTCTTTCTTTTGCAGCTTCCAGTGGCAGATTTCTTTGAGGTGGAAAGGTTTTGAGTATAAATGGGTTCCTACATTTTGAGTATTCTTCCCTCTATAGTACTGATCACTCTCCCCACTCCGGGTCGCTATCCTCATTAAAAGAAAACAAAACCCAAAGAAAACGATGTTCTTTATTTCCTTTCATACACATGCAGGGATGTTGTAGTCCGTTATTGGCCTGAACATTATTTTCCTCCTTTCTTTTTCAATTTACTGTCTCATTATAAGGATTGATAATGACACTGGCATCTGGGTGACTATTGTATATATAATTTCTTTCAACTGTGGCAAGTAGCTGATGATAAAATTTTTACCTTCCCCGTAGGGGGATTTTTGCAGTCAGACAGTCTTCCTCCTCCTAATATACCAGAGTATGGATGGACTTTATGTTCAGGCTTGTCTTCATTTCAAATAAATCTTTCCTTATAACTTTTCTTGTTTTTAAGCTTTTATTGTCATACTAAGAAAGGAACATAAAGTAGAATTGTACTTCCTCTCCTCCTACCCTTCATGACCATCCCAAACTCAGAAAGGAGAGGCCAACAGGGGCCTATGTGGCAGTGAGAAGGAAGATCATAGAACCATAAATCTAGAGCTGGAAGGTACCTTATTAGAGATGTAGTCCAACATCTTCATTTTACAGATGAGGAAACTGAGGCCCAGTGAGTTTACCACTTGATTGATCAAGGTCATAAAGGTAGTAAGCATCAGAGTCAAACCCAAATCATCTACCTCCAGGGCCAGTGAGAGTTCTTTCCATTGGATGATACCAGTTAGAATCCTTTGAAGCCAATCTAACCCAATCCTTCTCATTTTATAGGTGAGAAAACTGAGGTCCAGACAGACAGGGTAACTGATAGGTCACATTTGGAGCAGGGGTGAGATTCAAATCTAGATCCTCTGACTCCAAATCCAGTACTTGTTCCACTGTGGTGATGTTCAGTAGTTTTCAGTCATGTCCAACTCTTTGTGACCTCCATTTAGGGTTTTCTTGATAAAGATACTGGAGTGTTTTGCCATTTCCTTCTCCAGCTCATTTCATAGGTAAGGAAACTGAGGCAAACAGGGTTAAGTGACTTGCCCTGGGTCACACAGCTAGTAAGTGTCTGAGGCCAGATTTGAACTCAGGAAGATAAGTCTTCCTGATTCCAAGACCACTGTGCCACCTAAATGCTCCTGTTTCACTGTACCATGCTCTTAATAAGAATAAGAATCTTAATAAGAAACAATCCCTTCCAGCTATGAATCTATGACCTTAGCTATGTCACCTAGAGCAAATCATAGAATCTTATACCTGGAGGAAACTTTAAAGATTACCTCCACTTCTATCATTTAACACATAAGGAAACTGAGGCTAAAAGCAGCCGTGAATTTCCTAAGAGCATACTACTAGTTATTGATAGGTCTAGAATTAGAACTCAGATCTCCTGACACCTTCAGTGCTCTTTCCGCTATATCAAATAAAGATTTCCAGGCACCAACTTAGTCTCTCATGCTCCCTGTACTAATGGACTAGACTTTTTTGACTAGCCACTATTTCCAGGGACTGGTGGGGAAGACATTTTAAATATCTTTAAGTGGATTTTTGTGAGGGTTTTCTTTGTCTTTCTGATGGCAGTGTAAGGGATGGGAAGATTACGGAGTGCAATGGCCTTTTAAATAGTCCATAAAAGCAAAAAATTGATTTAGCCTACTAAATTTGCCTTGGTTACCTACAAATATAAGGGAGTTGTAACTGTATAGGCATAGGAGAATCTGTGTGCCTACCACAAAGCTTGAAGTAGAGAGCTATGCTCATAAGAAGACAGTCCTGATTGTCACCTCCCAGAATTCTACGTATTAGATGTGTATGATTTTATGGGTCTGGAAGGTTTTGAAAAGATAGCTGAAAAGGAGAAGTTGTAGTCACTGCTTCTTACCCAAGCTAGGCCTGTTTCAGGTAGAACCAACAGTATGCTTTTCCCCATGTTAAGTTCCCCTTCTTGGACGCTTTCCCCCTAGCTGAAGGACCACATTTGGTGCAGAGTATCTCTGCTAGAAATGACAACAGGGACATCCACCCTGTAGCTGCTATTCCCATTGAAAGAAGTCATATTGCTGGCTTGAGTTTGCAATGTTTCTCACTACTGCTCTGAATAATTACCATTTGTCCATCTTACTGCAATGGAGAGGAAGAGCTGTTGGGGAATTGGTTTAACTGCCAAAAAAAAAAAAAGGTTTGAAAAAGCAACAGGAAGGCTTGAAATAGAGAAGGTGAGAGGTGACTTGTGGTGAGAAAATGAAGGTAAGTATAGCCCTATGTATATGGGCAGAATTGTCCTTGTCTTCTATTTTGCTTTGCTATTTAATTAAATGTGTTTTAATGAAGAGATTTGATAAGATGGTCTCTAAAATCCCTTCCAGGGCACCTAGGTGATGCAGTGGATAAAGTGGAGTCAGGAAGACCTGAGTTCAAATCTGGCTTCAGACACTTACTAGCTGTGTAACCCTGGGCAAGTCACTTAACCTTGTTTGCCTCAGTTTCCTCAACTGTAAAATGAACAGGAGAAGAGAATGGCAAACCATTCCAGTATCTTTGCCAAGAATATCTGAAATGGGGTAATGAAGGGTCAGACATGACTAGAATGACTTCACACACACACACACACACACACACACACACACACACACACACACATACAGTCCTTTCCAGCTATTAATCTATGACCTTAGCTATGCGACCTAGAGCAAGTTACTTAAGTTCTCTGGGCCTCAGTTTTCCCATTTGTAAAATGGGAATAAAAATAATTGTGCTATCTGTCTCATAAAATTGTTGTGAGGAAAATGACTTGTTTTCAAATGATACAGAAATTTGAGATCTAAATATCTGTCTTCAGTTGTTGAAGAGTTCAGTTATTTCTGATATGTTCTACCTCTCCAAGAGGGGTGCTTTTGGTTCCCCTCACCCTTAAAAGATTATTTTAGAGAGACCATAGGAACAGAGATTTAGAACTGTGAAGGATCTTGAGGGGTCTTAGATGTCATTGAATTGAACTTCATCATTTTACAGATGAGGAAATTGAGAAGGGAAGTAACTTCACCAAGGTTATTTATACAGGTATTAAATGGCAGAGCCAGGATTTGAACCCAAGTTCCCTGACTACAAATCCATTGCTTTTTTGCCAATGTGCCATAGATGCCTTATATATCCTAGACCTTCATTTTGACAATTATACATATAGGAACATGGGCTTTTTAGTTCACTTGGTTAGCATATGGTACTGGTTTGATTAAACTCAATTCAACAAGTAATTATTGAATACCCACTATGTGCTTAGAATTGTGCTTGATGGTCTAGTGTACAGGTTTCTGGGTTTGGGATCATAAATGTTTCCAGATAACTTTTAAAAAAATCTTTGTTTTAATTGTAATTTTCTGCTTTTATGTTCACAAGCTACATCCCCATCTCTGGTCCAAATGCACAAATCTTCCCTGATCCTCTTGGAATGTTATTGTGGTAGCAGTGAAAGAAGAGAAATATCATGGAGCATGGAAATCTAGGACCAGAAGCCAGAGAGAGCAATGGAGTAAAAGTGGAATAAGCTGGAAACTAGGATGGGGGGCATGGCGAGGGAGAGGGAAAAGAGAGAAGAGACAGAGAGAGAGAGAGACAGAGAGGGATGGAGAAGGGAGGGAGACACAGAAACTCATGTACAGAATCACAGAGACAGAGACAGAGAGACAGAGACAAAGAAGAACACATAGAGATAAGTTCATGGGGGCTAATAATAATAATTATTACATTAACAAGTGCCACTTAAATCGTTCTTTAAGGACTGCAAAATATTGTATACGCGTGTCTCATTTGAGTCTTACAGCAATCCCGTATGGTAAATACTCCAGAGACAATTATGCTCATTCTGCAGATGAACAACTGAAACTCAGAGGAGGTAAGTGAAAGCCTAGAGTCATAGAGACAGCAAATATCAAAGGAGAGATTTGAACCCAGAACTTTCCCCACTACATTATGGTATTATGTTGCCATCTATGAGCACAAATACCCCAAATTCATACGTTGCTTTGTCTCAAGGAACTCAGTTGGTTTAAACATGAGTTAATTCAATTCAATTCTTCCTTTACAAAACTTCTTGGTTTTTTTTTTTAACCTTCTAATGCAGCCACAGACAACATGGTAAAGGACCTGATACAGAGTGGGTGCTTAATATCTGTTTTTCCAAATTGAATTAAACTTAAAAGTTGTTCCATTCTGTCATATTCTATAGTCTATTTCTATAATCACCATATTAAGTAATTTCTACTACTCTACTGAAAGAGGACAGTTGGGACAGAAACTATGTTTAATCTACTTTTCTCCCCTCCCCCCAAGCCTGCTACAAAGCTCTGTACGCAGCAGGCACTTTATAAATGTCTGATGAATGACTGAATGACAGAGCATTTTGAAATCCTTGGCCCCAGGGCCAACCAGTTATACTTTTCAATTGCCTCAGGATTTTTCAGACCTTGTGAAAGTGTCCGTTTTTCTGCTTTTTGGGGGGTTTTTTGGTTTGGTTTTTTTAGGCAATGGGGTTAAGTGACTTGCCCAGGGTCACACAGCTAATAAGTGTTATGTGTCTGAGGCCGGATTTGAACTGAGATCCTCCTGAATACGGGGCCGGTGCTCTATACACTGCGCCACCTAGCTGCCCCTCATTTTTCTGGTAGATAAGTTATTTGAGGGCCATGTGAGTATTCATGCCTGGTTGCTCTGAGGACCTTTATCAAAAGGACCATTTTAGCAATAATTGTACAAGATACAGTTGATATGACGGTGTCCTTTCTCTTCTTACAAGCAGAAATTGTGTCGGCTTGACATTGGAGAGAGGATTGAGGGCCAGATTCCTTTCAAATCCTGGCAAGGAATAGTGAATGGAGACACGCAGAAAACCTTTTCTGCCTCTCATAAAACTCCAGCTTTCACGAAGGACTTGCTTAGGAAACCTTTGAACTTTCTCCAGAGACATTATCTTAAAAGCACTAATCCAGGAGCACAGAAAACCAACCTATAGCTAATGAATCTGGCTTAGCATCCCTCCTGAGCAACATTTGGAAAATAATGTCCATAAGATTTTATTATTACTGATCACCTTGTACTGTTTCTAGAGTATTTGTCGACAAATAGTTCCAATAAAAGGCCTTCTAATAAGCCCCATGTGTCCTTCAGATTCATTGCCATGGAACTGCAATCTTCTTTGAAGATAATGTAGTCTGGTAGTTCAATGGGCTGCTCACTTAAACAGAAACTGTCAGAAGTAGAGAAAAAAATACCACCCTCTTGAGTAGCATTATGGGTCTGACTTCAATCCATAAAACTCAGGGCTTGCTGGAATTCTTGTTTCCATTTTGTCTGTATGTCCTCATGAAAGCTTTATTTACAGAAAGGTCACCAGGATCATGAAGGCTGTGCCTAGAAACTACCTGACAGAAGGAAAAAATTGAAGGAACTGGGGGTGCTTAGTCTGGAGAAGAGAAAAAGGGGTGATGTCATAGTTCTTTTTGCCTCTTTAAAAGTTGGCAGTGTATGGGGTAGCTAGGTAGGGCAGTGGATGGAACACTGGCCCTGAAGTCAGGAGGACCTGAGTTCAAATCTGGCCTCAGACCAAACACCTGAGACTTACTAGCTGTGTGACTCTGGGCAAGTCAGTTGCCTAAGAAATAAAAAAGAAAACCCCAAAAGGAATCATGAAGAGTCAGACACAATATAACAACAACGACAATTGCCTCCCCCCCCCCAAAATGGAAATGAATTAAGATACTCAAATTTTACAGTATATGACATATGGGCAGCTAGGTGGCACAGTGGATAGAGCACCGGCCTGAGTTCAGGAGGACCTGAGTTCAAATCCGGCCTCAGACACATAGCACTTACTAGCTGTGTGACCCTAGGCAAGTCACTTAACCCTGTTTGCCTCAGTTTCCTCATCTGTAAAATAAGCTGGAGAAGTAAATGGCAAACCACTCTAGTAAAGAAAACCCCAAATGGTCATGAAGAGTTAGACACGATTGAAAACGACTGAACAGCAACAAATGAGATAATATTTGTAAAGCACTTAACACAGTGCCTGCCATATAGAAGGTGTTTTCTCTCTTCCCTTTCCCTTTCTGCTAAGGTCTCTTCGAGATCAAATCATGTGATCCTATGATGCCTTTGGAGGTGGTGAGTTCCACATCACTAGAGTCATTAAAATAGAAACTGGATATCCATCTGTCAAAAGTACAAAAATAAAGAATTCATGCACTAGGTGAGAGGTTGGACTCAGTGATTTATAACATCACTTCCAACTGTAAGAGCCTATAATGCAGGGAAACAAGCTTAGAGATAGGAACTTTGTTTTATTGCTAGGTGCATTTTCTCCTTCCAGTTTACAGGACTTATCATAATCATGGGATGAGTAGAGGCACGTAGAAGGGACTGGACAGGAAGCCAGGCTTGGGGAAACATGCAGAGAGTCAAAGTTCAGAGGTTGCATATGCCAAAAGAAACCAACAGAACCTAAATACTAGAGGGCAGAGGAAGGCAACAGGGATAAAATCTGTGCAAATTTTGAGCAACTAAGTGATTTTCAGGAACTGAAGGGACAGAGCCATACAAATGATGGTTAAATTGCCAGGGAGTGTGGACAGCAATCAGGAACTATTATTGGTTTTTACCATGATTATTTTTAGATAATTGTATAGATTTTACATCTTACAAAGTGCTTTCACATATGTTTTCATTTGATTCATAGGACTCAAGTAAATGGGAAAAAAGCTATATGACACCAGTAACAAGGAAAAAATCCAAACTCAATTACCTTTATTCCCCCGTTATTCTGGCAGGAAAAATTCCAAATGAACCTGGGCTTGAGACCTATAGGTGATGATAATTGAAAACAGCTGACTGGGAGGGGAAACAAGGGCAGAGAGCAGTCACATTTCTCTGGCAGGGGAATTTCTTTGACAGGTCCCTTCTTTTCCTCTAACATTCCGTGGTATAGTACAGTGGAAAGAATGCCACTTTGAGGCTAAAAGAAGTTAGGTTCGAATCCTGCATCTGACATTTGCTATCTGTGTGACCTTGGACAAATTAATTAACCTCCCTGGACCTCGGTTTCCACATCTCTAAAATTGGCAGGTTAGGCTAGGTGGCCTCTATAATTTCTCTCAGCTCTAGGTCCCTGATCCTCACAAATTGTCTTGAGTAGGAAATCTGAATGTAGAAGAAATGTACCAACTTGAACACCATTTTCTGCCTCCACAGTAGCGGCTCTTTACATGCATACTAATTTTACACGTAAATTGTGAAGTAGACAAAATTCATATTCAACCACTTCCCCTTCCAGCCAGCATACCCTTTCTGTTTAGCTAAAATGGACTCTCCTCTATCCACCATTTTCATCTTGCCTTTTACTGTCTCCTCATCTCTCATGTTTGGCATGGGTTCTCTTCCCTGTACCCTGTCAATATCTATCCATTGTAATTCCTTCCTTAAAGGGGCAATATAGTTGCCACATTCTCAATTATGTTTCCTCAATCCCTCTAGGAAAACATTTGGTGAATTTTAAAGTGCTACACAAATGTGAGTTGTAATTATAGAAAAAGCATCCTTCTCAGTTGGTTCAATGTAGTTCCAATTAGCAATAACCCTGGTCTAGTCACTATCCTGCTATCCTTTTCTGTTTAGCAAGTAGGTGGTGTAATGGATAGAGGGCTGGACCTGAAGTTAGGAATGCTTGAGTTCAAATCCAGCCCAGACACTTATTAGCTGTGTGACCCTAAGTAAGTAACATCCCTCAGCCTTTGCTATTTCCTCTGTATAATGGGAATACTAATAATATCTACCTACTAGGGCTTCTGTGAAGATCAAATAAAATAAGAAATGTAAAGCACTTTGTGAACCTTAAAGTGCTATACAAATGCTAACTATTATTGTATAGTATTACAAAGGTAGATAAAATAACTCATTTTTGTAGTTAGTAAAAATTAAGATGTGAGGGGACAGCTAGGTGACACAGTGAATAGAGCACTGGCCCTGAAGTCAAGAGGACCTGAGTTTGAATCCTGCCTCAGACCAAACACTTGACACTTACTAGCTGTGTGACCCTGGGCAAGTCACTTAACCCCAATTGCCTAAAAAAAAAAATTAAGATGTGAGCTCATGTGCTATAGACTCACTGAAAACATCATCAAATACAATTCTAGTAGTAAATAGTGTAGCGGGGATGCTACATAACCTCATCCTGCTTCCATGTGATTTGGATCTCCTTTAGTATGTCTCTATATTTTGAAAGCTTTTTGTTACATACACCTAGGAAATTAAGCAGTTAAAAAAATTGTTCTTAAGTTCTTAAGACTATGTGGATCTGCGATAATGATTTAATCCCAATATAGTTTATTGGCTGAGTTTTCAAGGATATTTTGAAGCCTATATTTGTAATACAGGGATTTTTCATCTGACAGTCCATAAGAGATGGTAAGGTTTTGATGCAGAATTCTGGACACCAAGTCATTTCTTGTTAGGTGTATTTATCTACAGTATTCTCTTAGATAGCTTCTTAAAGGCTTAATGTATCTTGATTGTAGGTAATACCTTTCTACATCTGCTAAATTTGACCTCCAGATTCAAGCTCTAAATGTTATTCTTATTATCACAATCTTGGGTTTTTTTATGGGGTTCAGATAGAAAATGTCAGAGGTCAGGTTGCTATCCTGGTATATTACCATATTATGTATTTCATGTTCGATGGAATATTACACAGGTGGATAATATAATTTTTTTTAAATGATACAAGTATTTGGATGTAAGCTCATCTTCTGTCGACTGTCTGAAAGCATCTTTGGGACAACTCCAGGAACAAACGGGATGACAGAGATGACATATACCTCATCCTGCTTCCATATGGTTTTAATTTCTTCTACTAGATCGTTATATTTGGAAAGCATTTTATTTCATGAGGTTTGGAAATTATGAATAGTAGCTATGGGGAAATCTACTTAAAATGTTGTTCTTAAATTTTTATGGATCAATGTTACATACAGGCAATTATAGACAACAGTTCTGTCTATGATGAAGCTCCAGTATGGTTTATTTCCTGAATCCTTAAGAATATTTTGGTGTTTGTGTTTGTAGAATGGGGATTTGTCATCTGCTGGTTTTTAGAGGAGAGTAAGTCTTTGGTGTGTAATTCTAGCAACCCAATCACATCACATGTCATCCATGTATACCAACTGATTGATATAATACTTTGATACAACTCTCTCTTTGACCTGAAAGGCATACTTAGTTTTATTAGGAAGTGAAGCTAAGAATTTAAGACTATGTAGGACCATAGCAGATTTAAACTGTTTCCTTAGAAGATGCCACATTTTACATGAATTGCTCTTGATATAACCATGTAAGTGGTATGTTTTAAAGATGGTCTTCCTCTGCTTGCAACTATTTTATATATCTGCAAGACAGATTAAGTCATGAGTGCAAAAACAAGTGAGAAGCTTTCCAGTAATCAGTAATATATATATATATATATATATATATATATATATATATATATATATATATGTATATATATGTATATGTATGTAAATGTGATAGTGTTTCTAGAAGGTCTAGTCAATAATCATTGAATTGATAATAAGTTGACTTCTATTTCCTTGGGACTTTTTTTTAGCATACTCTTTTTGCTTCTCAGATAATATACTATTTTCTTTTAAGTGCTTATAAAATTTTGAGTGATACAAGTTATGAATATTTTGTGCAAAATAAACATTTCTTGATCCATATTTGGAAGGGTTACTAGGGTTGTCACCTCTTGATAATAAATATGATGTTTTCTAATAAGAAAGATGGAGTCAAGGTTGCATCAGTGGGAACCGGTGAAGTGTTTTTGTAGTAATTCATGTGCCACTGTTAAGCATTCAAACCATAATTTATGGATCATGTTTGGCCCTCCTGTTTTCCGATTTTGCAGGGAAGTTAGCATTTCAGTCACCTATCTTGACAGTGCCTTGCACATAGCAGATACTTAATGTTTGTTTCATGAATGGATGGATACCTTTCTACAATCTCATTTGTGCCTCTTCCCATACTCTCCAGTATCTGGTGACTTTGGCATTTCCATATTCACCTTTACTGAAACCTGCTCCCAGGACAGGAATTAATAAAATGGTTCACAATAAGATTAATAAAATGTAATTAATGGGGAAAAGCCTTAATTTGAATGAATGAATTTTCAATGGCAAAATTGTAGGCACTGAAGTTGGGGAGGAGATGGGGAATTTCCTTTCTGGCTTCCTTTTCAAATCATACATGCATCTTGTGGCTACTTTACTTAAATATAAGAACAGCCTTGCACTGAGACTAGCAGACGAGGAGATGGTTGTTGTAACTAGGCTGAGAGTAGAAAAAAAAAGTATCTAGGCCATGGGAGAAGAGGAATATGTGGAATCATTAGGGGCAGTCCTTAGAGATTTAAAAGATGCACATACATTTTACACAAAGCTACATATATATGAATAGATGGACAAACTTGGATATATGCTGTTGTCCACATTTTTAATTAAAAGTAAATACAATAAACATTCGTTAAGCACCTATGTTAAACAAAGCCTTGATATACAGAAACATGTAGGGAATGCCTTGGTTTTGGTTTTTGGTGCAAAGTACAGCAAAGGTTGTCAGCTCTACCTAGTCCTTTGAGGTCTTATTATTGAGATGATTTGCATGGTGGTCTGTGGCATTATGGGGGTGGGGTTGAAAGAAATCTTGCACTAGCTCCATTTAAGTCTTTTGCATTTGTGCTAAACTGAGTTGTCAGGATTATCTTAAAGGGACCCAGAGCAGATTCAAAGTTATAGGGTAGGAGTTAAAAAGAAATTTTGGATCATAAAGCACATAAGAGTTTAGACAGAGGGATTCTAAGTGATAGAAAAAAAGATTTAGAAAGACAGAATTAGTTTTGAGCCTGAGGGCTTCTTTTGGATTTTACTATGTGCCTGTATGGGCGTGGTTTAGTAGCCCTGAGCTAAGTCTAAAAGGGTTTTGTCCTCCTTTGTGGGAGGGGGGAAGGCTGCATAGGAATGCAGTCTGATAATATGATAGCAGAATTTATCTTTGTGGAGAAAGCTATTAGAGAACATAGGATCAGTGGAAGATCTCAGGAACACTCTATAGTAAGGGAAAGGAGCTCACTTGTGGCATTGACAAAGGGACATCTTTGTCATTCAGTCATTTTTCAATTGTATCTGACTCTTTGTGTCCCCTTTTGGAATTTTCTTGGCAAAGATGTTGATTGGAGTTGTCTGCCATTTCTGTCTCCAGCTCAGTTTACAGATGAGGAAACTTCAGCAAACATAGTTAAGTGACTTTCCCAGGGTCACACAGCTAGTACGTGTCTGAGCTAAATGAGTTTTCCTGTCTCCAGGCCTGGTGCTCTGTGCACTATGGTGCCACCTAGCTGCCACAGGGACATCATCACTTGATTAAATCCTAATTTATCAATGGCTCTACAAGAGCCAGAAGCATTAGCTGCCCTGGCCACATACATTCTCCATGCATGTCCCTTTTCCTATTGATAGTGCAACAACATATGGGAGAGAGTATCTAATTCTCTATGTAAGGGTAATATTTCTTGCTACTTTTCTATATTGTTTAACCACATTTTGATTTGAACTAATACTGTGTTTTCTGATTTGTCTAATAAAAGAAACACATCAGTGGGGGTTCATGAACTACAATTTCGTTTGGATTTTGACTACAGATCCATCTTGACTACTACCAGTCCATTTCTGGTTAATGGAGTGCCTTAGCATTTTTTGTCCTCAGTGAGGAATGAAGATCTTGAAATGCTTCTTAGCCATAGCTTGAAAACATCATTTTTTTCTGGTTTATAATTTGGGTGTTTCTGTTTTGTTGACATCACTACAAGTTAACTCTTGTACCTGACAAGGAGTTAAGGGCATGTGATCTGGAAAATGCCTGTAAACTTTTTTGGGCTTCCCTTTGTACCAGAGAAGAAGCCTGAATTTTTCCTTTTTCTCTTATGGGGTGATTACAGTACCTTATTATACAATTTGAGTTGATATTATACAACACTGTACATATATTTTACACATTTCTGAGTTTCTAAATTTTTTCTGTGTTGTCTATTGGCCTTTGCATGTTGTCTGCAGCTTCCGCAAAACTCCCCCTAAAATTCCCTTTTAATTTCTTATGTCAACCCGAGATATATCAATGTGGAAGGGATAACTGTACTTTATATCTTTTTATTTGGAGAAATCTATTGTCCCATTGGGCAGCTAGGTAGCACAATGGACAGAGTGTCAGGCCTGGAGTCTTCCTAAGTTCAAATCTGACCTCTCTTACTAGCTATGTGACCCTGGCCAAGTCACTTAATATGGTTTGCCTCAGTTTCCTCATCTGTAAAATGAGCTGGAGAAAGAAATGCCAGACCACTCTAGTATCTTAGCCAAGAAAACCCAAATGAGATCACAAAGAGTCAGACATGACTGAAAACAACTAAACAAGAACCACATTGCCCCATTGGTCAATGTATCTGTTTTTGTCTTAAAGTTTTATGGCTATATTTTTACTAACACCATAGGTGATATTCCTCAGTACTACCCCTCTGCTCCAGTGAACCCTCCCTCTCAATGTATCTGTTTTTGTCTTAAAGTTTTACGGCTATATTTTTACTAACACCATAGGTGATATTCCTCAGTACTACCCCTCTGCTCCAGTGAACCCTCCCTCTAACACAGAGAAACAGTTAAGCAAAGTTAACTAACAAAACAACAGTGTCTAATAGAATATGCAGTATTCCATAGCCATATTCCTCTACCCCTTTACTGAGAGGAAGTGTGTGTCACCATCTGTTTTCTGGGACCAAGCCTCATCATTGCAATTAATTTGAGTTGAGCTGCCTTTTAGCATTGTTTTCACTTACAGTATTTCAGTCTTTGTGCATATTATTTCCCTCGGTCTCCTGTTTGACTTCTCATCTGTTCACACCGGTCTTCCTACATTATTGAATCCCTTCTTATAAAGAAAGCTTTTAAGTCTAATTTTTCTCAACTATCCTAAAGAACGTATTAATTTCTAAACCTGAAAATAACAAAACCCTAGTGACCCCATTTGATATAGAGTATAAAGAAAATTTCTTTAAGGGGACTTCAAATACTTCCTAAAAAGCGAACTGGCCTATCTCAGGCTTAGAGGGAAATTGAATGAGGCCAAAAAGGCTTGAAAGACAAACACTTACGGGCAAAGAAAGTAGATTTCGAGAAGCCAGCAAAATTCTCATCTTTGCAAGTAGAACAGGTTTTATAGAAATCAAAAATGAGGTGAGTGACCTCAGACAAGAGGATAAGCGGTGGAAACCAGAATCAGAGGAAATGCAGAAATGATCTCCATATCACTGCTGTAGATTCCAGAGAGGAAGCAAGGGACATTAGAATGTGATAACCGAGGTGGCAGGCAGCAAAGGAAGGACACTGAGCAAAAGTCTTCCTGAGAAGATTTTGAATGCACTGAAGTGGTAACTTCCAGAGCATTTTTCCTGTTACTTTCTCCTCAAATCCCATTTCCCTGGGGGGAGGGGGGTAACAGTTTATTTTTAAACATAGAATCTGTGTTTGCCCAGACAAATGGAAGAAGCCTAAAGTTCAGGTAGTTTTTTGTAATTCAGACCAAAATCTTTTGCTACTGGGATAAAAAGATTTGGCGTTCATTTTTTTTTTTTTTGCTTTTTTTCTTTTGTCTAAATGATATAATTTTTCTGTCTTTGATCAGCCAAATCAATCCTGCCTAGACTTTATTCCTGCAAAGACCTCAGCCAAAAGAATGGAAGCAAATGATATCAAGCGCCAAAGTGCTAAGCTTTTTATTGAGCAAGCCCATGCTTTTCAAATCCAAATCAACATGCATGCACTATTCTAGGCTGAGGGAGAGACAGAGAAATATAATAGCATTTTATTTTATTTTTCCAATTACATGTAAAGACTCATTCAACATTCATTTTTTGAAAGATTTGAAGTTCCAAATTTTTCTCTCCCTCTCCTCCCCAAACAGGAAACAATCTGACAAAGGTTACATATGTGTAATCATGTAAACATATTTCCACATTAGTTATGTGGTGAAAGAGGAAACAGAACAAAAGGAGGGGAAAAAAACCATGAAAAATAAAACCAAAGAAAGTGAAAATAGTGTGCTTCAATCTGCATTCTGACTCCATAGTTATTTCTCTGATGTAGATAGCATTTTCCAGCATGATCTTTTAGAATTGTCTTGAATCATTGAGACAGAGAAATATAGAGCAAGGTTTCTGAGGAATAGGAAGTGGACCTGTGATTTCATTAATACAAGGAAGATTCCCCTACCAATGTAGGTTGGCATCTTCACTGTAGTGCCTGGGACACTAATAGGTTAAGAGACTTGCCCAGGGTCACACAGACAGTATGTATTGGAGTTAGGAGTTCAAGGCCCTCCTTCTAGCTACTATGTCACATTGCCTCTCTAGGAGAAAAGCTTTTTTTTTCTTCCAGTTTTTAAGCTTTAAGGTTCTTTTCAGCATTGAATCCTATCTTTGACTATAGAGCTCCTGTCATATCCAATTACCATGGTAGATGTTAGAGTCTTCCTTCCCAATAACTCTCAAGTCTTCTGATTCCCTTTTCTCATCCAGAACTGTAATTTCATTAGTATAGGGATTCCTGGTGAGGAAAATATCTTCATCAATGCAGATTCACCAATGCAGAATCACTCCATAATTTTTTTTTAAAGAGAGTTATCTTAGGCAAGAGAGGTTAAGTGACTTCCCCAAAGTCACAAAGTCAGAATGTGTTAGGAGCAGGACTTGAATTCAGGTGTTCAGGGATTTTTATCCCTCATTCCTGGAATATCAATAAACAAGCATTTATTAAGCACCTAGTATGTGCCAGGCATTTTGTAAGATAAAAAAATGAAACAGTTCCTCCTCTCCAGGAACCCTTCTCACCTCTACTTTTCACCAGCCTTTGTTTCCTTCCAAACCTAGCTCAAATCCTGCCTTCTGCACTAAGCTTTTCCTGATGCCCTCGGCTACTAGTGCCCTCTCCAAAGAACCTAGTATTTATTTTGTACATGATTATATATGTTATCTTCCTATTGGTTGATTGATTGACCACATTGCCCCCCTTTCTCCTTCCTTTTTATTCCCACTCCTATGACTCTAGTACAGGTCTCCATTACCCATCTGGACTATAGCCTCCTAACAGCCCATAAGATGATAAACAAGATGTATAACTAAGAAAAAAAAAAGGAAGAGTTGGGGGCTTACAGATCCCAATTTCCTCATTTTACAGCCGAAGAAACTGAGGTCTAAAAATGAAAAATGACTTTCCCCAGATCACAAAGATAGTAAGAAATGGAGCTAGGATTCAAACCCAGTTCTCAATACAAATACAGTGTGCTTGCCACTAAAATTAGGCATACTGCTTACATTCTTTCTCCACTTAAATCCGTCCTTCAAATACTATCCCTGCTTCAATTGCCCTGTGGAGCATGAGACATATGAAAGTCTAGTCAGGCAGAGAGCAAGCATTTATTATGTACCTTCTAAGTGGCAGATACTGTGCTAACTTCTGGGCATACAAAGAAAGGCAAAAGAAAACCTATGGTGTTGAGTTACAACAATCTCTTTATTTGATGACAATACATCAACTTATCTTGAGCAATGACTTTTCCCCTGGAGGGAGATTCATTCTCTGTCTCCTTTCTAAAGCTATTCTTTAACATAGTAGATGCTTTGATGACTCACTCACTCCACTCTTGGAGAACTAAATACCAAATGAAAGTGTGGAGATACTTGACTTCTGGCTCTACTCATTATGTCCCTTGGGATTCTTCTCTGAGTTCCTTTTCCTATCCAGGATTCAAGGCTATCTGAAGAGTTCATATAATGGCAATTGCTGAGAAAGCCCTTCTCTCTCCTTCACCTTCTTCCCTCACATCTAGTAGGAAGCTTCAAGTTGGGAGATGCTGACAAGTTTCAAACCTGTTTTTAAAATGTATAATCTAATTTTACATATACTGAATATATCCAAATACTTTTGGATCAGTTATTTAAGCAGTACTGTTTTATTGATGATCTCATCTTTTTCTTATTATTCAATGTCAATTCGACATCAAGTACCTTCCATCTATCACAAAGTCCCATATTTTAATGGCATTCAGTGGTATATGTCCTATGGAATGATTTGGTTTTTGTTTCTTGCATTTTGGGGAACATTGCTTAGGAGGGAGTGAGAAGATGGTGGATGTACCATTAAAAGATTGTGCATAATGTTGAATCTTAAATTCGGAAAAAGAAATTCTGGTTGGCATACTTTTCAGACAGCCATGATGGGGCTACAAAAAAAGCAGAGCCAGTAATTGGCAAACACTTGCACATATGTAATTCCAAGCAGCTCCTGGAATGTCTGGGGGAATCAAATGAAAAGTGACTTCCTAGGATGCATGCTAAAGGCATGTCTGGGGTTATTGTAAAATTTGACTTCAGAGCTCAGAAATTAAATTCATTGTACCACCTATAAAAATCAAGTTATTAGACTGTGAAGATAGTATCTAGTGAACAACCACAAAGATAATTTCAAATGTTCATTCCTAGATCATCTTACCAAATTCTGAAAAAAAAGGAGAAATTAATGACAGACATATAGAAAGATTTTGAAAAGTGAGAGTTTGAATTTATATAGCTGTTAAAATACTTTATAGACATCTTATTTGCCCCTCCCAACACCAACTAAGTGTTATTATTTCTGTTTTATAGATGTGCAATCTAAAGCTTAGAGAGGTTAAGGGATTGGCCCACCCTTCCAAAGGATGGCATAATAGAAAGAGCACTCAATTTGTAGTCAAAGGACTTGAGTTCAAATCTCACCACTACTGCTTATTATCTGTTTGATCCTGGGCAATTTGCTTTACCTTTCTGGTCCTCAGTTTCCTCCACAGTAAAATGTGAAGGCTGGACTCTAAATTCCTTTCTGACTTTAAATTTATGAACCCTATTGTAATGTTGGGGTGCTTGGGTGCTTATGTTTGGGTGATTGTACTTGGACCCCAATTTCTCCCTAGTCTCAGAAACACTGTCCCTTGATAATCATTTAAAATCAATTGAGCCCCAATAAGGGCCAAAAACCTAAATTAATCTTTTTCTCTCTGAGTGAACTAAAAACACCCCTTCCTGTGTCAGCAAATTCCAGGACCAGATAGAGCTGATCAGTATTCTTCCTGTTTGTTATCTCTGGGCCCAGGATGTCTGGGACCAGATACTCTCTTAAATAATGGGACTTTTCTTATCTTGAGTTTCAATTGAGAACTGACCACTCCTTAACCACTCCTTAATCCCACCCTGAATCCCCTAGTTAGCATATTTGACACATGTTTTATTGCATTTTATCCTACATAAACTTTACCTGTACCTCTCTAAGGTTGCAGGATCCTTTAAGAATCCTTGCCCGCTGAAAAGCGTAACAATAAATCTTTGCCACCTTGGCTTAAAGAATGCTTGAGTCTGTGAATTCATTCCAGACGACCCGCCCTGTACTCCAGTCTTTGAGGGGTCACAACCTCTCAACCTCTCAGCCCCCAACAGTAGTACCTTGTCTGGGTTATACCTCTCAACTCATGCTTACACTTGAGAATTGGGTCTTCAGAGGACTCACTGCTCTTTGTATTTAAGGGTGGACCCAATCCACTGAGCACCCATCTATGGGCTTGTCATTAACAATCAGGCAGTGGATAAAATTATTTTTTTAGCAAATGCATTTGCTGAGATCACACATTAAAAACTTGTAGCTATAAGAAAAAATCCTGGGGCACAGCTGTTGAAAAATAAACTCAAACACAGAGTACAGTGACAATGACATACATTTATAGGACACATGTGAAGCCAAGGCAATTCACAACTCCCGGTTTTGGGGGTGTCAGAAGTCTTAGGGTTCTCATGCAATTTCCTATGAGCTATTCAGCTGAATCCCCAAGGTCTGTTCCTCTCCACAGTTTGACGAACAATTTCTAGGGCCACCTTTCACTGTAAATCAACCAGCCAGTCTTCTCTGCTGCCAGGGGCCCCCTTCCTCAAAGCTGCTTCCTCCCTGGGGTGATGATTGGCTTTCTGTATCCATGTCCGTCTGCACTGTGCATCTGCTTTGTTAAATTTACCTTGAACTTTCTTAGAACGATGACTTCTCAGACTTCTGAATGAGGTCTTTCTCTCTGCTTCTTGACGCCACAGCTGATGAGAAGTAGGGAAGAGAATCCTCTACATCCCCTTGCATGAGTCTCTCACAAGACACTCCCAAGCCTGGAACTCTTACAGAGCTAGCAACTCTGCGTTTTCATGGACTTCAGAAGTAGAGCCAGTTTTCTGCTCAGTCAACCATGTTATCCCTTCTGATTCATTCAAATGACATGTTCATACCGCATAAGAGCATGGCCTCAATTTTTCAGTGCTTCTAACACCTTGTTACCACATTAAAACTTCATTAGCTACAACTAAATCTTGGGACTATGTCAACCAAGTTGGAGAGAGAGAATTACATCCCCTCTCCCTTAAACTCTTTCCCTAGTTAAATATTTGCTTTCACCAGTGAATCAATGAGGGTGTTTTTTGTTTGTTTGTTCTTTTTGTTTGTAGCAAAGGCCATGTGGCACAGTTCACAAATAACCTAGGGATTAACATTCTTCCATAAGGATACTACTCTACTATATCTATTGGGCCTGGGATTACATTGCTTTCCAAATTAATGGTTACACAATATTAACAAGCATACAGTCTATTCTTTTTTTTCTTTAACAATATTTTATTGTAAGAACTCATAAGAACAACTTTTAATACTCATTTTTAAAAATTAGAGTTCCAAAATTTCTTCCTCCCTCTCTTTTCCCCTCCCTAAGACAGTAAGCAATTTGATATAGGTTATATATAAGCATACATTATTTTCCAAAATTATCATAGGTTATGGCCTCTCCTAGTGCTTACAAAGGCCTTACATAAACCTAAGGTGACAAAGAAAAAGGAAAAAAAAAATCAAGAGATTCAAGCTTCTTCCTTCACAGGAAAGTTCTGTTCACAGAACTCCCTTCCTACAGGGCTTGCAAACTTGGGGTCAATGGGAAATCATCTCCTCCCCTTTCAGATGAGAAAACAAACTGCTTTGTCTAGGTGTTTGAGTAATAACACAGATCTGCTGGGCCCATAGTGTGCTAGGGTATTCTTTCTCTCCCTATCATAATAGGGACCCCTCTTCTCTGGACCAGTACATGCAGAATGCGTTCAATGTGGGAGGAGGGGTGTTTGTGAATATGCTTCTAGGTCTCTGTAACATATAGTGAATGCAAATAGAGTTCCAAGCTTGCCCCCTTATTAGGACAAGTAGGGTAACTTAAAAAAGAAAAAGGAACTCAGGAAAGCTTTGAATTGGTATGGGACTTCTCGAAAGGAATTAATTGTTTGAGATTGATTTCTTAAGGTTTCCATGCCAACAGGCAAATTTTATCCTATGAACCTAAGCACTATAATAATCTCACACAAGCTGACTAAACTCATGTCATAGCAAGGCAAATAGTCTATGTCTGCTCAAAATATTCAATTTAAAACAATTGATAAGCTGATCAATTTGAGAGTTTTCTCTAACAACGGTGATCATAATTCACACATTTATCCTGAATAACTTTAGCCTAGGTCCTCTGCAATGTCCTTACCAACCTTAGTGTAGGTCTGATACACTGGGAGGTCTTCCTCATTTTCTCCTGACATCAGGAGAAATCTGCGTAGTACTCTGATTATCTATCAATTATCCCTCTCTCTTGACACATCACCCATCCATCTTCACTTTCTGTCATGCAATTTTTTGATGACATCCTTTTCTACTCTTCTTCTTTAGAATTTCTTGTTGGTTGTAGATTGTTGCCAGCTCACACACACAATGAGCCTTTCCATGCCCTCTGTGTGATGCCCATCTTTCGTTCTTCAAATAAAGTGGCGTTCCAGATCTGCAGCCACATGGCAGTGAATAAAATATTTGCACTGAAAAGCTGGGCCTTTGCTATTATGAAAAGCTTGGGGGTTAGGAAAAGTGCTTCACAGTTTCTAAAAAGCAACCCCGATTTCTCTCCTGCTTTTCAACTCTGGATCATTTGTATTATTAGCTGTCCCAAATATACAAGTTCTATCAGAAGTCCATTAATACGATTTGATATCTAGGTAAGAATAGACATTCTTCATCTATTTGGTCTTTCTAGTGGATAAGAATAGGCCAGACATCTTTGATGAAATACAGAGCGCCTCCAAAAGGCTCTATTATGTTTTGGGGTTTGATATAATCAACACAATCTCCTTCACATACAGTAAGATATGGAAGACCTCACCATCCACTGGGGTCCCTCTTTGACCTAGATCTCCTCTGTCACAGTGATGAATACTTTCAACAATTATTTAGTTGTTTGCTTGATGCTTGACTTGACGTTGTTTTTGAATGGGGTTACACCTGTTGTTACATCTTCCAAGAAATCTTGAATAAATCTTGATATATGAATGGGAGACACCTTGCCGTAAAGGAACATGCAAGATAGCATTTTGTTCTCCTGAATTGATTTTTTTCATAGTCAAGAAACAATGAGCACAATGGGATTTTATATTCTCTGCATCTTTATAGGTGAAGATGTAGCCAATTATTATTTTTTTTGTGTGAAAACTTGCCTGTTTCTTATTAATGTCTTCATTGTGGATGCACTTGTTTGATGAATAGGGGACCATAATAAAGATTTGGTATAGATAAGAAAGTAGATATATAGGTTTGCAGCTATAGATGTTTTCTTGGTCACCTATCTTTGATATCAATAAAGTGTAAGAGCTTTCCCCCCATGCTTTATGGTCCCCTTCTGTAGATATTTTGTATATTGGTCCCTTAATGCCTTCACAATGGAGGCAATTGTGAAACACATCTCAAGGAAATCTCTTTCTATATTTCATCTAATCTTTAGTATCCATCTGTGCTCAAGTTTAAAAACAAACAAACATGGATGAGCTCCTCTTTGTTCCAGGCTATTAGCTACTCATGAGTATTCTCGGGATGCTGTATCTATACTACTCACATGAGCTTCCACACTAAAAATGAACACAGTAATATAGCAGATAGCAGATATAGGAATTCAGCCAAGCAAAAATTATCTCAAAGAGAGTTACCTGACTTTTAAAGGAAATCCAGTGAGAAGGTAACTGATTATATTCTATAGCAAAAGAAGAAAAATAATATAAATTTTTCTCTAGTGCGTACCTGAAAAAGTGGAGTGTCCAAAGGAGAGTTCTAGATGGAAAATCTATCTCCTGAGCCTCTGAGAATATGAAGGGTGTACACCCACCCACCCACTTCCGTACCCACCCACCTCCCCCCCACATATACATACACACATATGTATATATGTGTATGTATATGTGTGTGTGTGTGTGTGTGTGTGTGTGTATCTTGGACAAGCCCCCACAAGATAGTGCCCCTAGCAACTAGTTCTTCAGTATGTACTTATACTAAAAGACTGAGTCCTAAGAGGATGGCTTCTAATTTTAGGTCCTAGGATTACCCTATAACTACCCATTTTAACATTATAAATCCCTTGAACCCCCACCAGTGAGCTTCCCATTAATATTCAAAATGTCTAAGGCAGGATTTGAATCTAGGTCCTTCTGACTATAAATCAGAAGTCCCTGTATCCACTATACCATGCATGACACAAGTGAAGCATGTCCTGGTTGGGTAGTGGAGTGGATCAGGGGACTTAAATTTCCTTTTAGACCCTTGATTTTATGCAGCATTTTGTTTACCTTTTCTAAAAACAAATAAAATGAAGCAAAATGCAAAGGAGAGGAAAGGAAGTCATGAGAGTGAAGTAAGTCAGGTCTCAGCATAACTCCCTGAACCTGGCATCTTTAGTCAACATATAACGCTCCAGTTAAATAGTTATTAATATTATAGCACAAAGATGAGATGATGAAAAACATAGCCACATAAAATACATACATAATTTTTTTCTTTATTTGTTTCTTTTTTCTCTTCTTTTTCTGAAAGAAAATCCTAGGCCTGCATGAAGAGCTTATATTGCCAGCCTTGGTTCCACCTCTATGTCCCTTTACATCTTTCACAAGCAGCACAGGCTTTTGTTCATTGAAGCGCTAGCTGGGATAACTTTTTCACTTTTCCCCTGGCTATCAGGCAGTCTAATGCCTCTGCCTCCTCCATCTCCCCAGAGGCAGGTGAGAGAACTGAACTAATCTAGATCGATGCCTGGATAGGGTAAACAACTGTGGGTCAGAAAGATATTTAGCAGCATGGGGTGGATCTGTGCAGGGAGGAAAAGTGGACAGGATATAAGCCCAGTTATAGGCATCTCCTTTTGTGTTACTTCTACATTGCAGGGAACCAACTAGAAATATTCTCCGCCAGGCTCCTAGTCCATAACTTCAGGAGGTCTCTGAAATCACCTAGACCAGAGGTATCAAAAGTATGGCCAGGAGGCCACACATGGCCCACAACACTCCCAAGTGTGCCTCAAATCAGATTAAAATATAATTGGGAAACATTTTACAAAATGAAGAAAATAAAATAAATGATAAAAATAATAAAATAAATGAAATATAGATAATATTAAAATGTAAAACTAAAGCAATATGCCACCTGCAGGGATCCTTATTTACAGATTAATGCCCCCCACCCCCTTCTGAGTTTGATAATCCTGGTCCAGACAAGAGAAATGTTAAGGTAGAAGCTCAGGGAGTATACTGCAAATTCCTGGTAGAATACAACTTTATCAGAAGGCAATGGAAAGAGGGCAGAAATGTCAACAGAAAAAGCTTAGGGACATGTTAAGTTCACAAGAAGAAAATCTAGCAGGGAGATTCACAATGAAAGAAGGGGAAATGAGCAGAAAGAATTGTTAAAGAACAACAACAATGAAAATATATGTTTCAAAGGAATGGATGTGAAAACCGCCACTGAAACTTTTTACAAGTCCTCCTGAAAAAAATGAATCAAGAGGAAGAAATTCCAGAATGATTCAAAGGAGAAATGGGAAAATTAAAAAAGAATGAAAATTAAAACTGAAATTCTAGTGGAAATCAGAGCTCTCAAAAAAAGACAATAAGGTAATCAAGAGAACCAACAATTTTAAAATACTGCCCTAAAATGTCTTTAAGACAAGTAAACAAAAATGGGAAAGGAAATGTAGTGCCCCACTAGGGAACCTCCCTTCCTTGAATGAAGCCCACTCTATACTTCCATGCCGTTGCCTGGAAAGTTAAGGGCTTTTGGCTCAAGTATGTCCCCTGCCCCCAAGAATTGAGCTTTGAATCCCCATGGACTCCAGTGGGAAAGATCTGTGATTGTGCTAGCAGATGAACAGAACAAAGGAGAAAGCAAAGTTATTATTTCTACATTGTATGAACTTCACATTAGAAAAATTTGTTTTGAAAGACTCATGGCATCTTCTGCTTAGGAGTACTAAAGAATACATATATTTCTTAGCATTTTTACAGGCATTTAGGTGATAAAGTGTATAGAATACTAAATGATGGTAGGAAAACGAGTTAAAAACCGACCTATTTTCTAACTCTAACCCTGGGCAAGCCACTTAAGCGTTCACTCCTATTTCCCATTCTGCAAAATGAGGATAACAATAGCATTTATCCCTAGGATCAATATTATATTCAAATTGTTTTGAAAACCTTCAAGGCTATGTAAATGTTAGCTATTATCTCATGAGCAGCCTGTGAACTGTATTATCAGCAGGAACTCCCAAACTGATGGAATCAAGTCCATTTCAGTATCGGAGTATCCCATGGAAGCATTATAAAATTCATCACATACTAAGAAGAAAAAGAAAAAGAAAGGCAGATATATTAACTACATCATTTATAGACCACAATATAATAAAATAAGTAATTCAAAGAATTAGATACAAGCCTACATGAAAACTAAGTAATGATATCCTGAGCAATGAATGTATGAACAAGTCATAGGAACAATAGCTACTTAAATGTTAACATCAATCATGAAACAACATGTCAAAATATGTTTCTGCAAATATTTACAATATAAGAAATGATAGAATTAATTAACAGCATACAATTAGAAAACAGAAAATCAAATGGATGTGAAAATGTAAATCAAAATGTAAAAAATCAAAGAATAAAGGTAAAAATTAAAACAAAAGAAAAATACACAAATAATAAAAAATAAAACCAAGAGCTGCTATATAAAAAAAAAACCTAACAAAATTAACATCTCTCTGAATATTATTCACAGATCCTACTCTCCTAAAAATCTCCTGAGATCCAGATTTTCATTACCACCTGCCAATTAGACATTGCTGACTGGATATCCCATATGCATCTAAAATTCAGTTTATCAGAATCAGAACTCATTATCTTTCCCCCAAAATCAATCTCTCTTTAGGACTTCCCTATACTGCCAAGGATCCCATATTCTTTGGGTTGCCCAGGTCTTCAACCTTGGAGGCATCTTTCTTTCTTTCTTTCTTTCTTTCTTTCTTTCTTTCTTTCTTTCTTTCTTTCTTTCTTTCCTTTAAGGCAATTGGGGTTAAGTGACTTGCCCAGGGTCACACAGTTAGTAAGTGTCAAGTGTTTGGTCTGAGGCTGGATTTGAACTGACTTTAGGGCCGGTGCTCTATCCACTGTGCCACCTAGCTGTCCCAAGACTTCTTTAACTCCTCATTCTCATAAGAGACATCTAACTAATTGTCAAGTCTTGCCAATTCTTCTTTCACAATATCCCTTACATCTATCCCTTTCTTTCCATTCACATAGATATTACTATGGTTTAGGGCCTTATCACCTCTTACCTAGACTATTGCAATGGCCTCCCTAATTGATCTCTCCCTATTCCAATGTATTCTCAACAGATTGTGAAAGTGATTTTCTTAAATCTCATGTCTAACCGTGGCACCCCGTACTCAGTAAACTCCAGTGATTCCCAATCACCTCTACGATCAAATAGAAATTTCTTCACTTGGCATCTAAAGCTCTTTGTAACTTGGCCCCAGATCACCTTTCTAGCTGTTGTACACATTATTGCCCCATCTTCCTCCCATCCCCTACAAACTCTCTGGCATATCCATATTGACTTTTTTATGTTCCTCATGCAATAGCTCTCAAATCCATAGTCTTCAGTCCTCTCACTCAGCTTTCATTTGAACTATTGCAGTAAACTCTCATTGGCTTTCTACTTCTACTTCCTCCCCTCTTGAATCTATCCTCCGCAAAACTGCCAAAATAAAATTTCCCAAGCACAGATCTAAACGAGTTGCCGTTCTGGTCAAAAATCATCAGCGATTCCTTATTATACCTGGGATAAAAACCAAAATCTTCAATTTCACATTTGACTCTTCACATTCTGGTTTCTGTCTGATATTTCAGACATGACACATTGCTCTCCTACATTCAATCTACATTCTAGATAAACTGACCTGCTTGTTGATCCCCAAATAGTATTTCCTTCCTCCATGCCTTTGTACAGGCTGTTCCCTTGGCTTGCTTCATAACCTTACTTAGGGGCCAGCACCTGCCCTGTAGCCCTCATCCATCCTTGTTGAGAAAGAGTCTGGCGTCCCTGGCACCACCACCACTACCAATCCAAAACAATGACCGTGAAAGGCAGGGAAGCCTAAGAGCCCTTAACACTCCAGCAGCAGGCTCCAGACCACCACCTCTTCTTCTAGCCTAGCATCCACAACTGTCACTGAAAGAAGAAACTTTGATGGAGACTGGTAACTTTCGCTATAGTTGTTATAGCCCCTGCCTCCTTAGCATCCATAACTACTGAAGACATAGAATTGAATGTTCTCACCACCAAAGCCCTTGGTACTGTCAAAAGATTCAATATCTGAAAGGGATATGGTTTTATTAATACAAATGACACTAAGGAAGCTGTATTACTGCCTGTTTTGCCAATGCACCGCTGGGCTAAAGACTATTGCCTTTAAGCCATTTCTTTGCAGCTAAAACCTATATATGCTATTTTCCCTTATGAGAATGTGAGGTCCTTGAGATCAGGGACTATCTTTCTTTTGTATTTACATAGCTAGCACTTAGCACTGAGAAGCTATTAATCAATACTTTTTTATTTGTCCATTCATTCCTTTTTTTTTTTATAAGGAACTATGCCAGACCCTGAGTATACCAAGACAAGAATGACAAACAGTTCCCACCTTCATGAAGCCTGGATTGAATCATAGATTATATATATATATATAGATAAATAAATATAATAAAAATTGAGGAAGGAGAGAATTATAGCAATCAGAAAAAAGCTATAGGCAAGAATTAGCATCCAGATGCAGGCATTACTATTCCTGGGGCAAGATCCAAGCCTGCCTCTTTTATTAAAGTATTATTTATTTTATAAAATGTTATTTTATTAAAATATATGCTCAATAGAAATAAAAGTAGTGAGTATTACTGGGACTCAAGAGACATTAAAAAATTCAGAGAGTGGCCTCCAGTGACTTGTGATGATTTTCTAAGCAGAACAAAAGGATCAATCAACTGAGAAATGTTAAGCCCTACTGTGTGTCAAACACTATGCTAGGCAGTGGAAATTGAAAATAGAGAAAAATGAAACAGCCTCTGCTTTTAAGAAGCTTGCATTCTATTGGAGGAGACACTTGAAAATATGAATTTATGTATTTACATATTATATACAGATATAATATACATGCCTCCATGTATATAAACACATTCACATATATATATACATATGTGTATATATGTATATAACAATAAATGCAAGGAGGTTAAATAAAAGATATTTAATGAGAGACAAGAATCATGTAGGATGATAAGGCAAGATGGTGTTGATGTTCCCACAATTAGAGGTGACATTTGCAATGATGAAATCAATCAAAGTCTCAAAGCAAATATCAAGGAAAGAGCAAGTAGTGTGATTTAAGAGCAAAAGATAGGCAACTTGGTGGTGAAGTGGATAGTGTATTGGACTTTGTGTCAGGGGGACTTGAGTTCAAATCCAGCCTCAGATACTAGTTGGGTGAACAGGAAAAAGGTCAGTTAATCTCTGCCTCAGTTTCTTCCGGGTTGTTGTGGGAATAAAATGAGATAATACTTGTAAAGTGGATAGAGCTCCAGGTCTGGAGTCAGAAAGACTCATCTTCTTGAATTCAAATCTGGCCTCAGAAACTTACTATCTGTGTGACCCCGGGCAAGCTACTTAACCTTGTTTGCCTCAGTTTCCTCATCTATAAAATGAGTTGGAAAAGGAAACGGCAAAGCACTCCAGTATCTTAGTGTCTTTGCTAAGAAAACCTCAAATGGGGTCACAAAGAGTCAGACACAATCGAAAAATAACTGAACAACAACAATAAATATTTACATACTTTAAGGTGCTACATAAATGCCATTTTTATTGGTTTTTATTATGTTAATAATAAATTCATTAGTAGTTATATCTTCCCTGCTCAAATGACCTTCCCAGTTGATGGTTAGATTGTCTGTATATCTCACCAATCACATTATTCAAAACTGTCCCCATCTTCCCCCTCCTTTTATTTAGATGAAAATTTAAAACTAAACAGCATAGTTAATTTCCTTTAAAAAAAAACCCATATGTTGGAGCCCCTTTAAAGAGTGCCAACCAAGCAAATAACACGTGAATGAGACACAAGAGCCTACCATAGGATCTCTATAGATTGGGAATGTTTCCCCCACAAAGGGGACAAAATGAATTCCAGTCTATCTTTTAACATAAAGAAATATTGTAAGAAGCTCATTTCCTAGTTATTAAAAGAAAGGGACAAAAGTGCAAAGAAAGCTCCAGGAGATAGAGTATCAGCAAATAACAAAAAAAGGAAATTAGCAAAGCTGAAGGATAAACAAGATTTATTGTCCTAAAATATTCTATAGCTAGAAAAGCCACAACAACTATGATGTGGCTGGGAGACATTCATAAATGTTTCTGGTAACCTGTCTAAATCTGATAATTCTCAGAATTGCAAAACAAAAAAAAAAAAGGAAATTTAAGGGACAAAGTTGTAAGAATTGCTGCCCTTAAAATCTATTAGACATGTAACAGAGTGTCCCTGACAGAGGCTGGTTAGATTAGATCCCCCCACTTCCACCCCTCCAGAGAAGGAGAGGGAGTCATGTAGATAGAGACAGCTAGAGTGGATGATGAATAACCATGAGTGCTTCCTCTGACTCTTAAGGAATTCTACCAGCATCTGTGCTTAGCGTAATCAGACCTAATCATGATTGATGTAGTCAAAGGCACCTGAAGTCTGCTTATCCTAGATTAGTGCATTTGTATGAGGCTCTAACTTTCTTCATCTACCTAAATAATAAACTACACAGCTCCTAACATCCTCGAGTCACCTAGCAGGCAGGCATATATATAGCACTCTAAGAGTCTGCAAAACACTTTGCATATGTTATGTCATTGGGTCCTCACAACCACCCTGGGAGGTAGGTAGTATTATTTCAATTTTACAGATGAGGAAACTGAGACTAAGAGAGGTTAAATGACTTGCCTAGGGTCAAACAGCTAGCAAATGTCTGAGGCAGGATTTAAAGTCAGGTTTTTCTGACTCCTAAGTGCAGTGCTTTATCAAACACTATTCCTCTTATCTGTCTCAGTTACCCACCCACCCCCACCATTAGATCAATTGAGTCTCAAACTTTGTCTCTTTTCCTATTAAATCTTACTAACACACTACTGAATGTCAGAGCCTCAACTCCCTTTTCTCCTGGAAGGTCTTTTCCCGGGAGGACAAATCAGAGAGTGGGGCATCTTCTGGATCGGGTCCCTATACTCTGGAAAGTTTAGGCATTTGCCTTCTTCCCTATTCAGAAAACTGTTGGCATAAGAAAGCTATAGAAAGACCCCAAGACATTTAAACACTCCAAGCAGCGCAGGATAGATCACCCATGCCGAGGACAGGACCATCATATTAAATAGCTATATTTCACAGCAAGACTCCATAAGCACAACTAATTTTTGGTTACTGTTACTGCCTTTACTACAATATTATCTTGTCACTCTCTAGTCATGGTGCTGATGACACTCTCCTCTCTTCCCTAACTTGAACTTTTGGTGAGCCAACTCAACTCTGCACTAGCTTCTTGAATCACTTGCCTCCTTGCCCTATCACTGATCCCAACACTCTCTAAGTTTGGATCACTCCCAACATCAGCCTCTGTTGCTATTCATGTGCTGCTGAATGGAGCTAAAGGCACACACACACACATACACACACACGCACTCATTGAGTCCACACTGTAAAGCAATCCTTCTACCTCCCTAATTGATTTCCTAGCCTGTCCTACTCTTGGCAGTAACTCCACCAAACCTTCTTCTCTCTCCTCAAGCCTCCCACAGCATACCTTCCTTATTCTCAACTGAGAACTTCATTTCACATTTCACTCAAAAATTAAGGTCATTCTCTGTGAACCCCCTCCCCCCAATCTTGCCCATCTCATATCACTCAGACACCTCACACTATCTCCTTTTTCACTCTAGTCTCCAATGGAGAAGTAGCCTTTCTCCTTCCCAAGGTCAACTCTTCTCTTTCCTTGATTCTAACTTCTCCAATCTCCTCAGTCTTCTTTGGAAGATTGTTTCAGACATCATCATTCTCTGTCTCTGTCTCTGTCTCTGTCTGTCTCTGTCTCTGTCTTTCTCTCTCTCTCTCTCTCTCTCTCTCTCACACACACACACACACATACACACACACACACACACACACACACGCACACCCAACCCCCTCCCACACACACATTTCTCCATGTCTCTGACTCTGCATCTCTCCTCTCTAGCTACTGCTTTTTCCCTTCTGCCTTCAAACATGCCCGTCTCTCCTCCATCCTAAGAAAATCTTCACTTGATCCCACCATCCCTGACAGCTATTGTTCTATATCTCTTACACTCTGAGAAAGTCATATATACTTTATATCTCTACTTCCTTTCCTTTTGCTCATTCTAAACTCTCTGCAGTCTGGCCTTCATACAATGGAAACTACCCTCTCCAAAGCTGCTAATGATTTCTTAACTGACAAATCGAATAGTTCTGTCTTAATCCTCATTCTTCTTGACCTATCTGTAACATTTGATGCTGTTCACTCCCTTCTCCTACTGTGTATTTTCTCCTCTCTGGGCTTTTGTAACACTAATCTCTCTTGGTTCTCCTCTCTAATTACTCCTCAGTCTTCTTGGCCGGTTCTTCATCCATATCATTCCATTAATTGTGGCTCTTTCCTGGGCCCTCTACTAATTCACTATCTCATGGTAATCTTATCAGCTCCCATGAGTTCCCCTTTCTAAGCAAGTGATTCCCAGATAGGCCAGTACAAATCTCTCTCCTGAACTATAGATCCACATCATTAATTGCCTTTTAGACATCTCTAGATGTCCCATAGGCATCACAAACTTGACACACAGACAGAACTCATTTTATTCTGCCTGCCCCCAACTCTCTCCTCTTCAAAATTTCCCAATTTTTATTGAGGATATTAAAATCCTTGGAGTGATCAGACTTGCAGCCTTGGTATCATCTCTATTTCTTCACCCCATATATGCAATCTTTTGCTAAATTTTATCATTTAGGGCTTCATAACATCTTTCATATACATCCCCTTTTCTCAATCCACACAGCCATAACCCTAGTTCAAATCCTTAGCACCTCTTACCTAGACTTATAATGGTATATTATGACACCATGTAATTACCTAATATTATGATAGGCCATTATAACATGGCCTCCTAATCAGTTCCCCTGCTTCAAGTCTCTGTCCACTTCAATCCATCCTCCACCCAGCTGCCAAAATGATCTTTCTAAAGAACAGATAGACCACGTTACTACCTATTTGATAAATCTAGTACTCCCCAAAACCTCCAAGATCAAATATAAAATCATCTGTTTGGCATTTAGAGCTCTCCATAACCTGGCCCCTTCTTGCTTTTCCAGTCAACTTACACTTTATTTTCCTCCTTATATTCCACAATCCAGTGACACTAATTTTCTTGCTATTTCTCAAAAACAGCATCCCATCTCCCAGCTTAATGTTTTTTCATCGTCTGTTTCCCATGTGTGGAATGCTCTCTCTCCTCACCTCTGCCCTTAGCTTCCCTGCTATTCTTCAAGAGTCAGCCCCAATCCCACCCTCTGCAAGGGACTTTTCCTCATACCCCCAGCAGCTAGTGCCTTCCTTCAGATATTATTCTCCATTTATAATGCATGTGTCTTGTATTATACAAGTATTTGCATGTCTTCTCTGTCATAGTGTGAACTCCTTAAAAGCAGGAACTATTTGTTGGTGGTGTGGGGTTTTTTTCACCTTTTTAAAAATCCCCGGTGCTCAGCACAGTGCCTGGCATGTAGTAACGTCTTAATAAGTGTTTCTTGACTTGACTTCATTCAGTTCCCTCTTAATTATATGATCCAGCCAACCCTTATTCTGTCCAAAACCCATATGACCTGCCACTTCCCTTCTCTCACCTTGGATCCTACCAGCTTCAGCTCTTTGGCAATCAACTTGTTTTTTCATCTGAACTCTGTAACTGCTAGCTACTACTGATGTACTGCCAATTCCAATCCCTGCCCTTTAGACGTAGTTGTAAACTACAGTCGACAGCACATTCCTACTGACCCTGTCCACTTTGGGCATAAAGTTTTTCACCTGGTCAAGTCTAGCCAGCATAACATTGGTCCCCTGGTATGGCACAGGATGATTGAATGTGATGCTATGGTCTGATGTTAAAAGCTGAAGCCCTTTGATTTTTATAATATTTGACATTATTATTTAATATAAATCAATAGCACAGTAAATAACTATGCAAGAAATAGACACTCAACACATATTTGTTGAATCTTTATTATGCTTCAAACTTCATTTCAAGCACTACATTTCTCTGTAAAGTTTTTACCATCAATTTTTAGCACTATCTCCTGCCTCAGGAGGCAGCTGGGTGGTACAGTGGATAGAGCACTGGGCTTGACATCAGGAAAACTCATTTTCATGGGTTCAAATCCCCCTTCAGACACTTACTAGCTGTGTGACCCTGGACAAGTCACTGAATCCTGTTTGCCTCAGTTCCTCATTTGCAAAACTGAGATGTAGAAGAAAATAGCAAACCACTCTAGTATCTTTGCTAAAAAAAAGACAAAACCCAAATGTGGTCACAAAGAGTCAGCTATGACTGAAATGACTAATCAGTAACCTGCTCAGGTTATCTTATATTACGTTTATTTGTGTTTGTATTGAATTCCCTCCTTCCATCAAAACATAAGCCTCTTGAGATCAGGGACTATTTACTGATTTCTTTGATTTTCAGCATCAAACACAATTTGTTGAAGAGGATTAGACTATGGCTGTCCTCCCAAGTCTCTCTGCTGGGTCTTCTTCTATATACATTATCTCTTGGCTATCTCCCTATCTCCCTTCATTTTGATTATCATCTCCATGAAGATTATGATCAATCTGCATAACTAACCTTAATCTCTGTCCTGAACTCCAATCTTGTATTTCTAACTGCATATTGAAGATCTTCTGGATGTCCTGTAGGCTTCTTAAACCATATGTACAAAAGAGAACTCACTGTCTTCTTCACTTAACTTTCCTAGCTTCTAATCTTCCTTACCTCCACTGAGGACACCATCATCCTTCTGGTCACCCAGGAGTGCAACCTCATAGTAATACTCTTTTTCCTCTAACTCCTATAACCAAAACCATAATTAGGTTGGAGTGTGAAATTAGAGGGTATTGACAGCAATTGTAGTCCTTCAGCATCATTAAAATAACAGAAATTAGCACCTCATCAGCAAGAACAGTTAGTTAAAATTGGAAGTTACCAACTGATATGTTGGGGCAAATTTCTCTTTCTCATAACTTGCTCTCAGCTAAGAGTACATTTCATGCTACTTTTCCTAAGCATTTTGATTGTACTTGCCTTGGATTCAATAATTCCTAGCTATGGCTATGTCTGCATCCAATCTATTGACAAATCTTGTAAATTTTTTCTCCATATCCTTTGCATCCATCCCCTTTTCTGCATTCATATGGCTTTCACTTCTCACTTGGACTGTGACAATAGCCTCTTTTTCAAATAAAATTTTATTTATGCCTTTTGTTTTTATGTCACCTTCATTTTCCATTGTACTCCTCTCCCTACCTCCTCCCTGAGAGCCATCTTTCACATTAAAACATTTTTTAAAAGAGAAAGCAAAAACAACAAAAAACAAAAAGCAAAAACAAAAACCGAACACTATGTCAAACAAGTCTTATGTTAAATGAAGGGTTCCTGGCCCTTCTCTCCTCACACTTTTGTAAAGAATTGATAGGAGTTATCTTCTCATATCTCTTCTTTGGAACAAGCTAGGTTATTTTACTCTCTCAGCATCTAGCTGCAATTATTTTTTCTTTCCATTTACATTATTGTAGCCACTGTATATATTGTGGATCAGTTCATATAAGCCTTTTCATGCTTCTCTATTCATCCTAGTTATCATTTCTTACTACACAGTAACATTCCATTTGATTTGTGTACCACAATTTATTTAGCTGCTCCTTAATTAATGAGGACCTTCTTTCTTTCCACTAATTTGTTATAAAAAGAACTGCTACAAATATTGTGGTTACACAGGACCTTTCTATTTATCTCTGACCTCAAAAAGAGTACTTTGTAAACTATAGTAATCACATGAGACAGGTCAAGGAAGGGATAGGACTGGGTTGCTCAGGATGGGTGGGACAATGATAATGGATGAGAGAAAGAAGCCAGGTCCTCCCAAGGTCTCTTATTTTTATTCTGTTTTTCTCTGCCAAGGAGAATAATCTTTGCACTGGAAGAGATGGGACAAATATGGCTTAATAAGTAGTTTGAAACCCAAGATAAATAAGGAAATAATAAGAGAACATTTAACTGCCTATTTTAAACTCATGGATCAGCCATTTACTGCTCAGGTTCAGATTACAAAATACTGGAATTGACTCATTTGAGAGAATAGAAATGTTTATTGGAACCATACAGGATAAGGTGGAAATTAGCAGCTTCAAAGTCCATTCCTTCTGTGCCTAAAGTAGCAGCCCTTATTCGGTACAGAAGGCCCCACGCCTCAGCTTCATTGGGCCATAGATTTAGAACTGGAAGGAATGGACAGTGGAGGTCATTGATTACAACCCTTCTATTTGACAGTTTTCAGAGCAGCTGGGTGGTTCAGTGGATAGAACGCTGGGCCTAGAGTCATCTTCCTGAGCTCAGATTTGGTCTCAGACACTTACTGGCTGTATGGTCCTGGGAAAGTCACTTAACCCTGTTTGCCTCAGTTTTCTTATGTGTAAAATGAGCGGAAGAAAAAGAGGTCAAACCACTCCAATATCTTCACCAAGAAAACCCCAAATGGGATCACAAAGTGTCAGACACAATTGAAAATGACTTAACAATGACAACAACAACAGTTTCCAATTGAAGAAACCTAAGCAAGAGAAGTAAAATGACTTGTCTATGGCTAATAAGTATTCGAGACAAGAATGGAACCCAAATCTTCCTGACTCAAAGTCCTGTGACCTATCGACTGTACCACACAGCCTCCCAAACAGTGCTTCCTTTGCTCTGCAGCATATCCTATGTAAAAATACAAGGTAATAAACTAACATCTGCCCCAATGTTGAGCTGACCAAAAGCCTCTTTCTGGAAAGGAGGCAGCTAGATGGCTCAGTGGATAGAGCACTGGGCCTGGAGTCTGGAAACCTGAGTTCAAATGTGATCTAAGACACTTACTAGCTGTGTGATCCTGAGCAAGTCACTTAACATCTGTTTACCTTAATCCATTGAAAAAGAAATGACAAACCACTCCAGCATCTTTGCCAAGAAAACCCCATGGACAGTGTTGGTGTGCTATGGTTCACAGGGTCACGAAGAGTCAGATATGACTGAATGACAACAATTCCTTCTGGAATGGGGGGCGGTTTTTATGCCCCAAAGGAGGGCTAGATATAAGAATATTGACAATGTCTTTACAACTGTCTTCCAGGACGGTCTTGTCTAAGTTACTGCAGTGGAGCCAGGCAGATAAGAGAAACGTCATCTGAAGTCCATGACTTCTCTCTCTCGGTGGTCTCTACAGACTCCACAGGAACTGAGGGGAAGTAGTATGTGACCTCTACAGTAAGGATTAGGTACTCAAACCTAAAGAGCTAACCAGTAGGCTACTAAGCTTCTATAGTTTTCCAGACTGCCCTAAATAAATTCGAATTATTAGGCACATATGACCTATATCTCAGACTGAAAGATGTGATTACTGAGCCACTGTTCATCATTTCTGAACGATCTTGGAGAAAGATAGAAGTGCCAAAGAAGTAGAGATTATTGCCCCAGTTTTCAAAAGAAAGAAGAAAGTAAACTTTGTAAGCAATAGGCCTGTAAACTTGATTTTGATACTTGGTAAATCTAGAACATATTATTAAAGAGATGGTTAATGAACACCTATAAAAGGAAGTGATGAATATAAAAAGTTGCCATGGATTTATCAAGAATAAATATCAGACTTCCCTTCCTTTCTCCTTCCCTTTCTTCCTCGTTCCCACTTTCCTCCTTCTCTCTCTTCTTTCCTTCTCTCCTTCCTTCCCTGCTTTTTTCTCTCCTTTCTTCTTTCTTTCCCTATTTCCTTTATTCTCTCATTCCTTCTTTTCTTTTTTCCTCCTTCTCTCCTTCTTTCCTTCTTCCCTCCCTCCCTCCTTTCCTTCTTTTCCTCCTTCTCTCCTTCTCTCCTTCTTTCCTTTCCTCCTTTCCTCCTTCATTTCCTTCCTTCCAAATTATTACGCAGGTAGGCTAGGGCAGTAGTATTAAACTCAGATAGGAATGGGGACCTACTAAACCATACATAAGGGTCTCTGCAGGCCACATATTGACTTAGAAATCACAAATGCTTTTGTAACTTATTTTTTATTAATACAACAACACATTAAAATCAGATAAGAACTACATTTTAATTTGGTTCCGGCCATACTCTGGAGAATTGTGAGCTGCATGTGACATGTGATCTGCATATTTGACCCCTCTGGGCTAGGAGAATGTTTTAGATATAGGATATTAAAATTAAAAAAAAAACCATTTAACAAAATCTCTCATGGGCATGATCTTTATTTTATTTTATTTTATTTTATTTTATTTTATTTTGCTTTTAGGCAGTTGGGGTTAAGTGACTTGCCCAGGGTCACACAGCTAGTAAGTCTCAAGTGTGTGATCTGAGGCCAGATTTGAACTCAGATCCTCCTGACTTCAGGGCCAGTGCTCTATCCACTGCGCCACCTAGCTGCCCCCGGGCATGATCTTTATATTTTTGTGCATGATAGAAAAGATGTATACTAAATGATGGCTTAAGTGGATTTAGAGTTGATTGAGTAGTCATTAATTGGTCAATATCAATGTGAAGAGAGGTATCCAGTAACACTTTTTGAACCTATACTGGTCATGTGATATTTAATATTTTTGACAGTGATTTCAATGAAGACAAAGATGACATATTTATCAAATGTTTCTAGTCACACAAAGTTGGGTGGAATAGTTAATTTATCTGATGACTAAGTCAGGATTGAGAAAAATACCAACCAGCTAGAATATTGACCCAATTAAATTGACATTTAATAGAGACAAATGTTCAAATAATTGATTTCACAAATGCAAGATGGGAAAGGTATGGCTAGATGACTGACAATTCATCTGAAAAACGTACAGGTATTTTAACTGACTGACACCTCAAAATGAATGGCACCCCCAAAATCTACTGTTAAGATAAATTAAAAGAGGCATAAAATCCAGTACCAGGAAGAAGACAGTTCCATAATACTCTGCCTTAGACCAAATCTGAAGTAGTGTATTCATTTCTAGATGCCACCTTTTAAGAACTTTGGTAAATTGGGTAGAGTCCAAAGAATAGTGAGTAGAATTCTGAAGGGCCTTGAATCCCTCAGGAGCATATGGACAGCTAACCTCAACTCCTAGTTAGCAAGGATAATTAGTTAAAATAGGAAGCATAAAGCAGGAAGTTAAAATCAATTCATTGTTGGTAGGTTGGATAATATTAGCCTGAATAAGAGAAGGCTTAGGGAAGATATTTTAGCAGTCTTCATATATTTGAAAGTCTACAGATGGAAGAGGGGATTATTCTCATTCTCATTCTGCTTGGGCCCAGAAGACAGACTGAGGAACAATGGGTGAAAGTGATATAAAGGCAGATTTAAGCTTAAAACTATATATATATATATACATTTATGCATAATTATATATCATATATATAATTGTATATCTAATAGGGATAATTATCATCTCAGCTATAGATGAGGAAAGTGAAGCCTAGAGAGGTCAAGTGATTTGCCTAGGTTCATAGAGCTCTTAAGTGTATTAGGTGGGATCTGAACCCAAGCCTTCCTTAGTTCAGGTCCCATGCTCTGCCCACTATACAATGTAGATATTCCCTGCTAGTGAGGAATGCTACACTAAGATCTGAGGCTTAAATTACTATCAAGAAATTTGAAAAATGAACTTCTGAAGCCCATTCACATTTCTGTGAAGATCCTAAAACTGGCAGATTGGTTGTTTTTGTTCAGGGTCAGCGTTACTTGATCAAGAATTCAAAAGCTTTATGTTTTTCTTCCCAACCCATCCTGTAAGTGTGAGAGACTGAGAATGTCTTTGTTGAGCTCTAGCTGGAGAGCATCAAAAACTGCCAAACCCTCTGCTCCTACTCTCCTCATTCCAATGGGCTGCTGCCTTTTGCCTTTTCTTGCCTGTCTCCCAGTGATTGTCCACTTAGACTTGGCTCTTGCTTAGACATAAGGACTATAAAAGTTTCTGGGATTTTTGTAGAAAGCTGACCCAGCTATCAAGCTCTCCTGACTCTGGCACTTTACTTTAGCTACTGATTTCCAGTCCTTTCCTAGTACCTGACCCTATAGTATTCTCCACCTCACTCTGATTCTACAAACACTTTTCCTTCTGCCATTGTACACATGTGACTGTGACTTTCTCCTTGTCTGAACTTCATTGTTTGTGACCTTACTTTGATTTTGCATTGCTGACTCTTTTAACCTGACTGTGACTCTTGGTTCCTGCCTGGTCCTTCAAGCTTTACCTGCGGTTTCCTCCCTTCTGGCTGCCGATCTTGAACTTACCAATCAGGTGAGGAATGGTTGTTGATTGCTTCTCTTGCCAGGGTCTGGTTTTCATTTCAAGTGCACTGATAGCCCTCATTGTAGTTCTGAGACTCAGGTAGCTCTTTTGTCGTATAGGCTGTCAATTTTGTTGTTGAATTGTTTCAGTATTGTCTGATTCTTTGTCACCCTATTTTTTTTTTGGCAAAGATGCTAGAGTGGTTTGCCATTTCCTTTTCCAGCTCATTTTATGGATGAGGGACTGTGGCAAACAAGGTTAAGTGGCTTGTCCAAGGTCAGAAAGCTAGCAAGTGACTGACGCCAGACTTGAACTTATGTGTTCCTGACTTCAGGCCCGGCACTCCATCCAGTTGCCCTCTCCAGTGGCTAAGAGGAAAATGACGTCATCCACTAGTTAATGCTCATCAGCTCACCATTGTCACTTTTTTTTGAATATCAATCAATCGATGAACATTTATTAGGCCCCTACTTTGTGCTAGGCAAGGTGCTAATCTCTGGGGATACAAAAAAAGGCAAAAGATAGTCTTACAATCTAAACGGAGAGACAACATGCTAATAAACATGTACAAAGCAAAATATATACTGGATAAATAGGAAATAATTAACAGAGGGAAGGCATTGTAATTAAGAGAGGAAGAGTTGGGGAAGGCTTCCTGTGGAAAATGGGATTTTAGCTGTGGCTTAAAGGAAGCCAGGGAGGTCAGTAATCAGAGAGGAGGAAGGAGAGTATTCCAGGCATGGGGCACAGAGAAAATTCCCAAAGCTGAGAGTTGGAGCATCTTGTTCATGGGACAACCAAGAGACCCCTGGATCCAAGGGTACACGTCAGGGTGTAAGGTGTAAGAAGACTGGAAAGGTAGGAGGGGGCCAAGAACCCTGGATCCTTCCTCCTACCTAAAATGACATATTCTTATACAAAGAGATATCACCAAACAAATGATCTTGGAAACATCTTCCTCAACTTAATGATACCTACATTCATTTGAAGTTAGAAGGGGCCTTAAAAATCATTGAGTTCAATCCCTTTCCTTTATGGATAAGGAAATAGAACTCCAGAGACACAAAGTGACTTATCAAAGGTCACACAGGCAGTAATAATTAAAGGAAATTCTGACCCCAAATCCAGTGCTCTATCATTTCAAACTCTCTTTCCATCAACTCCAGCCCTGTGTTTCATGTAGTCATTGAATAAATATGCCAAAGTGAATGTAATTTTAGACTCAGGGAAGCCAAAGGCGGGATGTCTCAGTTCTCAGTTTCAATATGATGCATTTCCAATGATAAGGTGTCACAGACGCTCTTTGGTTGTGAATGGTTATTATTACTCCTTTTGCATTAGAAAATATGCAGAATTATACTCTGCAACTCTATTTTCAACAGCAGTATTTTCGTAACTTCATTACGTAATCGTGTTTTTAAAAAAGACAGAAAAATAAAATAAAATCGCTTGGAAGAGGGTATGAAAGTTGACATGACAACCAATGATGCCAGTGTATTGTGGGCTCAGAAATTCAATAAATACAAATGTGTGTGCTTAGGCAAATTTTCAAAAGTGTATTATTTATCTTCCACTTTATATATAATAGCAAGCCATTTGGAATTTTTACAGTCTTTTGTGATAGATTATATTAAGGCCATTTTTGAAGAAATGGATTTTTATTCTTTCAAATTGTGCAGCTTCTTCAGACTCATATCCTTTCATATTAACATGCTACTGCTCATAGTAGATGTCCCATCTCCCGACTTCATTCCTTTTCAATTTCTGCTCCCTAAGCCTTATGCTCCACTGGACTACCCTTTGACCCATGGTATCGTCATTTTGTAGGAAGTGGTGCTCTGTGTGTATATGTTTAGAAAAAGGTGTAGAGTGATGATCATAGGTATACTGAATAGCTATGATACAGATCTAGAATATGGATAGCTTGCCAAGAACAGAGCCATAAGCAGAACAGTTACTAGGTTTTTCCCTGAGTGCCAAATTCAGAAGGTGCTGAATTTATTTTGTTTTCAAAAATGTTTTATTAAAATGTTTTTTTCTTTACATCATAATAATTTCACAAATGCCCACACAGACTCTGAATCAATATTCACTTACAATAAAGAAAAATGTTTAAGCAAAAATATCCAATACAGTGATTACATCTAAAAATGCATACACTGTTCTCTCCTACTAGGTCCCCCTACCTTTCTGACTTCAGGGTGGGGGGGGGAGGGGAGACTGTGATGTATGTTTCATTATCTGTTCTCTATAACCTTTAGTAACTCAAATTATTTCTTTTAGTGATTCTTTCATTTACTTTTAAAAAAAAATTTAATGTATTGCATCCTTTTGCTTCTGCATATTGTACTTTGTATCAGTTCATACCAATCTTCCCAAAGTTCTTTGAATGTTCATATTCAAATCATCTCTTATTGCACAATAATATTCCATTATATTTATATAGCTTTTTGTTTTTTTCCCCCTGCATTTTCTAGTCAGACATTTATTTTGTTCCAATTTTTTGCACACAAAGGGCTGCTCTGAATATCTTGGTATGTGTTCAACCTTTTTTTTTTCTTTCTGTCTTTGATTTCCTTGGTATGATAGAAGCCATGTTATCTTATTTAAACTGGACTGACTTCTCTTTGAGGGGACAAGGTGGCCTGGATACCTAAGGCATCAAAAATCCAACCTAGAGGAAGATAGTGCTACATAGGTTTGGCAGATTCTCCCACTGCCAAGTAATTTGATACATTTTTTTCTGATTGGGTTTTGTTGCCATAGCAAATGACAAGGAAAAGGAGTTGTATTTCTCTGAATCCGTGATCATATCCTTTTGAAGTCTCTTTATTGTTAAGTAAGTTCTTTTTAATTGAATTGTACTTGGTCCACAAGTGTTAGAATTAGGCCCAACCTCAAATAATTTGATCCCGGTAGTGGGATTAAAGTGTCAAAATCTATGGATACCTTATTTATATTTCTAGCACAATTCCAAATTAAAAACCTGAATGGTTGCATCACTGCACAACCCCTACCAATAGTCCCTCAATGTGTCTATTTTTCCAATGCTCCTCCAACACTGATTCTTCCCATTTTTTGGTCATCTTTGCCGATTTTCAAAGTGTGAAGTAAAACCTCAGAGTTGTTTTAGTTTGCCTTTCTCTTACTCTTTAATGATGGATCTAATGAAGAATGATGCTTGATGCTATATATTTGTGCCAATTCCCTGCATATTTTGCAGATTAGTAATATTTGATACAAATATTTTCCCTTATATTTCTATTTTTTAAAGAGGGTATTGAATTTAGAGGGTGCTGCCACAACTCAGAGTCCTTCAGTAGCATAGAAACAGCAGAGTTTACCATCTAATTAGCAGGCATAACTAGTTATAATAGTAAGATACCTGGGGCCTGGGATAAACAACCCATGCAGAATGACAGCCTAGATAGCAGTGGCCTTAAGCCAGGATCTCAAAAACTTCTGTCCCCTCAATAGAATGAATGCTTTCCTATCATTTCCCATCAAATAAGGGTGTTCTTTGTTTAATTTACTCAAGAATGACTAATGATACTTGCCCTAGGAGCAAAAATTCCTACCTGTGTCTGACCAGGGGTAACCCAGTTTTGAGTACATTCCATCCTACTCTGGCTGGAATGCTCTTCCTGCCCACTCATTTCTGCATCTGACTTCATTTAGGACTCAGTTCAAATCCTACTTTCTGTAAAAGGCCATTCCCTATGACAGGACTGCTACCTGCTAGCCCCTGCAAAACATGAGTGAGGCTAGTTTTTCTATTAAAAGTGACAAAGTTGCCCTGGTGCCTTGATTGACCCAGGCATGAAGGCTCAACATTTGTCTGTCTTGACAAAACATCCTGGTAGTTTCTGGCTATATCGATAAGGCTTCTTGATTATCTAAGGGCATAAAAAGGCCCACCCTTCTGGAGTCAGGGCCATTCATACTTGCCAGATGTCCCAAGACCTTGGAAGTCACTACACACTGCTCTACTGACCAGATGCATTTCCAAATGAAGGGTGACCATATCTACTCAAGTAAATGCTAGAGTATCTTTACTGAATATACTTTCTATTCTATGACTAAGCAAACATTGTCTTGTTAATTGTTGAATATCCTACAAGAACCTCATTACTAGCCTGAGTTATGCCCACCCCTAACATTTGGTGTAGTCAGCTCCATGGCACCCTGCAGAAAGGGCCCTTCTGGTAGTGCATGAACACTTCAAAATGGAACAGAAGGCAGTTCCCCACTCAAGAGGAGCAATTAGATATTGGAGGAGGATTCCAGGAAGGGTAAAGAAAGCACCACATCCAGTATTCCCTGATTGCTCTTAACCCACTTGAGAAAGTTGGATTGCCAGCAAAATAAGACTGAATGTAAAATGGACCAGTGTATTCAATAACTTGAAACAATACTCTTGGCTTTTAAGCAGCATTCAGTGAAAACCAAGGGACTGGTAAAGGAATTGATAGCCATGTTAGTGAAGACATCTCTCCACTAATTGAAATGGGGGCTAACATGTCACATGGCCCTGTGGATGGAATGCATCCCATTGAGGCTGGAACCATGAGACAGGAGAATGAGAGTAGAAATAAGAAAGAGAAGTCTCACCAAAGTTAAGAGTGCCCTGGGCTTATTGTATTACTATTTGCTGGAGTATAGTGATGTCTTCCACTGAGGGAACAGTGGAGTAGGCCAATTTTTACTACCAAGAAATTGGGGAGATTACAACGTGATAGGTCATTGGAGTAATGGCCCATGAAGGCATGGTCTAATGGAGCCAATGTGGAGAGTCTCTTCACAGTAAAGTTGCATGTTGTTTGTTGTTCAGTCATTCAGTTATGTCCGTTTCTTCATGACCCTGTGGACCATAGCACAGCAGGCCTTTCTATCCTCCACTATCTCTTAAAGTTGATCCAAATTCAAGTTCGTGTTCATTGTTCCCATGACACTATCTAATCATTTCATCTTCTGCTATCCTCTTTTTTTTTCCCTTTTGCCTTCAATCTTTCCCAACATCAGGGTCTTTTCCAATGAGTCCTGTCTTCTCATTATGTGGCCAAAGTATTTAAGCTTCAGCTTCAGTCCTCGACCTTTCAGTGAATAGCCTAAATTAATTTTTTCAGAGTTCCAGAGGCTTGGGCAATTCTCTAAGGCTTACTTTGCTAACTCAATCAATCAATAAATATTTAGTCAGCTAAATAAATTAGAGGCTCCAGACAAGGACTGCCCTTTGTCCATTTTTAGGTTGCTGAGATGGTGAGTTTCTCATACCTGGCCCCATAAAGATGAATTCTCATCATAACCCATTCCCTGATGGGAATCTACGAGGGAGAGGATGAAATTCTGGAAGGAAAAGGGTTTAATAGATTGAATTCTGAACCAACCCTCCACCTCCCCCCATGAGTCTTGGTAGTCAGTATCTAAGAATGCTCTTTTGTCAATGGATAAATGGAGACCCTTGAAAAGTTACCTAATTATCCCATGTTGTTAACAACAAACATTGGGCTCCTCCCAAGGTGAGGGGAAGGCAGTCATGGAGATGAAGGAAGCTGAAGTTCTTCATTATATCAGCTCCCTTTTAGAACCCTGTATGATCTTTAAGGAAGGCATGAAAGGTTTTGGTGGACAAGAAGCAGCTGAACCAAGACACCATGCTCATCGTAACAGCTATTCTGAACCAATGTCATGGCCCAGGTAGTACAGGCTGAGAACAGGTGGTATAGGCAAATGACCACACTAATGTTTTGTTGTTTTTCGGGGTTTTTTTGCCCTCTGTTCCTAGATGAGATTAGTCAGGAAAGGTTTGCTTTCATCTGACAAAGAACCCAACATATGTTCACTATCCTTCTGGAGGGTTACCTGAACTCTTTTCCATATTACCACATTTTAATAGGCAGATAACTAAGAGGCTTTCTTTACAGATGGCATTGTTATATACCATTGAGAATATAATATCTGGGTTAGATGAACTCGTGATAGTTGATGCCTTATGTTGAATGTTAGACCAAATAAGAGACACAGGATGAAAAATCAACCCTGAGAAAATCTAGGACCCAGCCTGATTATTCAATTTTGGAGGAATGCTGTAGGTAGAGAAAACCCAGAGCATTCTAGGAACAGTCCAGAATAAACTACTGACACTTACTTTCCCATCACCTAAGAAGGAAGTCCAGAGATAGATTGGACTCTTGGGGTTTTGATGAACATACATTCCTCTCTTTGTTATCTTGTTGGCCTTCATTTACAAAGTCACCCCCAGATCTGCCTTTTTCAAGTGGAGCCCAGAGCAGGCTACACTCTGAAGACCTAAAGCAGGCTATCTACCAGTATCTCTCCTTGGGTCCTTATGATTCTGCAGGGCTATGTATGTTCTGTTCAAAAAGACCAGACTAAGTGGAGTCTTTGGCTGGCATAAAGAGGTGAACAGAATAAACAATTGTTAGCCTTCTGGAGTTGCAAATTCCCCAAAGCTGCTGTTCATTATACTTCTTTTAAAAAGCAATCGATTAATTTTTACTGGGCCGTAGTTATTACTGAAAAGAGGAAGAAGGGTCACAAAATCACTCTTTTTTCCAGAGTTTCTGATTACATGTTGTTTGAGGCAAGGATTTCTCTAACAAGTTGAATAAGGCACAAGAGGTTTTTGTATGAAATGGAAATGGCATATTCACTTCAAATAACTTTTCTGGTTCTCTTTGTTATTAGTGCCCTTCACAAATATGTCACAGCTATGCTAGAGATTGAGGTCTCCAGTCTAGGTAGGTCTTAGAACCCTGCCTCTTCCACTAGCCCAATGGGTCCCTACATATAAGGCCCTGGCTCCTTAGGAACGTCATTTTGTCTGGTTTACTGATGGCTCCATTTTCTATGGTAGAGGCATAAACACATGGACTTCAGGAGCCACTAATATAGTGACATGGGGAATGGTGGTCCTGGTAAGTCCTATTCTTTCAAGGCTCTCTTATATGCCAACCAGGTAGTGGAATGAGCATCAGGATACATGGCTGACATGTTGTCGTTATTTGTCTTTCATTCTTGAAGAGGACCAATGACATCATAAAGGGGATATCTTGACTTGCAAGTGAATTGGATTTAAGTGAAGGAGGGGTGTTCAAAGTAACCAGCCTCACTCTCTCCTCTGGAGCCATCTGGGGGTAAGATATAGATCAGGACAACTGGAGATAGGCCCTGGATGCAGTGGGAGACCATGGTTTTTTTAAAGCTAAGGTTTTTCTTAGGTCTCAGTTTGTCTGAGGCAATGCCCATTCATTGAATAAGGTTAGGTAAGAAATGAAGTAAAAAAAATGGCCTCTTTTACCTAGTCAAAAAAAAAAATCAGTCTGGGAGGGGAAAACCTTCAGGGGTGTTGGCCAAAAAAGAAATAATTGCTATTTACACCAGCTGGCATGTAAGACAGCCTTGAAAGAACGGGACAGAGAAGATCGTTTATTTATCTTGATTGCTGGATGGTAGCCATCAGGCTGACCAGATGGACTGCAGCCTGGAAAGAATGAGACTGGAAAATCAAAGGGTCAGGACCAATGGTGGAATTTTGCTAATGCCATTCCCTGTATCAGCTGTTTGTGGGACTGATAAGAGACATTATATACTCTTGGCTGAATTAAACAACTAGACTGGGGCCATTACTAGAACAGCAGAGGTTGGAGAGAGGGTCTATTGCCAATCTGGATATTGGGGTGATGATGTCATGTTGTTCTGGGCATTGGGACCATATTATTTCCCTAAGGACAAGAGATCTGCTCTTACCCAAATGGGCTCCTTGTGCCAGTCAGACCATCCACCTAACTCATGACAATCAATCTGTCTCCAACTGACAAAATGTCATTCTTACTCCATCTCAGGGTGAGAGGTTTACTTACCACGATGTAACAATAGTTAGAACCCATTCTCTGGATTCAATCTCCATGAAAACTTTACTGTTAAGAATCAACTACTTTGGGATGTAATTTCAGCTGACTCTCTCTGGCCCTTTTGTAGTTCTTCCTTAAAGCAGAATCACCTGGGGCTTGAAATTCTTGCTCCCTCACAGGGCTCCATATGCCCCAGAGAAATAGTTCTGGTTCTTCTTAATTGACAGAATTACTATCCTCTGGGGTGGTTCAAACAACTCCTTCCAAGAAAGGGCTTCGGGGGACCAAGAGGCAGATTGTTGGGGTGCGCTTTGCTTTCCAACAATGTGGGGGAGGGAAAACTGTCACTATATCACTATAATAAATGTGCAGTTACTTGGAAGGGGATACCGAAGTTGACTTGGTACTAATTCTGATATCTCTGGACAAAGATGAAGAGAGAGTCTTTATGAATTTCTCCAGAAGAAGGGGGTAGCCTCTCGACATTTTTGTCATGCCCTGATGTGCCTCTTAGAGAGGCAGAAGTTTTGGTCAGTGAGCCTGACTGAATGGGTAGCAGTGTTGGGAGAGCCTTGGTTACCAACGTATTTCCCAGAATACCTTGCATGCAAGAGGCTTGTGATCTCTTGGCTACTTTCATACAGATGATGTGAATTGCATGATGAAGGTTGACTGTGCTGGAGGTGGCACAGTCTGTGCTCCGGCACCGGTGTTACCAGGCTGCTGCTGCCGATCATCATCATCACTTTGCATCAAGATACTCACTGTGAACAGCAAAGATTTGGTTTTTTACTCACTACGTGGACCAGATTATTGAGAGCCAAGATTTGGTCCTTCCAAAGGGGGAAGGAAAAGCTAATGACTTCTGGCCTTTGTTTTCTTTCATATATTTTTCTAATCCTTTTTTTAAATGGGGCTGTTATTTTTTTTTTTGCGATTAATCTTCCATGTCTATTTTTGTTGATTTGTTTTGTTCCCCACCCCACTTAGTACGTCGCCTATGCCATGAGATTTCTCCAGCAAAAGTTCTAAAAGTATTTACATGGAGGATGATCCTCTAGAAGATTCTTAGGATCATGCCACCATGGGACGGTGCTTACCAGACTCCCCCTTTCCTTTCCAACGTAGGTTAGGGCACTTCTTCCCTGAAAAGTGGCAGAGATGTTCCTGTGACTGGATTGACTCTATATCCATGTCTCAAGCTGTACCTCTCTTGATGTAGCTTCCAGATAGTTTCTGGCCCTACTGACTTTGCTTCCTAATCCCCTAAAGCATAAAAGCTCCCACTCCCCCCAAATGAGGTCAAGGCTCATGAAACCTTGGCAGATGTCCCAAGACCTCAAGGGTCATCACACCCTTCTCTGCTGACTAGATATGTTTCCATACAGAGAAGAAGGCAGCCACATATACCCAAGCTAAGTGCTGGAATTTCCTTGTTGAGTCTCCTATTCTATTCTATTCCTTCTTCCATTACCTATTGAATGACCTATGAGTGTTTCATTTTATTTCAACATCAAATCTAAACTAAAAGGCCTCGGGTCAGGGCTGCTGCTAATATACTACTACGTGTGTGTATGTATATATATATATATATATATATACACACATATGTAGATACATATATGTGTATACACATATATGTATATATGTACTATGTGTATGTGTGCATATATAACATACGCATATACATATACATACATACATCCTGTATATATATTGTTATTTGCATGTTGTTTCCCCCCCCCCCCGAATGTGATTTCCTTGAAGTCAGGGACTTTTTTGGTGTTCTTTTGTATCTCCAGTGCTTAGCACAATGCATGGCACATAGGAAGTACTGGCCAACCTCCACAGACCTCATTTACCCAAGGTAAATAGAATTGATTCTAGGTAAGGGGAAAAGATTCTTGGTTTGATTCATTTTACTACCAACAATGCCTCCATGGAGGAAGGCAAGTGGGCAAAGCATTTATGAGGGATGGTAATTTCATTTGGCATATTTCTGTATTTACAAGTTCAGTCTGTTGTGTTTTAAAACCTAGTTCCACAGTGGCCAATTTAGAGATCTGATTTTTAAAATATTGAACTGCTAAAGTCTGGGCTATACCCATCTGAGAATAAAATGGCTTGTTGAATGTAATTGAAAACAGGAAGGGGTGCAGTTAATGTTGTCTCTTTATGTGCACCCGTGCAGTCTCTTTGGTAAGACTGCAGCTCTGCCTGAGAAATCAGGCAGGAGGCTTTTCTGCAGCAGCAGTGGGAAGCCAGTCAAGAAATGAAAAAAAAATCAGTCAAATAATCTTTTTTAAAAATTTAAAATTGGATCATTTAATTCCCTGAACCATTTTTCTAAACATTTGACTCTAATTCTCCATCAATGATTCTTTGATTGATTTGATTGTTTCTACCACTAAAAAATATCTTAGCTGCCTGAGGGGATCTTACTTTGGGTTCTGTTGTATGTCTAAAGTATCTTAAGGTCCTATAGCTTATCTCTCTGTATATTACCTCTGTTTTAAAGTGGGGGATCTTAAAACTTTTTGTGCCTTGGACCCAGTGGCGTGGTTGGTAAATGTTTAACAACCAGCTCTATGGGGGGAGAAAAGTATACTCACAATACACTGAAGTTTAATCTGCATTATTAACATTTTCTCCATCAATTTTGTAAGTCTAGACAATCAACAACACAGTAAATAAAGCCCTAATTTGTAGTGTTTGCAAATTTTGAGGTGTAAATGCTCACAGTGAAAATTATACAATTGTCTCTTATGAGCCAGTATGAGTGGCCTTCTGTATACTAGTATATGGACCCCTCTGGCAGCGTGGTGAAGCTTATGGACCCCTTCTCAGAATAATGCCTTTAAATGAATAAAGTTGAAGACAAAGGTAGCTAATTATATTGAAATGCAGTTGTCAAAACACTAAAAAAAATTTTCATAGATTCTACATTAAGAATTCCTGTAATCTAAAGAAAAAAGGGTCAAAACGAAATTTATTTTTACAGTGAAGAAAAACATTTTATACTATAAAATCATGTAAAAATAGCTCAAAAGTCATACTACTAAGAAGTAAACTTCAATAATGTTTTAGGGGTTTGGGATAATTTTTACAACCTAAAAATTAGAATGAAAAACTAAAAACAGCAGCAGACTAGGGTTTATTTATTTATTTTTTAGAACTTCTGTTAGAAGCAAAAATGCTACTGGTCTCCAAGAAAGAATCTGTCAAGTTTCTTCTCTGAGTCAATTTTTACAGACAACTTATTACCTCCTCCTCTAAATTGCAAGTTTACATGAAAAAAAAAAAGAGGTTTTGGTATAATAAGGAAGTTGACAAATTTCTTAACCATAACAGCCCTAGTGAATGTTACCCTAATTTATGCACAGATCCTGATTCTAATTAAGTAATAGCAGAGGTTGCTTTTGAATTTATAAGGCTATAATCAGCTCCCCTGTGCTCCATTAATGCCACCGCTCAGTCTGTGGTGTTAATTTCACACTACAGTGGGAGCTGGTTGGTTGTTGCCAAATATACTCATAAGTCACAGGCAGTTTGGATTATTACTGTAGTGCTCTCTGCATGGAGAAATGAGCTAGTTCATAATCACTTTTTAAAGTCATTATTGAGTATTTGAGAATGATAGCTCTTCTGACTTTGATGAAGCAGACTGCGGTTGCTTGACTTTTGCCAACAAATCATCTCAAGATGTGGTGAATACAGGTAGCCCCCAGTACAAACAGTACAGGTCAAGTTTTTCTGGTGCTTTGGTCATCTCTAGGCACGGGAGAGCTTTCAAGTTCTGGATCTGTCCCAGAAATGACCCTGTGTGACGTGAATTGTCCTTGTGGCTAAATGGCTGGTCTGGAATCTATTCTATTTGGGGACTTGGAATGGAAGTGGATGTCTTTACCAAATACAGAGGGTTTGCTGGCCGAAGTATGGATTTCCATTGTCCTAGATTGTGGTGTCAACTGGGACAGTTTCATTGTGGGACTTTTTAAAAGATATCATGGAAAAAGAAGAAATGGGCAAGTGAACTCAAATAAACACACAATCTACTTTGTTCCCCTTTTCTATTTCAACAACAATTCAAAGAAACTACCTAGAACCATTGATTGGCATTGGGCCTGGACTTGTGAATTCATTGGTATATGGACCATCCCAAAAGAGAAATTTGCTCTCCCAATGTGGATTGATTTCTTCTCTACAACTTATAGATTTAGAGAATTGCATAGATTACTGAGATGTGAACTGACTGGCTCAGGGTAATCTAGGTGGCTCCGTGGATAGAGCACCGAATATGGATTCAGGAAGACCTGAGTTCTAATCTGACCTCAGACATTTACTGTGTGACCTGGGCAAGTCTTCAGCTGTAAAATATGGATGATAGTACTGACCTCACAGAGAGTCATTGTGAGGACTGAATGAGATAATATTTGAAAAGTGTTTAACACAGTGCCTGGCATTTAGTAATCATGTAATAAATGAGCATACCTTTCACAGGGTCACACAACCAGTTATATGGCTGAGGCAGGACTTTTATGCAGGTCTTCTTGTTTTTGAGGTTGCCTCCCTATCCATTATATCACGTCACTTCTATTACTCAGCATATTTTTTTTAATTCCAAACAATAAAAACTACCTTCTAAAAGAGGTGATTTATTTGATTTCCAGTTAATTAATGAGGTAACTATTTCCAGTCAGTCATGAGATAGTCAACCTTGCTCTGAGGCTCCTGGGCTGCCATAATATTGACTAGTTTGGCAATAATCCTGGGTTCATTTTGTATTTTAGCATGATTTCCTAAAAAGGTATCCACCAGGTTCAAAGGTTCAAATAATAGCAAAAAAAATATAAAGGGAGAATTATTTAGTGCTTGCAATGCAAATGAAAGAGGCTGCGTGCTGCTTCTTGAGCTCTTATAGCTCCTCCTTACCCTGTCTTAAGTCCATCACATCTTCCCTAGAAAGGAATGAATGTGCACCTACCTAGCTTAATTTTATGCTGTTAATTCTTTTTCTTTCCTTATCCATGATCCCAACTCTTTTCCTCTTTTCCTCTCTAAGAAGCCTAATGGCCACATCCTCTATTTGCCCATTCATTTTGCTATCCAAAATGATATTCAAAGAAGAATGTGATAAACTCATTTGCACTAATGTGTGAATGACTGATGAGGTTGCCTTCTCTCCTAATCATATTTTGATATGGAATAAAACTGAAAGTCAACTACTTCCTATGGGGTACTGAGAGTAATCCTGGTATCTATTGCCTCTTTATGCTTTATTAAGGTTACATTTACACCCATTGAGTTATCCAGGCAGAAATAGATTCTTAGAGTGCCAAGACAATACAAAAATGAATTTCTGAATTTCTATTTGAGCAACCAACCCTGGCAGAGTTTGAGGTAGAGAGATGATCCTGGAATTTACTTGTTTATCTGTGTATGTATGCATTTGTATACACACACACACATACACACATTTTTGTATGTCTGATGATAAAATTGCAACTCCTACTTTTTCAGATTCATTTTATTCTAGTTTTTCATTTTTATTCTGTGTATATCTTTTTTTAAGATTTTTAAAGTCATTTTATATTTTAACCATTTGTGTCTTTTATAGTTTTTTTCTAATTATGATTTCCCCCCTCCCCTTCTTTAAAGTCAGAAATATTTGACTTGAAACATTTATTTAGGGATATTTGCAATCTTTTAGAAGTCATTTTTATTCACTTTCTTTTCTGTTCTTCCTTGTTAATTTATATACTCATGCTCTAAGTTTTTAACTGAATTTTTTTCCCTCCTGATATCTTTTGTGGTTTCCTTGTTAGATTTCTGACTCCTTCCCCTTTGATGGTGGTTTTAAACCCAGGGCTGGACCTTAAGTTTCAACCTTCTCCCACTTGGGGGAATTGACTTTTTTTTAAACCAGCCTTAATTCTAACCTCAAGCAACTTCTAGGATTATAGGACTGGCTTCAGCTGGATTCCAGTCTTCTTTTCTTCTGGGACAGTACAGCCCTCCCATGTTAGACAATTGACCCAGTTCCCTATGTTCTTTGCTTCTCTGTCTAGGCTGAGTCAATGTCTGCCACATTTTGAAAACTTGGGGCAGGGGGATGAGTAGTGTAGTTGTTCTGGATGGAGTTTCTGTAACCTTGGGGTTCTCTAACCTAGAGACAACCCTAGACATGACACAGTCCCAATCTCTTCTCCAAGTGACTTGGCGGGATTGAGGTCCACCACTTGTTACAGTAGAAGGTAGAGGTAAAGGCAAGGGCTGCATGTGCCAACAGAGACTATAACATCAAGAAAATTCCTTAGTGGGTCCAATAATAGAAGACTATAGATCCAATTGTGTACCTTGCTGGATTATGGTGGCTGGCAGGGGATTGGTGCTGAGTGAGCACATTAGGGACTATTGTCCAATGTTAATTTATAATACCACTACCTTATTTAGCTTCTTGGTTTCTTCTTCTGTAGAAACAGCTATACTTCTTCTACCTCCATTATATAATTCCTCCATTAAGGGTTTCTTGACAGTTATTGAGAACTGGAGAAAAATGTCTAGCCTTCAACTTGTTGGTCATATGACCTAGAACTCTGATTCAGACTTGTTAGGCCAGCCCAGGAACTGGTCAGCATGTTTCCTAATATTTAAATATCTATTTAATGTATTCTTCATTTTTCATTTTTGTACTTCCTTCTTTCCATTAACTTTTTTAAATGTTTGATTTTTAAATTCCCTCCCTCCCTCCTAACCTTCCCCCAATTATTGAGAAATTAAGTAACATATATCAATTATACATTTGAAGTCATGCAATGCATATTTCTGTATCAGTTGCAAAAAAAAAAAGCAAGAAACATAAATAAAGCTAAAAGAAAGTATGCTCAAGTCTATACTCAGAGTTCATTAGATCTTTCTCTGAAGGTATATAGCATTTTTCATCCTTTGGAATTGCCTTGGACTGTTGTATTGATTGTTAAATATTGCTGTTACTGTGTACAATGTTCCCCTGGTTCTTCTCACTTTGCATCAGTTCATACGAGTTTTCCCAGGTTTTTCTGAAACCTTCCTGCTTGTCATTTCTTACAGAACAATAGTATGCTATCACAACTGTATACTGCAACACATTCATCCATTCCCCAATTGATATTCTTGTTCAGTTGTTTTTCAGTTGTGTCTGACTCTTTGTGGTCCCATTTGTGTTTTTCTTGAACTGGAGTGCTTTGCTATTTCCTTCTCTAGCTCATTTTACAGATGAGAAAACTGAGGCAAACAAGGTATCCCCAGGGTCACACAGCTAGTAAGTGTCTGATACCAGAAATGAACTTTAGGAAGATGTCTTCCTGGCTCCAGGCCTAGCACTTTATCCACTGTACCACCTAGATGCCCCAATTAATGGGTGTTCTCTTAATTTCTGATTCTCTGATACCAATAAATGCTATAAATATTTTTTTCTACAAATAGCTTCCTTTTTTCCTTTTCTTTGATCTTTCTGGGATACAGACGAAGTAGTGGCATTGTTGGGTCAAAGGTATGAACAGTTTTATTGCCCTTTGGGCATAGTTCCAAATTATTCTCCAGAATGGTGGGATCAGTTTACAACTCCACTAACAGTGCATTAGTATCTCTACTTTCCCACATATCCTCCAGCATTTGTCATTTACCTTACCTGTCATGTTAGCCAATCTGATAGGTGTAAGGTGTTATCTCGGAGTTGTTTTAATTTGCATTTCTCTAATCAGTAGCTATTTAGATCATTTTTTCATGTGACTATTGATAGCTTTGATTTTTTTTCTTCTGAAAACTGCCTGTTCATATGTTTTGACCATTTATCAATTGGGTAATGGCTCTTATTAAAAAAAAAATTGACTCAGTTCTCTACATATTGGAGAAAAGAAGCTTTTATTAGAGAAATTTGCTGTAACCCTGCCCCCACACCCAGTTTCCTGCTTTCCTTCTAATTTTGGCTGCATTTGCTTTGTGTAAAACCTTTTTTAATTTTTTTGTAATCAAAATGATTAATTTTACTTCCATCATCCTCTCTATCTTTTGTTTGGTCATAAACTTTTCCTCTATTCATAGATCTGACAAGTAAAATTTTCCATGTTTTTCTAATTTGCTTATGATATCACCCTTTATGTCTAAATTATATATCCATTTTGAATTTATAATAGTATATGGTGTGAGATATTGGTCTATGCCTTGTTTCTTCCAAACTGCTTTCCAGTTTTCCCAGCAACTTTTGTCAGATGTTAAGTTCTTACCCTAAAAGCTTGAATATTTGGGTATATCACACACTAGGTTGCTATGGTCATTTAATAATGTGTATTGTCTATCCAATCTATTTCACTGATCTACCACTCTATTGCTTCTCTGGTACTAGATTTTTTTCATGAGTACCACTTCGTAATATAGTTTGAAATCTGGTACTACTAGATCGCCTTTCTTCACGTCTTTTTTTCAAAAATTCTTTGATATTCTTGACCTTTTATTCTTCTAGATGAATTTTATTACTGTTTTCTAGCTCTGTAAAGTAATTATTTAGTAGTTTGATTCTTGTGGCACTGAATAAGTAAATTAACAGGTCGAACTGTCATTTGATTATACTAGCTCAATTTACCCAGGAGCAATGAAGATTTCTCTAATTGTTTAGATCTATCTTTATTTCTATGAAGAATGTTTTTTAGTTGTTTTCTTATTGTCCCTGGCTTTGTTTTGGCATCCCAAGCATTTTATAACATCTGCAGTTATTTTAAATGTAATTTCTCTTTCTATCTCTTCCTGCTGGGTTTTGTTGGCAATGTATAGAAATGCTAATGATTCTGTGAGTTTGTTTGACATCCTACCACTTTGCTGAAATTGTCAGTTGTTTCAAGTAGTTTTTCAGTTGGTTGTCTAGGGTTGTGCAAGTATACTATCATATCATCTTCAAGGAGTGATAGTTTTGTTTCCCCATTGCCTATTTTTGTTTCTTCAATTTCTTTTTTTTTTGTCTTATTGCATAGCTAGCATTTCTAATACAATATTAAATGAGAGTAGTGATAATGGACCTCTTGTTTCACTCCTGATTTTATTGGGAAGGTTTCTAGCTTATCTCCATTATAAATAATGCTTGTTCATGGTTTTAGATAGATGCCACTTATCATTTAAGAAAGAATTAATTTATTCCTCTGCTTTCTAGTGTTTTTAATAAGAATGAGTATTATATTTTGTCAAAAGCTTTTTCTGCAACTATTGAGATAATCAGATGATTTTTGTTGTTTTTTGTTATGATGTGGTCAATTATGCTTATGGTTTTCCTAATATTGAAGTAGCCTTGTAGTTCTAGTATAAATATCACCTGTTCACAGTGTGTGATCCTTGTGATATATTGCTATAATCTCCTTCCTAGTATTTTATTTAAAAATTTTGCATCAATATACATTAGGGAAATTGGCCTATAGTTTTCTTCTTCTATTTTTGCTCTCCTTGGTTTAGACACCAAAATAATATTTGTGTTATAAAAGAAATTTAGTATGACTCTCCCATTTTTTTATTTTTTTTATTTTAAATTTATTTATTTTTAGTTTCAACATTTACTTCCACAAGATTTTGAGTTCCAAATTTTCACCCTATCTCACCCCTCCCCCCACCTCAAGATGGCATGCATTCTGAATATCCCTTCCCCTAGTCTGCCCTCCCTTCTATCTCTCCCCCCTCTTCTCTTATCCCCTTCCCCTTCTACTTTCCTGTAGGGCAGGATAGATTTGTATTCCATTTCCTGTATTTCTTATTTCCCAGTTGCATGTGAAAACATTTTTTTTAAACAGATGTTTTTAAAACTTTAGTTTTTCAAATTTTCTCCCCTCCTCCCTCCCCACCATTCTCATTGAAAAGGAAAGCAACTCAATATAGGTTGTACATGTGCAGTTATGCAAAACACTTCCATAGTAGACAGGTTGTGAAAAACTAACTCTATTTCCCTTAATCCTATCCTGCCCTCCCCATTTATTCTATTCTTTCTCTTGAACCTGTGCCTCCTTAGAAGTGTTTGCTTCTGATTACCCCCTTTCCCAGTCTGTCCTCCTCTCTATCATTCCCTTGCTCTCTTGTCCCCTTCTCATATTTCCTGTAGGGTAAGACAGATTTCCATACCCAATTGAATGTGTATGTTATTCCCTCCTTAAGCCAAATCCTATGAGATTCACTCATTCCCTCTCACCTTCTCCTGTTTCCCCCATTCTACCTCTCCCTTTCTCCTTCTCCCAGTATAATCCTCTCCCTTAATTTTATTCTCTAGATATGACCTCTTCATTTTCAGCTCACCCTGTGCCCTCTATCTATCTATCTATCTATCTATCTATCTATCTATCTATAGATACATATAATTTTTTTCCTCCAACTACCCTAATACTGACAAAGGTCTCATGAGTTATAAATATCATCTTTCCATGCAGGAATGTAAATAGCTCAATCTTAATAAGTCTCTTATGATTTCTCTTTCCTGTTTACCTCTTCATGTTTCACTTGAGTCTTGTATATGAAAGTCAAATTTTCTATTCAGCTCTGGTCTTTTCATCAAGAATGCTTGAAAGTCCTCTATTTCACTGAATGACCATTTTTCCTCCCTGAAGGATTATACTCGTTTTTTGTTGAGTAGGTGATTCTTGGTTGTAATCCTATTTCCTTTGCCCTCTGGAATATTATATTCCATGCCCTGCAGTCCCTTAACGTAGAAGCTGCTAAATCTTGTGTTATCCTGATTGTGTTTCCACAGTACTTGAATTGTTTCTTTCTGGCTGCTTGTAATATTTTCTCCTTGACCTAGGAACTCTGGAATTTGGCTACAATATTCCTAGGAGTTTTCCTTTGGGGATCTCTTTCAGGAAGAGGTTGGTGGATTCTTTCAATTTCTATTTTGCCCTCTGGTTCTAAAATATCAGGGCAGTTATCCTTGATGATTACTTGAAAGATGATGTCTAGGCTCTTTTTTTGATCAAGGCTTTCAGATAGTCCAATAATTTTTAAATTTTCTCTCCTGGACCCATTTTCCAAGTCAGTTGTTTTTCCAATGAGATATTTCACATTGTTTTCTAATTTTTCATTCTGTTGGATTTGTTTTACAGTGTCTTCATTTCTCATAAAGTCACTAGCTTCCAATTGCTCTATTCTAATTTTGAAAGAAGTATTTTCTTCAGTAAGCTTTTGGACTTCCTTTCCCATTTGGCCAATTTTTCTTTTTAGGGCATTTTTTCTCCTCATTGGCTTTTTGGACTTCTTTTGCCATTCGGGTTAAGCTATTTTTTAAGGTGTTATTTTCTTCAGTATTTTTTTGGGTCTCCTTTAGCAAGCTGTTGACTTGTTTTTCATGATTTTCTTGCATCACTTTCAGTTTTTCCTCTGCTTCCCTTACTTGCTTCTCAAAATCCCTTTTGAGCTCTTCCAAGGCCTGGGACTGATTCATGTTTTTCTTGGAGGCTTTGGATGTGGGAGCTTCAACTTTGTTGTCTTCTTCTGGCTGTATATTTTGATCTTCTTTGTTACCAAAGAAAGATTCTATGGTCTGACACTTTTTGCAAGGTTTGCTCGTGATCCCAGCCAATTACTTAAGTTATAAACTCTTTATTAAGGTAGAGGTCTGCTTCCAATGTGGAGAATGTATAGTCAAGGGCAAAGTGTTTACTCCTTTCCTGGCCTGTGCTCTGCTCTATGAGTGAGCACAAGCCCTCTTTTCTGTCTTGGAACTGTGAGGAGGATTTCCTCTTCACCACCACTACAAGCTCCACTACACCAGCACTCCTCCTCACCTTAGGTCCACCCCTCAGAACTGTGACCCAGATCCAAGCACAGGCAAAGCAAGAGATTCCTGCCTCAGCACTGGCAAAGAAATCCCTGTAATCTCCCTCTGATCAGCTACTGGATTCCCCTTCAGGCTGTTGGCTGGAAGCTCAGGAGGCAGCTGCTGCCCCAGGGCCATGCTCAGGAATTGGGGCTGACACCTAGTTTCTCTCTCACTGCAGAAACAGACTTTTCCCACTGACCTTCTAAGTTGTCTTTGGTGTTCATGGGTTGAGAGGTCTGGAAACCACCACAGCTGCCTGCAATTCAGTCCCTGTATGCCCACGCCAAGCTGCAGTCCTCTACCCGCATGGTGTTATATACCTTTCTGATCAACCATCCAGGTTGTCTTGGGGTGGAAATTTATTTCACTCTGTCTTTTTGTGGGTTCTGCTGCTTTAGAATTTGTTTAGAGCCATTTTTTATAGGTATTTGGAGGGGTTTGGGAGAGAGCTCAAGCAAGTCACTGCTTTTACTCCGACCTCTTTCTCCTGTTTTTGGAAATAGTTTGTATTGTATTAGAATTAACTGTTCTGATTCTACCAAGCAGAGTTCACTTGTAAGTCTATCTGGTCCTGGGGATTCATTTCTTAGGGAGTTCATTTATGGATTGTTCAATTTTTTTTTTAAGATAGCATTATTTAAGTATTCTGTTTCCTCTTCTGAAAATCTGGACAATTTATATATTTGTATCCATTAATCCACTTCACTTAGATTGTCAATTTTACTGGCACATAATTAGGCCAACCCCCCCCCCATAATTGTTTTAATTTTGTCTTCATTGGTTGTATATTTACGTTTTTCATTTTTTATATTGGTAATTTAGTTTTCTTTTTTTAAATCAAGTTAATCATTGGTTTATTTATTTTTTTAATTTTTCATAAAACCAACTCCTAGTTTTACTTATTAGTTCATTTCTTTTACTTTCAATTTTATTAATATCTCCTTTGATTTTCATGATTTCCATTTTGGTGTTTAGTTGGGGACTTTTAATTGGTTCTTTAATTTTTTTTTAATTGAATACCCAATTCACTGATCTGCTCTGTATCTCTTTTATGGATGTGTACATTTACTACTTTGGCCGCATTCTAAAAATTTTGGTATATTATCTCATTGCTGTCATCATACTTGATGTAATGATTGATTGTTTATATGTTTTGTTCTTTGACCCACTTATTCTTTACAATTAACTTTTAATCTACACTTCCATGGTCCTTTACTGAATGTAATTTTTATTACATTATGATCTGAAAAGGATATATTTAGTATTTCTACTTTTATGCACTTATCTGTGAAATTTTTATATGTGGTCAGTTTTGGTGAAGCTGCCATGTACAGCTGAGAAAATCTATACTCCTTTGTATTCCCATCCAGTTTTCTCCAGAGGTCCATCTTATCTGACTTTTCTAAAATTCTATCCTCCTCTTTAACTTCTTTCTTATTTATTTTACGGTTAGATTTATCCAGCACTGAAAGGGGAAAGCTGAGATCCACGAAAAATATAATTTTACTGTCTATTTCCTCCTGTAACTCATTTAATTTTTTCTTTAAAAATGTGGATACTAGACTGTTTGGAATGTGTATATGTATATGTATATGTATATGTATGTGTATATGTATATGTATATGTATATGTATATGTATATGTATATGTATATGTATATGTATATGTATATGTATATGTATATGTATATGTATATGTATATGTATATGTATATGTGTGTGTATGTGTATTGCTTCATTGTCTATGGTTCTTTCTAGCAAGATATAGTTTTCTTGCTTATATTTTTAAAATTAGGTCTATTTTTGCTTTTGCTTTGTCTGAGATCATGATTGCTATTTTTCACTTCAGCTGAAGGATAATAGATGCTACTCTAGCCCTTTATTTTAACTCTGTGCATGTCTTTCTGTTTCAAGTATGTTTCTTGTAAACAAGGATTCCGGTTTCTAATCCATTTTGCTATCTGCTTCCATTTTATGGGTGAATTCATCTCATTCACATTCACAGTTATGGTAACTGTGCATTTCTCTCCATCCTGATTTCTTCTATTTTATTCTTCTCTCTCACTCTTTTTAACCTGTCTCTATTCAAAAGTGTGTCTTGCTTTTCTCTGCTGCCTTCCATTCTATCACCCTCTCTTCTCTTACCTCCTTCTCTTCCTACTTCCCTGTTGTGTGAGATAGATTTCTTTACCCAATTTAGCGTGTACACATATTCTCCCCTCTTTTAACCAATTCAGATGAGAGTAGGGTTCAAGTGTTACCTACTCTCCCCCACCATTTTCTTCTCCACTGTAAAAGCTGTTCTTTGCATGCCTCTCTTATGTGAGATAATTGCCCAAATTCTTCCTTTCTCTTCCTTCTTCTCCCAGGATATCCCTTTTCCATCATCTATCAAAATTTTTTTTTGAGATTGCCTTAATATAATCGATTTATTCCTGTGCCCTCTATCTATGTAGAGTCCTTCTAACTGCTCTTTAATGATAAAGGTTTTTTTAAGGTGTTATCAATTTTTTTATGCTTCTTTTACCAAGCTGTTGATTGTCTTCTGATAATTTTCTCATATAGTTCTCGTTTCCATTTCCCATTTTTTCATCTAACATGTTATTTGATTTTGAAAATCATTTTTTAGCTCTTTCAGGAAGTTTTGTTAAGCCATATTGAATTTGCATTTTTTCCCCCTTTAAGGCTTTGCTTGTAGCTATTTTAATATTGTTGTCTTCTTCTGAGTTTGTGTTTTGATCTTCCCTGTCACCATAGCAGCTTTTTATGGTTCTACTCTATTTCTTGATTTTGAAGAGTATGTTAAAGTTGGGCTCTGTTCCTAGGATTGGGATAGGAAGGTCTGTCCCAAGCTTCAGGCTTTTGAGTAGGTGATTTGAGCTCAGCTCTTTCTGCTTGATTTGTTGAGAAGTTGTTACTTTAATTTTAAAATTTTATTGATGTATTTTGATTTTAAGCTACAGTTATTTATGTAATTTCCTCCACTTCCACTGAACTTCTTTTTGTAACAAAAAAAAACAAGTAAGTAAAACTGGGGCAGGTAGGTGGCATATTGGATAGAGTGCTGGGTTTGGACTCAGGAAGTCTCATCCTCCTGAGTAAAAATCTGGCCTCAGATACTTACTAGCTGTGTGACCCTGAACAAGTCACTTAACCCTGTTTGCCTCAGTTTCCTCATCTGTAAAATAAGCTGGAGAAAGAAATGGAAACCACTTCAGTATCTTTGCCAAGAGAGTCCCAAGTGGGGTCACAAAGAGCCAGACATGACTGAAAATGACTGAATAACAACAAAAACAAACACTGACCAACAAAACAACCATATCCGATAGTATATACAACATTCTGTACCAACTGCCCCCAACTCTCAACAGAGGGGAGGAACTTAGGTTTCACTATTTGTTTTCTATGACCAAGATTGGTTGCTGCAATTAGAGTTCAATTGTCTTTTAGGGGGTTGTTTTAAAAAATCATTTTAGTCAGTCACATGCAGATTGTTCTCTTGTTTCTGCTTGCTCCTTGCTTCTCATCACTTGATACAAGTTCTCCTATGTATCTCTGAATTTTTATTTTCTGTTTCTTTAAAAAGAGTATGTATAAGGGAAAGAAAGGAAAGCCAAGAGAATAAGGATTTGTATGGTATTTGAATAATACATTTGAATAAGTATACAGCCCCTACTATGTGCCAGGGACTGGGGTAAGCTCTTTCTACAATGTCATCTCATTTGATCCTCATAACAATCCTGGGAGGTAGGTCCTGCTATTACCCCCATTTTACAGTTTAGGAAATTGAGACATAGGTCAAGTGATTTGACCAAAGTCATAAAAGGTTAGATTTGAATTCAAGTCTTCCTGACTCTGGGTCCCACACTCCATCCACTGCACAACCTCATTCCTCCTTAAACTGTATATTCATGGAATCCTTCTTGGTAACAAAGAAAACAGCCTTTTAAATGAAAACAGCAAACGTGTCTAACAGAGTACCATAGGCACTCTTCTCTGAGCAGATAAGACTAACTATATTCCATTGGTACATTTGTAGTCTTTACCTCTGCTGGGAAGAGGGAAAACTATCATCACTTCCTCAGGACCGAGATTGGTCCCTTTGATCAAAATGAGTCTGACTGCCTCTTCGTATTGTCTTCATTTATACTATTCTGTCTATTTCTATGTTGTTCTCTTGGTCTTTACTTGATTCTACATCAATTTGTATGTTTTTTCCATTTTCATGAGGCAGTTAGGAGTGCAGTAGAGAGAACACTGAATTTGGAGTCAGGCCTCAGATACTTGCTAGATGTGTGGCCCTAGGCATACCACTGAGCCGCTGACTGCCTCAGTTTCCTCATCTGTAAAATGAAGATAATAATAGCACCTACCCCCAGGATTATTTTGAGGATAAAATTGGACAATATTTGTAAAGCACTTTGCAAACTTGAAAGTGGTATATAAATTATAGCTATTCATCTTCTTCTGAGTCCCTCGTATTCATTATTTCTTGTAGCACAATAATATTCCATTACATTTACACAGCACAATTTGTTCAGCCATTTAACAATTGATGGGCACCTACTTCGTTTCCATTTTTTTTTGTTACAGCCACAGCCAAATAATATGCATAAATGTCTTGGCCCCATATGTGGGGCTTTTCTTTCTATCTTTAGCCTTCTCGGGTATATATGCTTGGCAGTCAGATCTAAGCTTAGCGATTTTTTGGAATAATTTTATTTTCCAGTCTGGCTTTACTAACTCACAGTTCTATCAGAAGTGTGTCCGTGTGAGTTTGGTTCGTTTATTTCACTCTTGAGATGCTCTTAGGAATCTGAATCCTCTGAGTCTTTCTACTTCCCACACAAAGCTATTCCCAGGTTGCATCTGCTTGGTTGTGGTTCTTCAGAGATAATTGGCAGCAGTTACCCATCAATAACATAACCTTAGACAACAGGGAACTGCTCCAAAGGGTAAGTTCTCTTTGTCTGGGATTAACAAATAATATTTTGAATAATACATGGTCCAAGATGGAAAGGTAGACTGTAATTCAATCAATTGTTTTGAATGATGTCATAATCCAGAAGTGCTTTTGAACAGCAGAAAGGCAATCCTTTCTTGCACTCCTCTCTTCTCATGATAGTGAGCAGTGTTCCAAAGGGCTTCAACACAGCCACTGATTTCTATCTTCCTAAAAATCTGATATTTGAGTTTATCAAAAGTCGGCCCTAAGAGCTTTAGCAAAGGATTAATTTTCTTTTTAAAATTGTTTAAAACTCTATTTACAAAGGAAGAAAAGGATTCTGGGAGATAGGAGGAGGCACCTGGAGTTAGCAATGGAAGTTATTATTGTTCTTTTAGTGCAGGGTTAGGCTATTGCAGAAAACCCTCGTATATGCCCTGCTTGAGTTGGCCAGGAAGCTTTCCCAAGCTAAAAAAGCCAACAAAAATGACCAAAGGCTGATATCCACCTCTACCCCGCTGCCTCCCCAATATTATGTACTTCCTATAGAAGTTCTAGCAAATGGAATTTCATCATAGTTGGCTAAAGAGAAGTAGCTAGTGGCTGTTTAAAGCCTTCGTCAGTGGGGTTCTCAACTTGAGAGAGAGCTGGTTGACCTCTACATTACTACCAGTGGGACCTTGATCATTTCACATTTAAACTCCCTCATTCTTAATTTCTCCATCTGTTAAATGGGGATAATGTACAGCTTACCTTGTTTGCCTTAATCTAGTCATCCAGAGTGTAGAGTTTTAGCAGCAGGACGTATCCTAGAGATCATCTAGTACAACTCCCTCATTTTATGGATTAGAAAACGGGACCAGTGAGGTGGAATGGTTTAGCAAAATCCCAAAAGCAAGTTACTGCCAGAACCAGAATTAGTACTGAAGTCTTCTGTCTTTCATTCCAGCACTCTTTCCACCATACTACATTACCTTTCTGAATTGTTGTCCTTTAAATAATTCTTTTTCTTTGCATTTGCTTTTCTTTTTGGTTAATGATGATTAAAAAAAAATCATTATCACTTCCCAATCACTTGCCTTTCCCCTCAACTCATAGAAATCTCCTGTGCAACAGTTAAACAAAACAAATTAAGATGTTGGCCACGTTGGACAATGTATGTGCCATTCTGCATCTATAATATATGACCTCACTGCCAAGAGGAGGAAGGCTCTATTACTCTAAAGCCAGAAAAGAAAACAATGTTTGAAGGCCTTCAGATCTCTGATCAATTGATCAGTCTCAGAGTTTCTCTTCTTATTCCAGCTCACAGATTTTGTTTTGGCAAATCTTTTTAAATTTTCTGTAAACACAATTGTTTAACTTTCATGCATACCTCCATCTCTTATTTGGTTAAAAATTCTCCCCTAACTAAAATTGCTTAGGGTAACTGCTATTCACTTCTAATTTTTTTAAAGTGATCTAACTCTTTATAATCAGGTTGCAAATCGGTTTGGAACTTATATTAGATGACATGAGATGTTGGTATAAATCTAAACTTTCCCAATTTGCCTTTTAGTTTTCTCAACAGTTCTTGGTGAAAAGAAGATCCTTACCCCAGTGATTTGTGTGTTAAAGAGTTTATTGAACACTAGGCTACTATGTTCAAATGCTTCTTGATCTTGTTTAGTCTAAACCAGTGTTGAACTTTTTTTCCAGCAACAAATGCTGATTACATGTAATATAGTTGTAGATCTGCTAAAACTGGGCCTCCTTCCTTCCTATGATTTCCCTTGAGATTCTTGAGGTTTTTTTTCCATTATCATTTTTTCTAGTTCCACAGTCCCTGACCACATTATTTCAATCAGTATGATGATAAATTTGTAAATTAATTTGTAAAGTATCATAATTTTTATTATATTGGAATGACTCAATTGTAATAATAATAGCTAACATTTTTATAGCACCTACTCTGTGTCAGGCACTATGATATGCTAAGTGCTTTACAAACATTATCTCAACTGATCCTCAAAAAAACCCTCTGAGGTAGGTGCTATAATGAACCCCATTTTACAGATGAAGAAACTGAGGAAAATGAAGGTTAAGTGATTTGCCCAAGGTCACATACCTAGTAAGTATCTAAGACTGGATTTGAACTCAGGTTTTCCTGACTCCAGGCCCAGAGCTCTGTCCTAGCATTTATTTCCCTCAGTATATTTCTAAAAAGAATGTTTTGAGATTGTGTTCACGTAAGTCTTTAGTGTGTCTTGGTTGTTAAAACCCAGAAATTTTATTCATTTTACTGTCCTTTTAATGGGGTTTCTTTTCCCATCTCCTCATACTGGTTTTTATTACTAATATAAAGGAATGCTAATGATCTTATAGATTTATTTTATATTCTGCTACTTCATTTTGGAGAAGGAGTCAGTCATCCCCACCATCTGCTACCTGGGAGACCGGAAAGCCACCCTACCTGAAATAGTAAGGCTTTCTGAGAGAGATTCAAGGTATCTTATATATATACATATATACATATACATACATACATAATGTATGTATATGTATGTATGTATATGTATGTATGTATACACACATATATACTGTATATATATGTATATACACACATATATATGTGTATATATGTATGTATGCATGTGTATACATATGTATGTATATATGTATTGTCTGAGAGAGAGAGACAGAGACAGAGAAAGAGACACAGAGAGAGACAGAGAGTCAGAGACAGAGATAGACAGGGACAGAGATAGTGATAGAGAGAGACAGAGATTTGACTTAGCAACTACTTCTGCAGATACTACAGTCCCTGCCTCCTCAGTAGTCACAGCCACCAAAGAAGGTTCATGCCACCAAAGTCATTGGCAATATCAAATAGGTCAACATCATAAATGGCCACAGTTTTATTATTAGAAATGATATTAGAGAAAATAGATTGTCATCTGCTTTGTCCTTGCATCCTAAGTATCTTTCCATCTAATGCACAGTTGAAAGCTTCTATTTGTGTTGTCTCTCCTACTGACTGTGAGCTCCTTGAGAACAGGGATAATCTCTAATTTCATATTTTGATCTTTAGCATTTAGTACACTGGTTTGCAGATATTAAGTGCCTAATGATTTTTTCATTTATTTTTAATAATTTCAATGAATTTTAATGGAATTTCTATGCTTTCTAAATCAATCATCTTTCATCTGCAAGTAGTGATGATTTTGTTTCTCCTTTGTTTATGCTTATGACTCCCAATTTTTTTTTCTTGCCATCATAGCCAGATTTTCAAGAGTAATTTCAAAAAAAAAGTGACAACAAATATCCTTGCTTTATCTTTAATATTACTGGAAATACTAATTAGTGTTTGTACTTTGCAGATGACACCTTTCATTTTAGGTGAATGCAGTATTAAAGAACAGTCCACTATTCCTTTGCTTCTTAATGTTTTTTTTTTAATTTTAATACAAACAAGTGCAGTTACCTTATTGATGGCTATTGATAAGACAATGAGATTTAAATTTTGTTCTTACTTTTCACATTTATAGTTTTCATAGTGTTGAGTTGTCTTACTTCATTAGTATAAATCCAGTCTGGTCATATTGAGTAACCTTTTGGCATATTTTTGCTTTTGCTAATATCATATTCAGTATTTTCTCATTAATGATATTGATCTACAGTTTTCTTTTTATACTCTTTCTATTTGTTTCTGTAACTGGACAATATTTGTCTCAGAAAGGGCCTTTAAAAGGCAAGTTCTATCCTTATTTTTGAAATTCCTATAATATAATTATAGTAGATCAAAGCTCTTTGAATGTTTGATAGAATATATACTATCGGCCTAGATTTTTTCCCCCTCTTTCGGGAATTCATTCAGTTTATTCACTTGCTTTTTCTGAGACTGAGTTATTTGTGGTCTTCATTTCTTTTTGTGTTGCTCTGAGTATTTTATGTATTTAAAAATGTTCATCCATTTCACTTAAGTTTTCAGTTTTGCTGGCATGTAGTTGAATATAATAGTTTCTGATTCTTTTTTATTTCTTCTTCATCTGCTGATTATTCCCTTTTGTACTTTTTTTTGATGCTTTGATTCTCTTTTAAAAAATCTGATTCGTTAATGATTTGTACATTTTATTATTATGTAAATTAGCATATAGTTACATTTATCATCTAAGTAAAATTTTTCACTTTTGTTCATTTCTTTGATTTTCAGAATTTCATTTTTGTTTTTATTGAATATTTCAGTTTGTTACTTCTAGATTTTTTTCAGTTACAGATCTAATCTATCTTTTGTTGATGAAAGTGTTTTTAGCTATAAAATTTAAACTGAAGCCTGTTTAGGTGAAGGGACTTTCTCAGAGTCACACAGGTAATACATAGCAGACCCTGGATTTGAAGGCAGATGCTATTGTACCATGATGGAAGGGAAAAAAAAAACTTTAAAAGACTTAAGAACTCTGATCAACACAAAGATCAATAACAGTTCCAGAAGAGAATGATGATGAATTATCCTTCCTTCCTCTTACCAGAAAAGTAAAGGACTGCAGGTGAGGAATGAAACTCAAATTTTCAGATACAATTGATGTATGAATTTGTATTATTTGATTATCCTTATTTATTACGAGGGAGGATTTTTAATTGTTTGAGGAAAGAGTTGTTAAGAGTAAGAGAAGACTGTTACTGATGCAAAAAAATACAAATTTAAAAAGTGTCACTGAAATGTTTTTGAAATACACAGAGGAGAGTAGAAGGAGATTCAGAAGGGAAAACATATAACCAGGGCAACATTGGTGTTGTTCAGTCTCTGTGACCAGTTTTGGGGTTTTCTTGGCAGAGATACTGGAGTGATTTGCCATTTCCTTCTTCTGCTCATTTTACAGAGGAGGAAACTGAGGCAAACTGAAATTTACCCAGGTCTGAGGCCAGATCTGAACTTAGGAAGATGAATCTTTCTGACTCCAGGGCTCCCCTCTATCCACCACATCACCTAGCTGCTTTATTGGGCATTATCTTGTTACCATCTTGTTAAATTTAATATGTATGTTTTTAAATGCCAAACTGTACATAATTGAGATTTGTGGTATCATACATACATATATACATCTACATATATATGTGTGTACATATATATGTATATATATGCTTTTTCCCCTCATTATTTGTACATGATGTTTCTGTTTGTTGATGTCTGTCAAATTCATAATTTTAAAAAGAATGATGCATTAGAGTTTAAATGCTCTATGGCCACTGATTGAAAGCAATAATTATTGTTGGCTTCATATTATAGATAAGGACATCTGGCATACAAAAATCCTGACATAAATACCTTTGTTCAACTGATCCCTAAGTTAGTCATTATTCTTTCTTTAGAATGCAAGTAGCCCAAAACATGAGGGCTCTTCTCTATTTGCAAGTTTTCCTAGTGGTCTAGAAATGAAAAAAAAAATCCTCATAGAGAACAGACCACAGAATTCCAGCTTTAGAGCAGGAAAGGACTTCAAAGGTCATCTAATCCAATCTATGAACTGTGAGTAAACTGAGGCACTGAGGTCAAGGGACTCACCTGAGGTTAAACAGCTAGTAATTTACAGAGCCTGGATTTGAACCCATGTCATTCGACTCCAGTATTTGTACTTTTTGTCCTCTTTTCACCAGCATTAGTAGGTGTCATTCATGAAACTGAGCTTGCTGATGGGTGGAGCTCAGATATGGAAATGAATGACTAAAGCTGAAACCAAAAGGTTGCTTGTGCATTTAGCTCTTGAGGAAGGGATAGTAACAAAGTCTTTGATTCAATTGTCCACCTCTTCTTCTTAATGACCTACAACTTTCTACCCTGATAAGTTTTTAGTTTAGGCCTTTTTCAATGTCCAGTTGCTGACTTATGAATGACTGCTGGCCTAATGAATGAATGCAATAGCATTTACGATGTGTAAAGCACTGTGTCCCAGTGGGTGAGTCATTGCCTCTCTTTCCTGAGGAGATGAGATGGCTTCTGACCAGAACCACAAGTTGGAATTCTCATATGAGGTACTGAAATGGCTCAGTGGATACAGCACCCGACCTGGAGTCAGGAGGACCTTAGTTCAAATAGGACCAAAGACAGTCAACTAGTTGTGTGACCCAGGGCAAGTCCCTTAACTTCTGTCTGCCTCTGTTTTCTTATCTGCAAAAATGGAGATAATACTAACCTCCCAAGATTGTTACAAGGATCAAATGAGATAATATTTGTAAAATGCACACCACAATACCTGGCATATAATCGACCCTTAATAAATGCTTCTTTCCTTCCTTCCTTCCTTCCTTCCTTCCTTCCTTCCTTCCTTCCTTCCTTCCTTCCTTCCTTCCTTCTTTCCTTCTTTCCTTCCTTCCTTCAGATCTGGCCTCCAATACTTAATAGCTGTGTGATCCTTAGCAAGTCACTTAATCTCTGCCTCAGTTTCCTCATTTTTAAAATGGGGATGATAAAAGCAACTACTTTTCAGGATTGTGAGGATAAAGTTTAGCACAGTGCCTCACACATAATAGGCACTTAATAAATGTTTACTGATTGATTGAAATAATAGTTGTAAAGTGTTTTGCAAACCTTAAAACACTGTATAAATTTTAGCTATTATTACATGTAGACACATATGTGTATATGTATATATACATATATACATACACATACATACATATATACATATATACATATATACATACATATATATGTGTGTGTATATATATGTTGTTTGGACAGTCACTGCAAAGGGACAATGAATTAGCTCCAGAATTAGACAGCAGTGTGTGGGCTGGTCACACGGTGAGATCGAGGGATAACCAATATATGGTCGACAAGTTCCATTGCTATCCTCAAATTAAGAGGAAGTAAAGAAGAGCCCCCTCATATCATCCCAGCACGTTGAGCAGATCCAGTGTGGAGAACTTATGGGAGGACCTGAGGACATGGATAAACATCACATAGGGTAGGCTGGCATGGATGAGTTTCAGTCTGAATCATTATATTAAACCACTGACATGGATATAATCACAGCTCCATGGGAGTATTTGGTCACATCATTGATGAGAGATGCTGTCCCCAGAGAAGTATAATATGTCATCAACATAGTGGGTGGGTCAAGCCCCACCTCAAACATTTACTAGGTGTATGGTGCTGGTCAAACCACTTCTCTCTGAGTCACAGTTTCCTCATCTGTAAACTAGAGGTCATAATAGCCCCTACCTTACAAGGTTATTATGAAGATAAAATGAGATCACATACACACACACACACACACACACACACACACACACACACACGCACACACACACACACATGCTTGGTAAATTTTATAGTGTTACATAAATGTTTATTATTATTTTTATTAATAATCATAATAACAATAAACCTAAACTAGTTCTCAAACTGGGAAGCCAGGTGGTGCAATGGGCAGAATGCTGGGCTTGGAGTCAGGAGGACCTAAGTTAAAATCTGGGCTCAGACATCTACTAGTTGTGTGACCCTGGGCAAGTCACTTAACCCTGTTTGCCTCAGTTTCCTCATCTGTAAAATGAGCTGGAGAAACAAATGGCAAACTACTCCCATATCTTTGCCAAGAAAACCCCCAATGGAGTTACAAAGAATCAGATGTAACTGAAAACCATAATTTCTCAAATTGGACTTATCCTGAGATAGCCAGTTTAGAACATGTGAGCAACTTCTGAATTCCTTTTTCCTTTGCGTTGTTTTTAGGTCTGAAGCATGACCTGAAAGACAGCATATATATATAGTATCAAAACATTAAGAAAAGAAGGCATAGTCCAGTGGAAAGTGTGATTGGATTGAAAGTCAGAGAATTGGGTTTGAATCCTGGGTCTGCTGCCTCCTAACTGTGAGACCTGGCACAAGTCACTTAGCATCTATAGCCTTCTGTTTCCTCATTTGTAAAAGTAAGGGAGTTGGAAGAGATGACCTCTAAGGCCCCTTCCAGCTCTGGAGAGTTGATCCTATGGTCTATTCACAGAATCACTTTTGAGGACACAATGATTCGTTTCACACAGGACAAAAAGAGCAAAGCCCTAGACCTCTACTTAAGAAAACTTGAGGTTCTTATCTGGGCTATATGTCACTGACTTGCTGAATAACCTTGCCCTTCACTTTGTCTCTTGGCTCTGAAATGGAGATTGATAGCCGGGGTCTCTCTTGTAGACACTGGCTAATAAGCCATTGTAAAACATTTCACAAATGTAAAATACCCCAAGAATTCTGAAGAGTATCAAAGTCTCTAAGCCCAGAAGGAGATTTCCATCTCCCAGTTTAAAAAGGACCACACCACTTAAATAATGACTGATTGACAGATCTCAGAACAGATTATCTAGCCAATTTGAGCAAGGACCACAAAGGTGTAGGGAGGAGAAAAATGCCTACCAGCAAATGGCACAGGCCAGCTCCACATGTCTTAACCTGTTTGCCAAGTACGCATAAGTACAGCTCTTTACAAAAGGGCAGATTGGGATTAGTTCTGCCCAAGCACATGGAAGACAAAAGAAAGATAGAGGCATTTTTGGCATGTCTATTTTCATAGGATCCTAGGGTCCTATATGAACAAAAGATTCCCACCCCTACTATTTCTGTTTGTGGTGATGACATATCTGTGTTAAGGTGGAACTGGAAGCGGAGATAGATTGTGAAAGCTTTCTTTAAAGAAAAAATGTGAGAAATGTGAGAAAACAGAAGAATTTAAAAGGAATAGCAAGTTATTTAAAAGCAATTTAAAAGGAATAGCAAGTTGCACATAGTAGATTTTCAGTTTCATGTACAATGATATTTTTTATTATACTATGTTGTAGAAATGCTTGCTTTATTCCATAAATTAAAAATCAAAAAAACAAAAAACAAAAAACAAAAAACAAACAACCCACCAAATAGAGGCCTTCCTCTGTTTCCTAGCTGGGAGTAGCAATGGAGACAGTTATAAGGCATTGTCTTGGTCTGGAACCTAGATCAAAACTGAAATTTACCAAGGTGGGATCAGCAGTATTCAGGAGAAAATCAAAGAAATCATTTAACCCAATTCCACCATTTTATAGAAAGCAGTGGAAAAAGCTGCTATGTCCCCAGGTCGACTCATTAGTTTTCCACACAGAGTTCACTTAATATGCTTGGGGTGGGGAATATGGGGAACTCTCACTTCCTCTTGATGTGAGTATAGCAATGGGACAAGGAGACTCATAAGCCATCTACTGGTTAGGAATCCAGGCTTCCTTCTTCCCAATGCTGTGAGTCTGCAAACTATGGTCCAAGGACCAAATCCCAACTCATCTCTTTTTGTGCAGCCTGTAAAGTGAGTTGTTTTTATATTTTTAAATATGATAATATTTTACTTTAAAATGTTTAAGAAAAACAACAACAGCCATTCTTAACTCACAGGTCATGCAAAAATAGTCAGGGGACCTACAGGCTGTAGTTCACTGACACTAACTGGAAAACCTTGTTATGCTCTTTACAGGCTGCCCAGTTGGGCAGAGTGACCTCAGCGTAGAGCCAGGGTTGCACCATCAGCATGAGTCACAATAGTAGATTAATAATAATACCAATAATAATAATAATAATAATAATAAAAAATCACTATGAGTCAGGCACTTTCAGAAAGTATTATCTCATTTTATCTTCACAACAACCTAGGGAGGTAAATGCTACTATTATACCCCTTTTACAGATGAGGCAACTAAGGCAAATGGTTATGTGGCTTGCCTCAGGGTCACACAGCTAGTTGTTGTCTAAGGCTGGATTTAAACTTAGGTTTTCCCAACTTGGGGCCCAGTCCACTATCCACCATGTCACCTAGCTGCCTAGTTGAATAGATAAATGGCCAGATATAAACCAGGGGAGGCTAACTGTTGTCCTAGATACAAGTAACAGATCAGCATCAGTCATGGGAGAAAAATGGAGTAAGGCAGGATCCAGTGTGAGACAAGCTAGGGAAAGACTGAAGCAGCACCTATTCAGAGCACTAAGGAGAGCTCCTAGAGACCAATGTTCTGGCAGAATTCTGATGGCTTTTTGTCTTGGGCAGAGAAGCGTGTTTTGTTTGGGCACTTGAGATTATACAGGGATCACAGAATTAGAGCTGGAAGGGACTTTAGAAGTCATCTTGTCCTGGCCCCTCATATTAAGATGAGGAAACTGAGGCCTGGAGAGGTTAAGTGATTTCCCCAAGGTCATACAAGAATTAAGTGACACAGACAAGTCCTCTGATTCCAAAGCCAGCACTCTTTCCACTATACCATCAGTCCTATACCTGGATGAGAAAACTCTAAGGTTTTGAGGGCCCTGGTGGTCAGTCAGAGAAAGCTTAGCTCTGTTGGTGGTGGTGAAAGATGGTATGACAACATGGACAGAGAGCTGGCCTCAAAGCCAGGAATATCTAAGTTCAAGATCTGCCCCTGACAAATATTGCCCGTGGGACCCTGGGAAAGTCATTTAACTTCCCAGTTCTCTAGGCCAGTAGCATCAAATTCAAATTAAAATGGAGGCCACCAAATGTAGATAAGGATCCCTGCAGCCACATAATATATGGAAAGCCACATTTCCACATTACCTATGTTCTGTTTGTATTTTTATTTATTTTGTTAAATATATTCCAATTACACACCTGACAGTTCCCTGTACCAATGAAACAACAGGCCTCAAGTCAGTCAATGGGTTAGGGGAGTATCTACCCCAAGCATATGAAGACTTCCCTTGATTGAATAATCAGATGGCAACAATTTGTTCCAATGGCCATGAAGGCAGATCAAACAGGCTGTGTTGAGTGTTTAGAGCTTGATCAGACATCAAAGATGCCAAGGTCACCCACTGCAGCCTGGGACATTGCCATTTATCCTGACATTTGTCTTGCCCCTGGATTTTGATAACTCTGGAAGAGAGTGAGACTATTTGTGCAACTTTGCCTCGCTTAAATCCAATTCACTCAAAAGTCAAGACATCACTCATTCATGGTGTCTTCTTCAAAAATGAAGGACAAACAACATACCAATGAAATCACATGTCCAATCTCTATCCCCATATTCTGAAAACTGTATGTCCCTCCTGTGATCTACCAAGGCAAGAAGCTCATAAAAGACAGATGGGATCCCAGATTTTCCATCATTTGAGACCCTCAATAACCATTAATTTTCATTTATTAAATGCCTACTATTTAGAAAGCACAGCCTGTCATTGAGCATACAAAGATGGAAAACTGCTAACATCTTATTCTTGAAGAACTTATCATACACTAGTGGTGATAGCAAACAATCAACAAAAATTTATTTGGTGCTTACTATATGTCAGGAATGGTGTGAAAGGCTTGGGTATACAAAGAAAAAACAAAAAATAGTTTCCTGGCTCCAATGAACTTACACTCTAATGGGAGAGCAGAATGTATATATTTATGTATATATAAGATACGCATAAAGTAAATACAAAGTAATTTTTAGAAGGAAAGGCACTAACAGCTGCGGGGGAGAAGGAAAGAGTCGGACCAGGGAAGACTTGTTATAAAGGTGGTGCTTAAGTTGAATCTTGAAGGAAGTCAAGGATCCTAACAGGAAGAGATTAGGGGGGCAAACATTCCAGGCATGAGGGACATCCAGGACAAAGACATGGAGATGGGTGATGGAATGTTAGGTCTGAGGAACTAAAATTGGACCATTATGGATGGACCATAGAGTGTATAGAGGACAGTAACATGAAACAAGGCTGGAAAGATGGGAATGGGGCAGGTTTAGTAGAGCTTAAAATGCCAAATGGAAGACTTTGTATTGTATTATAGAGGATATAGGGAGCCACTGGAATGTATTAGGGGAGGGTGACATGATAAGACCTATGTTTTAGGAAAACCACTCTGGCAGATATGTGGTTGATGGGTTGGAATAGGGAGAGACTTGAGGTAGGGAGACAAATTTGACTGTTGTAATGATCCAGATGAGAACCATTTTGACTCCTGGCCTTGACAAGTAGTCTTACTCAACTACCTTTTCCTGTGATGGGAAGAGGACCAAACTTTAGACCAGAATCTGAGAGATACAGCTAGTCCAATTGACATATGCCATTGTTCTCAAAGCTAATGGACTCAAAGGGTAGGTTGGAGGAATCCCAGAGTGCCACACTCTGCTCCCCCCGCCCCCATCACTGCTGAAGCTATTTTCTCTCTGACTCTCCATAAGTAGCCTTCCATTTTTGCCATACTGCTTCATTTAATGAACAAATGAACTGTGGTTGCAGAGATAAGAAAACCTAATTGACTTAGGGTTACTGAATACATATTTAGCTGGAAAGAAAGGGATTCCTTTGAAAACTGTTGAGATGAGGGGGTGTAGTGGAGGGAAATGGGGGTGGTGAGAGAGACAAGAGAAGGAACCATGCACTAACTGGCCAGATTGACTAGGCAGCGATCCAGTTCAGTTGTGAAGATGGCCCTAAATGTGTTTATTTCTGCTATGCAGACACATCTTCACAGATGAGCTATAAGAAACCAGACAGTGTATCCAAAAGAAATCAGGCAGCAAGCCAAAATAAATGCAATAAGATTTACTTCCCAATGATGCCGATTTGGGTTTAGACCTCTTAGAGGATTTTGCACCTGAACATGAGTGAATTAATTTGAGCACAACTCCTATGGTTTTTGATAAAAAGTCAAGTTGTGGTAGATGGGTACAGGTTAGCAGGGCACAGGCAGCTGAAAATGTCCAGGCAGGTTCAAAGTTTTAAAGATCTATAGAATTGTATAGCTTATCTTCAAGGTTGTTTTAAAGGGCTAATTACATACTTTCTCATGCATATTCTCTGCAGCTCCTCCTCCAAGAGGCTCAAAGGGCTTCCAATGCATTAATAATAAAGGCAGTTAAGCCTTCTTTGAAAGGAGTGAAATAATGGAAGTAGAGAGAAAGAATATGATCAAAAGACGTCATTAAGGAGATTTCTTTTCTTTAATACATAGATAGTTCTAAAGATAATACAGTTGATTTTTTTCATTTATGACTTCCTTTATTATTAATAAAATGGCTCATTTACAAAGCATTTTTGAAGTCTTTCTCACAAACAGCCCTGTGATATAGGCAGGGATGGTTATGTTCATCTTTAAAGATGAAACAACTAAGGCTCAGAGAGGTTAAGTGATTTGATGGAGGTCACACAGTAAATCGCTGCCCCATTTTGGCCTCATTTTTGCCTTTGGTTCTCCAGAGCCTAGCACAGTGTCTGACACATAATAGGGGCCTAATAAATGATTGAGTCAGATGTGAATTCTGGAAAACCCAAGTTCAAATACTGCCTTACACACTGCTTACCATTTAACCTCTCTTATCCTTGTTTTCTTATCTATAAAATGGGGAATAAAATAGCCCCCACTTCACAGGGTTATTTTGAGGATCGAATGGGATTGTGGGGTGTGTGTGTGTGTGTGTGTGTGTGTGTGTATACATGTGTGTAGTACTTCACAAAACAAAAAGCATTACTTACATGTCAGCTATTATTCCTATTATAATTATTATTGTTTATCTGGAAATGATTGCAATGTGAAAGACATAAAGATAGGGAAGGGACCTGCGATTTAATTGATCTAGAGAATTCCTAAATGAGGAAACTCTCTCTACCAATGTAAGGAGGCATCCTTTCTGCCACTTGTAGTCTTAAAGAACTACCTAGAGCAGGGGGTGGAGCCAAGATGGCAGAGTGAAAGCAGCGATTTGCTTGAGCTCTCCCCCAAACCCCTCCAAATACTCATAAAAAATGGCTCTAAACAAATTCTAAAGCAGCAGAACCCACAAAAAGACAGAGTGAAACAAATTTCCAGCCCAAGACAACCTGGATGACTGAACAGAAAGGTATATCATGCCAGGCTGGTAGAGGAGCACAGTGTAGCGTGGGTGCGCAGGCCGCAGCAAACCTGGAGCAGGCCTCAGAGGACTGAATCATGGACAGCTGTGGCGGTTTCCAGACTCCTCAATCCACGAATGTCAAAGACAACTTAGAAGGTCAGTGGGACAAATCTGTTTCTGCAGTGCTGAGAGAGGAACATGGGTCTTAGCTCCATTACCCAAAAGAGCGTGGCCCTGGGAGGGCAGCTGCCTCCTGAGCTTCCAGCCCATAGGCCGAAGGGGAATCCAGTGGCTGATCAAAGAGGAATTGCAGGGATCTCTTTGCCAGTGCTGAGGCAAGAATCTCTTGTTTTGCCCATGTTTGGATCTGGGCCACAGTTCTAGGCGGCGGTGCTGGGGTGAGGAGGAGCGCTGGCTTGGTGGAGTTGCAGCGATTGTGGAGAGGAGCCCCTCCTCACAGTTACAGGACAGAAAGGAGTTCTGGTGGTTACAGTCCAGGAAAGCAGTAAACACCTCGCCCCTTATCATACCACCTTGGAAGAAGTGAAAATTTACAGGTCCCTACAAGTGTCTCTGAAAACAGCTACACAAACCCCTGAAGCTTGGGACAGTACACTCTCCACATTGGAAGCAGACTCTTACCTTAACAAAGAGTTTAAAACTCAAGTAATTGGCCAGGATCATAAGAAAGCAGTGCAAAAAGAGTCAGACTATTTATCTTACTTTGGTGAAAAAGAAGATCAAAACATACAACCAGAAGAAGACAAAAAAATCAAAGCTCCTACATCCAAAGCCTCCAAGAAAAATATGAATCAGTCCCAGGCCTTAGAAGAGCTCAAAAGGGATCTTGAGAAGCAAGTAAGGGAAGCAGAGGAAAAACTGAGAGTGATGCAAGAAAATCATGAAAAACAAGTCAACAGCTTGCTAAAGGAGACCCAAGAAAATACTGAAGAAAATAACACCTTAAAAAATAGCCTAACCCAAATGGCAAAAGAGGTCCAAAAAGCCAACGAGGAGAAAAATGCCCTGAAAAGAAAAATTGGCCAAATGGAAAAGGAAGCCCAAAAGTTTACTGAAGAAAATACTTCTTTAAAAATTAGAATAGAGCAGGGAGCAGCTAGGTGGTGCAGTGAATAGAGCTCTGGCCTTGGAGTCAGGAGGACCTGAGCTCAAATACAGCCTCAGACACTTAATACTTACTAGCTGTGTGACCCTGGGCAAGTCACTTAGTCCCAGTTGCCTCACCAAAAAAAAAAAAACAAACATAAAAATTAGAATAGAGCAATTGGAAGCTAGTGACTTTATGAGAAATCAAGACATTGTTTACAAACCCAAAAGAATGAAAAATTAAAAAACAGCGTGAAATATCTCATTGGAAATACAACTGACTTGGAAAATAGATCCAGGAGAGAGAATTTAAAAATTATTGGACTGTCTGAAAGCCATGATCAAAAAAAGAGCCTAGACATCATCTTTCAAAAAATTATCAGGGAAAACTGCCCTGATATTTTAGAACCACAGGGCAAAATAGAAATTGAAAGAATTCACCAATCTCCTCCTGAAAGAGATCCCCAAAGGAAAACTCCTAGGAATATTATAGCCAAATTCCAGAGTTTCCCAGGTCAAGGAGAAAATATTACAAGCTGCCAGAAAGAAACAATTCAAATACTGTGGAAACACAATCAGGATAACACAAGATATAGCGCTTCTACATTAAGGGACAGCAGGGCATGGAATATAATATTCCAGAGGGCAAAGGAGATAGGATTACAACCCAGAATCACCTCCCCAGCAAAACTGAGTATAATCCTTCAAGGGAAAAAATGGTCATTCAGTGAAATAGAGGACTTTCAAGCATTCCTGATGAAAAGACCAGAGCTGAATAGAAAATTTGACTTTCAAATACAAGACTCGAGTGGAACATGAAGAGGTAAACAGGAAAGAGAAATCGTAAGAGACTTATTAAGGTTGAACTGTTTACATTCCTGCATGGAAAGATGATATTTATAACTCATGAGACCTTTGTCAGTATTAGGGTAGTTGGAGGAAAATAATTATATGTGTGTATGTATAGATAGATAGATACATAGATACACAAATACATAGATACATAGATACATAGATACATAGATACATAGAGGGCACAGGGTGAGTTGAAGATTAAGGGGTCATATCTGGAGAATAAAATTAAGGGGTGAGAGAGGATTATACTCAGAGAAGAAGAAAGGGAGAGGTAGAATGGGATAGATTATCTCACAAAAAGAAAACCAGAAGTCTCTTACAGTGGAGGGGAAATGGGGGGAAGGTGAGAAGGAATGAGTGAATCTTATTGTCATAGGATTTGGCTTAAGGAGGAAATAACATACACATTCAATTGGTTATGGAAATCTGTCTTACCCTACAAGAAAATGGAGGGAGAAGGGGACAAGAGAGCAGGGGAATGATAGAGTGGAGGACAGACTAAGAAAGGGGGGTAATCAGAAGTAAATACTTCTGAGGAGGGACAGGGTCAAAAGAAAGAATAGAATAAATGGGAGGGCAGGATAGGTTTAAGGGAAATAGAGTTAGTTTTTCACAATATGTCTACTATGGAAGTGTTTGCATAACTGCACATGTATAACCTCTATTGAGTTGCTTGCCTTTTCAATGAGGGTGGGTGGGGAGGGAGGAAGGGAGAAAATTTGAAAAACTAAAGTTTTAAAAACATTTGTTTAAAAAAAATGTTTTCACATGCAACTGGGAAATAAGAAATACAGGAAATGGGGTACAGAAGTCTATTCCGCCCTACCTGAAAATAGAAGGGGAAGGGGATAAGAGAAGGGGCGAGAGATAGAAGAGAGGACAGACTAGGGGAAGGGATATTCAGAATGCATGCCATCTTGGGGTGGGGGGAAGGGTGAGATGGGGTGAAAATTTGGAACTCAAAATCTCGTGAAAGTAAACGTTGAAAACTAAAAATAAATAAATTTATTTAAGAATTACCTAGAACCGAGGTATCAAACCCACTGCCTGGGGTTTGGGGTGCACTGCAGCCAGGGACATTCCTGAGCGCCCATCTCATCGATATTAAAATGTAACTGAGTCACAGATAACAAAAGAAGTAAAAATAGAAGAGAACATAGAAAATATTAATACATGGTTTTCTAAGTCAATATACAGTTATCAGGGGGATTATACATTATTAATATCATAAATTAACTAATATATATATTTGTATAACAATTATATGTTATATATAAACTGTATTAGATATGTATGTGCATATATTTTGCCTATTTATTTTGGGGGCCCTGTTTTCATTTTAGTTTGATACCATTTCCCCTAGATCACCATGACGTGAAGTGACTTCCCTAAGTTCACTCAGCCAGTATGTGTCAAGAGAAGGACTTGAATCCAAATCTTCTTAACTACCAGGCCAGCTTTCTAGCTATTATGGCATATTACCATTCATAAACAACATAAAGATTCTAATAATTTTTTTTAATCTGAGGCTCATGTAGGCCTAACAGAGTCCTGATCTGCAAGGAACATGGATGAAATATTCATGCCCTAAATAACTGACCAGAGCTTCTGACCTAAGCAGGCCATATGACAATCTCACAAGCAAAGAAGGGCAGCTCAGTTGTAGAACAAGTTTATAGTCTTTCCAGATAATCACAATCTAGTCTCAAAAAAAATTCTAGACTTTTTTTGAAAGAAGGAAAAATATCTTTTTTCACCAATTAATAAAGGACTTGAAATATGAAAACTTCTGCAGAGTACTGGTTTTACCCATAAAAAATATAATTCCAAAAAATATGTTACTTGGAATAATATTTCCATATACATGCATTTTAAAAAACTCCTTTACAGTCAAAATCTTCTGTCCTTCTACCATTCTAAACCTTAAAGCTTAATCATAATCCAGATTCAGATGGTAAATCTATTTCAAACAAGGTGAATGAATCCATCCAGCACCATAACCTTATTTTAAAGTTGAATTTAAAGTTCTAAAAAGTTACTCAATAAAATGCATACAGTACTAGCATTGAGAGGAGAGGAGAGAAGATGGGAGGAGAGGGGAGGGGAAGGGACAGGGTGGGAGAAGAGAGGAAGTGAAAGGGGAAGGGAGAGAAGGGGACGTACAGATAAAATAACCAGCAACAGGCAAGGTCTCTCCACTTGTTCTCATATTGACTGATGCCTGATTAATGGTCAGGACTGCAACTAGGCCCTGGCCTCTGTCGCAAGCGACACTTGGTGATCTACACCACCTGCAACAGCCAGTTGATTGACAGTGTCCCATGTATAGTTACAAGATTGCCAAAGCAGGCCTAAAAACAACTCCATCAGTGCCAGCTCCTGAAATAATGACACTTTCCACCCAGCTCTAATGACTTTCTAATTAACACATTCCTAAAGACTTCAGAGAGCTGGAATCACCTGACCTAAAAGACCCATTTTTAGGGCTTCTAGGAATATAAAATTGAAGGTATTGATTAATTATGTTGTTAATCTATATTTTTCTATGCACATTTATGAATATGGACACTAATATACTTTTGAAATGATTTCTAAAGATTTTCTTTGTCCAGACCTTTGATATCTTGTGGGAGGAACTACCAATGTGTCAGGTTCCTCTACAAATACACTTTGGTAGACCCTCTGTACCTTAGAGTCTTGCAGAGTTGCCTGAGGCATTGATGGGTTAAGTGACTTGCCCAAGGTAGACATATGGCTCTGTCTTGAGTTGTAGGGCTTGAACTCAGGTTGCTCTTCAAAAGAAACTCTCTACTCACTAATTCACTGACTTTTTTTTGTTTACCAGTTAACAACAACAAAAAAGGCACCAGTTTACTTAGCTGTAGCATAGAAAGGACAGTTACCAAGGATATTGCAGCGCTTAGCTTACATAGATACGATTGCCTTTGACTGCATACTGGAATTTGTCTGGTTAGTAGGGTGGTGACTCAGGTGGTTTGGGGATATCTGCCAAGGATAAGTGGTCTCTACTCCACCTGGATGGACCTTGTTATGTCTTCAGATGACCAGGAAGCTGCCTATGACCACCGGGAGGCTGTATCAGCAGAGAGGAAACTTGAGCCTTAGCCCTCTCAAACAAGAAGGTTTTGGAAATAAATTCCTTAACTTTTAGGGAAAGAACTAACCTGACCTACATGGAATTAGGAGAGGGGGAATTGTGGTTGATAGTGATACTATCACTGCGGTATGGGAGAACGTGTGCATGTGTGTTGTAGGCTGGGGGGAAGTGTATCATGCAAGGCAACCAGAACCCTCAGTATATGTTGAATGGGGTTTTTTTTGTCTTCTTGGAGGCCTAGAGATCAAAGAAATAAGTGTGCAAGGGTCACAGATAGCATAATATTGTGGAAGCTGGGGGCATCTGGGTGGTGTGAAAGGCCTGGCCCCTCTCCATGTGGTAACTATTGGCCACATGGAGTAGATTTCCTTTGTGTCAGGACAGAGTCCAGGCCAGGATACCATAGGAGAAGGTAAATAGCACAGGTTCCAAGATAAGTTCAGTGTCTGGTCTCTTCTGGCTGAACAGGCATGCCACCAGAACTCCCTCCCATGCCAACCAGGTGGCGGTCATCAATTAAAGCATTTGTGGTCCTTGATTGCTTCATTCCCAAAAAGTTCCATGAAGCAATCCCAGGCAGTTTTCTTGGATCCAGGGGTCTAGATGGTAATTCAAGTAAGTGGCCATCCAGGAGGTGATAAGTCTTATCAAGTGTTTTTTTTAATCCATCCTTTTGATTTTGATCTTTATTTATTTATTTATTTGTTTGTTTGTTTGTTTGTTTGTTTATTCATTCGTTTCTTTGTTTTAGGCAATTGGGGTTAAGTGACTTGCCCAGGGTCACACAGCTAGTAAGTCTCAAGTGTTTGGTCTGAGGCAGGATTTGAACTCAGGTCCTCCTGACTTCTACTGCACCACCTAGTGCTCCTAATCCATCTTTTTTATACCCTCTGCACTTTTTTTTATTATAAATTTGTTTATTTTTAGTTTTCAATATTCACTTCCACAAGTTTCTGAGTTCCAAATTTCTCACCCCTCCCCCCACCCCAAGATGGCATGCATTCTGAATATCCCTTCCCCTAGTCTGCCTTCCCTTCTATCTCTCCCCCCCCTTCTCTTATCCCCTTCCCCTTCTACTTTCCTGTAGGGCAGGATAGATTTGTGTATTCCATTTCCTGTATTTCTTATTTCCCAGTTGCATGTGAAAACATTTTTTTTAAACATGTGTTTTTAAAACTTTGAGTTCCAAATTTTCTCCCTTCCTCCCTCCCCACCCATCCTCAATGAAAAGGCAAGCAACTCAGTATAGGTTGTACATGTGCAGTTATGCAAACACTTCCATAGTAGACATATTGTGAAAAACTAACTCTATTTCCCTTAATCCTATCCTGCCCTCCCATTTATTCTATTCTTTCTTTTGACCCTGTCCCTCCTCAGAAGTATTTGCTTCTGATTACCCTCTTTCCCAATCTGCCCTCCTCTCTATCACCCCCTGCTCTCTTGTCCCCTTCTCCCCTCTATTTTCCTGTAGGGTAAGACAGATTTCCATACCCAATTGAATGTGTATGTTATTCTCCTTAAGCCAAATCCTATGAGAATAAGATTCACTCATTCCCTCTCACCTTCCCCTGTTTCCCCTCCACTGTGAAAGACTTTTCTTTTCTGTTTTTTTTGTGAGATAATTTACCCCATTCTACCTCTCCCTTTCTTCTTCTCTGAGTATAATCCTCTCTCGTCCCTTAATTTTATTCTCCAGATATGACCCCTTAATCTTCAACTCACCCTGTGCCCTTATCTATCTATCTATCTATCTATCTATCTATCTATCTATCTATCTATCTATCTATCTATCTATTATCTATATCTATCTACATACATAATAATTTTTTCCTCCAACTACCCTAATACTGACAAAGGTCTCATGAGTTATAAATATCATCTTTCCATGCAGGAATGTAAACAGTTCAATCTTAATAAGTCTCTTATGATTTCTCTTTCCTGTTTACCTCTTCATGTTCCACTGAGTCCTGTATTTGAAAGTCAAATTTTCTGTTCAGCTCTGGTCTTTTCATCAAGAATGCTTGAAAGTCCTTATTTCACTGAATGACCATTTTTTCCCTGAAGGATATACTCAGTTTAGCTGGGGAGGTGATTCTTGGTTGTAATCCTATCTCCTTTGCCTTCCAGAATATTATATTCAATGCCCTGCGGTCCTTTAATGTAGAAGCTGCTAAATCTTGTGTTATCCTGATTGTGTTTCCACAGTACTTGAATTGTTTCCTTCTGGCAGCTTGTAATATTTTCTCCTTGACCTGGGAACTCTGGAATTTGGCTACAATATTCCTAGGAGTTTTCCTTTGGGGATCTCTTTCAGGAGGAGATCTGTGGATTCTTTCAATTTCTATTTTGCCCTCTGGTTCTAAATATCAGGGCAGTTTTCCTTGATAATTTCTTGAAAGATGATGTCTAGGCTCTTTTTTTGATCATGGCTTTCAGATAGTCCAATAATTTTTAAATTCTCTCTCCTGGATCTATTTTCCAATGAGATATTTCACATTGTTTTCTAATTTTCATTCTTTTGGATTTGTTTTACAGTGTCTTGATTTCTCATAAAGTCACTAGCTTCCAATTGCTCTATTCTAATTTTGAAGGAAGTATTTTCTTCAGTAAGCTTTTGGACTTCCTTTTCCATTTGGCCAATTTTTCTTCTTAGGGCACTTTTCTCCTCATCAGCTTTTTGGACCTCTTTTGCCATTTGGGTTAGGCTATTTTTTAAGGTGTTATTTTCTTCAGTATTTTTTGGGTCTCCTTTAGCAAGCTGTTGACTTGTTTTTCATGATTTTCTTGCATCACTCTCAGTTTTTCCTCTGCTTCCCTTACTTGCTTCTCAAATCCCTTTTGAGCTCTTCCAAGGCCTGGGACTGATTCATATTTTTCTTGGAGGCTTTGGATGTAGGAGCTTTGATTTTTGTCTTCTTCTGGTTGTATTTTTGATCTTCTTTTTCACCAAAGTAAGATAAATAGTCTGACTCTTTTTGCACTGCTTGCTCATGATCCAGCCAATTACTTGAGTTTTAAACTCTTTGTTAAGGTAAGAGTCTGCTTCCAATGTGGAGAGTGTACTGTCCCAAGCTTCAGGGGTTTGTGTAGCTGTTTTCAGAGACACTTGTAGGGACCTGGAAATTTTCAGTTCTTCCAAGGTGGTATGATAAGGGGCGAGGTGTTTACTCCTTTCCTGGCCTGTGACCACAAGTGCTCCTTTCTGTCCTGTAACTGTGAGGAGGGTTTTCTCTCCACAGCCACTACAAGCTCCACCAAGCCAATGCTCCTCCTCACCCCAGAACTGTGACCCAGATCCACACACGGGCAAAGCAAGAGATTCTTGCCTCAGCACTGGCAAAGAGATCCCTGCAGTCCCTCTCTAATCAGCCACTGGATTCCCCCTCAGTCTGTGCACTGGAAGCTTGGGAAGCAGCTGCCCCCCCCCCCAGGGCCAGGCTCTTGGGAAATGGAGCTGAGACCCCGCCTTCCTCTCTGACCACCGACAGACACAGACTTTTCCCACTGACCTTCTAAATTGTCTTTGGCATCCTTGGATTGAGGAGTCTGGAACCCTTCACAGCTGTCCGAGATTCAGTCCTCTGAAAGCACGATACACCTTTCTGATCAATCATCCAGGCTGTCTTGGACTGGACATTTGTTTCACTCTGTCTTTTTGTGGGTTCTGCTGCTTCAGAATTTGTTTAGAGCCATTTTTTATGAGTGTTTGGAGGGGTTTGGGGGAGAGCTCCAGCAAGTCACTGCTTTCACTCTGCCATCTTGGCCCCACCCCCCTACCCTCTGCACTTCTGACGTATAAAGATGCCACAATTCAGCTCCAATTTAACCCGTTTTTGAAGAGTTCACTCACCACCTGCTCAAAGCTCTGATGCACACTCTTGTAGTGCAGTGGACAGAGCACTAGCCTTAGGATCATGAGGACCTGAGTTTGAGTCCTGCCACAGATACTTTCTAGCTACGTGACCCTGGGCAAGTCACTTAATCTCTTTTAGACTCAGTTTACTCATCTGTAAAAAGAGGATAATAATAGCAGTGGGGGAGGGATCAAAAGGGACAACAAATGTAAAATGTCATTGTAAGCCTTAAAGTACTCTATAAATTCTAGCTGCTGCTGCTGCTGCTACTACGACCATAATGACTACTACTACTGGTGTGCATCATCCTGGGTATGATGTGGAGCTCATGTTATCATGCTATTGATTGTCCAACCACTGGCACTAAAACTCCAATTCATCTAATGCCCCCCTCCTTCATGGCCACCACCAGTATAGCCTGATGGGCATCCAGGCCACTGCTATGCCCATTGGCTTCACTTCCTCACTTTCCACACAACATAATGCCAACAGAGGTAGGTATTGACAGTACTAGACTTCTCTGTTACTTCTGGGACCTCAGTCCTTTTCTTAACTTCAAATCAATTCCAACCATATCCTCTCTGCGAAAGTTTGTAAGAGAAAATCTATCCCCAGATCCTGGTTATAGAGGCATCTTTTACATGAGGAGTGGGCTTAACCAGTTCATTGTACAAAACATCTGTTCTCTGGGTATTGGATCTGCTTCACAACTCTTTTGAGGCTCAAGGCAGAAATTCTTCTTCACCTATTCCTGTGTTGTCCTGTCAGCTCAGGGCTCTTCTCTTCGATTTCCTAGCTATGTACTGAGATGGACTGATCTGCTGACTAGCCCATCTGTTGCTTATCTGCCTAGCCTTTGCCACCAGCTTTTGGTTCCAGGTGCACCTAGCCTCAGAAAGAGGCCAGCAGTGACTTCCTTACTGACTCTTATGAAGATTATCCTGATAAGTGTATTCTTAACACTCATCCAGTTGTCCTGTTCCATACTTCTGAGTGTCTCCATGAACTCAGCTACCTTAAGTAGCCTCTCAAAGCCCCTGGCTGATTAAAGGTACCTTATATTACAAAATGTCAAGGTTACTCTGTGAATATGAGGGTGCCAGTTTCCCAGTGTACTTCAGGACACACACAGTACTATATCTCTTTTTCTTTTTTCAGTCAAGAATTAGGAAAGATCTTCCCATTTATTATAGTATGTGCATGTGTGCTCACATGTTTGTGTGTGGGGGGGGATAGGTACACATGTACCCTACCAGACATGCTTGGTACATAATTGTCAATCAAAATTAAAGGGCTCCAGATGGGTTGTTACACTTCCACATTAATCTCCTATTTATTAGGACCTGTGTTAGAAGGGAAGAGCAATTCATGTCAAGAAGAAGGGAACCTGGAGAAGTGCAAAGGGATATCCCCTTTAACTTAGGTACACAGAAGTTTCTCTTGTGCTCTGCCTGACAGTCGCTAGGTGACAGAATTTCCAGTTACAGCAAGTTCCATCACAGGCCATTCTCATTGAAGTGTAAGTAATTGTGATTGCTGCTTTCCCCATCTGCTGGATCTGGTGTTGGGGAATCTGGGTTTGAGCCCCTGTTTTTTAGCTTACTGACTGTGGGACCTCGGGAAAACATAATTCCCTCTCTTTGAGTCTGTTTTCTCTTAGTATGTAAACTATTAACTCACATTAATTATTAGAAAGGCACTTTGTAAACTTTAAAGCAGAGAATAATTAGGGTAGCTGGGGTTTTACCAAAATATAGAAGGTGCTGACAATGTTTGTCATTGTCCCTTCAGCAGGGAGAAACAATTATTGTTTGGTTGCTGTCCTTTGTGCTGGAAGAAGACCAAGTCAAGGCGTAATGTGTCCGACTGTGGCTGATCAGACTCAGAAGGCTCTACCACATGTTGGGCACAAATAATCCATAGAAACATTGGGAGTGGAGATGTCTAAATTTGCACATCTCATGTTTCTTTTGAACTACTGAAATTCTGCTTTGCTCATAGAGCACAGTGCCTTCTTTCCTAGTATTGCTTCTTCTGACCTTTGTGTGAGTTTTTGCCTTGTGAGTTCTCTGTAAAATAGTCTCTTAGGCAAATGTAAGTTAGGCATTCAAATAACATGACCAGACCATTGGAGTACCACTCTCTGCAGTAGAGTTTGAATGCTTGGCAGTTCAGTTTGGTTTTTTGTTTGTTTGTTTGTTTGTTTTTTGGGGGAGAGTTGACTCTTTTTTTATTTTATTTGTTTATTTTTAGTTTTCAACAATCACTTCCATATGCTTTTGAGTTTTAAATTTCCTCCCCCTCCCTCCCAATCTCCCTCCCCAAGACAGTGTGCAAGCTGATATAGCCTCTACATATACATTCCTATTAAACATATTTTCACATTAGTTGTGTTGTAAGGAAGAATTAGAACAAATAGGAGGAACCACAAGAAAGAGGAAACAAAACAAAACAGAAGAAAAAAAAGAGCAAATAGTATGCTCTTTCTTTGGATGTGGATAGCATTTTCCATCATGAGACCTTTGGAGATGTCTTAGATCCTCGCATTGCTGAGAAGGGCTAAGTCTATTATCATTAGTCATTGAACAACGTGGTTGTTACTATGTACAAAGTCCTCTTGGTTCTGCTCACTTCACTCAGCATCAGTCCATACAAGTCTTTCCAGGTTTTTCTGGTCTGCCTGCTCATCATTTCTTATAGCACAATAGTATTCCATTACATTCATAAACCACAACTCATTTAGTCATTTCCTAATTGATGGGCATCCTCTCAATTTCCAATTCTTTGCCACCACAAAAAGAGGTGCTATAAATATTTTTGAACGTGTGGGTCCTTTTCCAATTTTTATGATCTCTTTGAGGTACAGCTATTGCTGTGTCAAAGAGTATACACATTTTTATAGCCCTTTGGGCATAGTTCCAAATTGCTGTCCAAAATGGTTAGATCAGTTCACAACTCCCCCAACAATGCATTAGTGTTCCACTTTTCCCACATCTTCTCCAACACTTATCATTTTCCTGTTTTTTCATGTTGGCCAATCTAATAGGTGTGGTGAGATACCTTAGAGTTCTTTTGATTTGTATTTCTTTAATCAATAATGATTTAGAGCATTTTTTTCATGTGACTATAGACGGCTTTAATTTCTTCATCTGAAAACTGCCTGTTCATATCCTTTGACTATTTCTCAATAGGGCAATGACTTGTACTTTTTATAAATTTGACTTAGTTCTCTATATATTTTAGAAATGAGGCCCTTATCAGAGAAGCTGGTTATAAAAATTCTTTCCCAGTTTTCTGCTTCCCTCCTAATCTTGGCTGCATTGACTTTGTGCAAAAAATTCTCAATTTAATGTAATCAAAATTTTCCATTTTTCATTTCATAATGTTCTCTATCTTGTCTTTGGTCATAAATTCTTCTGTTCTCCATAAATCTGACAGGTAAATTATTCCTTTTGGCAGTTCAGCTGAAGAAAAGACCTCAGTGTATGGTACCTTAACTTGCCCGGTGATCTTCAGAATCTTCCTAAGATATTTCAAATAGAAGCGATTCAGTTTCCGGGCATTATGTTGATAAACTGCCCAAGTTTCACAGGCATGTGGTCATTTCACAGGCAAAGAGGTCAGTACAGAGGCTTTGTAGGCCTTCAGTCTGGTAGGCAGCCTAATACCTCTTCTCTCCCATACTTTCCTTTGGATCCTCCCAAACACTGAGCTAGCTCTGGTAACACGTGTGTCAATTTCATCATCTGTGTGGACATCCCTGGAAAGTATACTGCCAAAGTAAGTGAACTTACCCACAGCATTCAAAACTTCTCCATTTGCTGTATTTGTTTTGCCAAAATATAGAAGGTGCTGACAATGCTTGGTGTCCTTCAGCAGGAGAAACAATAATAACGAGCATGTATATAAATGCTTTAAAGTTTGCAAAGCAATTCACGAATTATCTCATTTGAGCCTCACTGATCCTGAGATAAGTGGTTTAGCCAGGATTTAGAGCACTTTAAAGTTTGCCAAGATGGGGGCTACTAGGGCACCTGCTTCCTCCCCTAACAGCCCCACCTGTGATGAGGTCCTTCCCAGCCCAGCCCAGCCCAGTTCCATCCTTCTCCCTTGCCTCTCCAAAAGAAATAGCCACTGTTTAGTGCCCTAGAATCTCTATTTCCTCCCCAAAGGGTGGCATTTTTTACCCATCTACCTTATTGTCCCTCTGCAGGGTCCTTTGTCCCAAGATCTGAGGAGTCTTTCCTGGCCTCCCCACCACCTTATCTGAAGATGTCTTATATGCTGTTTGCCCTTGGTGTGTTCTGTGGTACTTGGCCTAGGTATCAGGACTGCTAGTTTGGACTGTGTTCCAAGCTGTATAGAACTATGTTGCTCTCATTAGTAATATTATTTCATTAAAAAAAACTAATGTTAAAAATTGTTTTTACATGTCATTTGGGGAAAAAATAAAATATTAAATTTTAAAATACGTATGTTTTATACGGCTAGAATGTGTAAAACCTATAGCAAATTGCTTGCCTTCTCAATGAGGGGGCCAGGGGAGAGGAGGAAGAGAATTTGGAACTCAAAAAATTTAAAAAACAAATGTTAAAACTTGCTCTTACATGTAATTGGGGGAAAATAAGATATTCGATTAAATCATCAGTATTATTATTTCCATGGTAAAGGACAGCAGAGTCCCATACTCCTTGTGATGAGGGTTGTTGTTGTTCAGTCATGTCTGACTCTCCCTAGCCCCATTTAGGTTTTCTTGGCAAAGACACTGGAACAGTTTGCCATTTCCTTCTCCAGCTCATTTTACAGATGAGGAAACTGAGGCAAACAGGGTGAAGTGACTTGCCCAGAGTCACACAGCCAGTAAGTGTCTGAGGCTAGATTTGAACTCAGGTCTTCCTGACTCTAGGCCTGAGCTTCATCCCTTGCACCCTTAGCTACCCTAGTGTTGGGGAGGGGACAACAGTTCCCTCAAGTCACCTTACCTAAGGCTCCTTAAGTATTCTTTCTTTTGTTTGTTTTTTTGGGTTTTTTTTTTTTGGTGAGGCAATTGGGGTCAAGTGACTTGCCCAGAGTCACACAGCTAGTGAATGTTATGTGTCTGAGGTCAGATTTGAACCCAGGTCCTCTATCCACTGCACCATCTAGCTGCCCCATCCTTAAGTATTCTTGCCACAGCTTATTTCCAACATATACAGGGGGGTGGATTGGAGTGCACATGTCATTTTTTCTTTTTTAGTTTGCAGGAAGGCAAAGAAGACACTTCTGACTTTATCCCACGTAGCAAATTTGGAATCCTTTTAACTGTGCTGTGTATTTACTTTCCCTCAAGTACAGAACAGCCTTAAATAGGATCAAGGATCATAAATTTAGAGCTAAAAGGGACTCAGTTCTGGAATCACTGGACCTGGCTGCAGATAATTCTTACATTTCTTGCCTGTATGACCTCCCTCAGACAAGCCACTTAAACCTCCCTGGGCCTCAGTTTCTCCATTTATAAAATGGGATGGTTAGGCTATGTGGTCACTGAGATCCCTTCCAACTCTGGATATGTGATCTAGTCTAGGAGTGAGGAGCCTGTGGCCTTGGGAAACTTATGGCCCTCCAGGTCCTCAAGTGCACCCCTTTGACTGAATCCAAACTTCACAGAACAAATCTTTTTATTAAGGGGACTATTTCTGTGAATTTTAGATTCAAAGGGCTGCACTTGAGGGTCTAGAAGCCCACATGTGGGCCGAGGTCACAGGTTCCCCACCCCTGATCTAATCCAATCTCCTCGTTTTATAGATAAGGAACTAAGATTCATAGAGGTTAATAACTAAGGTCATACAGGTAGTAAATGTCAGAATCACATCTGAACTCACATCCAAGTGATTGCTAGGTGATGAAGTAAATAGAGTACTGGGCCTGAAGTAAGGAAGACTCAGCTTCCTAAGTTCAAATCAGGGTTAAGGGTTAATCACTGGGCAAGTCCTCTAACCCCATGTGCCTCAGTTTCCTCATCTGTAAAATGAGCTAGGGACAGCTAGGTGCCACAGCGCACAGAGTGTTGGGCCTAGAGTCAGGAAGACTCATCTTCATGAGTCCAAATCTGACCTCAGACACTTACTAGTTGTGTGACCATGGGCGAGTCACTTAATCCTGTTTGCCTCATTTTCCTCATCTGCAAAATGAGCTAGAGAAGGAAATGTCAAACCATTTCAGTATCTTTGTCAAGAAAACTCCAAATAGGATCATGAAAAGTTGGACTGAACAACACTGAAATGACTGAGTGATTTGCACAGTCACACAGCTAGTCTTCCTGATACTTTATTAGGATATGCTCCCTCCCGTTCTCATAGATTAGTGGTGTCAAACTCAAATAGACACCAGGCTCCCTATTGGCTGTATATTGACTTAAACCCCACAAATTAACACTATCTACATTGTACTGTACTTTTATTTCATTAAATATTTCCCAATTACATATTCATTTGGTTCATATTCATATGTCCTCCATAGGCCATATATTTGATATGTGATCTGTGATCATCTCCAAAGGATCCAGTCCTTCAAGGCAAGAAATTACTGAGGATTCTTGACATATATTATCTTTGAAAATTACTCTGTACGCCATTGCTAGGCATAAGAGATTAAGCTAGAAGGCTTTCCCTGACCTAAGTCTTATCACAAATAAACTTGCACCCATGATTGTTGATTTTTCACTGGAACTTGCTATAATAGGGTCACGATCATGGCTATCTGCATCTGCATTTGGAACATGAGGTTGGACAGAGGTAGGTGTGCACCACCATAGTCTTGAGGCATCCTGGAGGCCAGTCACCTTTAGTGCAATCAGAGCCGGTAACGAGAAATGGGGTGGCCTCACTCAATTGAGATCAACCCAACGATAGAACTTTGCTGTGCTCCAGTTTACAGGGCAAATGACTCACTTGATGTGAAGGGCTCTTGCAGCCTGGGAGGGGCCAGTCTTTTGCCTGCTATTTTTGAGTCAGCTATTCACCACAACAAGAGCTTTATTAAAAATGTACCTTCCACTTTTCAGAGAGCAAATATGAAAATCTGGTTTCTGAAGATATCAAAATCATTTATTTTTGAAGTTGGCAGCCCTGGCTGTGAACACTGCTCTGGGATCGATCCCATCGGTGTAAGCAGGAGTTATATATTTTTCAGAACAAGCATTCAGCCTTTCATCCATGGGAAACAATGAAATATTAAGCAAGATATGAAAAAATTTAAATGTTTTGAAAGGGAGAAAGAAATAGCAAATCACACTCCCCGACTGGAAAGCTCCACGGGGAGCCCCTCTGATGCCAGGGAAAAGGCTTTGGAAAAAGCACTCCCAGTATGGAGTTTGCTGGATTATTGAAGCCACTGGCAAGTTTCTCTATAAAGCTCACCTGCCAAGGAATCCGTTGTTGCTAAATGAGCCTGTAGTGTGCCCTATTGATGACTCATGTACATCAAAGAAAGGTCTCTTGGTTTCCTGTCCAAATACAGTTTCCAGAAAAGCCTTCCTCAGATGGTATCTTTATCCCACTACTAAGACCAAAGACAAGAGACAGAATGTAAGCTCCCAGAAAGCAAGGAATATTGCATTTTTGTCTTTGTATCATCTAGTCCTTAGCACAAAGGCACATAGGAGGTGCTTAATACTTGTGTGTTGGGTGAGGGGAGGAAGTACCTACTGTGACAAAATCACAGATCTCTGATGCTTTTAAGTATGACCACCAGAAACCTGAAAGTTAGAGAGTTGACTATGGACAAAAGTCAATACAATTGGTGTGTATGACTTTAGTGAACAAGAAATGAGAGCTAGCCTAGTATATACTGAGGCTTGTTGATCATTTGTAAGCTTAACAACAACAATAGTAATAGCTGAAATTTATATAATGCTTTTTAAGTTTTACAAAGCTCATTATATATATTATCTCATTTGATCCTCAAAACCCTATTAGTATCCCCATTTTACAGATGAGGAAACTAAAGCTGAGAGAGGTTAAGTGACTTGCTCAAGGACACACAGCTACCAAGTGTCTGAGGCAGGATTCCATCTCAGGGTTTCCTGACTCCAAGTTCAGCCACTCTCTCATCTATGCCACCTAACTGCCTAATTGCCTAGGTCTTCAGAACTATAAATGAATGAATGAATGAATGAATAAATCTTTATTTTTGGTGGTGTAACAATTTTCTCTGTTGAGGTGGATCATAGCTTTTTGGCACCTTAGAATACAATCTTCATGGATTGATTTGTTATATAAAAAAAAATTCATCATTTGGTGGCTACCATACTGGTAAAAAGCTTCTCTGTAATAGGTTATTTAGGGGAGTTAAAACACAGTGATTCACTAGATATGAACTCCAAAACTTTAGTTTGCTAAATTTAGTGCACCACTGACATGTTGCTCAAGAGTCTGGGTTAAAATCTTAACTTGGCTATACTCTACTTTTATGACCATGGACAAAAATGTTAAAATTATGTATGCCTCAATTTCCTCCTTTTTTTTTTTGGGGCTAGGCAATAGGGTTAAGTGACTTGCCCAGGGTCACACAGCTAGTAACTGTTATGTGTCTGAGGCTGGATTTGAACTCAGGTCCTCCTGAATACAGGACCGGTGCTCTATCCACTGTGCCACCTAGCTACCCCCAGTTTCCTCTTTCTTAAAATGATAGGGGTGCAGTAGGTGATCTCAAATGTGCCTTTCAGTCTAAACTGATGTTACCATAATTCTGCCACTCCAGTCAAGTCAACAGCCTACTCTTAAGCACCTACTATGTGGCAGGTATTATGCTAAGCACTAGGGATAAAAAGAAGGGCAAAAACAGTCCTGGCTTTCAAGGGGTTCACAGATTATTGATGGAGACAACATGCAAAAAACTGTGTACTAAAGACGGGATAAATTGGAGATTATCTCAAACAAACTAAATTGGAGATAATCTCAAACTCAAATTAAGATTAAGGGGTACCAGGAGAGGCTTCTTACAGAAAGTCAGAGCAGTAGCTGAGACTTGAAGGAAGCCATGGAAGCCAGGAGGTAGAGATGAGGAAAGAGAGCATTCCAGGTGGAGGTGGGTGGGACGATGAAAAGCTAGGAAACCCAAGATGGAGTGTCTTGTATAAGGCGTATCAAAGAAGCCAGTATCAATGGAGCAAAGAGGGGTAAGACATAAGAAGATAGAAAAGATGGGAAGGAGCTGTAAGGACAAGAGGCAAGGGAACATGAAGGACTTTAAAAGCCAAACAGAGCATTTTTATATTTGATCCTGGAAGTAATTAAAAAAAAAAAAACAAACCATGGAATTCATTGAAGAGGGAGGTGAATGGTCTGACCTGTGCCTGCTATTCTGAGACCAAGGCCACAAAGCACATTCAAGAGCACTGAGAAACCCAAATCAGAATGAGAGAAATGTTGTCTTTTACTTCGCAGATGAAGACAAAAATAGCATAATTGTTTAAGATTATAGATTGCCCTTTTCCAAGTAGTTCTGGCAAATCCCCCACTTTCTGCAACATGTGTTTCCAGGAAGTTGTATGGAACTCAAATCTATATAGAATGGTCCGAATTTTAAAAGCTCAAGGAAATTTGTTATTTAAAAGAATTGTGGTGAAAACTTTCATTAAAAAAAAAAGTGAAGCATCATAATGATAGGAAGAAAAGGGAAAGAATTCACTGTAGTGATATGGAGGGATATATTTCAGGCATGGAGGACCATCAATGCAAAGGCGTTTCAATAGGAGACAAGATTGTCATAGGCGAGGACCAGAGGAAAGGCCGGTTTGGCTAGATCGTAGAGTACTTTTGCAGAAGTAATCTGTGAGGCTGGAAAGATAGGTTAGAACTAGGTTGTGAAGGGTTTTAAAAAAGCTAAACAGATAAATTTATTATTTTATCCTAGAGACAAAGAGGGAACAGTGGAGTTTATTATATAGAGGAGTGATCTGATCAGATTTTCAGCTAAGGAAGAACACTTTGGCAGCAATGTGGGAGGGGGGTAGACTAGAGTGGGAAGAGACTTGAGGTAGTGAGATCAGTTAGGAGACTATGGCAATGATCCAAGTGAAAGGCGTTGAGGATCTCACTATCCCTCCTCATGGCCAAGAAGTGGGGACTACTAGAGCAGAATGTCACATATATTTTATGATGTATGGTTTCTCTATCAGACATTTTTTCATAATTGTTTTTCGTTCTTTCTTTTTTCTAACCAGAGAAAGTTTAACTTGGAGTGAATAAAAAGGGATATTTTTTCCAGAAATGATTGTGATACAAATAGCCTGTGATATGAATAGCCTCAATAAAATGTATTTTTTTTTTAAAAAAAGCTAAGACTTCTTCTGAAAAAGAAGCAATGAGCTGCCTAATATAGCTTTGCTAAGTTAATCAAATCAACAAGCATTTACTAAGGGCTTACTATATGTCAGACACTGTGCTAAAAGCTGAGGATACAAAGAAAGGAAAAAAACAGTTCCTGCTCTCAAGGAGCTTATAGTCTAATGGGAGAGACAAAATGCCAACAACCACATGCAAACAAAACATAGCTAGGATGAATCGCTAAGGTTGTTACAGCAGAGGCTCTTTCCCCTCTCCTTTCATTTATTTGTTTATTTAATTTTATCACTTATTTCTTAAAAATTTGAGTTCCTAATTATCTCCCTCCCTCCTACCCACTGAGAAGGTAAGAAATATGATATCAATTATACAGCTCATGCAAAATATATTTCCATATTAGCCATGTATAGCAGATCTTTTTCTTTTGAACCCTTATTTTTTTTCACTTCATTTTATTCTGAACTTAAAAAATTAAACAAGCATTTCCATGGCATAGTAGAATAGAAAAAATATAATTGCACTTGAGACTGCAAATCTATTATGCTCAAATTATTTCTTTTAAATATATAATAAAGTTGTCGTATAACTTTCTTTTTTTTTTCTAGAGATGGTTACCATGAGACACCAATATGTGTGTATATGTATGTATATGTATACATATATGTGTGTATGTAAAATCATCCTATACATACTTCTTTTTGTCAGTTCTTTCTCTGGATGTAGATAGTGTCTTCCTTCATAGGTCCTTTGTAGTTAATTTGGGTATATTTTATAATAGTCAAAATTACTCGGTCACTGAAAGTTGTTCTTAAAACAATATTGCTGTTAATGTGTACAATGTTTTATTGGCCATGCCCATTTTGCCTTTCATTATTTCATGCAAGTCTATCTATGTTTTTCTAAGATAATCAAGCTTATCATTTCTTGTAGTACAGTAGCATTCCATCACAATCATATACCACAACTTGTTCAGCCATTCCCCAATTGATGGACATCCCTGCAATTGCCAGTTCTTTACCACCACAAAGAGAGATGCTACAAATATTTTAGAACATATAGATTCTTTTCATTTTTTGCCTAATCATCTTTGGAAACAGACCTAGTAATGGTATGGGTGAAAATGTAGAGGAAATTTAGTAACTGTTTGGGCATAATTCCAGATTGCTCTCCAAAATGGTTGAATCGGTTCACGGTTCCACCAACAGTGAATTAGCGTACCATTTTTTTTTACATCCCCTCCAACATTTTTTGCTTTTCCTTTCAGTCATTTTAGCCAACCTGATAGGTGTAGAATACTATTTCAATTTGCATTTTTCTAATCAATAATGATTTCTAGCATTTTTATATGACTATAAATTGTTTGTATTTCTTCATGGGAAAACTGCTTATTCATATCATTTGACCATTTATCAATTGGGGAATGACTCGTGTTCTTATAGATTTGACAAAGTTCTTTACATATTTGAGATACAAGACCTATATCTGAGAAACTATCTGTAAAATTTTCCCCTAATTTTCTGCTTTTCTTCTGATCTTGGCTACATCTGTTTTACTTGTACAAAACCTTTTAATTTAATGTAAGAGAAATTATCCATTTTACACCTCACACTGCTCTCTATCTCTTGTTTATTCATAAATTATTATCTATCCACAAGCTTGATAGGTAATATATTCTATGTTCTTCAGATTTTCTTGTAATATCTCTCTTTTTATCTCACTTTATATCATGTAACCATTTTGACCTTATTTTCATAAATAGTATAAGATATTGGTCTATGCCCAATTTCCACCAGACTGCTTTCCAGTCTTCCCAACATTTTTTACCAAATAATACATTCTTATCCCCAAGACTTAAGTCTTTATACTTGTCAAACGCAGGGTTACTATAGTCATTTGTTGCTGTAAATTGTATGTTTACTCTGTTCCACTGATCTACCTCCCTATTTCTTAACCAATATCAGATAGTTTGGATAATTACTACCTTATGATATAGTTTAAGATCTGGTATTATTAAAACTCCTTACTTTATATTTTTTCATTAGTTCCTTTGATATTCTTGAACTTTTGTTTTTCCAAATGAATTTTGTTATTATTTTTTTCTAACTCAGGAAAATAGTCTTTTGGTAATTTAATTGTGATGGCACTGAATACATAAATCAGCTTAGGTAAAACTGTTATTTTTATTATATTGGCTTTACCTATCCATGAACTATTAATATTTCTTCAATTATTTAAAACTTTTTATTTGTCTAAAAGGTTCTTTTTTTTAAATAATTGTTGTTCATATGTTTCTTAGGTTTGTTTTGGCAGGTATACTGCCTAGAGTTATTTTAAATGGGGTATCTCTTACTGTCTCTTCTTGCAGGGTTTTGTTTGTGGTATATAGGAATGTTGATGAGGTCTGTGGATTTACTTTATATGTTGCTTCTTTGCTAAAATTGTTAATTGTTTCAACTAACTTTTTAGTTGAGTGTTTTGGATTTTCCAAGTACATCATCATATTATCTGCAAAAAGAGATAGTTTTATCACATCATTTCCTGTTCTGAATTCTTTTATATCTTTTTCTGCTCTTATTGCTATTTCTAGGATTTTCAATACAATGTTGAATAATATTGGTGACAGTGGATATCCTTGTTTCACACTTCATCTTACTGGGAAAGCTTTTAGGTTATCCCCATTACAAATAAAGCTTGCTAATGGCTGTAAGTACTTTTTAGCAATTTAAGGAAAAATCCATTTATACCTATATTTTCAAGTGTCTTTAATAGAAACAAGTGTTGTACTATGTCAAAAGCTTTTTCTGTATCTATTGATATAATCATATGAGATTTTTTTACTTTATTATTAATACAATCAATTACTATAATAGTTTTCCTCATGTTAAACCATCCCTGCATTCCTGGTAAAAAGCCTCCCCACTTCTCTTCCCAGAAGGATAGCTGACTCAGTAGAGAGAACATTGAGCCTGAAGTCAGAAAGATCTGAGTTCAAATCCTGCCTCAGATACTTACCAACCATGTGATCCTAGCCAAATCACTTAACCTCTGTCTGCCTCTGTGTCCTCAACAGAGAATAATGATAACATCTACCTGATAGGGTTTTCACGAGGACCAAATGAAGTAATATTGTAAAGTACTTCAAGAGTGTGCTAGTACATGGCATATAGCAAGCTCTATAAATGTTAGTTATTACTATTAGTAGTTAAAATCTTGGTGGGTTTTTGCTTTTTTGCTTTTTAAAGCTTGTCAGGACTCAAGAAGCATGTGGGGAGTGAAAGAAATGTATAAATTTCCATGTGGTTAATGGTGAACCTTAGCATTGCACCTCATTAAAATAATGAGTATGAACTGGAGCAGAAGACTGTTCAAAGACCTACAGCCACAGGAGTTCAGCCTGTTAGAGACTGTGCAAGTTTCCAGTTCCTAATGATAGTGCCAGCATCGGTCCAACAGTGAAACTTCACAGGTACAAGTGTGATTCAAAGGGTAGGGAGTCCTGCGAGTTTTTTTTTCTGCCATAAATGATGATCAGAAAAAAATGTATCATTGTAGTAATGAAAATTCAAGATTTACAAGCTTTTGATGCATCTATCCTTAAAGGAAGTGAAGGCATGGGATGGGGTTGAGGAATTGTAAGGGAAATGGGTGGGGGGAGCAGATGTAAATTTGGTTTATGGGGCTAAAATGTAATGGTATGTTAAAGAATAGTCCGACTTGGTGTAAACCTCTTTAAATATCTCTCTTAGCTTAGTATATTTTCTTTATTTTGAATTTCTGATGATCCTATAAATTCATGGTATAATAGCACTGCTTCAGAGAAAGGAAACAACGTTATTCTTTTGAAATTGGGGTTTCTTAGCTCCTATTTCTAGCAGCCATGAAGCTGACACATTTTATTTTTCATATAGGCTTGCTTCTGACCAAAGTGAAAAATCCATTAAGAAAAAAATTAAAATGTCACAAAGTATATTCTTTGAGAGTTATTTTTGATATAGTTGGTGCTATGGAAAGAGCATTGGATTTGGAATCAGAATGACCTGGGTTCAAATTCTGGCTTTGCCACTTACTAGTCATGTGACCTTAGGACACTCTGGGTCTTAGTCTCCTCTTGTAAAGTGAAAGGGTTGGCCTAGATGATCTCTAAGAACACTTCTAGCTCTAAATCTGTGATCCCATGTTTATATTTTGATATAACGGCCAAGAAAGAGTTACAGATAATATTAATTTTTTTAGTCCAAGTAACTAGGGAAATCTACTAATAGAGAATCACATGGAAACAGAGGTCAAAAAAGTGAGCTGGTTTGGGAAGGTGCAAGAATTTGGAGATTTTAGTGTAGGTGTGTATTTGAAGTGGTGGTAGGAAAAGTCAAGGAGAAACCCAGAAATACAACACTAAGACTTGGGAGAGAGGTGAGGGCTAAAGGCACAGATTCAAATGTCATCTGCATGAAAATGATAGTTGAAGCTTTAAGTGTGAGTGAATTCTCCAGGGACTTATGGTGAGAAAAGGCAGAAGGGAGAGGATATAACCTTAGAAAATAACTTCATGAGATAGGATATAGAAGAATCAGGAGAGGAGACAAAAAAATCAGAGAGATAAAAAAGAGAATGAGGATAAAGTAGTGTCCTAGATATTCAGGGAGGAAAGCTGCAGGAAGGAAGAGGCGATCAACAGTGTCAAATGTTGTAAAGAGACCAAGAAGAATGAGAATGGAGGAAAAAAAGTCATTGATGATGAGATGGTCATTGATGACCTTTGAGAGTAGCTTCAGTGGAGTGGACAAAAGCCAAATTGTAGGGACTTAAAAAAGGAATGAGTGGTGAAGAAATGGAAGGTATACAAACACCTTTGAGGAGAGACAGGGTCAAAGGAGAGAATAGAATAAACAGGAGGTGGGATAGGATGAAGGGAAATATAGTTAGTTTTTCACAACATGACTACTGTGGAAGTGTTTTGCATGACTACAGATGTATAACCTGTATTGAGTTTCTTGCTTTCTCAGTGAGGGTGTGTGAGGAGGGAGGAAGGGAGAGAATTTGGAACCCAAAGCTTGAAAAACAAATGTTAAAAATTGTTTTTACATGCAACTGGGAAATAAGATATACAGGCAATTGGGTATAGAAATCTATCCTGCCCTACAGGAAAATAGAAGGGGAAGGGGATAAGAGAAAGGGGGGATGATAGAATGGAGGGCATATTAGGGGAAGGGGTATTCAGAATACATACTGTCTTGGGGTGGGGAAGGGGCAAGATGGGGAGAAAATTTGGAACTCAAAATCTTGTGGAAGAGAATGTTGAAAACTAAAAATTAACTAATTAATTAAAAAAAAGAAATGGAAGCTATAAGTGGAAGCTATTGGCTCAAGAAGCTTGACATAAAAGGGAGGGAGAAGAAAAAGGATTATAGTTTAAAGAGTAAAGGCTTTTTCAAGATAGTGGAAGCTGCTTCATCTTCTGAAAGCAGGAAGGACTCACCAGATGGAAAGGCATTGAAGATAAAAGAGATTGGCTAACTCTGAGGCAATGATGTTCTATAACAAGTGGAAAAGAATAGGATCAAGAGCATGGCTGGAGGGGCCAGTTGGAAAGAAAAGAGTCCTTGTAAGGACAATGAGGTAGGAGGCAAGTATTAGTATAGCTGTAAAGATACTTTTTGAAAGAGAGGGACAGGTCATCTTCTGAAACATATGTATGAAGTAAAATTGCGACCTTAAATGTGGAGAATGTTCAGAACCCAAGTGGGAAATGTGCTGGGGAGTCAGCAAAAGGTAAAATTCCAAATGGTAAAATTTCAAAATAATTCAAAATGTATTAAGTACCTATTGGGTCCAAGGCACTATGCAAGGCACATTATTCCCCTTCACACAACCAACCTTTAGTGCCTGGCACATAGTAGGCACTTAATAAGTGTTTATTGACTGATTGACTGATAGTAGCAGTGGTACAAACTGAAAGATGGAAAAAAAAAAACCCTCCCTGCCCTAAAGAAACTTACATTTTATTGGGTTTCCAAACAGCAATTGAAGCCCAAATGGTTAGACAGAATTCATTTGGAGTGGATGAGATTTGTTTAATTCTGTGATTTTTCTCCAGACTCTGAGACCCATGATTGGGGATTGCAAGAGGTAATATCATTGAAGGTTAAGTAGTGAGGGAATCTAGATTATTAATTACTGGATTAGTCTTCTGGTCTGCTACAACCAGTTGCTACAAATGGAGAAATCTGTGTTCATCCTTGCTTTGCAATGCCTCTAGAATCCTCCTTCCCAACTTAAAAGTTAATCCAAAATCAATAAATATTTATTAAATGCCTGCTATGTGTAAGGCACTGTGTTAGAGACTGGGGAATTAGGGACAAAAGTGAAAAACAATCTCTACCCTCTAGATGCTTCCATTCTACTGGGGAATACAATACATAAGAAGAGCCAAATAAGGTGGTATAATTCCTGCTACTGGAGGAGGTGAGTCTGGAGCACCACTTGAGTTGGAGAGTTCTGAGCTTCAGTAGACAATCAAGTTATCTGTAAAGAACTGATTGTCTTTCTCTCTAACCCCTCCCATCCTCCAAATTTTCCTGTTTTTGTGAGTGTACCACCATCCTTCTATTTATCCATATTCCTAATTTAGTTCTGTTCTCTTCCTCGCCCCCTATTCCAACCATTAGCCAAGTCTTGTCAATTCTACCTCCATATCATCTCTCATGTATGTCTCCCCTTCTTTTCACTCACACAGCTGGCATATAGTTTAGGCCCTTGTCCCCTCTTACCTGCAGGATGCTCCACAAGATTGCACGTCTGAACATGTTACTCCTCTGTTCAAAAAACTTCAGTGATCCCTTTTGCCACCAGTATAAAATACAAACTCCTAAGACTGGCATGTAAAGCCCTCAGCAAAGTGTCTCTAGCTTACCCTTGTGGGATTATTTGCATATCACTCCCCTTCACATAACTAACTGATGTTCCAACCAAATAAGCTTATTTGCTACTCCCCAAATTTGGCACTCCGTCTCCAGTTCCATGTCTTTGCACAGTCCATCCTCCATAGGGGGGCATGTACTTCTTCTTCAGTATCACTTTTTAGATTTCCTAGCATCCTTCAAATCTCAGCTCTTATACCACCTTCTATCAGAAAGTTTTCCTCATTCCCCTTGCCTCCCCATAATTATAGTTTATGCACATATCTATTTACATGTTGTTACCCCAACCCAAGTAGAATTTAAGGTAATTTTTCACCTTGTTTTTGTGTCGTCTGCAGCTAGAACAATTCTTTGCATACAGAAGGTACTTAATAAATGTCTATTGGATTGAATTGAGAACAGCTAGTAGGCCTATTTGACTGAAATAAAGAGCACATAAATGGGAACAATGTGAAATAACTGAAAAGATAGACTGAAGCCAGATTTTGAAAAGCCTCAAGTCTCCTAAAATCTGCCCCATAAAAAAAGGGCTCTAAGAATTTTTTAGTTCCTTGGGATGAGAACAAGGGGTCTTAAATATAACACAGAGATATTTTCATCTGCAAAGTAGTATGGATATGTTTTATGATCAGCGTATGTGTAAATAGAAGCACTTGGTTTAGAAGAACAGTCAAGAAACCTTTTTTTTTTGGTCTTCAGTCTTTCAGTCATGTCTGACTCTTTGTGACCCCATAGACCATACCACACCAGGTCTTTCTATTCTTCACTTTCTTTCAAAGTCTGTCCAAATTCATGTTTATTGTTTCCAGGACACTATCTATCCATCTCATCCTCTACAATTCCCTTTTTCTTTTGTCTTCAATCTTTCCCAGTGTCAGGATCTTTTCCAATGAGTCCTGTCTTCTTGCTATGTGACCAAAGTATTTAAGTTTCAGCTTGACCTTCCAATAAATAATCTGAATTAATTTCTTTAATTATTGACTGATTTGATCTCTTTGCTGTCGAAAGGACTCTCAAAAGTCTTCTATGCACAATTCAAAAGCATTGATTCTGCAGCTTTCCTTGTAATTCAACTCTCACAGCCACATGTTGCTATTGTGAAAACCATAGTTTTGACTACATGCACCTTTGTCAGCAAGGTGATATATCTATTTCTTAGTGTGCTGTCCAGATTTACCATAGCTTTCCTTCTAAGGAGCAAGCATCTTTTAATTTCATGGCTGCGGTTACCATCTTCAGTGATCTTTGAGCCCAAGAATATGAAGTTTAACTCTGCTTCCATTTCCTCTCCCTCTATTTGCCAGGAAGTGATGGGACCAGTTACCAATATCTTAGTTGTGTGTTTTTTTTTTTTAGTGTTAAGCTTCAAGCCAGCTTTTATACTCTCTTCTTTTACCCTCATTAAGAGGCTTCTTAATTCTTCTTCACTTTCTGCCATCAGAGTGATATTTCTCTCAGCAATATTAATTCTGGCTTTTGAGGCATCCAGTCTGGCATTTCACATGATGTACTCTGCATATAAGTTAAATAAATACAGTGACAATATACAGCCTTGCTGTACACTAATTCATATCTAACTCTACCCTTCATATTTCAGCATACTCTTTGACAACTTATAGAATATTTTTTCCATTAGCATAATGTTGTAAAGCTAGACAACTTCTTCCTATTTGTCCTTCTTGTATCTGCTGAGTTAACGCATGGAAATTTTGGTGCATTTGGGCTTCTGGTGAATCAACCAGGTCAGTCACATCCACAGTGAGAATTATTATCAGGACATCTTCCAGAATGGCCTTTGTTCATAGTTCTGAGTTAATAGATAGGACAGAGGAATTGGTGTACTGCAATCAAGTCTCCTTAAGGTATCCTCCTCATAGATTATTACAGATTGCAGCTACAAAGTCAGCGTATTGTCTCTTCTACCCTTCCCAACAGCCCCTTGGAAGTAAAATACACTACCAGTCTTGGGACAGGCTGTAGTAGACAAAAGTACCCTGATGAGATTATCTAGAATAATCAAATATCACAGTTGCTCAATAGAAGAAAAAATCAGGAATAACAAAAACATCACAGTTTACCTATAAACCTACGTCACATTCTCTCATCAATGAACTTAGTGTCCTTTGGGGAGAAAGGAAATACATTTATAAAAACCATACGGGCTTCACAGGGAGGCACATGAGAGAGGAAACCCCTGTGCCTGGGGCAACTCACAGCTGTGAACTTCAGGCCTTCATGTCCTTGGTCCCTTCAGGAAAAATAAATACCATTTGATTCTCGTGCTACCTGCTCCCCTTCTGGTCCTCACCCTTCTTCTGATGTGCAAATTCATTCTTCTTTTTCTGCTCTTCAGTCAATGTTGCAGTGACTAGCTCTTTTAGCTCATAGCCATCCTTAATAGGGTGCTGAGAAAGCGTTCTACTCTTTTAGTAATTGTATGCATGTATGTATGTATTGCACTTGTTCAGTGACAAATAGTTCCCTTAAGCCAGAGAACTACAAATCTCCTCCCTTTTCCTTCCGCTAATGTTCTTTTTCTGTTTCTCAGATTAGCCCTTTGCACCATGTAGACAATGCCAGTCAACACTTTACTAAACGAGATTCTGCTTTCTCCAATAAATTTCTACCAAAGCAAAGCCTTATTTCCAGTGAGCACACCTCATAACAAAACAGAAAAAAGCCCCAACAATCCGATTTCCTCCTCTTCTCTGCCTCTCTAAAAGAAAGAGGGTAACAACAATAAACAACAAAAAAGCAACCAGACACCTGTGAGCGCTTTGCTTTCTCTCTGGCTGTAGGTGGCGGTAGAAGAGCAAACAGCTCTTAGGACTCTACATAGCATTCAACACAACTGCTGAAAATCTCAAAAAGGTAATGTAATAAGTTAATCGATCATCTTTTCTCTAGCCAGTTAACAAAACAACCTTTGTCTTTTAAACTGTAGGCTTCCAGCAAGGCAGCTATGGAGTCATCTATCTCTCATCAGCTCCTATATCTTTTGTCCTGGACTTCTGACTCCTCCTGTACTCACTTTACTGTTTTATTTATTCTATCTCCTAAAGACGTTCTTCTTTAGCTTTTAATGCCCCAAATAATTTCGTTTTGTAAGCAGTGATCCATCAGTGCAAACAGTTATTAGGTGAAATTCAACAATTTCATCTGTCTGTCAAGCGTGACCCCAATCAGTCCTTATACAATCTTTCCATAATCTCAAAAAAGTTATTTAACTTAAATTGGGTCACTTATTATCAGAGGGCAGACCATAATCCTGCTTACTTTGTCAAATGTGAATAATTCAGAGTCTGGGTTCTATTGTGGAAGCAGCAGGATACAAGAACAATGTGGTACCATAAAGAATTTTATCAAAAGGATGAAATGGAAAACCTTATGCTTCAAGTATCAAGGAAACCCCAGCAAGATCCTTCTGAAGGAGTCACCTGTTGGGGAAATATTTGGAATCTGATTTTGTCCAGAGACTTCCTTAAACCAACTAGGGCAGACTCTTTTATATGAAATCATTTAGTTACACAATTTTAGATATAGGTTATGTGGGCTTAATGACTGGCTATTGGGGATTTTGGGTACTACACAAAATATGAAGGAGTATCCAATGGCTGAGTTCAGGCACCAGATACTACATTACTGAGAGTGGTAGGGCAGGTATTACATATAGGTACATAGGAGGGAGTGCCATTGTCCAGACACAGTATCAGTCACCATCATAGCTGAAACTATATTGAAAGATATATTTTGTTAAACTTGTCTTTACATATTTTTCTCCCACAAACTCCCTGTCCCTTTCAGGCAGTAAGATAGTAAGATGATTGTGCTCACACTTACCTAGGTGTTCATCTAATCGGAACATTAGGGTGTGTTTACAGTTATAATTTACTTCTTTTATTTAAAGTTTAATTATGGGAAAAGTCCCACATGTACAAAAATATTTATAGCAGCTCTTTTTGTGGTGGCAAAGAACTGGAAATTGAGGGGATGCCCATCAATTGGGAGTAGCTGAGCAAGTTGTGGTGTATGAATATAATGGAATACTATTGTGCTATAAGAAATGATGAGCAGGCATACCAGAAAAACCTGGAAAGGCTTGTATGGACTGATGCTGAGTGAAGTGAGCAGAACCAGGAAAACATTGTACACAGTAACAGCCACTTTGTGCGATGACTAATGTTGATAGACTTAGCCCTTCTCAGCAATGTGAGGATCTAAGACATCTCCAAAGGTCTCATGATAGAAAATGCTATCCACATCCAAAGAAAGAGTTATAGAGTTGAATGCAGATCAAAGCATACTATTTGCTATTTTTTTTTCTCCTCTGTTTTGTTTTGTTTCCTCTTTCTGGTAGTTCCCCCTATTGGTTCTAATTCTTCCTTACAACATGGCTAATGTGAAAATATGTTTAATAGGAATGTATATGTATAGCCTATATCAGATTGTGTGCCATCTTGGGGAGGGAAGGTGGCAGGGAGTGAGAGAAAACTTTAAAACTCAAAAGCTTATGAAAGTGATTGTTGATAAATCAAAATAAATTAATAAAAAATAAAATAAATATCCAGCCCTAAAAAATAAAGTTGAATTACATCAAATAATGTACAGTCTTCCTTCTCTGGCCTCTACTGGTCAATAAGGAATCAATGGATCTGGGTTATTGTTTATGGTATGAATTACCATGTTTCCTTGTTTGAATTTGACATTTTCTTCAATTAAGAATATCATAGAGTTTTGGGAGCCATAATGGTGGAGTAAGCAGGAAATTGCCTTCACTCTTGAATATTTACCTCCAAACAACCATATAACAGTGCCCCAAAATGAATCCTGGAACAGCAGAACCAGCAAAAACATGAGGTGAAACAATCTTCTAGCCCAAGAAATTTGGAAGGTCAGCAGGAAAGGTCTGTCTCACTTGGATAAAAGAGGAGCACAGTCCAGGACAGGAATCATGCTGGCAAGCCAGCAACAAGCCCCTCCTCAGCAAACTAGTGGGATGTTCTGACCCCCAGTGTGGCGGAACAAGCAGATGCCAACACCAGGATCCCCCATGTACCCAGCATAGCCAGGCAAATGGGCAGATGCTACTGCTAGGACCCTCTACATGTTTCAGCATAGCCCTAGGCATAAAAGGAGATACCAATATTGGAAACCCCCATAGGCCTCAGCACACAGGCAGACACCAACACTGGGACCACTACGTGCCTCAGCTCAGCACCAGGTAAACTGCCAGATTCCTACAACCTCCAGCAGTGACAGCCACCCCCCATGCCACACAGGAAGGTCCCCATGGGCTTCAGGGCAACACTAGTGAACCACAAATAAACAGCCAGGGCATGCATCCCCTGGCACAAGAAGTTTAGGATATTTCCCCTTCTATGCCAGAAGCAGAGATCAAATTTAAAAGTAAGAGAAAAGGCTAGAAAAGATAAACAACAACAACAACAACAACAAAGAATCTGACCATAGGAAGCTCTTATGGCAACAGGGAAGATCAAGATATAAACTCAGAAGAGGGCAATGATGTCAAAACCCTTATGAGTAAAGCTCCAAGGAAAATAGGAATTGGTCTCAAGCCCAGAGAGAACTCATGGAAGACCTCAAAAAGGAGCTTAAAAATCAAATGAAAGAGGTAGAAGAAAAATTGGGAAAAAGAAATGAGAGTGATGTAAGATAATTATGAAAAAAGAGTCAACAGCTTGGAAAAAGAAAACAACTCCTTAAAAAGTACAATTGACCAAATAGAAAAAGAGGTACAAAATCTAACTGTGGGAAATAATTCCTTAAAAATTAGAATTGGGCAAGTGGAAGCTAATGACTCTATGAGACAGCAATAATCAATCAAACAAAATCAAAAGAATGAAAAAATAGAAGAAAATGTAAAATGCTCATTGGAAAAAGAACTGACCTGGAAAATAGACTAGAACAGATAATGTATGAATCACTAGACTACCTGAAAGCCCTAATCAAAAGGAGGACCTAGACAGGATCTTTCAAGAAATTATCAAAGAAAACTGTCCTTATATCCTGGAACCAGAGGACAAAATAAACATTGAAAGAATCCACCAGTCACCTCCAGAAAGAGAACCAAAATGAAAACTCCAAGGAACATTATAGTCAAATTTCAGAACTACCAGGTCAAAAAAAAAAATATGGGAAGCAGCCAGAAAGAAAACTAAAATACTGGGGAGCCACAATCAGGATAACACAGGACTTAGCAGCTACAACATTAAAGGATAGGAGGTCATGGAACATGATATTCTGGAGGGCAAAGGAGCTAGGACTACAACCAAGAATCACCTACCCAGTGAAATTGAGCATAATCCTTCAAGGGAAAAAATAGTCATTCAATGAAATAGAAGGATTTCAAGCTTTCATAAGGAGAAGACCAGAGCTGAACAAAAAAATTGATCTCCAATATCAAGACTCAAGAGAAGAGTATAAAGGTAAAAAGAAAAAGAAAACATAAGGAATTCAATAGGGCTAAACTGTTTATATCCCTACATGATAAGATGATACTTGTAATTCTTAAGAACTGTACTATTAATAGTACAGCTAGAAGGAATATACATAGGCAGAGAGTACAGCTACAAGGTGAATTTGAGGGAACGACATAAAAAATTAAGAGATGAGAAAGAGAAGTACACTGGGTGCAGAAGGAAGGGAGAGGTAGAATGAGTAAATTATTTCACATGAAAAGGTGTGAATGACCTATTAGAGTGGAGAGGAAGATGGGAGGGTAGATGGTGGGCATTGCTTGAACCTTACTATAATCAGGATTGGCAAAAAGAAGGAATAATGCACACAATCCATTGAATATAGAAATCTATCTAACCTAACAGGGAAGGAGGAGGGAAGGAGATCAAGTAAGAAGGGACAGCAGATAGGGGAAAGTGAAGGATAGAAGCAAAACACTGGTGAGGAAGGAAAGGGTGAAAGGAGAGAAAGGACAAACAGGAGGAAAAATAAGATGGAGGGAAATATACAGTTAGTAATAATAACTGTGAATGTGAATTGGGTGAACTTTCCCATAAAATGGAAGTTGCTAGAAGAGTGGATCAAAAACTAGAATCCTACAATATATTATTTACCAGAAACACACTTGAAGTAGAAAGATACACAGAGTAAAGGCAAGGGACTAGAGCAGAATCTATAATGCTTCAGCTGAAGTGAAAAAAAAAGCAGGGGTAGCAATTCTGATCTCAGACAAAGCAAAAGCAAAAATACATCTAATTAAAAGAGATAAGGAAGAAAACTACATCTTGCTAAAAGGTACCATAGACAATGAAGTAATATCAATACTAAAAATATATGTATCAAGTGGTATGGCATTCAAATTCTTAGAGGACAAAAATGAGTTATAGGAAGAAATGGACAGCAAAACTATACTAGTGGGGGAGCTCAACTGTCTCTTCTTAAAACTTGATAAATCCAACCAAAAAATAAGCAAGAAAGAAACTAAGGGGATGAATAGAATCTTATGAAAGTTAGATATGATAGAACTTTGGAGCAAATTGAATAGGATTAGGAAAGAATATATCTTTTTTTCAGCAGTACGTGACACCTACACAAAAAATTAACAATGTATTATGGCATAAAACCCTCAAAATCAAATGTGGAAAGGCAGAAATATTAAATGTTTGCTTTCTGGATCATAATGCAATAAAAATTACATTCAACAAAAGGCATTAGAAACTAAATAATCTAATCCTAAAAAAATAAGCGGGTAAAAGAACAAATCACAGGAACAATCAATAATTTCATTAAAGAGAATAACAACACTGAGACAACATACCAAAATTTATGGTTTGCAGCCACAGCAGTACTTAGGGGAAATTTTATTTTTGTAAATTTTTACATCAACAAAATAGAAAAAGAGCAGATCAATTAATCGGGCACGAAACTAAAAAAAAAATAGAAAAAGAACAAATTAAAAATCCCCAATTGAGCACCAAATTGGAAATCCTGAATATCAAAGGTGAGATTAATAAAACTGAAAAACTAGGAGCTGGTTGTATGAAAAAAAAAAGATAGATAAGCCATTGGTTAATTTGACTTAAAAAAAAAAGAAAGAAGAGAACCAAATATCTAGTACCAAAAATGAAAAGAGTGAAATCACCAACAATGAAGAAATTAAAGCAATCATTACGAAATATTTTGCCCAATTATATGCCAATAAATCTGACAATCTATATTTATAAAAATAAAAATTATCCAGATTACCAGATGAGAAAATTGAATGCCTTGATAACCCTTAGAAAAAGAAACTAAATGGGGCAGCTAGGTGGCACAGTGGATACAGCACCAGCCCTGAAGTCAAGAAGACCTGAGATCAAATCTGGCCTCAGACCAAACACTTGACACTTGCTAGCTATGTGACCCTGGGCAAGTCACTTAATCCCCAATTGCCTAAAAATTTTTTTACAAAAAGAAATTGAGTTGAAAACTAAAAATAAATAAAAAGTTTTTTAAAAAATGAATAAACCATTTCAAGAGAAAAAAAAATTGAACAAACCATCAATGAACTCCCCAAGAAAAAATCTTCAGGGCCAGATGGGTTCACAAGTGAATTCTTCCAAACATTTAAAGAACAATTTATTTCAATATTATATAAACTATTTGGAAAAGTAGGTGAAAAATGAGTTCTACCAAATTCCTTTTGTGACACAAATATGATACTGATACCTAAAACAAGAAGAGCTAAAAACAGAGAAAGAAAACCATAGACCAATTTTCCTAATGAATATTGATACAAAAATATTAAATAAAATACTAGCAAGGAGATTACAAGAATATATCACAAAGATCATACACTATGACTAGGTGGGATTTATACCAGGAATGCAGGGTTGGTTCAATATTAAGAAAACTGTCAGCATAACTGACCATATCAATAACAAAACCAACAGAAATCATACGATTATTCCAATAGATGCAGAAATAGCTTTTGACAAAATACAGCACCCATTCCTCTTAAAAATACTAGAAAGCATAAGAATAAAGGGAGTTTTCCTTAAAATGATAAGCAGTATCTATTGAAAACCATCAGCGAGTATTATCTGTGATGGGGATAAGCTGGAAACATTCCCAATAACATCAAGAGCGAAGAAAAATGCCCATTATCATCACTATTAGTCAATATAGTACTAGAAATGTTAGCTATAGCAATAAAAGAAGAAAAAGAAATTGAAAGAATTAGAATAGGCAATGAGGGAACAAAACTATTATTCTTTGCAGATGATATGATGCAATACTTAGAAAATCTAGAGAATCAACGGAAAAACTACTTGAAATAATTAGCAATATTAGCAAAGTCACAGGATATAAAATAAACACACAAATCATTAGCATTTCTATATATGACCACCAAAGCCCAGCAGCAAGAGATAAAAAGAGAAATTACATTTAAAATAATTATAAACAATATAAAAAACTTGGAAATCTACCTGCCAAGACAAACCCAGAAACTATATGAACACAATTATGAAACATTTTTCACACAGTCAGATCTAAACAATTGGAAAAATATCAATTGCTCATGGGTAGGCTGAGCCAATATAATAAAAATGACAAGTCCACCTAGAGTAATTTACTTATTCAATGCCATACCAATCAAACTACCAAACTATTACTTGGAAGAGCTAAAAAAAATAGCAACAAAATTCATCTGGAAGAACAAAAGATCAAAGAAGGTAGCCTAGCAATACCAGATCTCAAACTATATTATAAAGCAGTAATCATCAAAACTATCCGGACTGGCTAAGAAATAGAGTGGTAGATCAGTGGAATAGATTAGATACACAAGACACAGTAGCAAGTGACCGTATTAAGCTAGTGTTTGATAAACTCAAAGATCCCAGACTCTGGGGTAATAGCTCACTGTTTGACAAAAACTGCTGGGAAAACTGAAAAACAATATGGCACAAACTAAGTAATCAAGATTAGGTCAAAATGTGTACATGATTTAGACATAAAGGGTAATACCATAAGCAAATTAGAAGAGCAAGGAATAAACAACCCATCAGATCTATGGAGAAGGAGAAAATTTATGACAAAATAAGACATAGGGAGCACTACAAAATATAAAAAAAAATTTGATTATATTAAATTAAAAAGCTTTTGCACAAAGTCAATGCAACCAAGATTAGGAGGGAAGCAGAAAACTGGGAAAGAATTCTTACAGTAAGTATCTCTGATAAAGGCCTCATTTCTCAAGTACATAGAGAACTAAGTCAAAATTATAAGAATACAAGCCATTTCCCAATTGAGAAATGATCAAAGGATATGAATAGGAAGTTTTCAGATGGAGAAATCAAAGTTATCTATAATCATATGAAGCAGTGCTCTAAATCACTTTTGATTAGAAAAATGAAAATCCCAACCACTCCAAGGTACTATCTCACATTTATCAGATTGGCTAATATGACAAAAAAGGAAAATTATAAATGTTGGAGAGGATGTGGAAACATTGGTACACTGATGCACTTTTGGTAGAGTTGTGAACTAATCCAACTGTTCTGGAGAGTAATTTACAACTATGTCTCCAAAGGACAACCAAACTGTACATACCCTTTGATCCAACAATATGATTCCTAGGTCTGTATCCCAAAGAGATCATAAAAAAGGGAAAAGGACCCACATGAGCAAAAATATTTGTAGCAGCTTTTTGTGGTGGCAGAATATGGGAAATTGAGGGCATGCCCATCAATTAGGGAATGGCTGAACAAGTTGTGGTATGTGAATGTAATGGAAGTACAATAAGAAATGATGAGAAGGATGGTTTCAGAATGACGTGTAAGAACTGATTTAAAGTGAAATGAGCAGAACCAGGAAAGCATTGTACACAGTAAGAGCAACATTGTGTGATGATCAGCTATGAATGACTTAACTCTTCTCAGCAATACAATGATCCAAGACAATTATAAAAGACCCATGATGGAAAATGCTATCCACATCCAGATAAAGAACTGATGGACTCTGAATGCAGACTGAAGCATACTATTTTCACTTACTTTATGTTTTTTTCATGGTTTTTTTTCCCTTTTGGTCTGTTTCTTCTTTCACACCTGTGACTAATATGGACATATGTTTTATAGGATTGCACATACATAACCTATATCAAATTGCTTACTATTTTAGGAAGAAGGGAGGGGAAGGAGGGAGGGAGAAAAATCTGGAACTAAAATCTTGTAAAAATGAATGCTAAAAATTGTCTTTACATATAATTGGAAAAAAATAAAGTACTATATTTTAAAAATTAAAAACAAAGCACCATAGGCTCACTCAATGCCTCCCCTTCAACTCAGCCCTATGATTGGGGTGCTAATATCCATTAATAGGTATTCAAATTTTCACCTTGAGTTCCCATCTGATACATTCTCTTGAAACATACCAAACCAGCATGACATGATATCATCATTAAAAAGCACAAGTGAAAATAAGATAATGAGGTAAATGAGGAACATTCCATTAAATAGTCATACTTTTCCATTCCCATGTACCCTAGGGAAGTCTCAGCACACTGTTAAGCAGTCTGTACTTGCAACAAGAAAGTAGTATGGCTGAGGGCAGAGGTGTCAGACATGGGGCCTACAGTATTTCACAGTGGGCCTGAACTGAATGAAAATATAATTTGTAAATATTTAACAAAATAAACAAAAATATAAAACATAGATAATGTTGATACATGTTTTTCTAAGTCAATACATATCCTACAAGGATCCTCACGTACCCTTTGTCATTGCTATTCGGTCATTGTGACCCCACTTGGGGTTTTCTTGGCAAGGATATTGGAACACTTTGCTATTTCCTTCTCCAGATCATTTCACAAATGAGGAGACAGAGGCAAATAGGGGTGAAGTGACTTGCCCAGGGTCACCAGCTAATAAGTGTCGGAGGCCAGATTTGAACTCATGAAGATGAGTCTTCCTGATTCTAAGCCCAGTGCTCTATTCATTGTGCCACTTAGCTACCCTTACGTACCCTTCAATGATCTCCATTTCTATTTGAGTTTGACACCACTGACTTAGTGGACAGAAAGTAAGCCTCAGAGTCTAGAAGTTCAAGTTCCACCTTTGATATATATATTGGCTGTGTAACCTTGGGCAAGTCACTTAACCTCTCAGAGTCTTGGTAATTCTCTCAGATTATAAATTTCAGAACAGTTACTGAGTGCAATGGTAGAGGAAGTCTCTTCCCTGGGAGTACACCAATGAAATCAGACATGTGGGCCGAGTAACAAAGACAAACAAAAAACCAAAATTTGCAAGACAGTAGAAACGGCATAGATCAAGTCAATCACGGCAAGATATCGACATGGGAATGGGCACCACAGAGGATGTTCCTATTTCTTTTGGCACAAGATGTGAGGGACATCATAGAAAGTGATGCTGCTTCCCTTGAGGAAGTAAACCAGATTGCTCCTACAGTGAAGAACACAGATCCCATTTTTCTTCTTGTCACACCCCTGGCTAAACTCCTGCCTTCTCCAGCTGGGAGTGTCTTCTTTGGCCAGATTTTCCCCTATTGGTTTTCAAAGCACACTGTCTTTAGGTGGATAAAGTCTCTAAAGAAAACACTGATTCGGTACCTGGGACTGTGGTTGGTTGCGTGGATCTTTGCCCTCTCAATGAGTAATTACAAAATAAGGGTTAATATATCTAACCCACTAGGGGTTAACCATACTGGAATTTTGGAGAAAGCCCCAAACCCCTGATCAGTCAATAAATAGGAAGTGCCTGCCATATGACGGGCATTGCACTAACCGCTGGGAATATACGAGCCTCGCCATCTTGACAGTATTTGTTACTTTCCAGTGATGGCTTCTTTTAACTGTACGTAGTTAAGTAGTAGTGGCAGGGGAGATCCTAGCTGGCTTCTGCAAGCAGTGACTCCCTCTTAACAGCTGCTAATGCTGGCAGGGACTCTTGGCAGCTGCCCTCATCCACAATAGCTCTTGGTGGTGCTGGCTCCCAGCTGCTCTGGCAATCCCCAGGGTCTATACCTATTAACGACAGCAGTTCTCTGTAGCAATCCAGAGCTTCTCCTATGTTTCCCCCAGGGGTTCTCATCTTTGCCAGCAGTTCTAGATTTGTTAGAAGTATGATAGATGATTAATTGGACCCCTTTTTTTAATTGGACCCCTATTTTATTCCAATTAGCATTAATCAGTTTGATATGATTCCATAGCAGTGGTGATTATAAGTTCTGTACATGAAGCCCTAAAGCTGTGAACTGCAAATTGTAAGTTCACTTGCTTAATCATAGGAAGCTAATTAGAGGACCTCCACCCTTGTTTTTCCTTTTTATGGTGACCAAGCCCAGCATGGCAGAGGTGACTCAGTTACATGAAAAGTCTCCCAGCTATTTTTGTTGCCCTGCCGTTGCTTGTCATCCCTCTATTGCCCAACATGAGGAGATGACCATGAGCACTTGACCAACCAGTGGCCCTAGTTGCTTGCCTGTAGCCTGCTTTTCTACCAGCCCATGGGTGTGCTCACCAAGACCTCCTCAAAATTCAAGATAGGTCCATCAAGGTCTGCTCATTAGCCCATTTGTCAACCAATGGGATTCTGTATTTTGTGAAGACTAGGGGTGGGTAACCTGCAACCTCAAGGCCACATGTAGCCCTCTAGGGCCTCAAGTGTGGCCTTTTGTCTGAATCCAAACTTCACAGAACAAATCCCTTTAATAAAAGGATTTGTTCTATAAAAGTTAGACTCATCAAAAGGTCACACCCAAGGACCTAAAAGGCCACATGTGCCTTAGAGGCCCCAGGTTCCCTACCCCTGGTGTAGACCATTCTGAAGGACCAATGGCAAGGGCTATCAACCAATGAGATTTTGTATCCTCAGTTTGCTTCATCTGTATTGTCCATTTATCAAGTGCTATAAAATTAAGGCTAAAGGGCAGACTTTGAGAGACCTATCTCGACCTTTGAGGAGGTCCTGATGAGCACACCCATGGGCTTTTTTAAAAAAACAACTCTTTAAGGCAATTTATCCCTAGTCTTCCTTCTGGAGTCACATTCGAAAATAAGTCTGTGGAAAAGGTCAGGAAGAGCTGAGAACAAATGTCACTTCTGATCCAAAGCGACTGTGACCCTAGGAACTCAGGGACTCTCAATGCCTCAGGCAACTCCTTAAGACTGTAAGCTGGAAACTGGGGCAGGACCTGCTTTGGTGATAGAGTTTTCTTTCCCAGGAAGTGTTCCCTAGCCAATCAAATCACAGGCCTGCTTAGAAAGGACAGTGAAGCACAATGGAAAGACTCCTAGATTGGGAATCAGATGGTGGTCTGGGTTCACGTTCTAACCATGACACTTAATATCTGTGTGAGCTTGGGAAAGTAACTTATCTTCTCCAGGACTCAGATAATGAGAGGATTGACTACATGACCTCTAAGGTAAATTTTTGCTCCAATTTTTTTTTTAAAAGTACCAAAAAAGGGGGGGAAAAATCCATCACACCATCTTATGTTAGACTATAGCTGTATTTCTTGCTGGGCCCTGAAATGGCTCCCCTTCCCTCCCAATGGCAACCAAAAAACCTTCTAACAACAAATAAACAGAAAGACTTTTCCTTTCCTAAAAGGGAAAAATGGCTTGTAGAACACTTTACATATATCTCAGATAATTTATTGCATCAGACTTCCCTTTGATCACATGTCTTCTGAATCTTCATTGTCTGGGGTGTGAGGGAGGGGACAGTGTCCTCAGTACTGCCCAATCGTGATAAAAAGCATAACTCTTAGTTCCTCCTGGTCATGACTGAACTCTGGTATCCAGGCAACTTGGTGATTTTTCCCTAATTACTCTTCTCATGCTTTGCCTCACCAGGCACAGGATTCAAGCTTGTCTTAAAAGAACCCTGGATTACTCATATATGCCTGTATTTTAATCATCCATAAGAATGCCCCCAAAGTGAATGAATAATGCAAGAGGTTAAGTGACATGCCTAGAATCACAGGGGTAGTAAGAGAATGAAGGTAGGTATGAATTTACTTGTCCTGACAGGCTCAGTACTATCCATTGGGCCACCTAGCTGCCTCTTGAGCAAATAAATCAAATCAAATAATCATCAGCTGTTTTGGTTTGACTGATTTTTACCATTCCCTAATCCCCTCTCCACTCCACCCCTCCTCCCCCACTCCCAGCAAATCATTTTGTGTGTTAATAGGCTAATATGGGGGAGAACCATAGAACCGACTCACTGCGGGTAAAGAATGTATTTTGAGTCCAGCTACATTCTCATCATGATCTTAAGGAATTGTAGAAAAGCTCCCACTGTTATTTTATAAAGCCACAGTGAAAGAAGGACAGGAGCCATGGTTAGTATTCTCTGTATGTCGTTTTCCTCCCACACCAAAGCTGTGAATATTTGGTATGCACGTCACTAAACATGGAGGCCATATCTTAGTCATGAGCAAGGTGCTGAGTCGAAGGGAGCTTGTTTTCTCCCGAGTCTTTCCAATCCAGCCCTGGCAGGGGGAAGGGAGTGGGAAGGGCCCTGGTATCCTTTGAAAGGCCTACAAAAATGTCAAAATTGCTGACCTGTTTGAAAGTGCCAAGTTAACATGAACAGCAAAAGAGGAGAAACTGCTTTCTCCCAGCTCACATTTTCTATGGATTTTTCAAGCATGAAGCTCTTTAATAAGCCCTGGGCATGTAGGATTTCATTTCTCATAGATGAGACACTACCTCATTGACTACTTAGTACGGGCAGCTGCTCCTTGGTGGGGCTAATCAGCCTGGAAAGGTGAGCAGCCACTCCTCATGCAGTATCCAACTTGTTTTTAGAGAGTAGATGTAGTAGCAAAACTTTTTTTTTAATTATATGGGTGGCCACCCCTTTTCTTTAAGTCAACACACTTTCATATTTATGGGAGCATAGCTGGCTTGCTAGTAGACTACGGAATACTACCAGAGCTACAGCAATTGTGAAGAATGCTGCTGGATGAGATTTTAATGCTTTGGGGCTTGGCACTCGGGAAATACCAAATATTTTCCTTTTCTTCCCCTTTTTGTTCTCCTTCCTCTTCCTCTTTCCTTTTCTCCTCTTCCTCCTCCTCCTTCTCTCTCTCTGAAAAAAAAAACAGAACAGCATTCTCTATTTTATCCTGGATTGGACCAAATATGGAATTCGCAGATGAATTTATAAACCTCCGTGGACATACTCTTATTTTTTTTCAGAACTGGTTAGGTCAAGGTGGGCATTTGCATGTCAGGAACAGGAAGGACACACCAAGTTTGGTGCTAAATCAGCAGTTTTACAATCTGCCATGCGGGTTTGAAAAGGCAAGGACTTAAATGTCACTGTTGGGAATAACAGATCTTGCTCTGATTGCACACTAAGGCACACTGGCAGTGGAGAGAATCTTTTATTTATCCCTCAAGTCATATCTTTTCTCTGCTTGGATCGGCTGAAATAGCATTATGGGGCTGCCTCTGCTGTACACAGAAACTAGGGTTATTAAGAGCATCAGAGTTGGGTATGGTGTTACACACACCTGTGATCCCAACTATCAGAGAGGCTGAAGCTGGCAGACCTCTAGAGCTGCAGGGGGTTATGCTGAACTGAAGGGCGGCTAGGTGGTGCATTGGATAGAGCACTGGCCCTGGAGTCAGGAGGACCTGAGTTCAAATGTGACCTCAAACACTTACTAGCTGTGTGACCCTGAGCAGGGCACTTCACCCTGTTTTCTTCAGTTCCTCATCTGTAAAATAAGCTGGAGAGGGAAATGGCAAATCCCTCCACTGTTTTTGTCAAGAAAACCCCAAATGTGGGGGCAGCTAGGTGGCGCAGTGGATGGAGCACCAGCCCTGAAGTCAGGAGGACCTGAGTTCAAATTTGGCCTCAGACCAAACACTTGACACTTACTAGCTGTGTGACCCTGGGCAAGTCAGTTGCCTAAAAAATAAAAAAGAAAACCCCAAAAGGAATCATGAAGAGTCAGACACAACATAACAACAACGACAAATTCTGATCTGGTGTCTCAGCATCAATATGATGGGACCCCAGTAGCAGGGGACTAATAGGCTGCCTAAGAAGAGCTGAACTGACTCAAGTCAGAAACAGAGCATGTCAAAACTTCAGGGCCTGCAATGCACTCACTGCATTCTTATTTTAAAAAGAAAAAAAAGTACCGGAACCACAGCTCTAGCGTGGGGGTAAAGGGAACAAGCGTTTATGAAGGACCTACACTGTGTCAAGAACTGTGCAGAGCACTTTCTAAACATGATCTCGTTTGATCCTGACGATTACTCTGGGAGGTAAGTGCTGTTATTATCCCCATTTTACAAATGAGGAAGCTGAGGCTGCAAGAGGTTGTGACTTGCCCAGAGTCATACAGCCTCTTCTTGGGCAGCTTGCCATGGACAAGATTCTAATGTATATTTGTACAAAATATATAAAAAAATAATTCAAGGTAATGGGGGTGGGGAGAGTGGCAGTGGCCTTTGTGGGGATCAGGAAAAGCTTAATGGAGACCACGCCACTCAAGCTGAGTTATGAAGGACACAAGGAGTCTAAGATGTTGGGGTGAGGAATGAAAGAAAGGAGGGAGGAAGCAAATCTTTATTCAGTACCTATTACGTGCAGAAAGATAAGATGCACAGATTTAGAGATGTCTCCCCTGCAAATGTTCACGAGGACTATTTGTGCCTGACCCATGGTAGAGCCTTTGGAGTTCTTACTGGTCTGATCAGCCAACATAGTGATATCATGAAAGACAGTAGCCAACCAAACAATGATGTGCTAGGCATTGTACTATACACTTTACACATATCACCTCATTTGATCATCACAACAGCCCTGGAGATAAGGTACTCCCCCACTTATTCCCCCTCATATTTATTCTCCCCCATTTTACAGTTGAGGAAACTGAGGTTAAGTGAATTGCCCAGAGTCACACAGCTGTGAAGTGTCTGAGTACATTCTAGGCATGAGAAATAGCCAGCACATGGGTACATAGGCGAGAGCTGAAGTATTATATATTGACTAACAGTAAAAAGGTCAGTTTGACTGGACCAGAAGGGAAGTAAGGTACAGTAAGGCTGGAAACATAGATTGGGGCCAGGTTGCAAAAGGCTTTTACTTTCATTTGCTAGGATCCAAGAAAAAGAAGAGAGTTCTTTTCCTTCTGAAAACAACTGTTTGAAAGAAATGTTATAGGATCATGTAGCTCGAAGGGAAAAATTCAAAAATGAACAGAAAAGAGAAAACCAGCAAGAGCTAATAGTAGTTTAGATCAGCCTGTGCCTGAGATTGGTGGAGTGGGGTGGAGTCTCCCAAAATATTTAAATAAATTAGTGACTAGAAAAAAAATTCACTTAAAAGAAAAAGGAACATTTGTATCTGATCAGAATTTCTGGAATCATGAAGAATTGTTTTCTAGAATTCAAGTCTTCTTCACTTTCAAAAGGCTGCAAGTGACAGTTGCTGCATGACCCCTATCCCAGAAACCCTTGTCCTGACCTTTCATTCTATGATAATAACTAGGCAGATAGATAGACTCTTCTTGTGTGCTGTCTATCTTCCAAGATCACCTGAATTCTAGTGGCATAGAAGTCATTTTATATAGTGCAGGTGGGAGTTCACTCAAGCATTTCTGTTTATTTTTGATAGATTTTCTGCAGCAGGTGAGATTGTCGGACAGGTTTGTAAAAGATATAGGAAAGAGAACAGGATATTATTTTAGTTCAACGACCAAGCAGACAGACTCTTTTAAAAGGAATGTATAATATTGATGATGGCTGAATAACAAGCTTGGAATAAAGTTACCTAGTGACAGTAGGAGAGACTCAATGACCACCAAGTTTTCATTAATTTCATTAAAATTCCATAGGTCAATGGGAATTCATTAGGTTATAAAAAATAATTGAATAAAGGACCTGCATCCGCCTCTAACCCAGAGCTCGAGATCTCACCTTGGAATTCTGGACTTTGGATGAGTAAGCATTCATCTTATCTTGCCTGAATGGAACCCCACTACCTACTTCCCAGTCATCTTCAATCCCTTCTGCTATGGGCTTATCCCTAACTTCCTCAAGCCAGCTGTCCAACTCCATCTCTGAGAACAGTTATCAAATTGACACTACTATTCCTAAAAAAGGATTTATTTATCATTTGCCATATGTCCCTCCACCATCTCCTCTGACATATTTGTCCAAAATTACAATAATGGTAATAATAATAAGTGATAGCTAACATTTATATAGAGCTTACTGTGTGTCAAGAACTATGCTAAGTGCTTATGATTATTATCTCATTTGATTTTCACAACAACCCCAGGAGGTAGACACTATTATTATCCCCATTTTTACAAATAAGGAAACTGAGGCAAAGGACACTTAAATGATTTGCCCAGAGTCACACAGCTAGTGTCTGAGGTAGAATTTAAATTTGGGTCTTTCTGATTCCAGACCCAGAGTTCTATTCACTGTACTGACCTGGCCATCACTCTACTATCTGTGTCGTTAAGAATCCCCTATTACAAGGGTTCTTAAAGTGGGGTAAAAAACAAAAACAAACCAAAAAAACCTTGTTTTAAAAATATTGTGATAACTACATTTCAATATAATTAGGTTCTTTTGTAACCTTATATTTTTTATATTATGCATTTGAGAGTTACTCTGAAAAGGGGTGCATAGACTTCATCAAACTGCCCCAAAATGTTCATGACACAAAAAAGGGTAAGAACACCTTCACTGTTAGAATGAGAGTTCCCTGAAGGCAGGGACTATTTTGTTTGTATCTGTATCCCTGGCCTTTACAACAGACCCAGGCACACAGTAAGCACCTCATAAACGCTCATTTATTCCTTCACTTAAAATTCACTGAATTTCGTGGTGTTAAAAGGCTAACTTTAAATTAAATATGTTAATTCAATTGGAGACACCTTTCTTTTTGCTATACAATATAGACATGCCCATGAAGATAGTAAAAACCTGTTTCTGATAGAGCAAAGAGATACTATTTAGAAACTTGTTGATTTTTTCACATAAAGGTTCATTTGGTTTTACACTAATCTTGGAAGCAGCCATTTTCTTAAAAAGTTTTATTTGTTGCACACTAGGAGATGCCTGGATTTATGGATCCTGGTGGACTGCTTGCTCTTTTAGTGATTCCCGTGGAGTTCTGTAGGAGATGAATTAGTTGGCTAGGTCAGGAATTTCAAACCTGTCTCCTGCCCCTTCATCTCACCAAGAATCCTACCTCATCAAACTATTTCTTCAGATTAAATATACAACCAGATTCACACTTCTTTTTAAGAAGAAAAAGATATCAGGCAGAAAAGATGAGCTCTCTAATCTTTGAACAAATGTAATAAGTTTGTGATTATAAGGTGTCCTCAAGGACATCTGGATTCTACCTGTCAGTCTACCAGTCACCATGTGCCAGGCACTGTGCTAATCACTGAGGACATAAAGACATAAAAGACAAAAGACACAAAGACAGTCTCTACTTTCAAGGCGTTCACAGCCTAAAGAGGTAGACAATACCATGTAACTATGTCCAAACAACATATATACATGCCTCTTACTTCAGAAGGATGCTGTGATTAAAATACTCTGAGGTTTCATCTTCCTTTATACAGTTATCCATTCCACATTGTGATTTTCCCCATCGCGGTTTCGATGTATCATGGGTTGGCATAAAAAATTAAATGGGAATTTTGGGGGAGTTTGAGGGAAGCCACAGATGACACACAAAGCTCCAGCAGACAACACAGAAAAAGTTTAGAAACTCAGAAATGCATAAAATGTATGTATAGTATTGTATAATATAGTGTATGACCAAATACACCAAATTTTACAAGGTCCCATAAACACCCCATAAAAAAAAAGAAACAAAATTCAGACTTCTTCTCTGGTACGTAGGGAAGGCCAAAAAATTTTACCCTGATTTTCCAGATTCTGAGAGTGTTGCAGCCCTAGCCCCCATGATGTGGAAGGAATAAGTATGTATGCACATTATTTGAGCCTCACAACCACACTATGAGGTTTTGCTAGCATTTTACAGAAGGGAAAAGTATGACTCGGGAAGTTTTAGTGACTTGGCCATGGTCATACCACCTAGTATCAGGAGGTATTTGAACTCAGCCCCTCTGACTCCAAGTCCATATTGCTTCTTCTTCAACCTTAAGGTACTAGACAAGTATGAGCCAATTTTTGTGCTGGCTTATAGGTGTCTATGTACAATCATTTGTCTTTTAAAGAAATAGCCATAATTGCAGAATTCCCCTATATTAAAACTAATTTCAATTATGTAATCTACATTTTTGTCTATATGATCTACTCTTTAAAAATTTTTAATTAAATTAAATAATTCCAACTGGTAAAATGGCAATGGTACAAGGAAATTCAGTCAACAGAGTCACTTATATCCAAATGTATAACATAGCCTAGAAGTTCCTAAGTTCAATTAAAAAATTCTTATTGGTTCTGGAGTTTCTTGATTAACCAAGATGAATGGTATCATTTGGTAAGCACCATAATATATAATTTCTACAAGTTAAGTTTAAATATCCAGCTTCTGCTAACCTTAGATTTCTAAAGTCTCCAGAGGGAATTCTGAAATACAGAGGTCCAGTGAAGGTCAATACTTGATAACAGATTTTGGCAGAATCCATTAACTGTAATTTTCATCAGAAGGACAGACCATCTTCATATTCCAGTTTCATATCCATTGTGTTTGTTCTTTTCTAGTTTAACAGAAAATATTTTCATGAAGTTATTGTTTTTTTTTAACTGTGTTTATCTTCTTGATTATGGCTTCCCTAGATAAGAGATAGAGACCTTAGAAAATGTCATTCATTCTTTCCTGCTTAGATGACAAAGGCCTTATCCACTTTAAGAGATTTTCAGCATCTATGGCAAGGTTCGACCTATAATAATGGCACTGCTTTGTATACACATTATCCAAGATCTAGAAAGCAACATCTCCTTGTGACAAACTGCTCAGAACATACACTGTGATGTGATACCTCTCCATCACATGGCTTTCTTACAAAATGAGCAAAATCGAATTTGACTTTAGATCTCGTTTGAAGCCTTTCCTTTCATTGCTTTGAGTGTGTGTGTCAGGATGAGCATTTTAAATGGCTTTCATCATGCTCTATGTCCAGATATTATGTCTCTTGTTCATTTTGTCAAAATGACTGAGATATGCAGCTGTCATCCCCATTCCTTCTCATGTTCTCTTTTCCCTTTTTTGTCTACAAGGTAGCAGCAAATCCTGAACTAACCTCCGAAAATCTCATCTGTTCAAAAGGGTATAACTAATACATCAGGAAGAGTGTGAGATGAAAAATCTTCTAATGTATAAGGAAGAGAATTCATGGCCTATTTGTTCTTATAATTTTTCCTTATTATTTCTTAATTTCAAGGTCACACACACACACACGCACACACAGAGCTAGCTACCAAATTGCATTATTCTGCATGCTATAGATGTGGATTTCTTCTTCAACCTTGTAAATTTTGCTTTGCTTCTTATTCCTGTATCTATTTTCTGCGGCTTCTTTACCTTTTTATATTTTTACTGGTTTTGATTCATTGCACAGTCCTAAATATATGAAAGCAGGACATATAAGAATACCTTGATACATTGGGAGAAGCTATGACAGATATAACAATAATATTAAATTCTGGGATGATGATTAACTAAAAAAAAAAATGAAAGAAGACTAAGATAGTAAGTAATTTGACCAGGACCTCCAAGTGAGCTGATTCTTATTAGGGCTCATGTCTAGAACCTTTGTGAAAAGTAGGTCTGAGCCCAGTGGTCCAGCCATTCACCTTCTCTGGGCCTCAGTAAGGGGTGGGGTGTAAGCTCTGTGGGATCCTTTTGGCTCCTTCCATTGGTAAATTTCCTGATTTACTTCCTGTCCCGGGTGGGCTTCTGTTCTCCCTGTCTCTACCATGTCTGAGGCCCCTGAATGGACCCTCTGTTGTGCTATAACATAAAGAAAAAGAAATCCACTTGACATTTCTTGTTCAGAGGGTGCTATTTGAGTAGAGTGTGTCAGATGGCATGAGGAGTCCACTAACCAACTGTTCTCTAACCAACTTGTTAAGTGGGGACATGGTGAGGGGAAGGAATTGGACCCAGCTGGAAGGGGAGTTCCTCCTGACAGGTCTAATGGAAGTTTCTTATGTCATAGTGTTTAAGCACTGTGTGGCCAGGCTGGCAAACCAGGGAGGTCTGTATAAAAGCCTTCATCTCTGGAAGAATAATTGAGCAATTGCCAATATTCTTGTCCCACCTCCTGAGAGGCCAGGGATGGCATGTGGAGTACATGGCAAAATGGGGGTTTCCATCAAAGGGCCGAATACACTAATGCATGTGAGCTCCCCAAAATCACTGCCCAGGGAAACACTGTCTGTGGCTTGTCTGAGGACTGAAGATCCTCAAGGTCATCGAGGCATACAGAGAAGCAGGACTTGGCAGGCAGCAGAGACAGGAACAAGGCTGGGTACAGACCAAAGAAGCATCACCAATAAGCTTGCGCCTAGAAGAAGGGCATGTGTGGCCAGAAGAGCCAGTCCTGGGGCACCAGGGATGGCAGGAAGCTGGACCAGCCATTAGATGCATCTGATTCAACTCTTCAGTGTGCACCCATCCCCTTCAACCACAAAGATCATAGTCCTCTAGGAATGAAGAACTGGCCATCAGAACTCATTGTGGAAGAAAAGTTCATTGGGGATGAAGAGAGAGAATTCCAGGCATGGGGGATAAGCAGTAAACATGCCCAGAGTCAGGAGATGGAGTGTTTGATATCCCTCCATTGAAGAGTGTGTGGGAAGGGGGAAAGGAGTACAAGGCATAAAACTTGAAAGGCAGAGAGGCCAGGTTATGAAGGGCCTTGAATGCCAAACTGAAGATTTTGTGTGGGATCCTGGAGGTGATGGGGAGCCACTGGCTCCCTTGAGTAAAGAGAAGAGTGATGTGGTTAAAGCTGAGCTGATCAGATTGCTTTGGCAGCTGAGCATTGAATGGATCACAGTGGGGAAAGATCAGGAAGACCAGTCACTGGATTGTAGCAGTGGTCCAGGTGTGTGAAGTGAAGCATGGTTGCAGTGTCAGAGGAGAGAAGGGAGCAATGGGATATGGGGGCAGAGAGAAAGAGTAAGGAAGCAACGATGATGACACCTAGTAATGAGCCTGGATGGTTGGAAGGATGGTGGTACCCTGGACAGAGGTGGGAAAGTTTGGAAGGGAGTGGGGCCGGGAAGATAGTGAGTTTAGTTTTGGAAATGTTGAATTTCTGTGTCTGAAGGATGTCAGGTTCAAGATATCTGACAGACAGTTGGAGATGTGAGTGGTCAGGACTGGAGAAGTAGATCTAAGAATCCTGTGCAGAGAGGAGATCATCGAATCCATGGGAACTGGTGAGATCACCCGGTAAAATAATAGAGAGGAAAGACAACAGGCCAGGACAAAACCTTGGGGGATGCCCATCTACATAAGGAGCCAGTAAAGGAGACTGGGAAAGAGTGATCAGACAGGTGGGAGGGGAACTAGGAGACAGCAGGCTCATGAACAACTAGAAAGGAGAGAGTATCAGGGAAAAGAGAGTGACCAAATGTGTCTTCAGAGAGATCAAGAAGGATGAGGAACATCCCTTGGATTTGGTCATTGACAGGGTCATTGGCAACACTGGAAAGAACAGTTTTGGGGGAATGATGAGGTCTAGAACCACACTGAGGAGTTCAGAAGAGAAGGAAATGGAAGCCTTAGCAATTTGACCACCAAGGCGAAGAAAGACATGGAAGGGAGCCAGGGGGAGCATGAGGGTCAAGTGAGGCCTTCTTGCTGATGGGGGGTGGTATGGGCATGTTTGTAGGCAGTAGAGAAGCATCCAGGACACAAGAGGATATCAGCGATCTGAGGGAGAGTGGGGAGGACAGGGGGAGATCTGCTGGAGAGGCAGGATGAAATAGGATCAGTTGTGCATATGGAGAGTTTGTGCTTGGAGATGAGAAGGGCCACCTCTTCGTGGGCCACAGGGGTGAAGGTGGAGAAGGTGGCAGAACTCCTCTGTGAGATGTTAGCTAGCAAGGAAAGGAGGAGAGCAGCTCTCAGTGAATGGCCACATTTTTCAGTGAAATCAAAGGCAAGGTTCTCAGCTGACAAGCAGAAGCTGTGGTGATCCCTGGCTTCCACAAGAGCTAAAGCCTTCTCTGCTCCTTGGACAGGATTGCCAGACTAGTGGAGCAAGATCACACCTCTAGCCTGCAGGGAGACACTTGGTCAAGTCACTCACAATATCTCTGTGACAAAATGGTTAGGCTTGTACTGGAACCACAGCCAGCTGATTGACTCAGAACTGATCCAAGAGGAGGACTCTCAGCATGCTGAGTAAAAAGTGATTGTCCACTGACCCTCATCCACCCTACCCAGCAAGCCTGCAGGCATCACCTGCTAGGTTGATGCTGCTCCATGCTCAGTGCTCCAGGTACAGAGACAAAACTGTCCCTGCTTCTAGGAAACATCTGTTCTGTGACCTCTGGGGAAATGCCACAGGGCCCTGCAGTGAGGCTGGTTCTGTCCAATAATTTTAGCAATGGAAGCCATCTTCAAGGTGTAGTGAAGTTGGGAGGACCAGCTGGGGAGTGGGCTTAGGTTTGTTGGGCTTGGCTCTAGCTGGGGCAGGTGAAGGAGCCCTGTTTGGGCAATTTTCTGCTCAATATGAGAGAAAACTTCTTCACTATTAGAACTATTCAACATGGAGTTGGCTAACTTGAAAAGTAATGAGCTCCCTGTTTCTGGGATCTTAGAGCCAAGGCTGGGCAACCATTTATATGTATGTTAGGGTGAGGAATCCTGACATGGTAAGGGTTGAGCCAGATGGCCACTGGGATTCCCTCTTCCCCTTTGGACTTTCTAGGGCTCCAGGAGTCTGACCACAAATAGGAAGCATTTCAGGGTTATGCCCAGACATCTCAGTCCTGTCTCTGAAGCAAAGTTGGTTCCTCCTTGTGCTCGGCCTCCTTCCCTTGCTATCCAGCAATAGCCTGCCTTCTCTTTGGGTGTGCTAAGCTTTAGAATCTAAACCGCTGCTTAGGTTCGCATCTCCAGAGAAATGAAGGGCCCATACCGGCCAAGTGGAGCATCTAGTCACTCCCAGTCACCTCATGTCTCTTGCTGGCCCTGATATGGCTGAGCAGCTCTTGTGGTATTCGTTGCTCTATCATGTCACAAGCGATGCTTTTGGGATGGAGGCAGGACTGTCTCTGAGCCACTCTGGCCTCTGCCTCTTTCCTCTTGTTGTCACGAGTCTGCTGGCCCTGGCCTAAGCCTCGAGTCCTCACTTTGCTCTGTCTCAACCAGGGCCATCCTATCTTGGCCATATTGAGGACAGACAGCCACCAGACAACTGTGGTCATTCCCCTCATTCATTGTTGGAAGCCTTAGCTGAATAAGGCCTGGGGGAATCCCTCTGGGTGCCCCTCAGTAGCTGGGTCACTTCACATGTACCCATTCCCGTTAGGGAATGGCTCGACTATTTCCTTTGTGCCCAGGGCCCTGCCTGCGTGAATCTGCTGATTTCCAGGAAACTCCCTGGAAAAGAGCAGGACTTGTCCCATTCATCACCTCCTCTGCAGTAGGGACAGGATTTGGGGACAGAGAATGTCAAGATGGCAGCTGTCCAAAGGCTTCAGCAGCCCGGAGTCCAAATGAAAGAGCTCAGATTCTGCACAGATCACTTGGGAGCAGCTAAGCAAGCTTTCACGGTCCAAACCTTCCCCCTTCACTGAGAAGACTCACAGCATTCCTGATGTTCATTCCATTGATTCTGTCATTTCTGCTTTACTTCTCTCCTTCCCGATGAGCTCTGAGCTCCAAAATTGAGTAATTGTAAATTGAGTAGTAGTAATTATAGTAAATTGAGATTAAAGCAATTTCCATCAATGACTACAAAAAAAAAAGTAGGTCTGAATTCTAGTAGTTGAGGGGAAGATGAACGGATATGGGAGGGACAGCAAGGGTGACTGACAGGAAGTAAGGTAGCATTTGCCTACATTAAGGGAGCTCTCAACTAGGATCAGGAGATCATAGATGTAGCGTCAGAAAGGATCTTAGGATCCAACCCTCTCCTTTTACAGATAAGGAAACTGAAGCCAACAGAGGTTGCATGACTTGCCCAAGGTCACAAGGTAGCAGTTGGCAGAATCAGGAAGAGTTAGGTTTGAATTCTAATTCAGATATTTATTAGCTATGTGACTTCAGTAAATTGAGACTCAAACACATGGCGTCTGAGTTCAGCTAGAGGGCTCATTCCATTGTACCAACTGAACTTCTTGTTCATTTGTTTCCATTGTGTCCGACTCTTTGTGACCTCATTTGGAATTTTCCTGGCAAAGATACTGGAGTGGTTTGCCATTTTTCTTCTCCAGCTCATTTTACAGATGAGGAAACTGAGATGAAGAAGCCTAACTGACTTACCCAGTGTCACACAGCTAGTAAGTAAGTGTCTGAGGGCAGATTTGAACTCAGGAAGATGAGTCTTCCTAACATCAGGCCCTCTAACCACTGCATCACCTAGCTGCCCCTTGTACCAATTACCTTGTCCCATTGGATTTAATTACTTAACATGTTCTTAGAGTTACTCATGGCTGAGATTTCAAAATTCTCCACCAAGTGAATGAGTATCTGGAGTCTTAGGGTAAGAGATCTAGAGCTGGAAAAGACATTAGCAGCCATCTAGTTTATCTTCTCATGTTATAGATGAAGAAACCAAGGCTCAGAGAGGTCAAGTGATTTGACCAAAATTACAAGGTAGTAAATGACAGAGGTAGGATCCAAATTTAGGTCAGCAATGTTAATCACTATACCAGGGGTGGGGAACCTGTGGCCTTGAGGACACATATGGCCCTCTACATCTGTAAGTGTGGCCCTTTAGGACCTAGAGGGCCAGTTCTGCAAAGTTTGGATTCAGCCAAAGGGCTGCACTTACAGACCTAGAGGGCCAGTTCTGTGAAGTTTGGATTCAGCCAAAGGGCTGTACTTACAGACCTAGAGGGCCAGTTCTGTGAAGTTTAGATTCAGCCAAAGGGCCGCACTTCAGGACCTAGAGGACCTCATGTGGCTTTAAGGCCACAGGTTCCCCACCCCTGCACTATACCAAATAATCATTGGCAATCGTCTTTTAGCTCTAACTTTCAAACCAGTAGTGCATTCATTTGTCTTCAATCCAAATGACATGGATAATATGCATCCTTCCCAAAAGAAATAGCCCACGTGTAAATGCACTACATGTAAATCAAGTTTTCATCCAAGATGGTCTGGTGCTTGAAATTCCAAAGGGGAGAAAAAGCTTCTGTGTTGAGAAAAGGAACCCAAATTATGTTTCATTACCCATCAACATTTTCTGTTGCTTTTCTGAGTGTTAAATTTAGTCATCAAAGAGGAGGGTTCCTGGCAAAGGAAGTTTTCCTGAATGAAGGTGAGATCACATGTCTATTTAACCAGGTGCTCTCTGGCACCATATGGCGTGGCTTCCTATAAGAGCCAATGTTTTTGTGAGCATCAATAATGTGTGTCTTGAAGCTTCACAGAGTCCTGTTGAAGCTAGTGATTTTCCCATCAGGCTTCTTCACTTTGTGACTGTTTTCAGATGTGGTCAAGTTACATTCAGTAAAATCTAACAATTAGTGAATTACAGCAGAGTGAAAAAACAAGAGGCATCCATCATTTCTATATATCCCAGATCTATTGTGATCTTATTTGGAGGCCTATGTTTAATATTTCCTTCTCTATCCCTAAGCTCATCTCTCTTCCATTCTCTCTACCGTTTATACTCATGGAAGCCAATTAGATCAAACCCTTCACCCTAGAAGGGGAAGAGTACAGTGATTTCTGAATATTCATGAATGCAGATCCTAATTCCAAAGGAATTCTCAAAAGCAGGTGGAGTTTGCTCACCCTATTTCAGAGAATCCAATTCCCTTTATCTACCCCTAACATTTGTGTCCTGGTTCAGACCTTGGGCTGCCTGTCCTGGGTTGATTTCATGGGATTCAGCTACTTTCCCATCCGAGTGACCTCATTTCCCTGTCTCAGGTCAAAGTGCAGATTGGGGATAGCAGTCACAGATGCTGAGAATACATATTATACTCTTTTTGTTTGAGGAAGTAGGTCTACTAGATCATTCATATACCATCAATAAAGCCTGTAGATAGATCAATTTAGTTTGACACTTTGTCTATGTTGTTTAATGTCCCCAAACCTCACTGGACCACATAGAGTGCTAAGCTATCAGGGAAGCAGTTTTATATGTATTTATTCCCAAGTGGCCAGATGCATTCATTTTTCTCTGTAATTCTTACCTGTAACATTGATATAATATTAACTGACTCACAGTTTGGACAAATACCTCAAAAAATATTTGTGAAGAAGGATGTAAAAATATAAAGGTTGAATTATAGTAGAATAATGCACATTTGTGGACTACCTACTCTACCAGACAAAGTGTTTGGTGCTGAGAATACAAAGACATAGATGAAACAAACTCCATCCCCAAAGAGCTCATGTTCTACTGGTGAGAGACAATATGTACAATATCACTAATTAAATTAAACAATCTTAATAAAGATATGCTGTTTCAAACACAAGTAGATATTGAATGAAGCAGGGAATTTATCCATTTTGTGTTGCCCTTAATGTCAAATTTTCAGGTTGGAATATGTTAAGGAGAGGATGTATAGTGAAATAACATTGAATTCAAAAAAAGCTGGGTCTGAATCTCAGCTTTACTACTCACTGTAACTTCCCTCAGCCTCAGTTTTCTCATCTGTAAAATGGGGATAATAATGGCATCTATGTCAAAGAGTTGTGAGAATGAAATGAGATAATGTTCATAAAGTGCTTTATGAACCTTAAAGAGCTACATAAATACCAACTATTGTTGCCAAGTGTTACTAGAGTATGAGAACATTCAGTGGGTTGCCTGGTATCTCCTTCTTGATCAAAAGTTTTGAATTCATTCTACCACTGAATTTTCCCCATAGAACACTCCCAATGCGATAACAAAAGTCATTTGGGAAAAAAGGCTCTGCCTTGCCAACATTTGCTTTGCTGGCAATTTGAATGAAATGCAACTGTGCTGTAAGCAGAAGGATTAACTCTTCCTCCAGGTCATTTGGAGGCAGATTAAATACCTTGAGTATTTATTACCCATTTGCTTCCTCCCTCCAATTCCAGTCTTTGGCTAAATCCTAGTGGTTTTTCCCACTGTCTGAAACCATTTCCTACCACCCACTCATCCCTTCCTCTTACTCATTCACTCTAATAGAGATGGATAGGATAAGTATAATGTTTAGATTATCGGCTCCCTCCCCTTTCCTCTACCACCAATTTTCTATGCCACCACTTCCTTCTTAATTAGAAAGCCTCACATCCTTAATTAGCAAGAATTTACTCTAACAACAAGAAAATAGGGAAGCATGTATACACTATAACATAAGCTATCTTAGTCCTTAGCTCATTCTTTAATGGGGAAAAAATACAGCCTATCTGCCAAGAATTCTGTCTTCTTTTCTTCTTCTCATCTTCTACTATGTCTTCCTATAGTCTAGCCTCTAATGAAGAAGTGGGTCTTTTCCACAACAAGGCCAACCTCTTTATGTGTACCTTTGACCTCATCCTCTCTGTTCTACTGCAGCAGATTGTCCCTACTATCATTCCTTCATCTCTCTCTAATCTTCAAGCTTTCCCTCTATTGTTTCCTTTCCTGCTTCCTACCACATGCCAGTTTCTCCCATCCTTAAAAAATCCTCATCATCTCCCCTAAACACCATCCCATATGTCTCTTCACATTCTTGAAAATGCTTTTTGTATTGGATACCATAACACTCACTCTCTTTTTCCTTTTGTAATCTGGCTTCTGACCCCATCATTCAACTGAAATTGTTCTCTTCGAAGTTACCAGTCTACCAAATCTAATACATTCTTCTCTACCCCCATCGTCCTTGACCTTCCTTGCTACATTTGAAGCTATTGACCAAACTCTCCCAGACAGCCTCTCTTTCCCCTGTTTTAAGGTTCTTTTCTCTTGTTTCTCTTGCTACTTGCCTGACCACTTCTTTATTTTATTTTTAATTTATGAAATAAAACAAGAATTTCCATAACATGGTAGAATAAAAAAAGATGATTACACATGAAATTGCAAATCTGTTATGTACAACTAGCCATTCCTTTTAAATATATAATAAAGTTATTATGTAACTTTCTTTTTTTCTCCTTCTTCTCCCTCCACCCTAGATATAGTTACCATTGACACAAATATGTATATATGTAAACTCATTCTATACATACTTCTATTTATCAATTCTTTCTCTAGATGCAGATAACATCTTCCTTCATAGGTCTGCTTTTTTCTTTTTTAAAATAAATTTATTATTTCTTTGTTTTTAACATTCATTTTTAAAAAAAATTTTGAGTCCTGAATATTCTTCTTCCCTCTTGTCCCTCCCCAACCCAGCCAGGAAATGTGACATCAATTACACATGTGAAATCATGCATAACATATTTCCATATTAGCCATTTTGAAAAAAAATCAAGAAAGATAGTGAAAAAATTATGCTTTGTCAGCAATCATATTCTATCAGTTCTATTTCACAGTCACTCACGGTTGATCATTGTATGCTATTGTTGTTACTCTGCACAATGTTCTCTTGGTTCTGCTCACTTCACTCAGCATCAGCTCATTCATACAAGTCTTTCCAGGTTTTTCTGAAATCACCCTGCTTGTCATTTCTTATAGCACCATAGTATTCCATCACAATCATATACCACAGTTTGTTTTTTTGCCACCACAAAAAGAGCTGCTATAAATATTTTCATACAAAGAGGTCCCTTTCCTTTTCCTTTGATCTCTTTGGGGTATAGACCTAGTAATAGGCTAGTAGCACTAGCCCTTTGGGCATAGTTCCAAACTGTTCTCCAGGATGGTTGGACCAGTTCACAACTCCACCAAAAGTGCATTAGTGTCCCATTTTTTTCCATATCCTTTCCAACATTTGTCATTTTCCTTTTCTGTTATGTTTACCAATCTGATACATGTAAGGTGCTACCTCAGAATTGTTTTAATTTGCATTTCTCTAATCAATAGTGATATAGGGCATTTTTTTTCATATGACTATAGATAGCTTTGATTTCTTCTTCTGAAAACTACCTGTTCATATCCTTTGACCATTTATCAATTGGAAAATGACTTGTATTTTTATGAATTTGACCCAGTTCTTACTGTATTTGAGAAAAGAGGCCTTTATCAGAGAAATTTGCTGTAAAAATTTTTCACCCCAGTTTCCTGCTTTCTAATCTTGGTTGCATTGGTTTTGTTCGTGCAAAATCTTTTAAATTTAATGTAGTTAGAACTACCCATTTTACTTCCTATGATTCCCTCTATCTTTAATCATAAATTCTTCCTTTATCAATAGATCTGACAGTTACATTTTTCCATGCTTCCCTAATTTGCTTATGATATCACTTTTTATGTTTAAATCATGTACTTATTTTGACCTTATCTTGGTATAACCTGTGAGATATTGGTCTATACCTACCTGGTTTCTGCCAGTTTTCCCAGCATTTTTTGTCAAATAGTGAATTCTTGTCCCAAAAGCTTGGATCTCTGGGATAATCAAACACTAGATTACTGTGGTTATTTACTACTCTGATTTCTGTACCTAATCTATTTTACTTATTTATCACTCTATTTCTTGACCAGTTCCAGATTTTTTCCCTGATTATCACTTTGTAATATAGTTTGAAATCTGGTACTGCTAGGCCACCTTCCTTCACATTTTTTTTCCCACTGATTCCCTTCCAGATGAATTTTGTTATTATTTTTTTCTAGCTCTATAAAATAATTTTTGGCTGTTCAATTAGTATTACACTGAATAAATAAATTAATTTAGGTAGAAATTAGGTCCACTTCTTTATTAGTCTCCTTTGCTAATTCATCTATGTCATTCTCAGTAATTGTAGTTGTACTTCATGGCTGTTCTGGCTTCCTTTCCTTTGCTATCTACAGTCTCTTTCAGGTGACCTCATCAGCTCCCTTAAGTTCAATGATCATATCTCTATGCAGATGACTTCCACATCCAATATCTAGCTTTAGACTTTTTCCTGAGCTTTAGACCCACAGGATCACCTGCCTAGACAATATTTCCAACTTGATTTCTTGTAGGTGTCACAAATTGAACTCATTATCTTTCCTTCTAAGATCTCTCCCTTCCAGGCTTCCTTATTACTGGCAAGGGTACTACTATCCTTTTAATCTCCTAGGCTCAAAACTTTGGCATTATCTTTGACTATGCACTCATAATCTCCTCACATAACAAATCAATTAACAAATCTTTTCATTTTTATCTCCATGTAGTCTCATGTGTACCTTCATCTCTACTCACACATCCACAAATCTGGTTCAGGCCTTCATCACCTCTTGATCAGACTACTGCAATAGCCTCTGGTTTTTTTTTAAGTCTCACTGCCTCAAGTCTGCTTCAAACCATCCTCAACACATTTGCCCAAGTCATTCTCTTAAGTTACAGCTCTGACCATGTCACCATCCACCTCAACCAGCCCCAAAGGCTACCTATTGCCTCTAGGATCAAATGTAAATTTTTCTTTTTGCTATTTAAAGCTCTTTACAACCTGGCCCATTCCTACCTTTATAATCTTTTATGCTTTCTTCTTCACACTCAGTGTTCCAGATATGCTGACTTACTTGGCTTTTCTGCATAGACAAGACTGCCTCTATTCCTTTTTCCTGGCAATACCCCCAATCCCTGGAAGGTTGTTCCTGCTCACCTCTGCTTCCTGGAATCTCCAATTTCTTTCAAGACTCAAATAAATCTCCCTCTTTACAAAGCCTATCCTGGTCCCTGTCCATCTGACCCCTCACCTTCTGCTAGGGCAGCTTTGTCTAAATCCAAACTACCTTATATTCACTTTGTATATCCAAGGTCTCCCACAAGTCTTAGTGCAGTTTTAAGATTTTTTTTGGAGGGGGGAGGACATCCTTGTATTCTGTATCTACTCATATGAACACATTATCTCCCTCTTTAGAATTTAAGAAGGCAGTTTCTGTCGTTGTATTTCCAGAGTATAACCCATAGTAATGGCTTGATAAATGCTTGTTAATTAATTGAAATGGGCTTTCTTCTTAGAAGTTCTCCTTTATTAAAATAAGTTACTGCAAATACAAAATACCATGACAATCAGAAACTTATTTGAAGAGATGAGACCGTCATCAAAGTCACCTTTGAAAATGGAAAATGAAAATAAGAGGGACATCCACAGGTGAAATTTTGAAAGCATTTTATGTATGTTATCTCATTTGAGCCTTGCAACACCTCTGTGAGTCAAATGCCCTTTCTCTGAGACTCAGAGAACTTAAGTGAAGTACTGGGATCATAGCTAAGAAGTATCTGAATCAGGATCCAAATCCACCTCTTTATTACTCCAAGTCTAGCACTCTGTAATTTTCTACATTATAAAGGCAATTGCCTTCATGATTTGGGAAGGGGGAGGCTCTATTGTTGAAGGAACGAACCAAGAATTTTTTAAGTACCTACTATGTGACAGGCACTAGGCTAAGCACATTATAACTATTATCTCATTTTATTCTCACAACAATACTAGAACATAAGTGCTATTTTTCTCCCTATTTTATAGATGAGGAAACTGAGGAACACAGAGGTTTAATGACTTGTCCAGAGTCACACAGCTAGTAAGAGTCAGTGGCCAGGTCAGAACTCAGATCTCCCTAATTTCAGCACCAGTACTCTATCCACTGTTCTATTCAAATGCCTTCCCTGAAACTGGATTCCTTCCCTGAAGCAATAAGTGAACCTTTCCTCTCATATGGTAGGCATCCACACCCCATTTGGGAACAGATCCAAACTTTAACATAAACTTCACAATCAAGAAATAAAGTGGGAAAATGAGCAAAGAGTAAAAAATAATCTGACTATAAAAAGCTACTATGGTGACAGGGAAGATCAAGGCACAAACTCAGAAGAAAACAATGATGTTAAAAGAACTATAAGCAAAGCCTCAAAGGGAAAAAAAATGTGAATTGGACACCAGCTTAACAAGAATTCTTAGAAGAACTTAAAAATTATTTTCAAATAAAACAAGTGGTAGAGAAATTAGGTTAACAAATAAAAGCAAAGGAAGAAAATTATGAGAAAAGACAATTAACATCTTGGTGAAAGAGGAACAAAAATAGTGAAGAAAATACCTTAAAAAATAGAATTGGCCAAATGGAAAAAGAGGTACAAATATTCACTGATGAAAATAACTTTCTAAAAAGCATAACTGGACAAATGGAAAAATGATACAAAAGCTCACTGAAAAAAAAAGTAGTTCCTTAAAAATTGGAATTGGGCAAGTGGAAGTTAATGACTCCATGAGACATCAAGAAACAATAAAAAAATTAAAATAATGAAAAAAATAGAAGAAAATGTGAAATATCTCATTGGCAAAACAATTGACCTGGGAAACAGATTAAGGAGAGATAGTTGAAGAATTATTGAACAACCTGAAAACCATGATCAAGAAAGAGTCCACACATTACATTTCAAGAAATTGTCAAGGAAAACTCTGCCCTGATTGCCTTGAACCGGAGAGTAAAATAAAAATGGAAAGAATCCACTGATCACCTACTAAAAGAGATCCCAAAATAAAAATTCCCAGAAATATTATAGCCAAATTCTAGAGTTCCCATGTCAGAGAGAAAATATTTTAAATACTTCAGAAAAAAACCATTTGAATACTGTGAAGACACAGTCAGAATCACACAAGATTTAGCAGCTACCATGTGGAGAAGCAGGGGACTTGGAAAATGATATTCCAGAAGGCAAAACAGCTAGGATTACAACCAAGAATAAGCTACTCAAAAAACTTGAGTATAATCCTTCCAAAAAAACCCTTATATTTAATGAAATAGAGGACTTTCAGGCATTCCTGATGAAAAGACGAGAGCTAAATAGAAAATTTGACATTCAAACAGAAGACTCAAGAGACACATAAAAAGGTAAACATGAAAAAGAAGTCATAAGGAACTCAATAAGGTTAAAGTGTTTATCTTAATATATGGGAAGATGATACATGTAACTTCTAAGGACTTTATCCATATTAGAGCAGTTAGACGGATTCTACATAGAAAGCGAAAGCAAGAGTATGTCAATTATGTTGGGATGATGTAAAAAAAATGGATGGGGGAGAAAGAGAGATGCTCTGAGAGAAGGGGAAGGGAAGGGTAGAATGGGGGAAATAATCTCACACAAAAGAGGTGTGCAAGGAAGAGCTCTTATAGTGGAGAAGAAAATGGGGGTAGGAGGGAGAGAGAGCAGGCAGTGCTTGAACCTCACTCACATCTGAATCAAAAAGGGTTTTTTTTTGTTATTTTCCTGTACTCTAGGAACCTGATGATTAAGTCCTGATCCTTCCTTTTTGCTTTGTCTCATAAATATTCATCATAGCTGTTTCTCTTAGCTGGGAATGCATGTACTTTTATGCTAAGCTTCTAACTGATAGCCAGTTTTTGAAGTGGATTTCCCTGGAGGCATCTCGGCTCAATGGATAGAGTGCAGTACTTGGTGTCTGGACCTGAGTTCAAATTCTGCCCCAGACACTTACTAGTTGTGTGATCCTGAGCAAGTCACATAAGTCAGAAGCTAGCATGTGATACTGGGCAAGTTGCTTAACCTCTGTCTGCCTTGGTTTCCCCACTTGTAAAATGGAGATAATAATAACACCCACCTCCCAGTGTTGTTGTGAGGAACCAAAAAAAAATATTTCTGAAGTGCTTTGCCAACCTTAAGGCACTATATAAAGTTTGGGTATTATTATTATTATTGTTATTATTATTAATATTTCCCTAACACTGGTGATAATAATTTTGTTTCCCAAGCCAATGTCGTAGCAATGCTCCCTACTCTGCAGAATAGGGAACAAACTTACAAGTGGAGTAATAATGTCCTAGCCAGTGTTTGAATGCTGCTTTATTGGAAGCAGAATCCTCAAAGGGAAAATGAAGGAGGGCTTAGACATGAAAGATCATCTCTCAAGTTATGAATCTCCTTTTCTCTTGTGAAATGCTATTCCTTAGCATTTTACCTACTATTCCTTAGCAAAAAGCTTTGAATATCTAGCAGAATTATGATTTGCTATGTTTGTTTTTTCTGTCTTTGCCTTTTCATGAATCTTTTATTCAAGCACTTGATTTCATTTTAGAAGATGGGGGACTAGATCTGTGATTTCATAGGTGTAAAGAATTCTCAGATAAGGAAATTCCTTCTACCAATACAGGTTAGCATGTTCCATAAAATGTGAGTTTTAACTGAGAAACATAATGATCAAGCCCAGTGTCAGAGGACTCATTAGGAAATTGATCTCCACCTCTAGATAAAGAAACGATTGACATAGGGTACAGATTGAGGAATATCTGTATCTATACACACACATATATGTATATATGTATATGTATATACATGTATGCACACAAATATACAGACATATATGTACATGTGTTGGCATGGATGGATGGATAGATAGATGGATAGATAGATGGATAGATAGATAGATAGATAGATAGATAGATAGATAGATAGATAGATATACACACAACACAGTTATCTCTTCTACGTTGTGGGGGTTAGGGGCACAGGCAACCCTACAATCTGGAAAATCCCAGTAAAAAGTTTTGGCCCTCCCTTTGTACTAGAGAAGTCTTACTTTTTTCTTTTTCTTTTATGGGGTATTTATGGTACCTTATTGTAAAATTTGGGTTAAGTATTTAATCATAGGCTCTATGTCATCTGCTAGCCTTCGCATGTCATCTGCAGCTTCTACAAAACTTCTTATGCTGACCCGATAATATATCAAAACTGAGATGGAGGAAGTCTTGATGTTGAAGGGATAACTGTATATGTATGTGCATGTGTATTTATTTGTTTGTTTGTTTGTTTGTTACAGAGCCAGTGTAGGATTTTTTTTTTCTTGGTGATACATGTTTATGGCAGTTTCGCTTTTCTTTTTTTCTCATTGGAAAGGCAGGGTTGAGAGAGAGAGGCATTTGGACCTGAAAATAAAATAAAATTTAAAAAGACAGATTCAGGGGGGAAAGAACATATAGTAACGAACTATCTGGAGGAGTATTGAGCTGTTAATAACTTACTCAGAGTAACAGGCTTCATATTGAAAGTGACACTTGAACTCAGGTCTTTCTGACTCTGAATTTGGCCTTCAATCCAGCACTCTATGGTGCTCCCTTATTTATTACTTTAAAAATCCAAATTTATGATGGGACTATTTTTTGGAGATAGCAGCAACCTCTTTAAACCCTAAAATTGTCCTTTCTAATGAACACATACACACATATGTATATTCATACATATATGTATGTATGTATATGTTTATGTACACACACACACTTTCTGAGATTCTTTCCCTATCTATTCTAGTAGTTTGAGGATATAGTGGAAGTTTCCACAAAAGGATCAGAAAAGTGAATAAGGCTGGAGAAGACTTGAGAAATTAATTCCAGCCCTCCCCCCAGCCTCCTAGACAGATGAAGCCTAAGGTCACACAGGTAAAAAAAACTCTCTGAGTTTCTTGGCTCTGCAGAGTGGCTGGCTAGGTAAAAAAAAAAAATTTTCAGCACAGGATGTGATGAGACAGGTAGATTGATTAGAGAGCTGGGCAGGGGTATGTTGGTAAATGTCCAACAACTGGCTCTCTGAAAAGGCATAACACACTTTTCAGTTTAATCTGAATTATTAAGATTTTCTCAGCCACTTTCTTAAGACTAGATAATCAATAGAACAATAAACAAAGCCCTGATTTTTAGCAGCTAGCTCATTTCCAAGGTGTAAATGCTCACACTGAAAACTGAGCAATAGACTCTCTTGAACTAGTCCAACCTGGCTCTAGCATACCCTTGAAATATTGTATAGGCACACCTGGCAAGATTTGGTGCTCTGAGGCCCAAGCAAGCCCTAATCCCCAACTTGGTAAGAGAACTAAGACAAACAGCTAACAGGTTCTGCTAATTTATCAGCAAATGCTTACAGTGATATCAGAAGCTCCATAAAATACTGCAAATATATGCTAATTTATGGTACACATAGCAATATATATACTACCCACTACTATATACTTATATATGTATATATGTGTATATACGAATATACACACATACACAGACACATGCATACACTCACATACATATGTGTGTATGTATACGTTTATGTATGCATGTGCACATGTATATGCATGTGTTCACACGCACATACATGCTGCCCACTTTAGCTAAAAAACTTCTACATTCATAAGAAGTATCCTCTTTCAGAATGTAGCTTACTCACTTTAAGGGAGATCATGTTCTGCAAGAAGAAAGTAAACAAGGTAACAAAAGGCAAATTAGAATGGAGGATGGAGACATCTTCCTAAATGCTTCTTTTTCACTGTTCATTGCATAAGTTCACTATATTGTATAAGAATTGCCTGCCCGAGTGAGGTGGGGCTTGAAGTGTGAAGCAAAGCAGAGAGAGAAGTGGCCATCTGTTAATAACTAGCATTTATACGGAGCTTTAATGTTAGCTAAGCTCTTTATAATAATTATCTCATTTGATCTTCACAATAACTCTGGGAAATAGGTGCTTTAATTTTCCCTGTTTTATTGATAAGGAGACTGAAGCAAACAGAGGTTGTGACTTGCCCAGTGACACTCAGATGTCTGAGTCTGGTCTGAGTTATTAACTCAGTTATTAACGCTTATTAGTGTCTGAGGCTATATTCTAACTCAGACATGACTTCAGGTCCATCGTCTACTGCACCAGCGAAAAAAAGTAGAGAAACCCCTTTTGGACAATTCCTTTGGAACTCCAAATTGATAGCTATGGAAAATCACTTCTTCCTTCATTAAGGAAATAGGTACACTACATTTACTAGTTTTAAATCATTGCCCATTCCTTTTTCCTGGAAAATACATCCAATATCTGACACTCAGTTTCAGAAAGATTCATTTTAAATAAATGGGGGAAGAAGTGTGAAAGTTCAGCAGAAAAAGATTTTAAGTGAGCTTTAAAAGCAAAAACCAAAACAAAACAAAAGAAAAAACAAAACCGTCTTGGTAACTTTGTAAATTCCTAGAGTTAAAAGTATCACAAGCTTCTTCAGATTTCTCCATAGGCCTAACAGAGAACAGTGTTGGGTCAATGTTTTCTTTCTATTATTCCTTATGCAGTTTCTAAATTATAATGAGATACTCTGAATCTGCTATAATAGATACTCTTCTAACTGGAGAAAGGTTTCTTAGGAGGCAAGTCCTATAAGAAAGAAAACCTAAGCTCTTGATCGATAAAATTCAATTTAAGAGCTATTTATTAAGCACTTACTGTATGCAAAGCACTATGCTAGGTGTTATGAACACAAAAATGAAAAAAAGAATACAGTCCCTACCCTCAAAGAGGCTATATATTTAAATAAGGAATAAGATGTGTATATAAAAGAAGACATGTCCACATGTGTTCCCCAAACTTGGATGTTATCTCCTATCTCCATGAATTCACACCTGGAATTCCCTTCTTCTCATCTCTGCCTTTCAGAATTCTTATCTCCCTTTAAAGCTCAATTTAATTGCCAGATCCTCAATGAAGATTTCACTCATTGCCCCAGATGAACGTGTTCTCTTTCCTCCTTAAACTTTCCTTGAATATACTCTCTAGTCTTCTCTTTACTCCTACATTGTATTAAACCTATCTATGTTCATGTCAGATTAACTATCTCACTCTTCCTGAAGGACAGGGATGGTTTCCATTTTGGCTTTATATCTTGAGTAGGAGAGCCAAATAAATATTTGTTGAGGTAAATGAAGGTTGAATAAAAGGTAGAACATTTTAAGTGCAAAGGATAGTCCAGATATGGTACTCTGGGAAATTCGAGGGAGAGAACACTTTCAGGTAGGGAATAAAGCAGAGGAGAATTCCACCAGGTAAAGATATGTGGGAGGGTGCTCCAGACAGATTATGGCGGAATACCAGTTTCTTATATTTATATCGTACTTCAAAGTTTCCAAATCATTTTATATACATATTATCTCCAGATTACTTCATATACACATTATCTCATTCAATCCTCACAAGAACCCTGTGAGACAGGTGCTATGATTAGCTCCTCTTTCTAGATGAAGGAATTAAGGTTAAGTGACTTGCATAAGGTCACATGGCTAGTGAATGTCTGAGACAGGTTTCAAACAGAAACCTAGACTTCAATTCTGACTGTATATGCATTATATTTTGCTAAATGCCCTATGAGGAAAAGGTAGGACACAATTCAGAAATAGAGTTATCTCTTCTATTGCAACTTTCCCCATTGTGGTTTTGACATATTACAGGTTGGCATAAAAAGTTCAAAGGGAATTTGGGGGGAGTTTTGTGGAAGCTGCAAATGACATGAGAAGACTGGCAGATGACACAGAAAAAGTTTAGAAACTCAGAAATGCATAAATATAGGTATAGTATTATATAATGTCAACATATTTTATCTTGTAATACCATAATAATTCAGACTTCTTCTCTGGTACAAAGGGAGAGCCAAAAAATTTTATGTAGATTTTCCGGATCACAGGGGTGCCTTAACCTTAACCCCCATGATGTGGAAGGGATAACTGGAGTTCTGGTCTGAATGAAATACAGAAGAAGCCAAGAAGTTCTGGGTTTAAGTCTTTTTTTTTCTTTTGTCTAGGCAATGGGGTTAAGTGACTTGCCCAGGGTCATATAACTAGTAAGTGTTATGTGCTTAAGGCCACATTTGACCTCAGGTCCTCCTGAATCCAGGGCCTGTGCTCTATCCACTGCACCACCTAGCTGCCCCACTGGGTTTAAGTCTTGATTCAGACACATACTGACTCTATGATCCTGGGCAGGTTACTTTTTTAAAAAAAAATTATTTATTTTTAATTTTCAACATTCATTTCCACAAGATTTTGATTTCCAAATTTTTTCCCATCTCATCCCTTCCCCCACCCCAAGATGGCATGCATTCTGTATACCCCTTCCCCTAATCTGCCTTCCCTTCTATCTCTTCCCCCCTTCTCTATCCCCTTCCTCTTCTATTTTCCTGTAGGGCAGGATAAATTTCTATACCCCATTTCCTATATTTCTTATTTCCCAGTTGCATGTGAAAACAATTTTTTTAACATGTGTTTTTAAAATGTTGGGTTACAAATTTTTTCCCTTCCTCCCTCCCCCCCACCTTCGTCGAAAAGGCAAGCATCTCAATACAGGTTATAGATGTGTAGTCATGCAAAACACTTGCATAGTAGTCAGACTGTGGAAAACTAAGTATATTTCCCTTCATCCTATCCTGCTGCCCCCATTTATTTTATTCTTTCTTTTGACCCTGTCTCTCCTTAGAAGTTTTTGCTTCTGATTACCCCCTCCCCTAATCTGCCCTCCCCTCTATCATCCCCCTGCTCTCTTGTCCCCTTCCGCTCTATTTTCCTGTAGGGTAAAATAGATTCCCATACCCAATTGAGTATGCGTGTTATTCCCTCCTTAAGCCAAACCCTATGAGAATAAGAGTCACTCATTCCCTCTCACCTTCCCCATTTCTCCTCCACTGTAAAAGCCTTTTCTTGTCTGTTTCATGTGAGATCATTTACCCCATTCTAAATCTTACTTTCTCCTTCTTCCAGTATAATCCTCTCTCACCCCTGAATTTTATTCTTCAGATACCACCCCTTCATCTTCAACATATCCTGTGCTATCTATCTATCTATCTATCTATCTATCTATCTATCTATCTATCTATCTATCTATCTATTTATCTATCTGTCATCTATCTATAGATAGATAGATAGATACACATACATATAATTTTTTCCACTCCAACTACCCTAATACTGACAAAGGACTCATGACTTACAAATATCATCTTTCCATGCAGGAATGTAAGCAATTCAACCTTAATAAGTCTCTTATGATTTCTCTTTCCTATTTACCACTTCATGTTTCACTTGAGTCTTGTATTTGAAAGTCAAATTTTCTATTCTATTCATCAAGAATACTTGAAAGTCCCCTATTTCACTGAGTGACCATTTTTTCTCCTAAAGGATTGTACTCAGTTTTGCTGGGTAGGTGATTCTGGGTTGTAATCCTATCTTCTTTGCCCTCCAGAATATTATATTCCATGCCCAGCGGTCCCTTAATGTAGAAGCTACTAAATCTTATGTTATCCTGATTGTGTTTCCACAATACTTGAATTGTTTCTTTCTGGCTGCTTGCAATATTTTCTCCTTGACCTGGGAACTCTGGAATTTGGCTACAATGTTCCTAGGAGTTTTCCTTTGGGGATCTCTTTCAGGAGAATGGTGTATTCTTTCAAATTCTATTTTGCCCCTGGTTCTAAAATATCAGGGCAGTTTTCATTGATGATTTCTTGAAAGATGATGTCTAGGCTCTTTTTTTGATCATGGCTTTCAGATAGCCCAGTAATTTTTAAATTCTCTCTCCTGGATCTGTTTTCCAGGTCAATTGTTTTTCCAATGAAATAGTTCACATTGTTTTCCATTTTTTCATTCTTTTGGATTTGCTTTACAGTGTCTTGATTTCTCATAAAGTCACTAACTTCCAATTACTCTATTCTAATTTTGAAGGAAGTATTTTGGACCTCTTTTGCCATTTGGGTTAAGCTATTTTTAATTTTTTTTTTTATTTTTAGGCAATTGGGGTTAAGTGACCTGCTCAGGGTCACACAGCAAGTAAGTGTCAAGTGTTTGGTCTGAGGCCGGATTTGAACTCAGGTCCTCCTGACTTCAGGGCCGGTGCTCTATTCACTGAACCACTTAGCTGCCCCTAAGCTATTTTTTAAGGTGTTATTTTCTTCAGTATTTTTTGGGTCTCCTTTAGTAAGCTATTGACTTGTTTTTCATGATTTTCTTGCATCACTCTACTTCTCTTCTCAAAATCCTTTTTGAGCTCTCCCATGGCCTAGGCCAATTCACATTTTTCTTGGAGGCTTTGGATGTAGGAGCTTTGACTTTGTTGTCTTCTTCTGGTTGTATGTTTTGATCTTCTTTGTCACCAAAGAAAGATTCTATGATCTGACTCTTTTTGCACTGCTTGCTCATGATCCCAGACAATTACTTGAATTATAAACTCTTTGTTAAGGTAGGGGTCTGTTTCCAGTGTGGAGAATGCACTGCCCAAGCTTTGGAGGCTTTGTGCAGCTGTTTTCAGAGATACTTCCAGGGACCTGTAATTTTTAGTTCTTCCAAGGTGCTATGATCAAGGGTGAGGTGTTTACTCCTTTCCTGGCCTGTGTTGTGGTCTATGAGTGACCACAAGCACCCTTTTCTGTCTTGGAACTGTGAGGAGGATTTTCTCTGTATCACCACTACAAGCTCCGCCACACCAGCACTCCTCCTAGCCCCAGGCCTGCCACCCAGAACAGTGACCCAGATCCAAGCTGGGCAAAGCAAGAGAATCCTGCATATGCACCAGCAAAATCTCCCTCTGATCAGCTACTTAATTCCCCCTCAGTCTGGGAGCCAGAAGCTCTAGAAGCAGCTGCCGCCCTAGGACCACACTCCGGGACTGGGGCTGGCACTCCATGCTTCCCTTCCACCACCACAGACACAGACTTTTCCTACTGATCTCCTAAGTTGTCTCTGGCGTTCGTGGGTTGAAAAGTCTGCACAGGATTCAGTCCTCTGGGACCCGCTCCAGGTTCGGGGAGGCCTGTGTGCCCACACTGTACTGCACTCCTCTCCCTGCTAGGTGTGATAGACCTTTCCAATCAACATCCAGATTGTCTTGGGCTGGAAATTTGTTTCACTCTGTCTTTTTGTGAGTTCTGCTGTTTTAAAATGTGTTTACAGTCATTTTTTATAGGTATTTGGAAGGGTTTGGGGGAGAGCTAAAGCAAGTCACTGCTTTTACTCCGCCATCTTGGTCCACCCCCCAGGTTACTTCTTTTCTCAGCACTCTAGGCAACTCTCTAAGGATATAAGTTGCAGAGGGCTGCCAACCTGATTTGGTAGAGGGAGTTGCTTTTGTGCTGAAATCCCAGATCAGATCCTCTCTACAAATAAGGGAAACTAGCATCAACTAAAGCTAAAAAGATGGGTTGGATTTAAATACTCATAACTTACATTTTGGTTTAAATGCTATTAAAAAAAATCTCCAAAATCTTACTAAGGCCTTGTTCTTTTTCTGAAACCTTAAGCTTTAATCTTTTTATCTTTCTGCCTCTCTTCCAGCCATTACTTCTTTCTTTGTAGGATCCATCTCTCTATACTAATGTCCTCCAAAGTTTCCCAGCCCTACTGGATAAGATATTCCCCTGTATCTCACCTTGAGCTACAATGCTAGAGAAGGAATTTAGTATATTTTTCTTTTCCCTAATTGTCATCACTGCATTTTTTGTCCATTCTGTTTCTTCAATCTCTTCTTCCTTTTCCTCATACAATCTCTTCGTATGAAGTGATTTGGCCTTATCTTTGGGTGAGAAATCAAGAAAGGCATTATACAACTACCTCATACTCACAAAAAAAAAGCTCTAGTTAGCAGAGTTTTCTGGATAGCAACCTCAAAGTCCTCAACAGTCATACTAATTAGCTTCTGGAAAACAAGATACTTCAACCAGATTTTTATCTTCAGAACTGTTTTCCCCCCTCCTGGCTGCTGCTTTTTCTCTGATCCTCTCAGAACTATCCATGTTTTTGTCCTTTTCCATAGATAGAATTGTCCAAAGGAGAAAGGTGAAGCACTTTACATAAAGAACCTTAGGGGAGAGCTGCCATGATCACTTCCCACATGCTAAACAATATTTTCCTACTAAAAAGATCATGATCCAAATGGAGATGCAGACATGGAATGTGTGGAATGAAGAAGATTATTATCAAACTAAGCATCTAGAAGAGCATGGCAAAATAGGAGAAAAAAGAAAACTTAGGACAGCTACAAATCTAATGTTGACTCTTCGGAAATTTCACTTGCACTCTTTCAAGCAGTTACGTATTCAGTAATACTTGCAGATGTGGAAATAAATGTAAAAAATAACTCTGAGAATTACTTGACCTGATATGAACTAGCATCAGTGAGAAATGTCAGGAAAATGATGCTATTATTGAGAAGTATATGGCCATAGAAGAATCCCTAAAATACTTATAGTTAAAAAATAACTTTATTTTAGATTATTTCATAAAATTCATGAGAAATACAATTATGCATTTTTTTTAATGAAAATAAGGGAAACAAATAATGAAGAGAGGCTCCTTGTTCTTGGTTAGGCCATACCTATGTAATAAGGAAATTACTATATTACCTAGAAAAACTTAAAAAATTAGTTCAATTCCAATTCAACCTCTAAGAGGTGGGGTTACTTTGTAGAACTATACAAAATATTAACAAAAGCTTTTTCAAGGATCAAAAAGTCCAAAATCTCAAGGTAAATAATGAAAAAGAAGCAAGAGTAAAATGGGCATAACCTTAACAAATGTCAGTTATATAATTGCAGTCTTCAAAGGTGTGTGGTACTGGTCAAGTAATATAAATGTAGATCAGTGGAACTGACTAATTAAGCAAGACTCAACATTCTGGTGCTCAATAAAGGCAAGAATACAAGCTACAGGGGAAAGGATTCTCTATTTTGCAAGATTTCCTAAGAAAACCATCAGGTTGTTTGGTAGAAATTAGGTTTAGACCAATATCTTATAACACAATAAACTACAAAAGAATACATTAACTCAGTATAACAGCCCACATCACAGAATAGAGAATGGGAAGGAGGTATTTGTTACAACTTTAGCTAGGAGGAGAATTTTTTTAATATTTTCAAAGTCTGTATTTTCTATCACCTTTATTTCCCATTATAACCCTCCCCTCATTTGTCCCAAATAGATGTCCTTTATACCAAATAATAAAAATAACATAGAAAAACTAACAAACACATTAAACAAGTCCAACATTGTTGGACCAAGTCCAGCATTGTTTAATATTAACAATCCCCTAGTTCTTCAAATAAGGATTTTCATCTCTTTTTTTTGTGTGTGGCCATCTTGGTTAGTCATTGTAATTACATTACATTCAGGCTTTTAAATTTTGTTAACATTCTTTCCATTTATATTTTATAGTCAATGTATATATGATTTTCTTATATGTTTATTTTATGTTGCATCAGCTTCTAGGTCTCCCCATGGCCTTCTACCATTGTTCACATTCACCATTTCTTATAGTTCAGTAATATTTAATTACATTCATGCACCATAATTTGTTTATCCACTCCCAAATCAATAAGTATCTACTTTTCTAGTTTTTATTGCTACCACAGGGGGAAAAATACAGCTACGAATATTTTGGTGTCTATTGAAACTTTCTTCTTGTCATTGAACTCCTTGGGACATGTGTCTAACAGTGGAGTATCTAGATCAAAAGATATGGACATCTTAGTCACCTTCTTAGCAAAATTTCAAATTGCTTTCCAGAATGTTTGATCCAATTCACAGTTCTAACTGTAATTTTAAATTGGTGTATATGTGTTTCCATAACCCCTCTAATATTGTCTGTGTAAAAAATTGTTCCAAGTCACTAACGAAAAGAAAAATGAAATTAAAACAACTCTGAGGTTTAATTTAATGTCCATCATATCCAATTGTCAATAATTTAAAAAAAACCCAACAACCAGAAAGTCAATACTGAAGAAGCTTCAGGAAGATAGACATATTAATACCCTATCATGGAACTGTGAATTATTCTAGCCTTTCTGGAAATTAGTTTGGAATTATTCAAGAAAAGTTACTCATACTCCTTCATCCAGTAATCTCAACTCTGTCAATATGTGCCCAAGGAATCAATGGCAGAAAAAGTAAAAATATATTAGGAAATATTCATAACAGCATATTTTTGTGGAAACCAAAAATAGCGGAAGCAAAATGAGTGCCCATCAATTGAAGAGTGGCTAAAGAAATTGTGGTATATCAGTGCAATGGTGTATTATGGCACCTGAGGAATTGATGAATATACGAAATTCAGGGAAACATGGGAAGACTCATGGTTTGCTCCAGACTGAAGAAAGTAAGACCAGTAAAACAATATACACAATGACATAACAGCACTAAACAGGATAAATTGTAATGAACAACCTCAATCTTGAAGTACTGATAAACATACCTTCCTCCTCTCCACAGAGAAGTGTAGGAATTATAGGTATGGAAAGTAGCATACACTATCAGATGTGATTGCTATTAAGATTCACTTTCCTTTGAAATTTTTCTTTGTTACCCACAGGGGTTCGATGTAATGTAAGGGAGTAGGTTGGGAGAAATGACTTTGGCATTAAAAAAAGAACAAAAATTTCTTTTAAATTATAAAATAAATCAAATAATTGAAAATTTTTTTTTAATTTTGGGAAGATATTTTTATTAGTTTTTAAGTTAAAATTCTATTTATTTGTTTTATAGTATTCCTTCTTAAAATCACAATTATAACTTTCCCTTTCCTATCAAAGTCACATTTTTGTTTTTAATCTTAATTTTTTAGTTCATCCACATCAGTGTTATAACTCTTTTCCCTTTCTTCTATGAGCATCTCCTGTTCCTTTCCACACGACCTACAGGATTTTTTTTTCCTGAGCCCTGGCTTCTTGAATTTTTTTTCTCTCTCACACTCTCATAACCCAGGCCCTTTTCATTGATTCTCTATCTTTACCACCACCACCATCTTTCCACATCCCCCACTAACTTAGTTATTGGCCTCTCCCTGAGTCATCTCTCCAGGCAATTTCAATTGTCTTGAATAGTATCTCAAGCCTTACAGTGTGACAGGGAGAAGCAATGTATTTTCTGGGGTTTCTATTGCATCAGGTTTCCATGACAACACAAACCTTCATTGATAGCCACAGCCTCTGTAGCTCTGGATTCTAAGATTTTCCCTTTCCCCATTAACAGTTTTTATGCCCATATTTTCTGTAGATTCCTACACAAGATTCTTGCAAATTTACTGAAAATTCCTAGATAATCTCTATAGAGTTTCAAACCCAAGATGCTTTGCCTAAACCATGTAAACTTTATTTCTTTCCTTACCTTCTTTTCTTTTCTTCATTTTTTCTCCTTTTTTTTTCCTTTCCATCCTTCTTCCTCCCAAAATCAAAGTTTCTCTTGTGTGGGTAATTTAGACTCTTGGGAATAGTCAACAGATGTTTAGAATCATGCTGTATAAAGCTGACCAGTACAGAACATTTACCAGGTACTCAAATGGTTTCATCAAAGACTAATGGATAGTTGTGTCACTGCATTTATAAAACAGCAACCTGGCATTGTGATTAAGGTTCTGTCACATTTCCAGGACAAACCTCTATTTTCAGCACTTTACAACTTGCCTATAAGAATTCACTTAAGGACCAGAGTCCCAGAGGTGTCTCAGCTTGGAGCCAAACAGTCTTCTCACTCCCTTCTCAAAATATTGTCAGTTCTGAAATAATTTTCTCAGGCCTAGAACTCAAGACTCACCATTATTTTTTTCCTATTGAGTCTCCCAAGTTTTTATTCAAAAAAGAAAGGGAAGGGAAGGGAGAGGAGGGGAGGAGAGGGAAGGGAAGGGAAGGGAAGGGAAGGGAAGGGAAGGGAAGGGAAGGGAAGGGAAGAAGGGAAGGGAAGGAAAGGGAAGGGAAGGGAAGGGAAGAAGGGAAGGGGAGGGGAGGGGAGTGGGGAAAGGAGGGGAGGGAAGGGGAGGAGAAACTTGGTGCAATGGAGAGAACATTGCCTCTAAAGTCAGGAGACCTTGATTCAACCTCATTCCTGACACTTATTACATGTACAATCTTGGACAAATCCCAACTTCTCTAATTTTCAGTTTCTCTTTCAGTTTTTCTTTAGAATGAAAGGTTAGATTAGATGACCTTTAAGGTCCCTTCCAACCATGAACCTACTCCTACTACAGCACAGATGGGTAGCATTGTGGAAAATCCTTTCTGCTTCATCCCCTTTCTCCACCCTGCTTCCTCATTCCTTTTTTCATGTCTGAATCTGGAAATCTAGTAAATGATACTCCTTATTATAATAGCTCACTTTTTGTTGTTGTTCAGTCGATTTTTTTGTTATGTCTGACTCTTTTTAGATTTTTTTGACAGAGATACTGGAATGGTTTGCTGTTTTCCTTTTCAGATCATGTTGCAGATGAGGAAATTGAGGCAAACAAGGTTTGCTCTGGGTCACATAGCTAGTAAGTATCTGAGGACAGATTTGAACTCTTAAATGAGTCTTCTTGACTCCAGGCCCAACACTTTATCCACTGTACCACCTAGCTGCTCAGCTTTTAGCATCAGAAAATAAAATAACTCTTATGTGAATATGGGTCCCCTTTTCACCTTTTTTATGGAATTTATATCGGATGAAAAGTTATTGATAAAATCACAATGGCTCAGAGACTCCAGATTCACTCAGAGGCTTGGCTCTCTGCCCTAATTTAAATTTTGTGTATTTTCAGCTAGCCTCTAGCTTCTTTATATTTGAATCAAAATCAAAGTACAGGAAACACTTATGTGAATGGATTGAACGAGTATATTGCAATATCTATTATTGGGTAGGCACAAGGAGGGGAAATTGGGGGAGAAGTAGACTTTTTGAAAGTTCTCTCAGTCCTTGGAGAGGTGATTATAACTGGCAGATCCAGTCTGAGTTCTCCTTTCCAAAATGACTGCAGGAACCTGACAGCCCACCTCAGTCATTTCCTTCTCCACCCAAAATCACTCTCAGAATGCTTGTCTCTCTAAACTACAAGTTCCAGGATGCTGGTCAATTCTCAAACTCCTGCCACACTATGATAATAATTTCCTTTATTTGGGGTTTTAATAGGAATTTTGTTCTGCTATATTTATATGTATATACTAAAATTTATATATATATATATATATATATATATGTATATATATTCACTAACAATTTGTGCAAACTGGTAACATAAAAATCAATGTGCCTTTTATGGGTGACAGATTAAACATGTAAATTTATCTATGACTATTATTCTCAAATTGATTTTTTAAAGATGGCAGCACATATGGAATCTTTTACATACATATATACATATATTGTAAAAGGATGAATTTTTTTTTATAAAAAGTAGAAATGAGTTGGAAGGGAACTTAGAGGTTATCTAGTCCACCCCATCCCAATCTTTTTTGTATCTAACTGATTCCCAAAATACAGCTCGTGTGGAGGGTTGAAAGGGCAGAAAAATGGAGAGAATTATGAAAGATTTCCTGCTAGAGACATACACCCTTTCCAGACTTCTCTATTGTTATGAATGCCACTATGTTCATTCTGGACCCAATACAATTTCTTCCTTAATTTGTTTATCTCTTCAGCTTGTTACTATCCTCAATAATTTGTTTTAGTGAAAAAAAGAATTGACATACATGAATTAGAGTTCTAATTCTATTTTTTATCACTGTGTAATCACGAAAAAGGTCCTCAGTTTCCTTATGTGCAAAAAGATTGCAATGAACTAGTTGATTTTAATGGCCACTTTCAGTTTTAGTAATCAGGAGCGAATAGGACAAAATTTAGAAACAGCTCCCATTTATCTGGAAGACAAAGTACAAGAAGTAGAAACATACAAGCTAAAACTAAAAAAAAAGATTGTATAATTGTATGAAAAGGTAGGTTGTATAATGTTACATTTTATTTTAAATGCTGTTGGATTTTCTCTAGGATTCTTCCTTCTTCTTTGTTCCCTATATCCAATTAGTCATCAAACCTTTTGAGTCTTCCATCTCAATGTTCTTTCTTCTACACTCCCATTGCCTCTACTTCCGACCTTTACCAAGCTTCTCACCTAAATTCCCTTGGTAGCCTGCTAGTTGATCTCCCTGGTTATTTTTTCCTCCATTCTAGTCCATCTTTCACATGGCTGCCAGGCTAAGTTGCATAATCTCGCTATTGTTCTCAGGATACACATGTCATGTCATGTCATGCTTATTCTTGCTTGAATCCAAACCCTGCCTTCTCCTTCATCCTAATCTCTTTTTCACAAAAAACATATATATGAAACACATTTGTATATATAATGCATTCACATATATGTCCGTGTATACATAGACATAGACATATATTTGGATTATATGATATATTCATATGTGTGTATATGAACTATATCTTTCATTCATATATGTATGTGTATACACATTACATCATAGTTCATGTGTATACATATACATATATGAATATATTGAACACACAAATGGGATTCATATATGTTTATACACATACATATATATGAATGTATGATATGTACAAATATACCTCTTGTGGCTTCCTTCATTTTCTCTCTCTCTCTCTCTCTCTCTCTCTCTGTCACACACACACACACACACACACACACACACACACAAACATATATAGAAGGGAAAGATAGAGACAGAGACAGGGTGCAGGAAGCCACAAGTAGAATAGGCAAATACAAAAAGAAAAAAGAAATTCCATGGGACATATGGAAAGGAATATGAAAATCATATAGAGAAAAGAAAAGAATAACTCTGAGATGAATAAGCTAAGGAATTAAAATAAGGCCAAAGACAAAAAATGTGGATTTGATGAGAAAAGAAAAGCTGTTGCTGTGATTTTCATGAAGAGGCAAAATTGTAAAACAAGTAAATAGAATATATACATATATATATATATACACATGCATATATGTGTATATATATATACTCATAGAAACACAGACACCTAAATACACATACATGAACATATACCTGTAAGAGGCAGTATGACATGAATAGAGAGCTAGGTTCAGAGCCAGGAAAACCTGTATTCAAACCCTACCTCTGGCACATACTGTGTGAACTGGGTAAGTCGCTTAGCTTTTAGGTACTCTAGGACAATTTCTAACACTATCATTTGTAGAGGAGGGTCCTACTTACTTGAGCAGAATTTCCTCATCTCTCAGTTCTCTATACCAACGAAATTAAAGATCTAGCAGGGATGGAGAACCTGCAGCCTTGAGGCTACATGTTTGGATTCAGTCAAAGGGCCGCACTTGAGGATCTAGAGGGCCACATGTGGCCTTGAGGCTGCAGGTTCCCCACCCCGGTTCTAGTTCCCATCCCTCTAGTACACCACTTACTAAGATCTGATTCTTACTAGCAAGGAATAATTAACTCCTGAGGTGGAAGAAGAGGGAGAAGAGTGATGGGACCTTTAAGGATAAATGACTCTTCCATCTTAAAATTTATGACAGAGGAGAGGAAAACTGAATATAGGTTGACATGTACTCTAAAATTTGAGAAGAACCTATTTTAATGGATTGAGAGTAAGAACAAGAAGTTGGTAGAGGGTAGACAGATTAAAACTTTAGAGAGAACGTCTCCTCTAGCAGGACACAAAACTCTCAAAAACTAAATTTTGGAGATACCAACTGGGGCAATTCCAGTGAGGAAGAAGATATGCAAGAGAAGAGGTGTACAAGGAATTCGTTAATCAAATTAAACTTTTTTTCCCCATCATATTTATGTGTGATAAAAACCATTATTTTATTTTGATGTGCTAGATACTTCTTGACAAACCTCTTTATAGAGTACATTCCCTAATTTTATTATTGGTTGATTAAAGAAAAGAGTGATGTGTCCTACTCAATGGTCAGTAGCAAGGTTTCTTTGTCACCCACAAAGCACTGAGTCCTTCAGCAGTGAGTCACGTGTGGCAGTCAGAAAGTAGATGGGGCTCTGTCACTCCCCCAAAGTCCAAATGCTAGGCCAGAAGTTGGCAGTGCAGCTCTGCACATGCCCTGTTACATGAAGAGTAAAAACAAATATGAAAATACATACGAATTAAGGCAGAGCAAAGCAAGCACAACTCACACACAGAAGAAATTCAGTTAAAATAAAAAGAGAAATGAGTAATTGCAGGGAAAAAATCTTTGCAGTAAATTTCTCTGATAAAGTTCTCACATCCAAGATTTGTAAGAATTTTAATTCATAAGAACAGGAACCATTCCCTAATCAATAAATGCTCAGAGGTTATGAACACATTGTTTTCAAAGACAGAAATCCAAAATATCAACAACCATATAAAAATGCTCCTAATTATTAATAATTAGGGAAGGGAGAGAGGTAGAAGACAATGGGTATGCAATAATGCAATATTGTATATGCTGTAAAACACAATTTTGTTGACTGGTTTTTCTGTACTGCCTTTTTTTTTCTTTTTAAAAATTGTCATTATGAGGAATAGCTTGATGGAGAGAAGAGGAAAGGTGAAGGTGATGTAAAAACAAAAATTATCAACAAAAAATATTTAAAATAAGAAAGATTGTGGAAAATAGAAGAAATACCACAGTACAAGAGAAAGCCAAATATCCCAATTTTTAAAAAATAACATTTTTATTGATTTCTTCTTTTTATATCACATTCATTTATGAACAGATTCTCCTATTCAATGCATCACTCTTTACACCAAATTATAAGAAATAAAGAGGAAAATATCAGCTCACAAAGACTAACCAACATGTCTGATGTTTCTGACCACATATGCAACATTTTACACTAGTCCATGACCTCTGCACTGAAGGGAAGAAAGTACATTTTCTCACCTCTCTAGGGACAAGCTTAGACATTAAAACTACACATTCTTCAATTGTCTTTTGCTGATTTCTTTTCATTTATGCTGTTGAAATCATTCTAGATGCTCTTATTGTTTTTGCTCATTTCACTCTTCACTCTGCATCAGTTGATATTGCTTCCTGTGGCTTTTTGTATTGTTCATATTCATTATTTTATACAACCCAGTACTGTTCCATTATATTCACATGCCACAACCTGTTTAGTGATTCCCCAATCTATGCTCATCTGCATTGTTTCTATAATTTTTACTACCACAAATAAAATTTCTGTAAGTGGGATCTTTCTTTCTCTATTTGACCTCCTTGCAGCATACACATAGATGTGGGATTTCTGGGTCAAAGGATATAGATATTTTAGTCATCTTCTTTGCATAATTACAAATAGCTTTCCAGAATGGTTGCACCAATTTACAGAAGAAATGGAATATTACTGGCTTGTATTTCTTCCTCTTTCTCTCCCTCCTTCCTTCCTCCCTTCCTCCCTCTCTCCCTCCTTTCCTCCCACCTTTTGTCTTGCCTTCTCTTTCCTCCCTCTCTCTCTCCCTCCCTCCCTTCCTCCCTTCCTTCCTTCCTTCCTTCCTTCCTTCCTTCCTTCCTTCCTTCCTTCCTTCCTTCCTTCCTATTTTCCTTTCTTTCTTCTTTCCTTCCTTCCATGGGAGAAGGGATTCAATCTACCCATCTACAGGCCCAGGGAAGAATTGGCCAAACTATTTCACTTTTCTAAGTTAACACCTGCTAGTTTTTTTTTTAACTTGGAATATTTTCTTAGTACTCCGGAAAACATCCTCATAGGAATGAGTAAACTCCTTTGTTAAACTTTGTGTGATACGTTTCCTAGTCAAGTTGGACTTTATATTTTTTTTAATCTGATACTGCTGTGAAGAGAATAGAAGGAAATTAATCTAGCTTTTGTAGTTGCAAATCATGATGAAGGATTGAGTAAAGCCCTCATCAGCAAGGATATTTATTGCATGCGCCATTCCTAACTGTCTCCTGCTGCGTGCAAACTCCACCTAATCCCTTTGCAAAGCCTGCTGTTTTCAATATTTAGTTTCTTTACTTCTGTACAGGAGGTGGACTGATTCTTCATTTATTTGTATGTTATTTCTGAATCATTCACAAGGTGTGTATGATGTAAAAATAACAAAACCAGTTCTTTAAGTGTAATTCTATTTTTTATTCACACATAGTTCTCCTTCAGAGCTAATCTTTTATAAGTCAGTTCATCTCACTTAGCATTTTAACTTTGAAGGCTGGACTAAAAATATTAATGTAAGTGCACGTGTGCATGTGTGTGTATGTTTGTGCGTATGTGAGAGACAGATGGACAGACGGATGGAGACAGAGAGACAGAGGACAGAAACAGAAAGAGACTGACAGAGAAGAGACAGAGAGATCTCTTATGGTAAAAGTTCCCAATTCAAGAAGAACTAAAGCTTTCAAAATTTCAGTATGGTTTCTTTCCTGAGAAGAGTAGTCCCTACGTATGTGTAAAATCCTAAGAAATTTAATATGGGTTTTATATTGATTTTCAGAACACTTTTTCTACAGTACTGAAAATATATATGATCATTTTAATTGACTGGCTGCCTTGGGCACTACGAAGCTTTTATTGCTCCTCATTTTTGATGATAGAAGAACTATATACACTAGGATTGCAGAAACTGGCGTGCTTGTGATTTCCCTTACTAGCTTTTTCTTTCTTTTTCCTTTTTATTATCAAACCACGCCACCAATTACTCTTCTTTAAAAATAAAGGGAAAAAATACTGCACATTGCTCTAAGACCCACATAGCTTAGGGCATACATCAGAAAGTGCAGGTATCAAAAAATGATGAAATGAATAATTTCAGAAGAAATGAGAAGACCTTTATGAACTGATGCACAGCAAAGTGAGCAGAAATAAAATAATTTATGCAATGGTAAGAATATTATTGGGAAAACAACTTTAGAGCTCTGACCAATACAGTGATAAACCCCAAGTCCAAAATAGTGACTATGCTCCTCCTGAAAGCGAGGTGAGGAACTTAATATGCAGAAAGTGACTTACGTTTTTCGGACATGGCTTTTTTTTATTTTGCCAGAGTGTCATTATTTATTGAGGGCTTTGTTTTTCTTTTCCTTTTAATTTCCTCAAGGTAAGGAGAGTGGGTAGTAGGAGAAACAGGTTATTTTTTAAAATTGTGTTACTTGAAAAGTAAAAAAAAAACCTATTAAAAATAAAAAGAGAGTACAGATATCTTCATCGGCATATTTCATTCTGCTTGTTTTTTGGCTTCCTTTTCTCTGAACTACCTGCCAGTAGTGAAGTGTAGCACATACCACTAGAGAATCCATAATTCAGGGCTCTGTTGTATGCATCCCCTAGTCAGGAGACAACTCCTTGGGAGACAAATGGTCCAGCAGAAGGACAATTACCAGTGAACAAAGGAAAAGGAAAACTAAAGACTAGCTTTAATGGCAGCATTAGATCTACTAAATGAGGCAGGCTGTCCTAAAGGCATAGATCTTCCACAGCATTTTTCCTTGATGATTTATGATATGGTTACATTGAATGTCCTTGTGGCCTCATATGCAGCTTACTTTGATTTTTTTGAGCTTCATTTCATTCCACAGAGCACATACATACACAAAAGACTGAAGATGCTTGTGTTCCATGTACCATGCTTCCTTTAAATGAATGTCTCTTCCTGTTGAGGGGGAAGAAGTGGTATGGAAAGGTCAACTGCAAATGGTGGAACAGCAGTGGGTGACCTACTGTTCATACCTCCACTAATGCATTAAAAAAATCAAAATGTACTTCATCTTTCTTCTACTCTTTCTCTACCATCAAATTAGGGTAGAAGATACAGAATGCTGCACAAGCTGTCAGATGTTGTTTTTGGTTGGGTTTTTTTTTTGTTGGTGGTCAGTTTTGCTCAGCTGCTTTTCTTCGTTACTATGGACTCTGTGAGTTTCTGGGGAAATAGAGACAAAACCAAAACAGTCTCTGCCCTCAAGAAACTTATGTTCCATTAGGGGATACAATATATACTTCTTGTTTTTCAGTCATTTCAGTCATGTCCAACTCTTCATGAACCCATTTAGGGTTTTCTTGGCAGAGATGCTGGCGTGGTTTGCTATTTCCTTCTCCAGCTCATTTTACAGATGAGGAAACTATGGCAAACAGGGTTAAATGACTTGCCCAGGGTCACGCAGCTAATAAGCATCTGAGTCCTGATTAACTCAGGTCTTCTCGACTCCAGGCCTGGTGCTCTATCCACTGCATGAGATAGCTGCCCCTCTGTACACAGATAAATAAACACAAAATACGTTCACAGTAATTTTGAGGGAGTGAAGAAAGCACTAACAACTGGGAGGAATCAGTACTTCATGTGGGAGGTGGCACCTCTGCTTAAAAGGAGGCTAGGGATTCTGGGAGATGGAGGAATAGAGAAAACACTTGAACAGAGTGCAGGGTACAGAGGAGAGAGATAGAAGGTCATGTATGAAGAATAGCTAGCAGGCCCAGAAAACAAAGAAAAGGTTCTAAAGGGGAAGGGAAGTTAGTATATTGGCAAATGAATGTGGTGTAAAAAGCAGAATATATTAATAAAACTTTCAAATGAGAGTAGAGCTTTTAAAAAATGTCTCTTTTTTCAGAATTAAATATTTGTCATTTTGTTATACAAGGAAGGAGAGGCTTGTATAAGAAATCATGAACTTTTGTACCTTATGGAATAATTCATTGTAGAAAAAAGCATTCTTGTCTCTTACTCCTGATACTGACATCTGATCTGCTGTGAGATCCTACTTATTCCCTACCCACTCCCAAATAACATCTGAAACACCTTATGAGGAAGAACACTTGTTTTTCATGATTGCACATGTATAACCTGTATCTGATAGTTTACCTTTTTAGGGATGGGGGAGGGAAGGGATGGAAGAAGGGGGGAAGGGCCAGAATTTGGAACTCAAAACTTCAAAAAAAAAAAGCAAATGTTAAAAAAATTGTTTTAACATATAATTGGGGAAAAATAAAATGTTGTATATAAGGAAGAATACTTCCATTCTCTTCATCTCTGACCAGACCATTCCCTTTTAGAAATGAAAGGCAATACAACACATCTACAAATTACTTCCACCTGACTTTTAAGTTTGGTAAAGTGAAACTAGAGTGGCCTAGTGATTAAAGTGCTGGACCCGCAGTCGGGAAGACTTGAGGTTCAAATTCCAGACACTTGCACATTTTGTCATGAAGGCAAGTGACTTCTTGTCTCTTGGACTCAGTTTCCTCACCTACAAGAGAGGGACGATAATAGTATCACTCTCACAGGTTGTTGGAATTGTTTTGTTTGGTTCGATTTTTGATCACTGAGTGTTCTAGTTCCTGCTTTCTCGTCTCTTTAGAGCAAAAGCAAACATTTAATTCACTTGTACGTTGTATTAGCCATTTTATCTCCATCTTGTAGTTGAATTTAGATGGTTTTATTTCTAATAGACATTTGAAAGTGAAGAAATAAAGCTGAAAAGGCAGGGAATTAAAACAGTCACTTATAAACAGTTACTGGTGGTGATTTTATTTTTTATACAAAAATTAATATGGATAATTTTTGCCTAGCTCCTTTCAAAAAAAGAGCCAAAAGCTTTTTATCTCCTTCTTAGAACTTAACTCATTTTCTTTGACTAGGTGAAACAAGTTGCCACGTTATCACAAGATCACATGAATTTAGATCTAGAAGCCACCTAAGAAGTCATCTAATCCAATCTCTTAATTTACGAATTAGGAAATGGAGGCCCACAGTGGCTAAGATGCTAGGTGGTACAGTAGATAGAACACCGTGTCTGAAGTCAGGAAATTTTGAAGTCAGCCTTAAACATTTACTGGCTTTGTAATGCTGGGCAAGTCATTTAACCTCTGTCTGCTTCAGCTTCCTCATCTGTAAAATGGGGATCATAAGAGCACCTACCTCCCAGGGTTGTTTTGAGGCTCAAATGAGATAATGCTTTTGAAATGTTTTGCAGACTTTCAATATATATCATATCTATCTAGATACAGACATATATTACACACACACACACACACACACACACACACACACATATATATATATATATATATATATATGTATACACATATGTATTTATACACGCCAGCTACTATTATTATGTTACTTGCTAGAGATCACACAAGTAGTAAGTGGCAGAAGCTAGGATGTGAATCCAGGACCTCTGTCAATAAATCCAGCCCTCTTCCTACTGTGTCTTGCTGACTCCATTCAGGTCCATCCTGAACCATTAGAGCTCTTCAACTATTTCGCTTCTCTCCCTTCCCCCTACAGCATAAGGCCGCACATCTCCAAAGCTCTGTTAGAGCTTTTAAAAACAAAACTCCCAGAATTCTATTCACCTCCTGCTACACTATAGAGACAATGGTCTTGAAATGCAGAATGAGACATACGTTTTTGAATATGGCCAATGTAGAAATGTGTTTTTCTGTCCTATAAATATTTACTATGAGGGTTTTCTTTTTCTTCTTCTTGGTCAATGAAGAGGAGAGATGGATATTTATAAAAACAAACAAATAAATACATAGATGAACAAATAAATAAGCAAACAAATAAGTGAATGAATGAAGCCCAGTCAACAGCAAACTAGATAAAGAGAACATAGTCTAATCAAAGGAATACGAAAACTTAAATATACAAGCTGAGAGCAGAGAGTTAAGATGATTTCTTACCTAATCAAAGATTATTCTAGGGTCTTCCAAGATGATGGAATAATATTTACTTGTCATCATTTTCAGTTTGGGCAGTTACATTGAGTTCTAGGATTTTGGAAGGTTGGCAAGTGAATAAGCAAAGCCCATGATAGCCATAGCTGTAACTAGCAATTTTTGCATCTAGGGCAAGCATTATAAATACATTCTCAACTGAGATGGGAAGTAGAATGAGACCAGGTCAGATAGGAAGTCACCTGAAGCTCACCATCTGATAGTTTCCTATTTGAATTAATTATTCATACCAGACAGATGCTAAGTTGTTTCTATGTTACTGAAAGACTACAAGGGCCATCAGTACCCTCCAGATTTTAATACTTAGGATAAAGCTCTTGTCTTCCCACCATAATTATAGCTATGATGACAATGACTGAGTTGTTTTATGCACTGCATCTTTTGATGCCCTCCCATCATTTAGTCACTATTTTTGATATTTCACTTGTAAAAGTAATAAAAGTAGGATTCGTGGACCCAACATGGTATACTGGAAAGAACTCAGGTTTTGGAGTAAAAAAAAAAAACTGAATTCCAATCCCACATTGGCTATTACCTATATAACCTTGGGCAAGTCACTTAACTTCCTTGGTACTCGCTTTCCCCATCTGTAAAATAAAGGTGTTGAACTAGCTGCCCTCCGAGGTCCCTTTCGGCTCTGAGGTCTGTGACCTACCCACAAGTTCTATTTTGTTTGTTCTAACATTCTCATCACTTTCCTTGTCTACCTTCTTATTCCCTGACCCATTAATTTCCCCGGGTGGGGAGAGGGGATGTGGCCAATGGAAAGACCTTATCTAGTACCTGACATTATCAGAGGCAAACATGCCCCCTTGACTTTTTATCTTTGGAAAGGAACTTTCCCTGTGGTTCTATCTTTCCATTCCAGAGAATTAAAAAGGAGAAGGTTTTCTCTTCCACCCCAATCATGATAAAGACAAAACAAGGTGGGGTGGGAGGGGGCAAGGAAATACAAAAAGGGAATTATCCATGCAGGATGTTATTGTTAACATTAAGGTCCATTTTTTTTTTATCATAAACTACAAGAGTCAAGCAATCAGGCCTGCTTAACAGTGTGATGCTGTATGTGTGCCTGTGGAAGAGATTATCAAGCCATTGATTCCTGAATATTATTTGTTTACTTTAGTAATATTGTCCTTCTTAGGATCATAGATCAAAGATCACCTAGTTCTACCCCCTTCATTTTACAAGTGGGAAAACTGAGACTCACAGTGGTGAAGTGACTTCTTCAAGGTTATCTAGCCCCAGAACCCAAGTCCTCTGACTCCTAATAGAGTGTCACTACAGCATGCACCCATATTGGCATGTGAATTAAAATTGAATTTTGAGGATCTCACTGAAGGAATTTCAACTTAGAGCCCTTCTTAAAATAGAGATGTCAACCATCACAGCACAGAAGCATTCTCCAGGGACTTGACATTGTAGGTGCCTGGTAACTTTTCTATGATCCAGATAACAAAGCAATCCACTCTCTGAAATTAAACTCTGGAAAGTGTATGAGTGAGGGTGTTTGTCTTGTGCAGCTTTATGTTGGAATAGCAAATGAACTGTCGCTCTCTACATATAGTTCTTTCTGAACAGGATAGGAATCAAATAGTTTGACATATCCTGGTTGCACATAGGAATGACTTCTGATGCTCAAAATCCCTGTAGTGTTTTGCATTCCACACTATGACCCAATCTGAGCTTCCTTCTGGGGAATAAAAAAAGCCAGTGCAAAGTAAATGCAATTCGAAAATGAGGGGCTCCCCAGTCACCATTTTTATGTATTCAGAAGTTCTGCTTCACAAAGCATTCAGTTCTTTCTGACATTGTAATGGTAGCACCTCCTAGAATCAGAAAGAAAATGGAACTGTATGGAGCCATGTCTACCCTATTTTGTGCCTCTAGTATTCATATTCTCTCGTGTACCTCTCCCTTGCCTGGGGTTTCCATGGGAAGAAATCCTTGAAGAATGGATCGATTCAAGGCAAAAAGCCACTCAAACCTGGAATCAATTCATGAGATTTTAGTATTTGTTAAGGAAACTTAGAGATCACCAAGTTTAACCTTACTATTTTACAAATGAGGAAACTGAGGCTCAAGATAGTTAAGTGACTTTAAAAAAAACTTGCGTAAGAAGGAAATAAGAGAGGTCCAAAAAGTGAATTTATATTTTCTAATTCCAAATCTAACTCTCTTTCCACTGTATGGATGCCCAGCAGGTTTCTAGATTGGTGTGCTTTTTTTTTTGTCTTTTAAAAAATATCTATTGCCATCTTTTGTTTTTACATCATTTAACTTTCCTAATAAAAACCCTCGTCTCTCTTCTAGTCATTCCGTTTTTTACAAAAATAGATGAGAGAGAGAGAGAAGCAGAGAAACAGAGACAGAGACAGAAACAGAGAGACACAGAGAGAAAGATAAAAGAGGGGGAAAAAATAACCAAAACATTAGCCAAATTCAATATTGTAGGTAGGACTCCATGCCCATAGTTCCTTACCTTTGCAAAGAAAACTAGGAATTGTATTCTTAAGTCTTACCTTTGGGTCTAAGTTTGTAGATTATATTTGCACAGTATTCAATTTTTATTGTTGGTGTCATTCCTCCAATTTATATTATTGCAGTTATTATATATATATGTATATATATAATATATACACAAACATATATATGTATGTATGTTTGTGTATGTGTGTGTGTGTGTATGTGTATAGTTTTTCTGTTTATTTCATTTTGCATCAGTTCATTAAGTCTTTGGTACTAGCTTTCAAAATCAAATTGTCCAAAAAGGGTAAATGGAAGGGGGAAGGGAATAAACATTTATTGGTGCCTACTATGTGCTCGGTACTGTGCTATGTTCCAAATACTCATTTGATCCTCGCAACAACCCTGTGAGGTAGGTGCTATTATTAGAGGTTAAGTAACTTGCCCAGGGTCATACAGATAGTAAATGTCTGAAGCTGGATTTGAACTCAGGTCTTCCTGACTCCAAGTACAGTGCTCTATCCATTGTGTCATTTAGCTATCTCTAGACAATGGACATTAAATGGACATGACCTGGTAGCTTATGTGGTATATTGTACTTTTAAAAGGGCAATGAGAGGGGCGGAGCCAAGATGGTGGAGTGAAAGCAGTGACTTGCTTCAGCTCTCCCCAAACCCCTCAAAATACCTATTTTACAAATGGCTCTAAATAAAAGGGCAATGAGAGAGACAAACTATGATCTACTGCTTGTAGAAAATCAATTTATAGTATTGGATTTATAGCATGGAAAATTTGTGTGTTTCAATGACTTGTCTATCCATGTACTCCTTGGTCTTAATCCAGTCAGTAATAAACATTTATTAAGTGCCTAATATGTGCTAGGCACTTAGGTGCTAAATGCTGGAGATACAAAAAAAAAAGGCAAAAGATAGTCTTTACTCTTAAGAAGCGTGAAGTCCAATGGTGGCAGCAGGGGCAGCATGCAAACAACTATAGACAGACAAAATATATACAGGATAAATTGGAAATAATCAATAGAAGGAAGACTCTAGAATTAAGAAGAATTGGGAAATGCTCTTTTATAGAAAATGTAATTTTATCTGGGATTTGAAAGAAGCCAAGGAATCTAGAAGGAGGTGAGGAAGGAAAGAATTGCAGCCATTGATTTGGCCTTGCTCTAGAAGCCCTACCCAAGGGCTAGGGCTAGGGATTTGTGAAGCTTTTTGGAAACAATTAGTGACTAAACTTCATGCCTGTGGGCAGGCATGAAGGGATTGGGATAAAATGAAAGGCCCTGCTGGTCACAGTTCCCTGTGAGATGCCAAAATGATTTGCCATGTAATTTCAGCCCAGCTCAAAATCCAGTTGGAAAGGGGGGAAATGGAGGTAGCAGAATGTGCCGTGTTATTCCTTCACTGTCCTGTAGGGGCCACTCAGAAAAGCCAAGATGTAATTCTATCTGGTCCCACTCTGGGCACCACGCTTTTCTTCTTCCTATAAAATGGTAACAAGAACACTGACCTCATCTCTGGAGTGTTGTAAAGAATTATTTTTTTTTTTAAAAAAAAAGTAATATATAAGTTCAGGCAGTCTGAAAATGAAGAGAAGCATCATAAAAGCCTAGGGAAGCTGACAGATTTATTTATTTATTTTAAGATCATTTTTGAGATGTCCTTCACTAAGAAGATATACTTTATTATGGTTCATTTTTGATACTCTACAAGGATCTATAAAGAGTATTTATTAAGCATGAATTCTTTGGGAAGTGCCCTCTAGTGCAAAATTTATTCAAACACAAAGCCAAATATATTTCTTCTTTGCTACCTATAATCTTTTGCTTGTTTGTTTTACTTCAGGGGGACTGGGTTGGTCAAATAGCTAATATTTGGGGCTTAGAGAAAGGCAATATGGCACAATGGATAGAGAGTTGATTATAGAATCCAGAGGTGGGTTTGAAACCCTGTTCTGCCACTTATTAGGTGTATGACTCAGTCCCTCTAAGTGCCTCAGGAAGTTCCATAAGATTCTAAGTTACATATGGGTTATGACTAAAATCACAGGTCCTTGACATAGTTTGAGTTTCTGCAGTGGCTGTGGGCAAGAAGGTCTTTTTTGCTTTTAAAACTTATAAATTTTTTTTAAAAAAACCTAATACTTAATATTTTGCACAATGACCTTAATAAAAATAATCAAATTAAAATAGCTGATTTTACTGTGACTATGGTATCAAAAGCTAAATTTGAATAGCATTAAGGGGCTCCTTGATATATTATAACTGAACGCTGTTTTTTAAATTTAACATTAGACTACCTAAAGAAGGTTTTTGTTAAGTTGATGTAGATGGGACATATTAATAAGAACACCCAGGACAGAACAGAGACACTGTTAAACCATAACACAGTACAGATGAAGCAGATGTCCTCAGTGTGGACTCAGATTGTACTGTGGGATAGTCAGGATGTAAAATTCAGTAAGAGTTCGTGGGAGAAATTTGAAGAGAAAGTGGATGGAGGACCGTTGGCTAAAATTGGAGGAGATTATAGTTACCTCCTCCTTGGTGCATCTAAGTGGGATCAAGGACGTGACTGCCTAACACTGAAAAGAGTTCATAGGCTCAAACAGCTAGAGGTGGAAGGAACCTTTGAGATTATTTAGCCTAGAAGTATTCAAAGTGTAATTCTGGGATCCTTGGGAGTGGGGGTGGGGTCTCCAAGACTCTTTCAGGAGGTCTGTGAGGTCAAAACTATTTTCATAATAATACTAAGATATTTTAATTTCTGATATGGTAAATATCAATAGATATAACTCATATGAACAAAACTCTTGGGGGGGTCCTCAATAATTTTTTAAAATGTAAAAGAGTCTTAAGACCAAAAAAGTTGAAAACTTCTGATCTACTCTAATCCTCTTCATTTTAGAGATGAAGAAATTGAGTCCTGAAGAGATTAGTGATTTGCCTAGAATTACTCAGGTAGAAAGTGCCAGAGGCAAGATTTGAACCCCAGTCCTTGAACTCCAAAACCAAGGGCTCTTTCTACCATACCATAGTGTCAGTGCTGGCAGAGGAACTTAATATGGAATGCTTTCAGTCTTTAAAGAATGGTGCTCCTCTATAGTCACAGTAACTGATTCCTGACTCCTCAGCATCCAGAAAGAGGGAGCAGCAGCAGCCATGCTTCCTGAAATTACTCTCAGATAGCTTCAAGCAAATAGTAACAATTAGCAAGCTTGGCGATGAATCACCCGAACCCAGGCAGCATCTGTGGCAACAGATACCCTTTGACTGGCTCTGGCTCATAGTGCTAGGCATTAAGGCAGTCCTCAGCAGGGATTTCAGGGACTCCAATGAGGGAGGGATTTTTGCTCAGGTATTCAAAGTTTGTGGTCTATAAGAATGGACAATATGAGAATTAATGTCAAGTCAATGATGTTTTTTATGTTACTATATGTTTTCCATAATCTAATTTAATCAATTGGTTTGATTATGATGTTGAAACAAGTGATAGCTGGATCCAGCAGAAAGGAGTTAGCAATGGGATGGGGCCTGGAGTCAATGGCTGACAAGTAACTCTAGAGAGAGTCCAAATAATATAAGTTTGATGATCCACTTGTAAACACACCTATTTTATGGATACTGTTGCATGCAGGACACCTGTCACAGGTGCATAACAGGTACTGTTATACAACAAATATAATGTTGGTTCATTTGTATAAGCAAGAACTTTTTTCTTTTTTTAATTTTTATTAATTTATTTTGACTTATCAACAATCACTTCATAAGCTTTTGAGTTTAAAATTTTTCTCCACCTCCCTCCCCAAGACAGCACACAATCTGATATAGGCTTTACATATACATTCCTATTAAACATATTTTCACATTAGTCATGTTGTAAGGAAGCATCAGAACCAATAGGAGGAACCATAAGAAAGAAGAAACAAAACAGAAGAGGAAAAAAAAGAGCAAATAGTATGCTTCAATGTGCTTTCAAACTCCCTAGTTCTTTCTTTGGATGTGGATAACATTTTCCATAATGAGACTAAGCAAGAACTTTTTAACCATTAGAATAATGGTGCTGAAAAAGGCCTCTAACCTGTAACCTGTGGGCTGTATATCAGTTTAGAAAAACCACATATTAACATTATCTCTATTGCATTGTGTTTTTATCTATTTTATTAAATATTTCCCATTTAAATTTTAATCTGGTTCAGGCCACACTTGTCATCTGTTTGACACCTCCATATTGAACTATTTCAAAATTTAATGAATTCTCTTGTGAGGTGGCAGCTAGGTGGCTCAGTGGATATAGTGCCAGGCCTAGAGTCAAGAAAACTCGTCTTCCTGAGTTCAAATCTGGCCTCAGACACTTACCAGCTGTGTGACCCTGAGTAAGTCACTTAACCCTGTTTGCCTCAGTTTCCTCATCTGTAAAATGAACTGAGGAGGAAATGGCAAACCACTGCAGTATCTTTGCCAAGAAAATCCTAAATGGTGTCATGAGGAGTCAGACACAAGAACTGAACTGAACTTATGAGTCAGTGAATTTCTCATCACTGGAGACATGAGAGGCAGCTAGGTGGTTCAGAGGATAGAGCTGTTGGGAAGACCCGAGTTAAAATCCTGTCTTAGATACTTACTAACTACACGTACCCAACTGTGCTCCCCTGGACTTCTCTATCAGGTCTCTGGGCTAGATACTTTCCCTCCCCAGCTTTTCAGCTTCCTTTTATGTTCTGTGTTCTTCCATTAGATTATAAGCATTTTTTTTCATATTTGTATATCTAGAGTTTAGCAGAGTTTGTAGTACCTAATAGGTATTTAATAAATATTTCTTGATTGGCTGACACTGAGTGAGTCTTTTAACATCTGTTTGTCTCAGTTTCCTCAAATCAAAGAGCAATGAAGAGTCAAACACAAATGATCAAACAATAAAATTATTATCATTAAAGTCTCAGCAACAAGAACCAAGATCTGCGCAAAACTCCTGGGCAGAACAAAGCAGTGCAGGCATCATTGCTAGTGTAGACAGTAGCCAGTATAAGCTTAATACTGGGATAATTGCCTTTCACCCCAGGCCAAGGAGCCTCTTCCATAGAGAGGGAGGCAATGGTGAGCACAAAGGCCTTGGGTTCCCATGAACTAGTGCCCTACCCTAACCAGGTCACAGCAGTATAGTCCAGACAATCAAATGAGCTTCCCCAAATGTGGGTAATTGTGAGGATAAAAAGAGAGTACTTTCCAAATATTAAAGCATTACATAACTGATAGCTATTGTGTTGGAGGAGGTTTACCAGGTGACCTTTTGTCATATCAGTACGTAGGCAAGGGAGAAATAGGTTCCTTTGGTAAATGTGGGATAGTGGAGATGAGGATTTGGTCATCAGGAAGGGCAAAGGTTAGGGAGGAGAGTGTGTTCCTGTACAGTGGATAGAGAAACATTAAAATCAAACAAGTCATTGTTAAGACTAGGTTTAGAGGAAATAAAGTCAGAGTTGGGGACATAGCCTGGGAGAATGGGAGTTGGTCAAAGAACCAGAGACCTCAATAAGGGACAAGAGCAGGTTTTGTGTGGGTGAGTAACTCAGAGCTCTAGAAGTGTCACAGGTTCAAGCTGAAGAGCAGAATTTCCAAGTTTCAGTTCATGGAAGTGGTATAATTTCATGAGACACGGATCGCTATCCTGTGGTCATATCTTTGAGTGGCTGGCATGGGGTGAAGAAGGGAGTTGAAGTGGAATGGTATGAGGAATTCTGCTGTCAGGTTATCAGATTCGTTTTCTACATAAGGGTCAGAAACTACGGCTCATAGGTCAAATCCAGCACCACTACCTGTTTTTATATAGCTGGTGAGGTAAGAAGTAAAATATAACAAAATGTAATAAACCATTCTTAACTTACGGGCCATACAAAGCCAGGTGGCGGGCCAGATTTGAGCCACGGACCATTGTTTGCTGTCCTCTGGTCTATGTGGTGATAAGAGGGAATGAGATAGAGAAGAAAACCATAAGCCGAATGTTAAAGCCTGTTAGAAGAATGACCTGGAGGTCAACAGATACCATCAGCAAAGGACAGAGAGAGCATAATATAAATTGTGCTTAGTGCAGCATTGAAATAGTATACTCAGCCTGGAGTCAGAAAAAGAAGGGTATCCTCAAAGTATTAGAAAATTTCTAGGGACAACAAATTCCTCGTTGAAGGTGCTTAATTCAGGAAGCCCCTCAAACAGTGATTCTTACTCAGATATCAACCTGATCCATAGGCAGCTACTGATGATCTTGGGCAAGGTAAAATTTTGGAAGGCTCTTCTATCTAACATGAAGAACAAAGAATTGGTTTAATACAGACACTAGATAGAGATGCTTCTCAAGTACCTCATTACCTGCTCGTTGTAGTTTATGAAATGTCTCATCACACCATCAGATTTTATTCTCAATAGAATAAATGTTGTTGACTAGGTTTGAGAGTACCTTCTTTAACTAGATACTGAAACTCTTTTTCTTTTTTCCCTCTTACAACATAAGTGCTTTAAAAGTATTGTCTCATTTTTGTTCTAAGGGGAAAAAAAGAAAGAAAAAGAGTTTCAGTATCTAGTTTAAAAAGGTACCCTCAAACCTTATCTAGATTTCAAATCAGGGACATTGGCTTCTCCTTGTAAGTTTCCAGTTCCTTGGTGCCAATAAAGAATAATATCCTTCTGCAAGTGATTAATTAATGGAAGAAGATATAGTGAGTGAAGTAGTTTTGGTCAAGGGGACATGCAAGTTGACCTTGAACAATGAAAAACAGGCTTATACCTGGTAATCGCTCAACTGAAACTGCTCTTTCCAACGTTAGCAGTGATGTATTAATTGCCAAACCCAGCGGTCTTTTCTTAGTCCTTATTCTTCTTAACCTCTGCAGCATTTAACACTGTTGATCACCCTACTTCCTAGAAATTCTCTCTGGGTTTTTGTGACAATGCTCTCTTCCTTTTACCAGTCTGTCTATTCCTCCTCACTCTCTTTTGTAACATCATCCACTTTGTCTCATCTGTAACCTTAGGTGTAACTCAGAGCTCTGCCCTGGGCACTCTTCTCTCTTTTCTCTCCACACATTCAGTCTTTTCAGATTCCTTCTCATTAGCTCCCTTAGGTTCACTTCAGGGTTCCTCTATGAAGAGAATCACTAGCTCTACCTGGTCCTAGTCTCTGTCCTAATTCCAGTCCCACAGCACCAATTTACTATTGGACATCTCCACCTGGGTATTACATAGGCATCTCAAATTTAACATCTGTTGTCTGGTACACAGTAGGGCCTTAATTAATGTTTCTTAATTGAAAACAGAATTCACAATAAAAACCTCTCGTCTCCCTAACTTACATATTTCTGTGACAGTCGCCATTATACCCCCAAGCAACCCAGATTGCCACTTCATAGTCATCTTTGATTCTTCCCTCTCCCTCATCCTTCACATCCAAACAGTTCTCCCATTTTAAAAATTCTACTTCCACAACGTATCTTGTATCCATTCTCTTCTCTCCACAAGCCATGGCCACCTGGTTCTTATTATCTCTCTTGCCTGGACTAATGGGACCTCTTAGGTGATTCCCCTACCTCCAATCTCTCCTCTCCATTCTATTCTCCACAGAGCTGCCAAATTAATACTTCTAAAGCATAATCCTGACCCTTTCATTCTCTTTCTCTAGAAATTCCAGTGGCTCCCTCTCACCTCTATGATAAAATACAAGCTCCACCATTTGGCTTTTAAAATCCGCCAGAGGCTTACATTAACCTGACTTTTCTGGCTTATTAAACACTACTCGTCACACACTCTATATTCTAGCCAAACTGCTTGCTGTTCCCTGAGCATATTTCATCTCCTATCTCCATGGTTTTTGCACAGACAGTACCCCTCCATTTTTCTGACTGAGGTTGATTTACCCCTCCTTAGGCAGTCTAGTGGGCCTCTTGCCCTCTTCCCTGGGGCTCACCATATTACTGACTTGCCCAGGATCACACACCTACTAAGAAGCGTCTGAGGCCAGATTTGAACTCAGGAAAATGAGTCTTTCTGGCTCCAGGCTCAGCAGTCTATCCACTGGGCCACCTAGCTGTGATCTTATGATCAAAGTTATTTATTACATTGCTGAGATAATATATAGGGAGTGTGGTGAGTATTCTTCTGAGAGGTTGTCCTTAAATTGTAATGGGCCTACAGAAGCACATATAATTTGCCTTTCTGCAATGAAATACAACAACTGTTACAAGCTCATGACTTTTTCTTTTTTTCCCCTTCAATTTATTGGGATTGGGAAAGGAGATTAAAGAATAGCTTTTCTATTATCGACTCCAACTTTACTTGGTCAGTTCAGGTTTTAACTGAGGCTTACTAAGGTACTGGAATCTATCAGTAAGAGTCAACATTTCCATAGTGGTGTTGTAGAAGGAGGACTAGCTCTAGTGTCAGAAGATTTGGGTTCAAATCTCACCTCTGAGGTTTGATTACTTTGGGTAAACCACAACCCCCTCATTTTCCTCATCTATAAAATGAAGGGATTGGATTGGATGGATTGTGAAGCCTTTTCCAGGACTCCATTATCATACTTGACTCCGAACAACCTTGTGATGTAGAGAGTGTAAATGTTATCATCTCCAATTTACACAAGAAGAAACTAAAGTTCAGGGAAGTGAAGTGATTTGTCTAATGTTACATTGCTGGGATGTAGACAAACAAGAACAAACCTAGATTCAGACCCAAGTCTTTCGACTCCATTTCCAGTGAACTCTTCACTGTACCAAAGCCATTATTTGTAATGGTCATGAAGACTCCATGTAGGATCATAGAGTCTGCCTGAGTCATGATAAAACCTTGTGTCCAGTGACACTGGCCTCCTTGTTCCTCACACAAGACACTCTATCTCCAGAGCCCAGGCATTTTCACTGGCTGTCCCCCATGCCTGGAATTCTCTCTCTCCTACTGGCTTCAAGTGTCAGCTAAAATCCTACCTTCAGGAAGCCCTTAATTCCAGTACCTTCCCTCCGCTGATCATTTTTAATTTATTCTGTATAGTGTTTGTCTGTACATAGTTATTTGCATGTTGTCTACCCCATTAGACTATAAGTTCCTGGAAAGCAAAGACTGTCTTTTGCTTTTCTTCACATCCCTAGTGCTTAACACAGCAACTGGAACAAAGTGGAAGCTTAATCAATGTTTAATGAATGACTATCTTATCAATCAGTTTGCCCTAAGACATCCTCAGTTGACTCTCAATTTGGCAGTCAAGAGGTTGTATAATCTGACCCCTATTTATCTTATTCCCAAGTAGTTTCCTAAAAACACGCATACACACAGACAAAAACAAAAACAAAAAACTCCTCTTATCTATCCAGACTGTCACCTACACATACCACATATGAAAAAATCTGGAATTTTTGGTGGAATTACTCAGTATGAGTTAACAGTGAAACATGTCAGCCAGAAGAGCTAAAATAATCTTCAGCTAATTAAGGGGAGTCCAAAGTTAGGGTGATGATAGCCTCAGTTTGCTCTGGTCATATCTAGAGTAATGGGGTTTTTTTGGGAGAAGGTATTTGAGTCCCTCATTTTAAGAGACGGTTGTTGAGAAGGCAAAGCATCACGTTGACTTGTAAGGAATGACCAGGATTGTAAAAGAACCATGCCAAGTGAGAATCCATTTAAGAATCTGTCATGTTTAGTCTAGAGAAATCTAAGTGGAACAAGAAAGCTCTTTTTAAAAGACTAAGAATATGGGGAAAGGATTTAATTTGTTCTGTCTCACACCAGAAGACAGAATTAAGATCAATGCCTGGAAGTTTCAGAGAGACAGATTAAATATGGAAGTGATGTAAAACTTCCGAACAGCTGTCTGAAAGTGAAATGGGCTACTTCAAAACGTAATAGTTTCACTATTACTAGAGGCCTTTAAATTAGGGCTGAGTTACTATTTGCTTCAGATATTATAAAGGGGATTCCTGTTTTGGTAAGGGTTATGATTTCTGAGGTCCCTGCCAAAGCTATGATTCTGTGAAACTATGAGTAGGGAATTGAAGAAGCAAGAGCACAGATGGCATTCCTGTAACTTCTGACTGATGGTAAAGATTGGGGAAAGTAAAGGTAGTGGAGGGGGAGAATACACAAAGGTTATACCGAAGAAAATTGTCAGCAAGTAAGAATTGGTTTTCTGGACCATGGCTAACCTTACAGGAATGAATGGCTTTTGTCCAGTGATGGGGTGCATCTAAGGAGGTATAAGAAGAATGTATTTGCCTGGAGGCTTACTGATTTCATCAGAAAGGCTTTAAACTGAAAATTGAGGAGGAAGAGAAAAGTGCTTAGATACAATTTCTAAATTAGATAGCTTGAACAGTGAAAGCTTGAAACAGACAAAATACCTGTGACAATTTCTAGCAATTTACAGGACAAAAAAAAAGCAAATGGGAAGAAGGTGAAAAAAGATAATCGTGGCTTTGTATAGTTATGTACCATTATGAGGATTATAGGTAATATTCAATTCAACTGATATTCATTAAGTCCCTGGTGTGTGCAAGGCTTTGTCCTGGAAGCTAAGGATATAAAGTCAAACAAAATAGACCATATCTTCAAGGAGTTTACATTCCATCAGGGGAGAGAAGAAAAGGGATATGATATTTACACAAATAAGTATCATATAAGGTGGGAAGTGATGGAGGAAAGTATTTTAGGGATATTTGAAGACAGCAAAAACACTTTTAGCTAGAGGAAGTCAGGGAAAACTACATGAAAGGAATGATATTTGATCTGAACCTTGAAGGAAGATTAGGATTCAGAAGGGCAGAGATGAGGAAATGGTACATTTTAGGCATGGGGGATGGGAGAGTGCATTGCAAGCATGCCTGACCAACTGCATGAATTCAAGGAGGCAGGAGATGGCAAATCAAATTTGGGGGACAACTAGCATTCCAGTTTGGCTGATTCAGTGATTGTGAAGGAGAATGAGGTGAATTAACAAAGTATTTGTATGATCTTAATGAAATGTACAAATACAATCTCCTAATGAATGCTACTTCCTACTTCCCACACCAAATGAGGAAAATCATGTAATCATGATCTTTATCAATATCATTATTATCATCATCATCATCATCATCATCATCATCACCATCATCACCACCACCACTGTCATCATCTCTATATTATAATATTTTAAATGTTACAAATATTATATAGGTAAGGTTTACATGTAATATCTCATTTGCATCTCACAAACACCTAGTAACTCACCTAAGGTAGGATTCAAACTGAGGTCTTACTGACTCCAACCCTCTTTCTGTAACATCAGCTGGTATGGACCACAAAACAGGCATAAAGGCAGGATATTACAATGACGGGTAACTTCAACTCTCTGAACATCTGCTTGACATCTCTATTTACTAAAGTCAGATCATCTGATAAATTCTTGACTTGCTTTGCTCATAATTTCCTCTTAGAAATAAGACAGAGTCTGGTGCATAGCCTGAAAATCAAAACAAATTAGAGTAAAAGTAAGCATGATTTCAAGGCCTGAGTTTCAAAAAGGTTATTGTCTCAACTGACAAAAGGCTGTCAGTGATAAAATTCTACTAATGAAATGACAAGTGATTTTGATGGTGAAGAAAAGAGGGAATAGAATTAAATCAATGCTTCTCTACTGAGAATTTTCGGAGACCACAGAGCCAGACGTGGTGGTAATCTGTGCTACTGGGAAAGCAGACGCTGGTGAATCTCTTGAGCTCTGGAGTTTTGTGCTACAGTGTACTATGCCAATGTGATGTCCACATCACATCAGCTATCAAATCAATATGGTAAGCTTGTTAGGGATAGAGATCCATCAAGTTGCCTAAGAAGGGATGAACTGGCCCAGGCTGGAAATGGAGAAGTTCAAAGTCACATACATGCCAATTAGTAGTGGGGTCAGGCCTGTAAGGAGCCCCTGTACTTCCAGCCAAGACAAGATAAGGAAACCCAGTATAAACACATACACACATATGTATATATAAAAGCATATGCAGAGAAAAGATGGAAGGAAGGCCCTATAGGTATACAATAAAAGAATGATATAGTCCACCAAGAATAATATTGGAAAGGCTAAAACCCAGTATGAAAAAGTGACAAGGATAATAAGAAGGACACTTTGAAAAAGATCTATGTTAGGAGCAAAGAGAACAAGGAAGAGCGAGACCTACTACTTGGGTTGGATAGGAAAATGAATAATAGATGATGAGACAAAATAGAACTACTAAGCTCTTATTGATTTATTAATTAATTTAATTTAATTTTCACTTAAATTGTAAAGCTAAATTTTCTGATTTATCTATCAAGGGGAATGATCTTTCGAAGTAAAAAAAGAGAGCAAAAAACTTTAAAGGAGAAATTGAAACCTACAGTTAAGTGAGATATTAGAACATAGCATATCCTCCCTAAATGAGGTCAGGTTGTCTGGCCAAAATGAGTTATGCTTCAGGGTACTGAGCTGGAGGATGTGATGACTCAACTGCCATCAGTGATCTTTTTAGTAACTTCAGAAAACAGGAGATGTGCTGGGGCAAGGTGGATGTATGCCATTCTAAGAAAAGGGAAGAAAGTAAATTGTGCAAATTGGAGCCCATTGAGCTCGATGCTGATTCCTCTGAAAGTCATGGAAGAGATCATTAAATAGATTTGTGTGAACACTTGGAAAGAAAATCAGTGATCACTACAGGTTATCAAGAGTTTGCTGAGAGCAAGGCAAGCCAGACTAACATTTTCAGAGTTGCTAGACTTAGGGATCTAGGAAATGCCTTCTGCATCAAATGTCTGAATTTCAGAAAGTATTTGACAATATCTCTCATGATAATTTTATTTAAAATGGAGAAATGTGGGTTGTTTTATACTTTTTTGATATTGGTAATCAAAGGATCATAAAACAATTATTGTGATTATTCATGCAGAGGGGTGAAAATGCTTGTATGGTTTTGAGATCTATATGGCAGACAGTTTTTCGGAGGAGAGCCTTTAAAGCTATGCTTTGCTTTACCAAGTCAAATAAATGCTTCTTTGTAATCAGCAAATGATAAACACAATGAAATAGTGTATTCTTTATACCAAAGTAGGTGGTACAGTGAATAGAGTGTGCTGGTCCTGGAAACAGGAAGACCTAAATTCAAATCTAGTCTCAAATACTTATTACCTGTCACTTAACCTCCGTTTAACTCAGTTTCCTCAATTGTAAAATGGGGATTATAGCAGCACCTAATTCACAGGGTTGTTGTGAGGATAGAATGAAATAATATTTGGAAAGCACTTAGCACAGTTCCTGGTACATAGTAGGTGCTTAATGAATGCTTGTTTTCTCCCTTCCTCCCTTCCTCATTTCCTTCCTTCCTCCTCCCTAACTCCTTCCCTTCCCTTCCCTTCCCTCCCCTTCCCTTCCTTTCTCTTTCCTTTTTCTTTCCTAGTCATTGTAAAGACATGATCATCTGTAGAGACTCATTTGCAAATGTCTGCCTGATCCCTTCTCAAGTTTTCTTCAAGGTCACTCTAGAACATGCATAAACCATTCTCATAAATATTTCATACAGATGAGAAAGTAGGCTTATCGGCAAGTTTTATTAATCAAGTGTTTTTTTGGGGGGGAATAATGTCCCTGAGCTTTTCCATTCCTTTGGAATCTTCCCTTTTTTTTTAATATCTTGAAAATTGATCCCTGACTATAAATTCTTACATTTAGGCTGAAAAATTCATGTAATATTTAATTTTGCCCTTTCTCTCCTTAGATGTCATTAACTTCCATTAATCTCACTTGCACAGCTCTTCTAGTATTAGTTACTTCCTTTTCATTACTGTTGCCACCACTAGAACTTCATATCATGAGATCATAGGATTTAAGCGTTGGAAGGAACTTTTAAAGATAATTTAAATAAACCTCCTCCTATTATATGTGACATAGGTTCACACTTGAATGCTGCTTTGCTTAAGCCTGCACAGGAATAATATGTGTCACCATCCCAAAGCATATATATCTCTGATCCAGAAATGGTTACTCATTAGCTGAGTGTAACTGCCAAATTTCCCACCAGGTGGCATAGTAACTGAGCCACCAACCCAGCCCTTAATCAATTATTCTCTTACACCTTTTCCAAATAATAGCCTTTTTCTAAGAGGCAGCAGTGTCCCTTCTGGCTACTAGGGAATACCCATCCTGAAAATGTTGTGGCTGCTTCCACCCCAAACGCAGCCATCTGGAACTTCAGAGCTTAACTCCAAAATGGTTCCTGTTAATACCCTTGACAGCTGGTTCCAGATTTAATCTAGGGCATTGAATAGAATGTTGTTCAAGAGATGGAGATGTAAAATTTGGTGTATCTATCTCACTGAGCCCAATGAAATATTTCACTCTTGCCAGTAACTTCCCAATGAATTCATTATTCAAAGACTTAGCATATTGCAATCACATCATTTATTGTATAAAATAAAGTGAAATGAAAATTAAACCAAACACTTGTATATGGAGAGGGTTGCAACCAACCACCTACTTTGTTTAGTCCTCTTTCCTCATCCCTCCCAGATCTTCAGGTCTAGATGGGAAGAGTCCAGACCACATGCACCTACCTCATATGGAAATGAATGGGTGAAAAGGGAGAATGAATTCCCTGTCTCAGACTCATGCACTAAAAAGAGAAGCTCATATGTTGTTGAATTGCATTTGACTCTTCATGACCTCATTTGAGGTTTTCTTGGCAAAGATGTCAGAGTGATTTGCCATTTCCTTCTCTAGCTCATTTTTCAAATGAGGAGTTGATGCAAACAGGATTAAGTAATTTGCCAGGGGTCACATAGCTAGTAAGTGTCAGAGGCCAGATTTGAATTCATGAAAAGTCTTCTTAATTCTTAGCGCAGTGCTCTATCCATTTTACCACCTAGCTGCCCAATATATACTTATCAAATACCTGCTACATGTCAGGTACTGTGTGTGTAAGTGCTGGGGTTACAAGGAAAGGTTAAAAAAGACCCTGTTTCTCAAGAAGTTTGGTCTAATGGGGGAGGCAATAGGCAAGCAACTACGTAAAAATAAGCTATAGACAGGATAAATTGAAAATAATCAATGCTAGATCACCGTAAATTACTCTGCCAGCCTCTGTATCGGCTCCTTGGTCCCAGGATCTCCACAAAGATAAGAGAAGCAGGACACTGACCCCAAAACAGATGAAGAGATGCGATGTAGAAAAGTTGTGACTTGACAGTAAATAAAAGATGTGCAGATTGAGACTCAGGCCCAGCTCTTTGGACTCCAAATCCAGTGCTCTTTTCAATATGCTAGACCACCTGCCTGAACTATTGCAATTATCTTCCAACAAACAACTCTTTCCTCCTCTGTCTCTCCTTTCCAATCTATTAACTAAAAGTTGCTTTTCTTTAGTTATAGATCTGTTCGTGTCACTTCTCTATTTAACCATCTTAAGTGTTTCCTTATTTTCTGTTGAATAAATTGTGAAACCCTTTTGGAAAAGAGAAGACATTGGAGGTACAAAATGATTTCGAACCTTTGGAGTATCATCACATGAAAATGAGATTAGTTTTATATGCTACCCCAGGGGTAGCAACAATAGGTAGAAGTTACAGAGAGGAGCATTTTGACTTGATATAAAGAACTTCTTAACAATTGTAAATGTCCACTTAACAATAAAGCACTATTGGCAGAGTTGTGAATTGGTCCAGCCATTCTGGAAAGCAATTGGAAATTGTGCTAGGAAAGTGACAAAAATGTCTATTCCCTTTGACCCAAAGACCCACTGTTAGGCATATATCCCAAGAAGATCAATGATAAAAGAGAAAGTTATCTATAGTAGTACTTTTTGTAGTAGCAAAGAACTGGAAATAAGGGAGATATTCATTGATAGGAGAATGGCTAAAATAGTTGTAGTACATGGAATAAATCTGGCTTTGAGAAATGGTGAACATGATGAATATAAAGAAGCATTGGAATACTTAAATGTACTGATGCAAAGTGAAGTAAGCAGATCTGGAGGGCAGAGTGCATAACTATTACAACAATGTAAATGGAAAGGATGACAATACAAAAATTAAACAAAAGGCTGTGAAATTCTAATGCTTATTCTTAGAGAAGAGATATGAAGAATACTCTCCTTCCTTTCTTTGCAATGTGGCAGGAGGAGATAGGTAGGTAGATGAGTAGGTATCCACCCACAGATGGGGCAGCTGGGTGGCACAGTGGATCAAGCACTGGGCTTGGACTCCGAAAAACTCACTTCCATGAGTTCAAATCCAGCTTCAGCTACTTATTAGCTATGTAACCCTGGGCAAGTCACTTAACCCTGTTTGCCTCAATTCCTCACCTGTAAAATGAACTAGAGAAGGAAATGGTAAGCCACTCTAGTATCTTTACCAAGAAAATCCCAAAATGGGGTCACGGAGAGTTGGACATGACTGAATAACAATAACAAAAGAGATAAGGCATTTTTTACCACTAAATATGTGTCGAGCCCTGTGCTGGATGCTGGAGATACAGATGTAAGAAAAAAAATGGTCTCTACTTTCACTTTTTATAGGAGAAGCCGAAATATATAGATAAAACATAATGAGAGGGGAGGGAAGTCCAGGGAATGAACTGGGCTGGGAGTAAGGTGAGCATGACTCAGATCCCTCAAGAAATGGCAGTCCTGGCTTTAGGAGAGTAGGTCTCGGGCAAGTATGACTCTAATGTGTGTATCAAGAGAGTTAGTTGAGCCAAGAGTGAAGGAATACATTGGGAAACCTAGGTGATGTAAAAACAAAATATAGCCCCCAAAATTTACTTTAAAAAAGATGATACTAATTTTTCCACCTCTGGAAATCTTTAGTTGGAGACTGGGCAACTATTTCTCACAGTTTTATAGAGCTTCTCCATATCCATCACGGTCATCATTTCTCATAGCCAAATAGAGCTTCATTCTTCAGGATCAACCTTCTCCAGTAAGAAGTGGTGATGAAGATGAGGAGTAAACTACAACAGCTTCTTTGGCATCTCTTTTCTAATTTTTTTTTTTTAGGCAATCGGGGTTAAGTGATTTGCCCAGGGTCACACAGCTAGTAAATGTCAAGTGTTTGGTCTGAAACCACATTTGAACTCAGGTCTTCCTGACTCCAGGGTCGGTGCTCTATCTACTGTGCCATCTAGCTGCCCCTTGGCATCTCTTTCTAGTGACAAATGAGTTGTTACCAAGTGATAGGAGTCAACATGATGACAGCAGTGAAAAGAGGACCTGAGTTCAAAAATGTGGCTCTATTACTTACGACCTTTGTGACACTGGGAAAGTCACTTAGCCTCTGAGGCTCCCTTATATAAAAAAAAAAACAGAGGGGTTTAGACTAGATGATCTCAAAGGGTCTCTTCCAACTTTAAATCTATGATTATACGGTACACTAGTAGCGTGACATATCTAAAATGTAACTGCATGCAAGAACTGGGTGCTTCAGGCCAAAAAATATTAAGGAGTATGTAGGAAGGAATAATTTTCTACTTTGTCACTGTTCCTAGTGGGATTCTGTTACAGACTCCCTCCCCCACCAATGCCATTTTCCTTACTTTTTAGGAAGGGAGGAGGGAAGTCTCTGAACTCTAATGGGAGTAAATTTCCTCTATAGAATCATTATCATCATGTTATATCATTTCTTTCCTCAAAGCAGCTGGGTAAGGTAGGTAATTCTAGACAAATTTGGCCCCTAGGACAAAGGAGCTATTTTATGTCCCACCCCCAATGTCTGCTTTATACTTCAGCTTAATGAATCATTTGACAAGATGGACTAGGCTAACTCAGTTAAAGGAGAAAACATTTGCATGGATACAAAGGCTCAGGGAAGATCATTAGCCAAAGTACTTCCTCTTTTAACTCAGTGAATGCATGGGTTCTCCTGGGCTCCTAATTATCTGTGACATTCTGATATGAGGCTTATAAATGGAAGAGGTGAATTTTCCTGGCCTCCTTCTGGTGCACCACACATGTCCAATTATGCAGAAATGTCTCTAACAACTTCCCTGTTTTGTCAAAAACAGAAAAGAACAAGAAAGAAGAGTAATTGAGGGAGAAACGACAATGAGAGAGGCAAGAACAAAGCATCCTCAGACTGTGGAGGACAGTGAATCACAAAGTCAGCAGAAGGCTGAAAGGAGAGACAGTGGAGGATGGGTAGGGTCTCACAGTCTTACTTTGGGCCTAGAATGCCAGAGAGGTGCTGACTGAAAAAAGGAGACCGCACCAGCCACCTTCCCTGGCCAGCTGTCAGTACTTTCCCATTTCAGATAGCCTTCAGTGAACTCAGAATAGCTCTTATGTATATCTAGTTATTATTACATGCTGCTCTCCCATTGGAATGTAAGCTCCTTGAGGACAGGGGCTTCTTCTGCCTTTCTTTTGATCTCCAGCACTTGCACATGCCTAGAATCTAGTAAGCTCTTCTATAGATGCTTATAGGCTGACTGACTAACAGGAAAAGCCATAAAATCCTAGTTGCTTACCTCCTGGAAAGTGGGAACACCTATAGTGGCAGAATCAGTGGAAAGGGGAAAAATGGAAGTATTCCTAATAAAGGGAAAAAAAAGTGTTCAGACTGTAGAACAACACCCAGAGGTTTGTGAGTGGTTAATGTTGGTGTTTTGTTTTGCTTTAAGACTATGTGACCTTGGGGAAAATCCCTTAACCTTTTCTCAACCATTAAATGTGAGGCTTGTACTAAGTGATCTCTGGGGCACCTCACAGATTTAAAGTCCCATGATTCTATAATTTCCAATATGTGTTTCAATGATGGAATTTGGGCACTATGCTAATCCAGGAAGTTGTTTTTGGTAAGGGAGGCTTTCTGGTGCTCTTCAAATCCCAACTGCCTAGTCCAACTTGCTGCTAATGCTGGTTCTTTGAAATAATTATAATCACTAGAGTTTATATATTGTACATAATATATTTTACTAGCAATATATATTGCTAGTGTTTATATAATACTATACTAGAACTAGGGGCAGCTAGGTGACACAGTAGATAGAGTGCCTGGAGTCAGGAATACCTGCATTCAAATTCCCCCTCAGACACTAGCTGTGTGACCCTGGGCAAGTCACTTATCTCTGTTTGCCTCAATTTCCTCATCTGTAAAATGATCTGGAGAAGGAAATGGCAAACCACTCTAGCATCTTTGCCAAGAAAACTCCAAATGGGGTCACGAAGAGACTGAATAACAATAATATAATGCTTTAGAGTTTGCAAAGCACTTTATATATGTTAACTCATTAGATCCTCACAACAGCCCTGTGAGGTAAGTGCTATTATTAACCTCATTTTACAGATGAGGAAACTGAGGCTAAACAGGTTAGGTAACTTGCCCAGGTTCACACAGCTAGTGGGTTTCTGAGGCAAGATTCAAACTTAGGTCTTCCTGACTTTAGCGTGAATACTATTCACTGAGCTACCTAGCTATATCCCAGCTAGAGCTATAATAGCATAGGTAACATTAGAAGGTACCTGCCTAACACACTCCAAGCACCCAACCAGCTGGCTTCAGTCACCTGGCTGCTTTCACAGCCCTATGTTATAGTGAGGTATGGGCCCATGCAATAAAGGCCTTGATTAGGAATCATGTCAAACAAGAGGATCCTGGAAGAGTTCACAGTCATAGGGAAGGAAGGAATGGGGAACACACATTTATTAGACACCTACTATCTGCCAGGCAAAGTGCTAAGTACTTTACAAAGATTAACTTACTTGATCCTCACAAGGGCAGGTACGTGTGATTGTTGTACCCGTTTTACAGTTGAGGAAACGGAGGCAGACAAAAGTGAAATGAATTGCCAGAGTCACACAGCTAGGAAACGTCTGAGGCTAGATAGTCTTACTGACTCCAGGCCCAGCACCTCTATCCGTCGAATCTAGCTACCTACTCAGAGGTATACAATATATTAAGAGTGAGATCTTTGGTTATCACATGGCAAATGCAATTGATTACTACACATGTAGTCAGGAAAAGAGAATCCAGAATCTGAGAGGTGTGATGATGGGTCCAAGGAGGCAAGCAGTCTTCAAGCCTAGGGTCATTGTCAGCTCTAGTGGCCAGTGTTATGATCTTTTTTTGCTCTCTATATGGCTTAGGAAGGACAGAAACTAATAGATGCCAATAGAAGCCTGATGCCAGAAATATTAGAGGCCTAAGCTTTCTGGGGTGGGGAATAGTTCATTCTACTCCCTTCCTTGTCCACACTTTCTCTTCCTGCTATTGTTTCCATTCCAGTTGTTTCCAATTTTTTTTTTTAGGCAATTCGGGTTAATCGACTTGCCCAGGGTCACACAGCTAGTAAGTGTTAAGTGTTTGGTCTGATGCCTAATTTGAACTCAGGTCCTCCTGACTTCAGGGCTGGTGCTCTATCCACTGCGCCACCTAGCTGCCCCTGTTTCCATTTCCGCAAAGGCATCATAGCATCCCTACGTTAGAGTGGAGAGAGTACTGATCTTGGAGACTGGGGATCTGGATTCAAAGCCTGGCTCTGCCACTTATGAGTCATGTGAATGTGGGCAAGCCTCAGTTTCTTAAACTACAAAATGGGGGTCATGGTGCTTAACATTATTGTCCTCCAGTCCACACATGACCAGGGTAGACATAGTGGCCCTAAAATTCAGAGATGTCATGATTGGTCAGTATGAACAGAAGATTCACTAGTCCCTTGGTGACTAGGTCCCTAGTTACAAAGCTGTAACTAGGGCAAAATCACTAGAGCTTTGCTCTGTGTATGGAAATGTGCTAAAATGGAAAATGTAAGAGTGACAACAGCGCCAAGACATGCCTCTTCTCCTTCCAGACCATATTCTGGGAAGTAGTTGCAGGCCGATGGTGTGATAGTATACTCCAGGGCATATATTCTCCCCCTTCAAAAGGGTGGAAACTTCCCCATAGCTTCCCCAAACCAAATACTCAGTTCCCTTCCCTACTCTCTCATTTGTCCCAGGTTCAACAAATGCTACTTAAGGGTTTGGTGGAGGAAACAGGTCCAACATCACAAGGAAATAGAATAAGAAGTTTACTATATGCTGAGATCTGAAGTCACCGGAAGTCCTCCTTACCAATTATCTTCTTAAACTCTCATAGTATCTAAGTTCTACCATTATAATTTATATTGGAAGCTTTAGACCTGAAAGGGGCTTTAGAGACTATCTAGGCCCATGCCCTCTTTTTATGGATGAGGAGATTAAGGGCCACAGACATAAAATGATTTTCCCAGGATCATATAACCTTTTAAAATGAAAAGATTGTACTGGGGGCCACTACTAGACCTACTCCCCAGAGAGATCAAAGAAAAAGGAAAAGGACTCACATGTATCAAGAAATTATAGTAGCTCTTTTCTTCATTGTGTTAAAAACCTGAAAATTAAGAGGGTGCCCATCACTTGGGGAATAACTAAACAGATTATGGCATATAAACATAATGCAGTACTTCTGTGACACATAAAATGACAAAAGAAATGGTATCAGAGAAATCAGAGATTTATATGAACTGATGTAGAATGGAGTGAACAGATCCTAGAGAATAATTTATACAATAACATCAACATTGAAAAAACAGCTGATATAATTATAATGTGTAATTATAATATATTTTAAAATATATATAAATAGCATATAAAATATAATAAATAATAATAATAATTCTGATCAATGTAATTAATGGCCCATAGTTTTAGAATCATGTTGTCTACTTCCTAGTCGAAAATGATGGACTCCAGATGCAAAATGAAACATGTTTTTGGACATGGTCAATGCAGGAAATTGTTTTGTTTGACTATGAATTTTTTTTTACAAAAATTATATTTATGCTCATTTTTTTCAATTGGAGTAGTCAGGAGGGATAGAAAATAATATTTTGTTAATTGAAATAAAAAATTGTATTGCCAGTATATTGTAATAACGACTGTCTTGTGATAGAAGTCAGTTGAATTCCTCCAGATGGGATATATACTTGGGACAAGCTATATAAGCAAACCCCCTTCCCATCACATTCATAACAGCTAAAAATAATCTCGCTGCAATAACAAAGGGTAAAGTCCTGGTCTTGGTGTCCCCATTTAATTGCTTTAGTAATTTGCTGTTCCTTCTCCCACATGGGTAATCTTCTATTGCCAGGAGATGCACTGCTCGGGAAATCCCTTTTTCTGGACAGGTCATATGCCCAAACTCTTGAGTTTGGGATTACCTTGCAGGCGTTCCCTGGCATTGATGCTGCCCAGGTGACTCTCCTTCTCTGGCTAGATATTTCAATGCTAAGATCAATGTAATTGAGAAATACCCCCTCCTCTAACTAGAAATCTGGAAGTATATTGTCCAGGAAATAACTCTTTGGGCCGCATGAATAAAGACACATTTGCCTCAATGTGTGCTTTTGCCATTCCATTAATGGCTTTTGGAGATAGACTCCTTGAACTTCTCCCCTTCCAGCCACCTATTTTATTCTTGAGATATCTGGAGGAAAAGAGATGGAGGGAAAAAAAGAGAAAAAAGAAGGCCAAAAGTCAATGAATGAAAGGCTCTGTTACTGGTCAGCACAAAGCAATGGTTCCTTCTGCAAGAGTCTGTACCTCCAATAGCCAAAAGCAAATTAATCCATTTCTCTCTCTCTCTCTCTCTCTCTCTCTCTCTCTCTCTCTCTCTCTCTCTCTCACTCTCTCTCTCTCTTTCTCTCTTTCTCTTTCTCTCTGGAAGCAAGTGATTGAAAAATTCAAATTCAGGAACTTTAATTTGTAGTTACCACAAGGCAGTTATTTTGTTGGTACCCTGAAAAATCTTTCAGTGAAACTCTCCAGGGGTGGGGAACCTGCATCCTCAAGGCCACATGTGGCCCTCTAGGTCCCTAAGTGCAGTCCTTTGACTGAATCCAAACTTCACATAACAAATCCTCTTAATAAAAGGATTTGTTCTGTAAAACTTGGACTCAGCCAAAAGGTCAGATCCAAGGATCTAGAAGGCCACGTGTGGCCTGGAGGCTGAAGGTCCCCTTCCCATACTTAGGAGATGGAAAGGATGCATCTATAAGAACTAATTAACCTTAGGAGGTAGTCCTCCTCACTGAGATTTAATCAGATTCCCCAACTGATGGGCGCCTCTTAGTTTAGATATTTCTAGTCTTCTCAACAAGGTGCCAATGAGAATGTTCACCTTCACTTGAGAGATGTAATCAAAAGTACTAAACAAAGGCTCACTACTCATAAACTTAGCAAGTTGGTTAAGGAATTCCCTTGATCAACCCTCTCCACTTATTCACTATACAAGTGTGCAATTCATTTTTTTATTTTAAAATGTTATTCGTTTGGGGCAATAATATGTCTAGGCATTTAGTGTTCCTAACAGAATTGCTGTGAGAAAAATGTTTTGCTAACCTTACAATTCTATATAAATATCAGTTATATTGATGATTATGATGATGATTTGGCTGTAAGAGCTATACTTTTATAATTCACATATATTCCATGTTAAAAGCTAACTTAGTGTCTTCCTAATGCCTCTAAGATAAAACATAAACTACTCTGTTTAGCTTTTAAAGTCCTACAGTACCTGACCAGAACTTCCAGTCAAATCTAATATTTCTCTGTCTCTTCTACACTCTCCAGTCAAGCCAGACTGGCCTTCTTTCTCTTCCTCCCACTCAACACTCCACTGCTGACATCTGCACCTTTGCATTGGCCATCCCACATGCTTGGAATACACTCTCTCCTTACAGTGGGGTAGTAGAGGCCATCTCTTCCTTTAAGGCATAGTTTAAGTACATACTCTCTTCAGCTTGAAGCCTGTCCTGATTCCCCACCCCCCACAACTGCTAATGCCCTCCCTGAAAAACCACCTGATGAGATGAGAGTTATTAAGGGGCTATCAAGAAAAGAGGAACTAACTATTCAAGACTGTGAATGGGAATTTATATAGATCTTTCAGAGAAAGTTGCTTATAGGGAAGTTTCTATTTGTTTTTTTTTCCTTCTAAACTTTTTTGGGGGGGATTAGACCATGGGAATAAGTGACTTACCCAGGGTCACACAGCTAGTAAGTGCTATGTGTCTGAGGCCTGATTTGAACTCAGGTCCTCCTGACTCCAGGGCCGGTGCTCTATCCACTAAGCCATCTAGCTGCCCCCCCCCAAACTTTTTTAAAAACAACTATTTAGTATTTTATTTTTCCCCAATTACATGTAAAAACAATTTTAACATTCATTTTTTAAAATTTTGAGTTCCGAATTCTCTCCTTTCCTTCCCTCCCCCCTCATTGAGAAGGGAAGCATTTTGATATGCTATACATGTGCAGTCATGCAAAATACATTTCTATATCAGCCATGTTGTGAAAGAAAACAGACTAAAAAAATTTTTAAGTATGTTTTGGTCTGCATTCAGACTCCATCAGTTCTTTCTCTGGGAATGGGTAGCATTTTTTCATCATAAGTCCTTAAGATTTGTCTTGGATCATTGTATTGGTGAGAACGTCTAAGTCATTCACAGTTGATCATCATATAATATTGCTGTTACTATGTGCTCATTTCAATTTGCCAATAATTCATGTAAATGCTTCCAGGTTTTCCTAAGAGCTTCCTTCTCATTATTTCATACAGCACAGTAATATTCCATCACAATCATATACCACAACTTGTTCAGTCATTCCCTAATTGATGGACGTCCCCTAATTTCCAATTCTTTGACCCCAGAAAAGAACTGGCATAAAATTTTTGTGCATATAGGACCTTTTCCTTTTTTTTTAATCTTTGGGATACAGACTTGGTAGTGGCACTGCTGGGTCAAAGGGTGTGCGTAGTTTTATAGCCCTATGGGCAAAGTTTCAAATTGCTCTCCAGAATAGTTGTATCAGTCCACAACTGTACCAACAACGCATTAGTGTCTCCATTTTCACACATCCCCTCCAACATTTATCATTTTCCTTTCCTGTCATATTAGCCAGTTTGATAGGTGTCAGGTGTTACCTCAGAATTGTTTTAATTTGCATTTCTCTAAACAATAGTGACTTAGAGCATTTTTTCATATGGCTATAGATAGCTTTGATTACTTCATCTGAAAACTGCCTGTTCATATCCTTTGACCATTTATCAATTTGAGAATGGCACTTATAATTTTTATAAATTTGATTCAGTTCTCTATATTTGAGAAATGAGATCTTTATCAGAGAAACTTGCTGTAAATTTTCACAGTTACGATTACTAAGTGTATTTTCCTCCATCCTATTTCCCCCGTTTATTCTACTCTCCCTCTTTCTCCTTTTGCCCTGTCCATCCTGAAAAAGCATTTTGCTTCTGACTGCTGCCTTCCCCTCCCCCCCCCGCACCCCCCCCCAGTCTATCCTCCCTTCTATCACCATCCCCCTACCCATTCCCTTCCCTTCCTACTTTTCTATAGGATCCCAATTGAGTGTGTCTGTTATTCCCTCTTTGAGCCAATTCCAATGAAAGCTTTTAAGGTCCAAGTGCCCTACCCCCAACTCACCTATTTCCTCCTCCACAGTAAAAGCCTTTTTGTGCCTCTTTTATGTGAGATGATTTGCCCCATTCTACCTTTCCCTTTCTTCCAGTGCACTCCTCCCCAGCTCCTTAATCCGGTGACACTATTCTCCTTGCTGTTCCTTGAACTAGAAACTCCATCTAACGATTCCAAACATTTCCCCTCCTGCTTGCAATGCTCATTCTTCTTTTCTCTGCCTTTCCTGACTTCCTTCAGCTAAATTCCTACCTTCTATAGAAAACCTTTCTTGACCCCCACCCCTAATTCCAATACTTTTATCTGTTGATTATTTTCATTTTTTCTGTGTAAAGCTTGTTTGTATACAATGATTTGCATAATTTACACTCCCGTTCTCCTCTCCCCCTTCCATTTGACTCTGAGTTCCTCAAGAGCAGGGATTGTTTTTTGTCTTTTATTGTATTTCTGAAAGCTCTTAGCACAGTAGCTGACACAAAGTAGGCGCTTAATAAATATTTATTGACCAATTATTATGAAATGCATATTTACAAGTGTTGAATCATTTTCAGTTTTCCACGTGTCTACCAGGCATTCATTTTCTAACATTTCCTGGTTTGGGGGTCACAACTCATATCAGTAAGGAATATCTAACACTCAAGTTACTCTGGTCATGCATATGTATGAAAGGTGGAACCAATCATTCATGTAGAAGGCATATCAAGTTTCTTCTTGAGGGAAAATTCTTATAAACAATCACTTTAAAAATACCTTACAGGTGAATTAAAAATGGGAAAGAATTATGAAAAAAAATCACAAGTTGGCCAAAAGGCAATATTTATTGTATATGCTGACCATAAGAAATATGCCCAATGGAGCTTATTCCATAGCTGAAGTCTTTTCTTTTTCCTACCTATTTTTCAACTCAAATGCAGCTTAAATGAAAAGAAATTTTGTCTAAGTTCTTTACAGTGCCATGTCAAGCAACTCAAATAGACAAAAAACCTTGGGGATGACAGTTTCATTGTTGTTTATGTTGTCTAGAGTTGTATGGAATGCTATGATTTTGGGGTTGTGTCTATGTTCTGTTCTAAGCTTGAGTCAAGGGGAAACAGAAACTATTGAATGTGCCCAGTTGGATAGAGTTCTATATAAAATCCATTATAACCCTCTCTAACATGACTTTAAAAAGAAAATCAGTTGGATAATCTTTTTTTTTTTTTGGCTAGACAATGGAGTTAAGTGACTTGCCCAGAGCCACACAGCTGGTAACTGTTATGTGTCTGAGGCTGAATTTGAACTCAGGTCCTACTGAATTCAGGGCTGGTGCTCTATCCACTGCATCACCTAGCTGACCCCAAGTTGGACAGTCTTAAGGAGGTACTGTATTAAATGCTAGCAAAGAAGCTAAGGCTTTAAAGTTGTGGATGTAAATAAATAATTCTGTTCATTATTATTAACAGGCTAATAATCATTTATTTGGGGCTGTGTAGAGTTTACATGGGTGCTGCAGTGGAGCTCAATTGTGATGTAAACAATTGTACATTTTTTTCAGTAATTAAAAGGGCAAAGCAATCTTTGACCTGGGAAAAGAAATTCTGAAAACAATAAGGTATTTGAAATATGTGTTTGTCTGTGTTTTGTTTTTGTTTTTTTCTTTCTCCAGTTGGGCTCTGCTAACCATTTAAAAAACCTGGGAAGTTTAGGAAGTTCTGTTTTCAAAATTTTTTTAAAGTCATTACAAGTAAAAACTCATGAGACATTCTCTTAAGGCATAAAGGCCTTTCCGGCATCTTCTGTATCTAGTAATCATTGGAGTTTTCTTTCTTCTTAATAAAAAAACCAGCTGATATCTTTAAATATACACACACATACATATATATGCATATATACATATGTATACCTACATGCATGTATGTATATGTGTATGTAACATATACATATATATATCTTTCCTTCTTCTGTTTCTGTTCATGGGTTCTCTGTATCTAGTCTCCATGTGTGTGTGTGTGTGTGTGTGTGTGTGTGTGTGTGATTTCCTCCTTCCTTAACTTCCTCTTTCTCTTCATATCTCTTTCTCTTTCCCTTCCTTTGAAATAAATTTGTATAGACTTTTCCAGCTGGAAGAAAACTTAGCGACCATATAGGCCATTCCTCTCTCTCTTTCTCTCTCTCTCTCTCTCTCTGTCTCTCTCTCTCCTGATGCTTTAATGAAAATAGAAATGTACTTTTCCTATAACCGATCTATGATCTTCCTTTGCTTTTGTGTAAATAATTGAAGGTTGCAAATTTTCACATTTTTTTTTGATGGGGAAAGGGAGGCGAAAGATTGCTTTATTGGTGAAGGCAGAGATCACTGTTGACCCTTCCATGATAGTGAGCTGGTTAGTGTTGGGCTCAGAGTCAAAAAGATCTGAATTCAAATCCTGCCTCTTTATTACCTTTGGGACCCTGGCCAAGTCTCTTAACCTCTGTGAAATACAATTTCTTAATTTGTAAAATGAGGAAGTTGGATTGGTCTAGCTCTAAAAATCCATGTTGTCTTCATTATCCCAGTTATGTTAGGGATTTTACCTTATCTTTTTTTTTTTTTTTTACCCTACCTCCTAGTCAAGAATAGCAGCTTGGAGTCTCCCTTGCAGCCTATAAATTCTGTCTCTAATTGAACCCCTATGTTATATTAAATGCCATGAAGCTACTCTCCTCTTTCCCCTTCAGGCACTAACCACATAGATCCCCAGCCTGCCAACTCTCCGTCAGCTCTGTGATCAGACGTGGACACTAACTTCACATTTCCAAAGCCACCATGCCCAGGTCTGTCATTAAAATGCATTTCAAGGCATTGAACTTGCTCTGAGGTGGTATCTCTCTTCATTTCCGAGAACGGCATTTGCCACATGTGCCTAGGGTGAGGGTAGTGGGAGAACAGACTTGGTATGGCTCAATATCAAACTGGCTGAATGTGGTAATGGAGAGAAAAGAATGAAGGAAGCTAGCCACGCCCCCTAAGGAAACAATATGGTTTTATTCTGTAAGGAGTGGCAGGTTGGGTTTTGGGGGAGTTTTTTGGTTTGTCTTGATTCTGACTGAGATTTATTCTTAACACCAATAAGAGAAAGTACAAAGTGTTTGGGAGCCAGCTTGATCTACTGGTCTCTCTGTGTTTAATCTATGCCTCTTCTTGAAGAGTTATGGATCCCGTTTGAACCAGGAGGGCTCCAGGGCCAAGCGAGAAGGGAAAGGTCCATTCATGGCAAATGGATTTCTGGCCTGCAAACTGTAAATATGGGCGGCACTGTTTTTCTTTACAAAGCAGAGAGAAATCAATGATGTCCTTCTGCTTTCCTGTGCATGGGAAGACACCGTTTTTACTACATGGTTTCTGATGTGTACTAATGCATATGGCAGAGGACTCTGAGCTACAGTCTGACCCACAGGCACCAGTCTGTTAAGGACAGGGTCATTGGCATCCATTTAAGGAGCAATTATATATCTATATGGAGCAGGATGCTAGGGTTTAGAAATGAAAGAGAATTTGGAAAATAAGTAGCCACCCATGCAGCATCACTTCAGAGGCCATTTCTTAGAAGCCTAAAGGAATCCTTGACCATCTGTTGACTAGTGCCTGAATTTTTTTTTTTTTACCATTGAAGCTTAATCCCTTTAGTTTAGGGCATCGATCCCTGTTAGAATGTTGTTAAGAAGCAAGATGGCATAATGGGTAGAGAGCTGGCCTCAGAGTGAGGAAGACCTGAGTTTCAGCACAGTACCTGGCACATGGTAAGCACTGAAACACTGGTTGTTGGCTGGCTGGCTGACTGCTGAACAGTTGTCTTACTGAGCAAATCGCTCCTGTCCTCTGGGCTCTGTCAAACAAGGGAGTTTGAATACGTGATCTCCAAGGTGTATTCCTGCTCAGGAAAGAGGTGAGGGAAAGAATGAGGACACAGAGTATTTTAAAGCAAGTGCTGCTGAGACAGGAAGTTGAACAGCTTTAGTCAGCTCTCCTGAGGGAGAAAAAGAGGGTGTTGAATGGCCGCCTGAGGGCACCGAAGGCAAACATAATTCACCATCTTAGAAAGGGCCAGCCCTGGCTGCTCGGATTTCTGGGTGATAACAGTTGCTCCCAACAGACAGACTCTACCAACATTTGCAAGTTTCTCTTTTCAATTCCTGGACTTATTTGCCCCAGTTAGTTCACTCCATCGTTACTGTTCTATCTACTGAAAAGGCAAATGCTCGCTTGGGTCTGCATTGGGCTCCAACATGTCGTCATGGCGTTTCTTTGTTCTGGCCTGTTGACAACCATACTTCCAACATGATGAGAAGTGGTCGTGAGGTAGTAGAAAATGTTGTACTTGGAGTTAATCATAGCTAATCATGAATATAGAACTGGAAGAGACCTCAAAAGCCACTTATTCCAACCCACTTATTTTATAGTTTATATATTTTATATTTAATATATGATAATATAAAATATAGTTTATATATTTTAACTAAGGACAAGAGGACTAATACGATTTGGTCAAGTTTACAGAAAGGGTAGGTAGAGAGCAGAACCAGGATTTGAACCCAAATCATTCCAAATCCAGGCTTCTGTCTATTTGTTTCACAAGTCCAGAGACTTGTGTTTATACCCAGGATCTGAGATCTATTAGTTAGGGATAACATGGTATCATGGAAAGAGTTCCGAATTACAAGTCGGAAGATCTGGATTTGAATCCTGGTTCACCCATTTATCACTAGTATGGTCTTGTGCAAATTACATAACAATTTTTTCTTACTTCCTGTGTGATAGTAAGCAAGTTATCTAACCTCTCTAGGCTTTCATTTTCTCATTTAGAAAATAAGATATTTGGACTAGATAACATTTTAAGGTCTATTCCACCTCTGAAATCGGTGACACTATGATCCCAGTTGTTGTTGTTGTTTGCCCTCCATGACATCAGGAAATGATCCTAGTTTTAGAACTCTAGGCAAATAATTTTATCTCCTTAAGCCTCAGTTCCTAAATCTGCAAAATGCACATAATAATATTGTTACTACTAACTTGAAGGACTGTTGTGGAAAAGCACTTTGTAAATCCTAAAATGCTATAGAAACATGTGCTATTATCATATTACTTCACGTTGGATCATCACGTATTGTATTCTTAGGTAACATTAGCTCAATTTACATTTGTTCATCTTCATCAGGGTACTTGACTCAGGACTACTATTGTCATTTCTCCATAAGCACTAAACTGAGGGGGAAAGAATTTTAACTCTGAGCTGGAGGAATTCCTTGCTGATCCTAGACTGCAACACTTCCCAAAACTTTCCAAGCAGAAGGGACCTTAAAGATCATCTTGTCCCACTTCTTTATTTGACCGTTGATAAAACTGAGGCTAAGGTTAAGTGACTTGCTCAGAATCATGCAGGCTGTAAATGGCAGAAGTGAGATTTGAACCTTTTTCTCTCTATGATATATTGATAATCTCATTGGCAGACATGGGCTCAACTATTATCTCTATGTGGGTCACCTCTAAATTGATCAATATAAATTTTAATACATACACATGCATATACATGCATATGCCTATATCTCCAACCCTAGTCTCTCTCAAGCTCCAGATCTACATCACTAAATGCCTTTTGGCTCTCTGAACTTGAATGTTCCACAGGCATCAAATCCTCTCTTCTTTGCTACTTTCTTATTATTACTGAGAGTACAATCATTCTCCCAGTCACGCAGACCTACAGCCTCAGTATTATACCCAACTATTCACTCACACTCACTCCATATATCCAATCAGTTGTTAAATCTCATTTCTTTACATTTCTTTCACTCCATCCACACTGCCACACATCTTTATCACTTCTCACCTGGACTGTTTAAATAGCTTCTTAATTGGTCAAGACAAGGCAATTTAAAAAAAAATCATCTATTAAATGCCTACTATTTGCCAGGCACTGTGCTAAATGCTGGGAATACAAACGAAGACAAAAGACAGTCTATGCTCCCAAGGAGTTTATAGTCTAATGCTTAAGAGAATATACAAACAGCTATGTAAAAACAAGATACCTTGTGTGGAGATAACTCTCCAAACTAAATCTCCAATCTAAATAGGAGATAATCATAAAGAGAAAGCAGTAAAATTAAGGGGCATCAGGAAAAATTTCTTATAGAGGGTAGGATTTTAGCTGGGACTTGAAAGAAGCCATGGAAACCAGGAGGCAGAGATGAAGAGGGAGAGAATTCTGAGCTGGAGAAAATACATGGGAGATGGAATGCCTTTTGTATGAGGAACAACAAGTCACTGGGTGGCAGAATGCTTAGAAGGAAGTTAGGTGTAAGAAGGATAGAAGGCTGAAAAGAGCCAGTTTACGAAAGACTTTAAAAGCCACACAGATGATTTTAAATTTGATCCTAGAGGCCCACAGGAGTTTATTGAGTAGATGATGTGAGAGTAGGGTGACGTAATCAGACCTGCGCTTTAATAAGATCAATTTGCAACCCTAGTTGAGACTGGAGTGGGTACTTGAGGCAAGACTGGAATTTGAGGCAAGGTTATCAACCAGAAGTTTATTGTAGGAGTCCAGGAATGAGATGATGAGGGCCTGGACCACGGTGGTGGCAGTGTCAGAGGAGAGAGCAGGATATACACAAAAGACATTATGGAAGTAGAAACAACAGGACTTGGCAACTAATTGGGTATGTGAGGTAAGACAGGGTGAGAAGTTAAGAATAACACCTAGAAACCCACAGGAAAATAGGAGGGGAAGGGGATAAAAGAAAGGGGGAGATAATAGAAGGGAGGGCAGATTGGGGGAGGGGGTAGTCAGAAGCAAAACACTTTTGAGGAGGGACAGGGTGAAAGGAGAGAGAAAACAGAATAAATGAGGAGGGGAAATGGAGTAGTAACTGTGGGAAAAAAATTGAAGCGAGTTTCTCTAATAAAGTCCTCATTTTTCAAACATATAGAGAACTGAGTCAAATTTGTAAAAATTTTATAAATTTTATAAAAATTCCCCAATTGATAAATGATCAAAAGATATGATCAGTTTTCACACAAAGTAACCAAAGCTATCTATAGTCATATGAAAAAATACTCTAACTATTCAAATTAAAACAATTCTGAGGTACTGCCTCATGCCTATTAGACTGTCTAATAGGACAGAAAAGGTAAATGACAAATGTTGGAGGGGATGTGGGAAAAATGAGACATTAATGCGCTATTGGTGGAGTTGTGAACTTATTCAACCATTCTGTAGAGCAATTTGGAATTATGCCCAAAAGGCTATAAAACCATGCATTCTCTTTGACCTAGCAAGGCCACTACTAGGTCTGTATCCCAAAAGAGATAAAAAATAGAAAGAGCAAGGATCTATATGTACAAATACATATTTTAGCAGCTCGTTTCCGAAGGGCAAAGAATTAGAAATTGAGGGGATGTCCATCAACTGAGGAATCGCTGAACAAGTTGTGGTATGTGATTATGATGGAATACTATTGTACTATAAGAAATGATGAGCAGGATGCTCTCAGAAAAACCTGGAAAGACTTGCATGGGCTGATGCAAAGTGAAATGTACTGTGTACAAAATAACAGCAATATTGTAAGATAATCAGCTGTGAATGACTTAGCTATTCTTAGCAATACAATAATCCAAGACAACTCTGAAGGACTTATAATGAAAAATGCTATCCATCCCCAGAGAAAGAATTGATGGTGTCTGAATACAGATTGAAGCATATTTTTTTATTTTGTTTATTTTTCTTGAGCTTTTTTTGTCTATGTTTTCTTTCACAATATGACTACTATGGATATGTTTTGTATGACTACACATGTATGACCTATATAAAATTGTTTGCTTTCTCAGTGGGGGGGGGTGGGGAGGGATGAAGGAAAAGAATTTGGCACTCAAAGTTTTAAAAATAAATGTTGGAAATTGTTTTTAGATGTAACTGGGGTAAAATAAAATACTAAAAAAAAAAAAGAATAACACCTACATCATGACTGGGAGGAGGGTGTATCCTCAACGGTAGTTGGAAAGTTAGGAAGCGGGGAGAGTTTGGGAGAAAAGATAATAAGATCAGTTTTAGACATGTTAAGCTTAGGATATCTATGAGATTAGGGAGTTGGAGGTGCCAGAACTGGAGGCCAGAAGGAAGGTTAGTCCTAGATAAGTAGATCTGAGAATAGTCTGCAGAGAGATGATAATTGAATCTGTTACGGGGTCCCCTGAACTTATATTTTTGAGTTGCCATATTTTTCAGAAACACTAGACCCAGAGTATGCAAGAGACCCCTAACATGTCAAGAACAAAGATTCTCCTCAGCCCCGCCATGAACTGACATCATTGGTTGTTTGCTCCCCAAGACACTCCCTGTGTGTCTGTGGGAATCCAAACAGGCACCAGTCAGTCTGCATTAGGTCGTAAAACTGCATGTGCAGCTGGGACCTTTGTAGATAAGCAGACCATCCTATCTTCATGGTCTAGCACAGAGCTTCTTAAACTTTTTTCACTTGGGACCCCTTTTTATGTGTTCATGGGTGCTGCAAGGCCTTCCGGCACGTGCAGTGCAAAGTGTGCATGCTTTTTGTTCAGAACCAAGTCATGCAATGCCAACGAACACTGCGGAAATGTGAAAAGGGGTCACAAGTGGAAAAAAGTTTAAGAAGCCCTGGTCTAGCAGTTCCCAAGGGAAAGGCATGACACTTCTGCCATTACCTTACTCCCTCCCCTTGAAAGCAATTTAGTCCTTGTCCTATCCCTGCTGTTGCTTTCCTTCTCCCATGCCACTCCCACTTAGGAGGAGATTTCTGTTTCCTCTTCCTTCCCTTGCAGTAGTCTCATAAATATGCAAGCTTTTGTTGGGATTGGAACTCTTTGAGCTGGCATAGGATTCCATGAGCACATTCATTTTTCTTGTAATAAATTCAGTTGCAACACGTGTCTCATGGATTTGTGATGGTTTTGGGTGTTTTTGGTTAACAAATCTATGAGAGCTGATGAGATCTTATTATCTTTTCTCCCAAACCCTCCCCTCTTCCTAACTTTCCAACTACTGTTGAGGATACACCCTCCTTCCAGTCACGATGTAGCATAGAAGGAGAAGAGAAGAAGGTACAGGACAGAGGCTTGGGGTACACTCATAGTTAGTGAGAACAACTTGGATGAAGATTCAGCAAAGGAGCCTGAGGAGTGACCAGACATGTAGGAGGAGAACCAGGTGAAAGTAGTGTTACTAAAAAAAAAAAAAGAATTATTAAATTCTTTAAATTATTAAAAGATTATTAAAAAGAAGGTGATTGTCAGTGTCAATGGATGAGGAAAAGGCCGTTAGATTTGGCAATCAAGAATGCATTTGTGACTTTGGAGAGATCAGTTTTATTTGAATGATAAGGTTGGAAGCTAGACTGGCAGAGAGAAGTTAAAAGAAAGGAAGTCGAGACGCTGGTTTTTAGACAATTTTCTCAAGGAGTTTAGCAGCGAAATGGGGAGAGATCGAGGACAATAGCTAATGGGGATATATGGTTCAAATGAGGATGAGGGATGCATGGGAATGTTTGTAGGAAGCAAGCAAGCAGCCAATAGACAGGGAGAAACTGAAAGTAAGCTAGAGATTGGAAATGATAGTGGGGACAATCTACCAGGAAAGATGTGTACATAGAGGGGTTTGCCTTGATAAGGAGAAGGGCTACCTCTTCATGTGACACAGGGATAAAAGAGATAAAAGCAGAAAGCATCTGAATGATGTGAGATTAGGAAGAAGGGAGAAGAGAGAGCTCTTGGTGGATAGCTGCAATTTTTTTCAATGAAGTATGAAGAATGGTTTTCAGCTGAGATGAGGATGGGGAAGGGAGCCATAGAAAGTTTGAGGAGGGATAAAGTGGTTTGAAACAGCTGCTATGGTGAGACAGTAAATCAATTAGGTAGGTGTAAAAAAAAAAAGATTACCTTGCTGCAGTAAGAGTCCAGTTGAAATATTATGTAGTACAAATTTGTAGCAGACCCAGTCAGCATAGGTTTCATGATTTTCTCACATGAATAAGAGTGAAGGCAGGGGACGCTGGGAGTAATCCAAGGGCTGGTAATTGGCAGAGCAAGATTAATGATAGAATAAGACAGCCAGGGGCTCAAGAGAAGACAGTGTAGAACTAAGCTGGTTCTCAAGATGATGAAGGGAGGGGACTGTAGTCAGTGCAGGGGTATGGCCTCAGAAAGAATAGAGGTGTCAAGGGATTGGAGGTCATGGTAAGGATGAGCAACAAAGCTTGGGGGTGCAAAGCAGAGGGAGGGGTTAATTATGGTAATCAGATAAGAGAATTTCAGAGTTCATGAACATGAAAGTGGAACATGAAAAGATCAAGGGTATGACCATCTCTTGTTCTTTTAAATTTGAATCAATTCCTATACATCTTAAGTATCAGACCTTTACCATAGAGACTTCCTACAAAGTTGTTGTTGTTTTCATTTTATTGACCCTTTATAGTTCTTACCACATTTTGTTGGTCCAAAAATGTTTTAGTACTATGTGATCAAAATTGTCCGATTTAATTTCTGTGATCCTCTCTATCCCTTGTTTGGTCACTAGACCTTTCCCTTTTCATCATCATAAAAGGTATTTCCTTCCCTGCTTTTCCTACTTGCTTATGATATCACCTTTAGTATCTAGAGTGTACATCCATTTGGAGCTTATGTTGATGTATGGTAGGAGACGTTGGTTTATGCCTGAATTCGGTAAGATTGTTTTCCAGCTGTCTCAGAAGCTGTAGTCAATTAAGTCCTTACTCGAGAGGTTGGGGTCTTTGAGTTTATCAAACACAATGCTACCACATTCCTTTGTTTCTGTATGTTTTGAACATAATCTGTCCCATTGATTCCTTCCTCTATTTTTAACCAGTACCAAAAGCTTTGATGATTGCTGTTTACATTGTTATGTATGAAGTTATATGCAAATTCTTTCCTCCTTTAGAATGTGAGTTCCCCAAGGGTAGGGATCACATCTTTGCCTTTCTTTGACTCTCTGGAGCATAGCTCAGTATCAAACACATAGTAAGTGCTTCTTGACTGACTGACTAAATGAACCCAGGTCCTCTGACTCTGTATCTAATATTCTTTCCACCCAGAAAGGTATAGTTTGTGATTTAGTCAAATCACTAAGTGGATCTTGAAAGGGACTTTCATTCAAATGATCTAGAAGTGGGATAGGGTGTTATTGGCAGATCCAAATCTCAGAATCAAGTAATACTACACTCAGATGAAATCACTCCCCACATTTCAGTTATGTGTCTTTGATCAATGGCACTGAAATTCATCAGTGACAAATACAATTTTATTATCTATGACATATAGATAGTAAAAGGATAAAAACTTTACATCTTTATTCACTCTTCCCTATTTTCATTGCAGCTACCTTAGTACAAACCCTCATTCCTTCTTTCTAAAAGGTTTGCCTATCTGCACTCCCTCCTCATTTCAATATACCCTTCAAAAGACTACCAGAATAATATATATTATTTAATGAATAGACCTAGTCATTTCATACCTTTTGTCAAACCTTTCCTGGCTCCCTTTTGCCTCCCAAATGGAGTTCATACTGCTTTGTCTTGCATTCAAAGCCCTCCCTATTCTGATGGTATTCCCTTTCCAGTCTTTTCTCATATCACACTTCTTCATGCCCTTTTAAGTTTAGTCAAACTAGACTGCATTCTGACCTTGAATGCAGCCTGTCCTCTCCTGCCTCTGTACCTGGAATATACACCCTTCCTTTCTCTGCCTGTTAAATTAACTGAATCCAGGCCCAACTCAAATGCTACCTCCTCAAAGTAGCCTGCCCTGATCTTCAAAGTTGATTATAGCCTTCTGCCTGGACCTAACATATCACTTTATTTGAAAACTCCTGCATGCATTTATCATGTAATACTGCATATTACAGTTTTCTATTTGTCTTATAATAGCATGTATTTATATAGTGCTTTAACTTTTGTAAGGCAGCTTACATTTGATGGTTTAATCATTATAACAACCCTGTGAGGTAGGGGTTATTTTTATTTCCATTTTAAGATGAGGAAATGGAGGCTCAGAGGAGTAAAGTGACTTGCCCAAGGTCACAGAGATGATCTGAATATGAAGTAGTATTCAAACTCAAGTCATCCTTACTCCAAGTCCAGCACTCTATGCACTGTCATTAACCAATAAACGTTTATTAAGGGCCTGCTATGTGCCAGGGACACTTATTAATAACAAGTAAACTTTTATCTATGATATATAGAATGTAAAAGGTATTAGGCTCTGGTCATATAAAGACATAAATGAAAGCCCCTGCCCTCAGGGAGGTTAAGTTCTGTCAGGGGAGCCAACACATTTATGTATAAATGTTGTCCTTTTATTAAATTATTAAGCTCCATAAGGATAAGGACTCTGTCATATCTAAACTGTATTTTCTTCCAATTTTCTAGTGCAGAATTTTGCACACAGTAGGCAATTAATAAATGCTAGCTGAATTAACTGGTTCATTAATAAGGCACGCACACACACACACACAAAAACATTTCATACAGCAGCAGCACTTGCTTCTCCAAGATAGCCAGCAGTGACCCCACTCCCCACAATGCAGTGGCCATTGACCTTAGTACTGTCATTCATGTAGGTGTATTTTCCGAAAAGTGAGATGATTGCTAATGGCCAGAGTAATGGTACTATCCTAGGTTATATAGCCTTCACTGCTATAGGTCAATTTATTGGGATATCGAAAAGAATTAAGCTGCTATGACTCCAGCCAACTTGGTTTTCAATATCATTGATTACTGATTCCATTGTACAGTTTGAAATTAGTCATGAAAATATTCATCTCCCTGTGCTGAATGGTATAGGCAGGGCAAAAGCCCTAATGAAACATAAAAGGGCAACATTTTTTTTTTACAGAGAAAGTATTCTTTACAGCCTTACCAAAAATAACGGAAATTGAACAAACTTCTCTGAGGACAGCTGTTGCAGTTCTGTGCTTAGAGTACTCGCCTAATTTAATGACTCCTGATATTAGGCTGTCAAACATTCCAGAACCATTCCTGTTCTTCATGTACTCTGAATCATGAGCTCACTGATGCTGTCTTGTCTCTGTTGTGAACAAGAAACTTGAGTGAACTTTGCCCTGAATGTGGTTCATTCACTAACTCATCCTCGTCACTGAAGATGGCAGCTTAGCATACATATCCACTTGGGTTGGGAGGGCTTTGAAAATCTCATAGTTGACCATTTACTTGACAAGTTCAAATTCGCGAATATGAAATCCATCAGTAAGGTCAAGATGGTCATCTACCACTTTGGCACTATTTAGAATTATGCAAAGCATGCCCCCTGTCTCAGCAACCGAGGCACTATTGAAATGGACTACTATTATAAAGGGACTGACTTTTAAAGTGGTAAGATAAGATTTCAAATGCTTTGGGAACAGAATGCATCATATCAACATGATTATTCCGTTCTGGTAATGTCTCACTAATGGATTTTAGGATCACATACTTGGAGCTCAAAGGAACTTCAGATGCAATTGAGCAACTCCCTCATTTTACAAATGAGAGAACTGAAAGTCCCAAAATCTTGGCCATGGTCACACAGCTAGTAAATGTCAGAGATGAGATTTGAACCCAAGTTTTCTCGATTCCAAGTCCAGTACTGCAGCCATTATTCTTTATTATTTCTGCTAGGATGGAAGATATTAGAATCCTCAAAAGAATTCTCTGTGGCCAGCTCTGGGATCTAAAGCATGCTACCTTATGCCCTCTTATAAAAAAATTCCTAGATACACATTTTAGGGCTTATGATAATCTGCCCTCCATATCTGCCTACTGTGCACCAGTCATTATAATATTCACTAGAGGCACAAAGATAAAAATTCTAATTCTTTACCCTTAAAGAGTTTATGTTCCTCTAGAGGCAAACAAAATACAGATAATTAAATCAATATAAATTATATGCAAAGTACAAAAAAAATTTTTTTGGCCAGGGGTGGGGGTGGGGGCAAGTAGAACACTAACAATGGGAAGATCAAGAATTGAGCCTCGAAGGGAATTAAGGATTATTGCAAAAGACAGAGAAAAGGAAGGAGAACAGTTCCAACTCTAGGGTCAGAAGATGTAATGCCATATACAGGGTGTGCTGTAGCCATCTTGAATCAGATTATAAGAGCTAATTGTTAAATTTTGGTGTGAGCATTTACACCTCGGAAATCAGCAACTGCTATAAATCAGGACCAGATTTAATTGTTCTGTCGATTGTCTAGACTTAACAAAGCTTAAAGAAAATGTGAATTATGCAGATTAAATGTAAAAGTGTGTTGGATTTCCTCTTTTATTTTTCAGTGAACTGGTTTTTAAGCATTTCTACTATACCTCTATGGACCAGAAACTTCAAATCATCCAAGTTGTGTTGGATCAAAGAGTATACGAATGGGAATAATATGAAAAATCCTGGGAAAATAAGTTGAAACCAGATTATCAAGGGCTTTAAATATGACTTGGGCCAAACAGAGGAATTTACATTTTATCCCAGAAGAGCCAAGGAGCCAATGAAACTTTCTAAGTAGGGAAATGATATGGTTCCTGACCTCAAGGAGCTTACATTCTCACAATAGCTCTTTCTGCTGCTCTTTTTGCTAGACCCGATAACTCTGATAATGAGGGAAGAATATAAGACTGCATCACTAGACAGGTTTAGGTGTCACACGTATAAATGGCTTCTTAACTTTGGACCATTAGAGAGATCTTTCCAAAGTTACAATACACAGTCCAGATGCCTCCACAGCTGTTGTCATGTTTTTTTTTAACTTGTTTTTACAGGTAGGTCCCATTTAGTGAGAATAATGATTCCTCTTGAGTGATTAGATATATTTGAATTGGCACTCTTCAATAGCTATAATTACATAAAATATGGCAATTGGGTCCAGCTCATTGGAAATATGCAGTGTAAATTCAAATAATGTGACCACTTCAGGGGATTCACTATTTGCACTCATAGAGGCCTATGTTATATACTCTTGTTAGCAGGGCTTTAAAAATTAATTTTAATTCTTGGGGAAAAAAAACATTTCTTAACCTACCTCCTGAAAAAAATGTTTACTTAAAACGTTCCTATGAACCCATGAGGAGAAAGGAAGACCATCTCCTTCCAAAGTTTTGGAATTATAGTGGGTTTTCAAACTAAACAATGCTAGTTTTGTATATCCATTACCCAGGTATGGGAGAAAAAACAGTGAATTTTCTAGGAGACTATTCTCTGGTACAAGTAGTGTCCTAACCTAGAAATATATTCAAGTGAAGAGGGAAAATTCGTTCTTTGTGAATGTCCTGACTCTCCTTTTATTTTTTCCCCTGATTTTTATCGATCATTTTTGTTTAAGCTTAACCTGCACTAAAACTTTTGGGACACCATTTATGTCTTACCCTCTTCCTCCACCAAGTGATCCATCCTTTGTAAAAATTAAAAAAAAGAAAAAAAATCAATATATCTACCATATTTGACAATGTATGCAGAATTTCACACTCAGAATTCCCCACTTCTACAAAGAAAGAATGGAGATGTATTTTCTTAACTCTTCTCCAGATGCCAACCCTTTACAAAACAGTGCTAAAGAATGGTCCATAGGATCCTAGAAAGCTGGTAGGCATCTATATATCTCTGAGATAGTTGATTTGTAGGACTGATTAGAGCAATTTTTGTTTGTTTGTTCTGATAACTCTCAAATAGGACAAGGAAAAGCAAAGCATAGTACAAGAGAAAAGAACATTGATCCTAGACTCAGAAAACCTGGGTTAAAATCCCACCTCTGATATTTTCTACCTGTGTGACCTTGGACATTGTTCCTTAAGGTCTCTGAGCCTCACTTTCCTCCTCTATGTTATTGTTTGTCCTTTGTTCTTGAAGAGGACTGATGACTTAAGATATCTTGACTTGTTCATGAATGGGATTTAAGTGAGGCACAGTTGCACAAAGTTGTCAATTTCATTCTCTCTTCCAGAGTCAGCCAAGTCCAATGGCAAGACAAAAGTCAAGAAGGCTGATGATGGCCCAGACTACAGTAGATGACCTTGGAGTCTTTGATGCCTGAACAAGAGCTCCATATCTACTGGCCTTCATGGCCGTTGGAACAAATTGTTCTCATAAGCCCATTCCTTTGGGGTGAAATCTTCACATACCTGGGGTAGACATCCCCCTAACTCACCTAGGGGTCATTGGTTGCCTTTCCATTTGTCAAGAGGATTTACAGGGGTATGGCTGCTTCTTGGAGCTACAGGGGAGAGTTGAGTACTAGGTAGCCACCAAAGGTGAATGAGCGGCCCTGAAAAGGGCTTAGCAGACCCTCACACCAGAGGTGTTAATCCTCCTTGAACACCCCATGCACCTTTTTTATGAAGTGAGGATGTTGGAATGGGTAGCCTCTGAATTCCTTCCAGGAACTCAATGATCCAGTCAGGAGACTCAGAGAAAAAAATGATGCCTAAATCTTCAATAGTGAAAAAGATTGAAGGGCTAACAGAGTGGAAGGAACTTTGAAAATATGTTTCAAATTTGAGCTGGAAAGTATTGGGAACAGGAAGGCTTTCTCCTGTTTGTCGTTTGTAATGAATCCAATGTACTAGCATAGGATTTGAACTGCTCAGCTCTGCTAATGCATCCATAAAAAATCCTCTCAGAGGAGGGAATGCTACAGCTTTTTTTTTTTTAATTTTTATAACACTCGTTATAAATGAATTCTCCCTGACAACTAACTAGGGAAATATCTTAATCTGCATAGACAAGATCATACTCTTCGAGGAAGTCATCTTAAGTTCCATATTCCATTAATAGAAAGGATTTCATTAAGGCTCAGGAGTGATTTGCAAACTAATGTTGTTTTGAATGTTTCTAATATACAACACTGTTGTTGGGTTTATCTATTGAATTAGTCCCTTTCGGCATACATTACATTGGGAGTAATCTTGGGGAATGGGAGTGAAATTGAACCTTGCTTCATGCTTTGATTACCTGTATTATTATTACTTTTCCCTCTGAAAGACTTTAAAAAAAAAAAAACCCAATTAAATTATTCTTGGGGCTAGGATGAGAACAAATATTATTCTGCTGTGCAGATATACAAGAGGAAAGTTGGCACAAATGTTTCCAAGGACAGAAGACAATGAAGCTCACGCTAAGTATGTCTTGTCAGAAGTCATAGGTTACATGTCTTACATTAACACCCAATGCAACATATTTCAGTTGAAGGGATATTGGAAGTAGAATTATACTTGGAATATACCAGACATAAAACATTAGCAAATAATCTAAGGGTTAGTAAAGCAGCTGTGTGTGGTTTGGTGTTCCCGCCCCCTCTCCTGTTGTTGCCAACAGATTTTGTGGCATTGAGATACTCTTGGGCTAAGTGATAAAGATGATGAATGTCTGTTTTGAATTAGCTCCTGTTATGGTGAAGTACCAGTTGATCTGAGCTCTTTCACGCGTGACAATTCTTATGTATTTCATCCTTTTCTATAAAAATGAGCAATATCTGAGCAATATCTGCTTGAAATGCTATTGCTGACAAGAAGACTCCTCTCTGGAGATAAAAGATGGATGTGAATCATTGAGCTGACATTCAGGAGGGCCAGCTGAAGATTGTACTGGATAGGCCCCAATTACTCAGCTGTAAATTTGATTTTGGCCCCCCTCCCCCAGCGTCCCACCCTATCAAGATTCCACCCAGTGGTGAATTTCTTTGGCATACAAAAGGAAAAAAAAAAAGGAAAGCTAATGGATTTCAAGGCTTTGCTGAATACTTCTTATAAAGATAAGTTTGGGCACTCTATCTGTAAAACACTTTTTTCTTTCTCTTTTTTTTTTATACAATGACATTTTATTTTATTTTTTTCTGGAATCTAAATTTTATTTTTTCAAATTACAATTTTTAAATTTTGTGTGCACTTATTTTCTATGCATAACTCTAAGACAATTATATTATTACATAAGCATTATAGCTCTCTCTCTATACACACATATTATACATATATGTATATACGTACACATTATACATATATATATGTATACATTATACATATATATGTATGAACTTAATTCCATGCAAGCCTATAACCTTCTATGAAGAGCAGAGATCATAGCATCAGAAGAGCAGAGATCATAGCATCAGCAGATCACAGATTTAGAGCTGGAAATGATCTTAGAATTCCTATTGTTCAAATCCCTCACATTAGAGATGGGGATGCTGAGACCAAGAATGGTGAAATGATTTGCTCTAGGTCCCATAGGTAACAAGAAGCAGGAGCTGGGATTTAATCAGTGACTCCCTGACTCCAGGTGCAATGCTCTTTCCACTACTATTTTAACCTGCACTTTGCATCTCCCCCAGCACCAAGCACAGTAGATGTGGTATCTGAGTTTGTTCTAGAGCACAATAAGCCATCAGTTTCTTCCCTACTTCAAAGAGGTGTGATTTCATCAGTGTGGGTCTTTTTTCCATACAGATCACAGTCTCTCTCTGATTTGGTAGGCAGCCTTCAGGAATTGCTTTGGCTGAAAAATTCATCTCCCTGCAATTAATTAGGTGATAAGCATCTCTAAACTTGATAGGCTGGTCCTTGAATGACAGAAATATAGCCTATTGCCAAGCTCATATTCCCGGCCTTTGGGGCTTTGGCTTGGCAAATTATTCCCAAGCATAATTTAATTTGGTAGGACCTATGAGAGTTTGCAGTCCACTGGTGTAACCTTTGAGAATACAGGATCACTTTCTTGCCAAGATGGGTCAGCTGAGGTAGGTAGGTATGTGGCACAGTGTATGAAGCCATTGGCCTGGAGTCAGAAAGACCTAAGTTCAAATCTGGCATCAGAGGTTACTAGCTATGTGACCCTGGGTAAGTTGCTTAACTTCTCTTTAACTCAGTTTCCTCATCTATAAAATGGGGATAATAATAGCCCTTAATTTCCAGGATTATTATGAGGATCAAATGATTTAATAGTTCTAATAGCTGTTGTTCCTCCTTCATTTTCAAATGGGACCAATGACATTATGGGATGAATTGATATCTTGCTTGTGAATTGGATTTAAGTGAATCAGTGTTGCCCAAAGTGGTCAGCCTTACTCAATTCCAGATTTATCCAAGTCCAGTTGCAAGACAAAGGTCAAGACAGATGGTGATGGCTCAGGATGCATTGGGTGACCTTGACATCTTTGATGTCCGACAAGCTCCAAGTGCTCCATAGCCCCTGCTTTAGCCACCTTCATGGCCATTGGAACAAATTGTTCTCATCTGCCCATTCCTCTGGGTCAGGGGTAGGGGAGGGGATGTCTTCACATGCTTACAGTAGACACCCCCTTAACTCACTGATGGGTTTGAAACCTATTGATTGCCCTCAACCTGGTTTAGCCCATTTGCCTAGACAGTTTTAATAAGGGTAACCACTGTGTATGCTACAGTTTCTTGGAGCCACAGGTGAGAGTTGGGTGCCAGGTGGACACCAAAAGTGGATGAGAAGCCCTGAAAAGGGCTCAGCAAGCCCTCATACCAGAGGTGCTAGTCCCCTCCGAGTCCCCCCTATGCCCCCTGGCATATGATAGTCATTTAGCAAATGCTTCTTTCCTTCCTTCATAAGAATGAGTAGGCCTCTTTTGTTTCTTCATTGAAATCACATTTTCCAATACAATTTCCGCCATCTTTTCCTATGTCCACCTTTATATTGTAGTCACTTTGTATCAAGGCAGTGAATGTAATACAAAGAGCATTGACTCTGGATTCAAAAGATCAGAGTTCCAAGCCCACTTCTGATGTCTACTCCCTTGGTATTCTTAGGCAAGTCATTTAATCTCTCTCCAATCAGGAGTTCGAACACGGCCAAGTCCTACTAAAACTTTCCTGGGCCTCAATTTCCCTCTCTATAAAATAAGGAAGTCAGAGTTGATAAGGGTTTCATAACCTGTTGTTTCTTTGTTTGTTGTGGACCCCTCTGGTGGTCTGGAGAAGACTATAGGTCAGAATAACATTGGGTTTTTTTGCCAACATTCATGTTTGAAGAAGATGTTAAATTTCAGTTAGGCACAGGTGAAAATAAAGATGAATTTTTTTTTCCATCAAAGTTCGCGGATCCCTTGAAATCTATCTATAGATAGATCCCTTAAGGGTACATGGACCCCAGGTCCATGGTCTCAAGGACTAGATGAGCAGGAAGGATTAATAAATAGGGAGGGAGGAAACATTGCAGGTCCTAAGAGAGTACATAAGAGAGGTGGATTCACTTATCTCACAAGGCCTAACTCCCATCATCATACCTCTGCACTGGTGTCCTCCATGCCTCAAATTCTCTCCCCAACCCCCTTACCTCTACCCCTTAAAGTCCCTGGCTCCCTTCAGCTCAAAAGTCACCTTCTGTATAAGGCCCTTCCCAGTCCCCTTAGCAGCTAGTGCCTTCTGCTCTAGAGTACTTTGTAACATGTGTCTTATGCATAATTATTTATGCGTATGTTGCAACCTCAATAGAATTTAAACACTTTGAAAACAGAGACTGTTGCTCTCTCCCCAACCCCCTTCCCTTTTTTTTTGTATTCCCAGGACTCAGCACAGTGCCTTATAGGTATTTAGTACAGCTAGGTCCCAATTAGTGGAAATATTGAATACCTCTCCCCAAATGATCACATTATTCAAATTTGCACTTCATATTTCCATTGGGCTGGACTCAATTACCATATTTTACAAAATCATAACTTTAAATAGTGTGAATTTGAATATATGTGAACACTTCAGGGAATTTATTATTCATACAAATTGGGTCCTAGCTGTAAATATTTAATAAATGCTTGTAGATTGCTTGATTGATTTCTTGAACTTCTTTATTAACTTCTCTGTTGAGTACCTCTGAGCCATCTTAATTAGTTGTAACTCTATTATTTCTCGTTTCATTTATAGTGAGAATAACAAGATGTGTTTCCATTCCTTCAATAGTGTATCAAGTTATTTGAGAAAAATCATGTATTAACAGCTCTATAAATTAAATTCATGTTTACCAAGAGTCTAGAGGTTTCTAAACAAGTTTTTGTGTCTTAGACACCTTTGATAATCTAGTGAAATAATGGTCCCCTTTATAGAATAATGTATTTGATGCCTAAAAATATATAGAATTGCAAAGGAAATCGGCCTTCTCTGTACTTAGCTAGGCTGATCCTGGGATAAGACACAGTCATAACTCAGAGCTTTTTTGCACTTATAGAACTTACCAGATCATAGAATCATAAATTGGATGAAACCTCAAAGAATATCTAGACCAACTTCCTCATTTGATATATGAAGAAGATGAGGTCAAGGGATATTAAGTGATTTGTTCAATATCACACAAATATAAGGTGGAATTTGAACCCAAATACTTTGATTTCAGGGCCAATGGTCTTTCCATTATATAGAAGTAAAGCTTTTGGAAATATGGAGTCATATTTACATTGTAATGAAGTTCATAATAGTGGACAAAAGCAATATATATATATATATATGTATATATATATGTATATATATGTGTGTGTGTGTGTGTGTATATATATGTGTGTGTGTGTATATATGTATATATATGTATATATATATATATATATATATTATTATATATATATATATATGTATATATATATATAAATGTGTTGTCATCATCATTGCTCATAGGATCATAGATTTAGAGCTAAAATGGGCCTTCTTGGAGTTTATCAAGCCCAACCCCTTAATTTTATAGATGAGGAAGCTGAAGCACAGAGATGTTGTGTGGCTTGTAAGAGCTCACATGGCTACTGAGAGTAAAAAGCAGAATTTGGACTCACATCTTCCTGACTCCAGCTCAGCACTGAGACACCTAGCTGTTATTACAATGACAATTTCTCCTATTATACCTAGATAAGAGTCAGGATGGTATAATAGAGAACCATCTTCAGAGTAAAGAAAACCTGAGTTCAAGTCCTGTCTCTAATATATAATCACTGTGTGTCCCTGGGCAAATCACTTAACCACTCGGTGTTCCAGGTAACTCTTTAAGACTTTAAGTTCAGCAGACTGGAAGCAGTTTCCATACACTAATGAAATCAGAGGCCTAGTCCAACTTCTACTGCCTTTGGTAATGGATCCTACAGTGGTATGTGAGGCTATATCCTATGCTATAGGGTACTAAGTTATTCAGGACTGGAAAAAAGGACAATGTGCCAAATTCTCAGCTTCCCAGGTCTTACCTCTTCTGTGAAGTAGAAGCAGCAATACCCTGACGGTTGTGTGTTTTAATGTAAAAATAAATCAGCAAAATGTAAGTTGTAATCTCACAATGCCATCCTCTTTTTTCATTTTGAGACTTAAAAGGCATCTACAAGCATATGTTCCCCTGGATCTATCTCTATGGATTCTCTCTCCTTCATAAACACATTTTATGAGGGGCGAAAACCAGGTATTTCTCAGCCTAAATTTTGTATTACTTCTCTTTTTTCAAAGATTAAGAAATTTCATGAAAGGAAGGAAGGAAGAAAGGAAGGAAGGAAGGAAGGAGGGAGGGAGGGAGGGAAGGAGGGAAGAAGGATGGATTTAAGTGCCAAATAAAATGCCAGACACTGTGCTAAGTGCTTTACAAATATTATCTCATTTGATCTTCACATCAACCTGGGAGGCAGGTGCTGTTATTAAGCAGGACTGGGATCTGAAGCCAGATTAATCGATTCGAAGACCAGTATTCTTTCTCTTTTACCGGGCTGTCTATCAAATGCCAAGGACAGGAATCTTATTTTTATTTTTACTTAATATTTGTTTGTGACAATAGGGACTAGGTTCAGAAAGAAGATTCCCTGGATCACAGGTGGTTTTTAATGTAACATCTTGTATAGGAATTGTTGACTCTTCTTTTCCTGCTGTTTTTTGGTAGTTGGGTTATTATCCTTGCAATTAATATTAATCACAACATTATGACATTTTAAATGCCTATTTCAGTTTGTGGCTTGTATTAAAATGAAAATTACAAAGCTGTACATATTAGAACAATGAGATTTTTTTTTAAAGTGAAGTATTTCTCTGTCTCAGAGAGCCAGATTTCAAAATATTACTGCAAAAATGAATACATAAATAAGACCTCTTCATTTTCTTCTAGGATATCAGGCTAGAACCACGAAGCCACGTTTTTGATATGGACAGAAGTATTAAGACGCCTAAATGGTCTCTTCAGGTATATATGGGAAGGAAGGGGTGCTTCTTTATGAATTCAGAATGAAAAAAAAAGGAATGGTTAGCAATATTTCCATTTGAATAGCAAGTGGCTTAGTTTAGCTTACAGAACCAGGGTAGAGTTCGTGAAAAAGATACTCCTCCTGGTTACTAATTCTCAGAAAGACTCTTAAAATGCCTGGACGTCAGGAATAGCTCCTCAAACAAGTAGTCTTAGAGAATATGAGGGCTGGAAGATACACTAACTATGAGAGCTCATTTTATACAAACCCTACATTTCATAGGTGAAGACACCGGTGACCAGACAAGTGAAGTGACTTGCCCAAGGTCACCCTGTCAGTGTCAGAGATAGAAATAGAATACTTGTATCCTGAGTCTTCTCCAGTCTTCTACTCCATGCAATGTATTTTCTTCCACCTCATATTGCTGTGGTTCAGTTGTTTTCAACCATCCTTTTTAGGGATTTTTGGCAAAGACACTGAAGTGATTTTCCATTTCCTTCTCCAGCTCATTTTACAGATGAGGAAGGTGAGGCAAACAGGGTTAAGTAACTTTCCCAGGGTCACACAGCGAGGAAATGGCTGAGGCCAGATTTGAACTCAGGAAGATTAGTCCTCCTGACTCCAGGCCCGGGGCTTTGTGTACTATGGCGCCACCTAGCTGTCCTGGCATCTGTTTTCTTTTGTATGAATTCGAAGACAGAAGAACTTCGCCAGTGGAATTGGATCACAAGGAAAACTAAAAGAATGTAAAGTAAACAATTATGTCACTTCTTTTTTTTCTTTTTTAAACACCCCTGAGACTTCATTGATGTGGGGAGCATCTGGAGAGGAGCTTCTTCTGCATCAGCTGACTAGCCCAGTGTATGGCGATGGAGAGGTGCTTGGAAGCACTGGAAAGTGAAGCCACTTGTCACTCAGTTATGGTGTTACAGGGTTGTAGTGTTAGATTTGGAAGGGATTCTATGCTCTCATGAACCCATTCATTTTACAGATAAGGAAACCGAGGCTGAGAGATTCAGTGACTTGCATATGAACATGTGGCTAGTAAGTGTCAGGGGCAGGAATTGAACACAGGTCTTTCAAACTCTTAAGTCCAGCACTTTACCTACTATACCACACTGTCAAGGGTAAGGCTTCCTGCCTGCAAGGCTAGCTCTCTGTGTGATGCTGCTTATTAGACAATAGATGAGGAACCCCAAAAAGTCTTAGTTCAGTTTTTAAGCATTTAAAGCTTATTAAAGCTATTAAAGCTTAATAATAGCACTAAGACTTTTGGGACACCCTGTATCAGCAAGGGGCTGGGAGGGAGAGAGAAGACTGAGCTCTAGGAATTAACATAATACTTTGCACCTTTAAAACACAGAGATCACAAAGCATCTTGAAAGTATAGATTTTTCTGTTCTATAAATGGAGAAATAAGGGTTTAGAAGAAACTGATAAAAAATTACATATGACCCCCCAACCTCTAACCACAGCTCTAGTCCCATATTTCCGCTGTCAGATGGATGTCTTCATCTAGATGTTTTTTGGGGTTGGTTTTTTTTTGGGGGGGGTTGGCTAGGCAATGGGGTTAAGTGACTTGCCCAGAGTTACACAGCTAGTAAGTGTTATAGGTCTGAGGTTGGATTTGAACTCAGGTCCTCCCGAATCCAGGGCCAGTGCTCTATCCCCTGCACCACCTAGCTGCCCCCATCTACATGTTTTGCTGGTGATTTCAAACCTAGCATGTCCCAAACTGACTCTTCTCCTTCCTCAAACCTGACCCTCTTCCTTTGCCTGGTGTCTCTATTCCAAACAGTTGACAATACATCAAAAAAAAAAAAAGCCTTGGAAAACTTATATGAACTCCAGACCCAGTGCTCTATCCACTGAGCATCCTAGCTTCTTTTTGTAACCCCACTCAATTTTTAACTCCTTGAGAGCAGGGTTGTCTATCCTTGCATTCCACCCACACCTCCTTAATGCCTGGGACAGGTCTTTACATGTAGGAAGTCCTCAGTGTTTGTTGAAATGAAATTGAGTCCTTTTGTATCACAGGCACCCAGCTGTAGTTGTGAGTTATCCCGTGTGGTTCAGGAGCCTAGCTTGGGGCTAGGCTAATCTGCACAGGACTCCCATATCAGAACCTGGATCTCATAACCAGTACCTGCAACCCCAAGTTAACATGAGAAAACTCCTTCCAGGGAAATACGGGAGTAAAAGTTGAAATATAGGGAGACCAGCACTAACTCCATTGCTGACACATGGTATTAGATACTTTCTGTCATCTCCCAGGGCCTAAGTTTCCCCATTTATAAACCAGCGATGATGATAATGTCCCTTTCTTGACCTCACAGAGATGTCACTGAGATAAATGGTATATGTGAGAAGCTTTGAATTGTCACTCCCTAGTAGTAGATCAGAGGCCCAGGGTATTACTGTATTATTCTCACTGAGCTTTCGAACAAATGACACAGTGCTATGTCAGTGCAAAATTAACTATAATTCCATTTTATAGCTGGAGAAACTGGCTCTCATTGCTTCTAACATGTGCCTCCATTCTCTCTACCATTCCAGGAGTTCTTTCATTCCTACTCCCCTAACCCATCTCTCTTGCTCCCTCCTTGTACCCATATAACCCTCACCCCCTCCCCCATCTCAAACTGCTATACAGTTTCTTTTCTGATGACCCTTTTTTCTATGATCTGTCCCATTGTAGGAAGGATGGGAAGGGAATACACATTTTTATAGCACCTACCCTGTACCAGGCACTTTTCTAAGTGATTTTTACAAATATCACACTTGATCCTCACAACAACCCTAGTAGGTGCTATAATTCTCTCAGTTTTACATATGAGAAAACTGAGGCAAACAGAGGTTAAGTGACTTGCCCAGGGCCATACAACTAGTAAGTGCCTGAGGCTAGATTTGAACTCAGGTTTTCCTGACTCCAGACCCAGTGTTCTATTTACTGCACCATCAGCTATCTTTTGTGGGCAAACCAGTCTCCCTTTTATCCCAGATATATTCCTCTTTTCTCTACCATAAGCTTTTCCCATGAAGACTTCTCACCTATTTCCACTCCCCTTACATCATCATCACCATCGTCATGATCATCATTATCATCATCATCATCTTCACCACTATCATCATCATCAAGTGCTTTAAGATTAATAAAGTACTTCATATATATTCCCTCATTTGAGATGATTCCCACAACACCTCTGTTAGGTGTTAAGTCCATTTTTCAGATGAAGAAATTGAGGCTGAGAGAGGTTAAGTGACCTGTCCAGGATCACATTAACTGGTAAGTATCTGAGATATTATTCAAACTCGTAAATTATTTAGTTGGCTAGAATTTATTAAGCACCTGCTATGTATCACACACTGTGCTAAGTTCTGGTCTTCCTGACTCCAAGGCCAGCATTATGCCACTTAAGGGGAGAAGAGAGGAAGGTCTACCTGTCTCACTAGCCAGTGCTGATCCACACATTATCACCCTAGAATCATAAGATCATTGATCAAGCATTAGAAAAGATCTAGCCCAATCTCCTCATTTTACAGATAAACAACTGAGGTCCAGGGAAGTTAATTGACTTGCCCAAGATCATTTAAATAGTAAGCTGAAAGGTGGGGTGTACCTTCTCGGTTTTTCATCCATAGACAGGCATAGAGTGGGCCAGTTTTTGACACACTAACGTAGGCCTTTGTTCTCATCATTGGATATCTGTGCTGACTTCATCAAACTATCTCCACTGTTGTCTGCTGTCCACAAGCACAGAATTCTTCATTCCTGAACAATATCTCCTCACTGTCAAACCTACTGCCCACTACCCACTGTTTCTATCACCAGAAGACTAGAATACCTTGTTAAGGATTCTGAAGTCCTGGAGAAAAGAGGGGGAAAACCCACTGGAAAGAATTAGGGGATAGGTAGTGTTTTCATCATATCTGCCAATTGAAAATGGGAAATTCAGAAGAGAAAGACATATTTGGGACACAGGTGTTGTTTTCGTCACTTCTGTCAATTGAAGATAGGAAATTCAGACGAGAAAACACATTTTGGAAGATGGTGCCAAAAAGTGGGATGTACCGTAGCATGATGGAACACACCTAACAAGGGACCATAAAAAACATATTTGTCTGGAACCTTTAATCTAATAAAGTAGACATTAACCTGAAAAAGGAGGGAAAGAGGAAAATTGCTGCCATAAACCTGCCAAGTCTGATTTTTCTGAAGAGGAGAAGGTACATAGTAGGAAAAAGAATAGCAAGACCACTGTTTTATGGGAGATAATATCCAAGAAGAAATTAGCCATAAAATCCATGACCTCAGATGTTCATCCATAAATGTGCAAAGTATGTGTGATAAAAAAAAAGCAAACAAGAGATCCATCCTCATGCAAGACATCAAATTTTACTGAGCTTTGATATGTTGGGATTCAACACTGAAATATGCTCTGTAATGGCATACCTTTTTCAAAAGCAACAGGATAAATGAAAAGGGTAGTAGGTTAGCACAGTATATGAAAAAGACATATTGCTGTGAGGAAATTGAGGAATCAGAAGGGAGAACAAGATAGAGGACATTTGGTTGAGGTGAAGAAGAAGAAGAAGAAGAAGAAGAAGAAGAAGAAGAAGAAGAAGAAGAAGAAGAAGAAGAAGAAGAAGAAGAAGAAGAAGAGAAGGAGAAGGAGAAGGAGAAGGAGAAGGAGAAGAAGAAGAAGGAGAAGGAGAAGGAGAAGGAGAAGGAGAAGGAGAAGGAGAAGGAGAAGGAGAAGGAGAAGGAGAAGGAGAAGGAGGAGAAGGAGAAGAAGAAGAAGAAGAAGAAGAAGAAGAAGAAGAAGAAGAAGAAGAAGAAGAAGAAGAAGAAGGAGAAGGAGAAGGAGAAGGAGAAGAAGGAGAAGGAGAAGGAGGAGAAGGAGAAAGAAGAGAGAGAAAAGAGAAGAAGAAGAAGGAGAAGAAGAAGAAGAAGAAGAAGAAGAAGAAGAGGAAGAAGGAGAAGGAGGAGAAGGAGAAGGAGAAGGAGAAGAAGGAAGAAGAAGAAGAAGAAGGAGAAGGAGAAGGAGAAGGAGGAGAAGGAGAAGGAGAAGAAGAAGAAGGAAGAAGAAGAAGAAGAAGAAGAAGAAGAAAAGAGAAGAAGAAGGAGAAGGAGGAGAAGGAGAAGGAGAAGAAGGAGAAGAAGAAGAAGAAGAAGAAGAAGAAGAAGAAGAAGAAGAAGAAGGAGAAGGAGAAGGAGGAGAAGGAGAAGGAGAAGAAGAAGAAGAAGAAGAAGAAGAAAGAAGAAGAAGAAGAAGAAGAAGGAAGAAGAAGAAGGAGGAGGAGGAGGAGGACGAGGAGCAGGAGCAGGACCGATAGCCATTGAGGATGTAATAAACCACCTGGACAATAGGAGGAATTAGATGAAGACTTTAGGAAATAGATCAAAATCATAGTTTGGAAGAACAGTATTATAGTGATGAGAGACTTCAACAATCTAAACAAAATACCAAAGATGAAGCAGTTGAGAAATCTGTAATTTTTCCTTAATGATACCTTAAATTTATATAGCACTTTAAGGTGCTATTATCTTCATTTGATCTTCACCATAACTCTGTGAGGTATATTACTATTATTTTTAGAATACATTTTTATTCATATATTTTGTTTTTACATCACCAAAATTTCTTTCAATGTCTTTCGCCCTCTCACAGATCTATTCCATATAACAGAATACAGAGTGTTTAAGCTATTAAAGCTTAAAATTGCCCTAACTCAGGTCTTCCTGATTTCAGGCTCAGCAACTTAGATCAGGGGCACCTATGTGATACAGTGGTTAGAGCATTGGGCCTGGAGTCAAGAAGACCAAAGTTCAAATTAAGCCTCAGACACTTACTAGCTGTTTGACCCTGGGCAAGTCACTTAACTTCTCTTTGCCTCAGTTTCCTCATCTGTAAAATGGGGATAATAATAGCACCAACCTCCCAGGGATGTTGTGAGAATCAAATTATATGATATTTGTAAATCACTTGGTGCCTAGCACATACTAAGCATTAGAGAAATACTAGTTATCATTATTATTGGTATTAATTATCCACTTCACCATTTAGTTGCCTAGACAGACTTTGCATCTTTTTTTGTATCCTAGTGACCTGGCAAGTGTTGTTTCACTTACTTAATGAGTAAACCTGATCTGTTTGTTGTAAGCCCTGTTCTGATTGGACAATGTAGCATCTGGGTGACTGCCCAGTGATACCCAGACTGATGCTTTGCTATTCTCTGCCTTAAGAGGAGCTGCTATTCACATTAAAGGGTAATACTTTCTGAATGTCATTCTGAGGGTGATTGAAAGTTGGGAGAGGGAATTGCAAATGTAAATTCCATTAGAAAAAAGAAGCAGATTTGCCCAGCTGAAAAGCCATGAGAATAAAGAGATAAGCAGTAATCAGAAAAGCAGTTTTATGTGATGCAGATTTCCTGAAGAGAACAATGACATCAAAGCTTACAATCCACAGTTGTGAGTTACTCCAGGCACATGGGTTTTCCTCCTTCATGTGCTTTCTTGTCAGGTTCCTGTGCATGCCCACCTTTCTCTACAGATATTGAGTGTACTGATAAAAGAGTGTGTCCCAGTTCTATCTGTGGATAAAGGTATATTTTATTATTTATGTACTCAATTTAAAGGATGAGTGTCTATAAGATTATGACTTTCTTTGTCTTATTTGGCAGAGTTTTGCTCTCCTTGTGGACAAGATGAAGAAATGCGGGCAAAATGATAGCATGGTTCTCTAGATTCAAAACTAGTTGAATGGACAGACCTGAAAACTACACATTAATGGGTTGGTGTTAGTCTGAAGTTGGCATATTTGAAGTAGGTATCTAGTGGAGTTCCCCAGAAACTATCTTTATCCCTGTGCTAAAGATAGATATTTTATGTCTGAGTCAAACATTTTATGACTGAGTTAGACAAAGGTATGGGTGGTATAATAGTTATGTTTTCATATGACAAAAATCTAGAATCAATAGTTAATATTAGGTAATAAAACAGGGATCCAAAAAGATGTTATCAGACAGTACAATGGGCCAAGTTTTTAAAAATGAAATTTAATAGGACTATGTGTAAAGACCTTGGTGAAATCAATTAATCTCCCTCAAACTCAGATTCCAAATCCGAAAATCAGAAGATTATACCAGATAACCTCTGGGGTCCCAAGAAGAACTAGATACACATTCTCATGTCCGGGTTAAAAAATTGCGATTCGGAAGTAGAGAGTAAGGCAATCACAGAAACTGCTTGAGTCAGTCTAGTCACCAACCACCTATGGTTGAAAACCTCACCTAGGATCAGTGGTCCACCAACACCCACCCTACCTGCCATTGGTTGAGAGAGTCAACTCCAGAGAATCATCTCCTTGGGGGAAAAGTTTGCAGAGGCTGAGAGTCTCAAAGGTCAATCATTATGCTTTAGGGGCACAGGGACCTTAATTCACTCAGTGGCAGTCCATGAATGATTTTCCAATATTGAGTGCAAAGAGTACAACTGAGGACAAGTGATCTGTATTTTTTAAAAGTCCTTACCACTGTCTTGAAATATGTGCTTTCTCCAGACTTGGCATGAAACTTTTCACTTGTCCTCAGAGTTTCTTTCTATTTCTATATAGCAACCTTTATTTAATTTCATTGATGTGTCTACAAGATGGATTCCCCCCCCCCCTTAACTTCTAAGCTATTGTTTGGTATCATAGTGTCTTGTTCAGTTGTGATTGAATTTTCTTTCTGTTTACAAGGAAAGGGATGAGAATTATGAAAACAGGAAAAAGGATCAAAATAATAATAAAAATACCTTCTGTGTGAGCAAGAAGCAAGTAACAACATGGGGAAAGAGCAAGGCCGAAGCTGAGAAATCCATTCATTCAACAGCCATCAAAGAACATTACTTGTCAAACACCTTCCTGCCATGTGTGGGACTTCATTCTCCATGTTGTAGGAGTCTTACACTGTTATATGCAGGGAGGAACTTGAAAGGTTCAATTCAATTTAAACATTATCTAGCTTAACCCTTCATATTCAAGGTAGTGCAGCTATAGTCCAAAGAGGGGAGAGACATGGCCATGATCACACAGCTGAGACACAGGGAGCAGAATCAGGAATGGAATTCAGAGCTCCCTCACTCCATCACTGGTACTCTTTCTATTTGGTCCAGATTCATTCAAATATAGGTTCTACTTTCCCTTGAAATCTGCATGTGACCTTATTTTTAATATTTAAATACGCAGTGTATGTAGAGATACTTCTATTCACATGATTTATGCTACATAACATATATATACACATATACATATATATGTATATATACTGCATTTCACTTCATAATCGTTGCCACCACATAATTGTCACATGCTGTTTTTTCAGTCTAAAAATTGGTTTATAACCTTTCATTGCATAATTGTTGTATGGCATAATTCTGTTCATCATGCCACTTAAAAGGTAAACAGAGCAACAATGTATTCACCAGTGGCATATGGATATGCATTTATTTCTTGTGCATTGCTAGCCAGGAGCCTAGAATTCTCAGTGTAGGCGCATTGTCAGTATATTTCTGAAAGCCGACTTGCATGGTTTGTTTAGAGTGCTGCAGCACTAACAGTATTATCACTCAACCAAATGAAGAGAGGTAGGCACAAGAGGAGACAGGGCAGGTGAAGCTGCCATGAGTAAGTCATGTGCTATGGTGAGACTTGCATCTTTCCAATTTTAACATATATTCTGTGCATGCTAATCTTGCACCAAAGACAGTTTAGTAATAAATGATTTTTAAGTGATACTAGCTAAAAATTTTTTTTAAAGCTTCACATAATGGTCTTACCCTGCTTTTTTTGCAAAAAACTTGGCATATAATCTGAGACAATTATGTGGTGAAATATGATATATATGGCAACGTGATATAGCATAAAAAGTGCTGGATTCGGAGTCTGAGAATCTGGGTTCAAATACCACATCACTCACTTAATTGCCTACCTGACCTCAAGCAAGCTATGTATCTACTCCAGGCCTCAGTTTCCTTGTTTGTAAAATGAGAGGGTGGTACTAGATGGCCTAATTCTAAATCTGTGATCCTATTCTCCTATACTGGATCCTCAGGAGAATATAAGTTTCTTGAGGTCAGGGATAATTTATGATTATTTAATTCCTCATTACTAGTATAGTACCTTGTTTTCTTGTTATCGTTGTTGAGTCATTTTCATCTTGTCCAACTCTTTGTGATCCCACTTGGGGTTTTCTTGGCAAAGATATTGGAGTGATTTGCCATTTCCTTCTCCAGTTCATTTTATAGGTGAGGAAACTGAGGCAAACAGCGTTAAGTGACCTGCCCAGGGTCACACAGTAGTAATTGTCTGAGGCCCGATTTAAACTCAGGAAGATGAATCTTTCTGACTCTAGGTCTCACAGTCTATCCCCTGCACCACCTAATTGCCTGTAATGCCTTATATATAACATTTAATAAATGGTTGTTGAATTGAATTGTTGACTTGAATTTTTTTTACTTTCAGAGAGATTTCATTTTAGAGAAACAGCCTATACTTGCACCTACAGGGCATCTTGGGTTTTAGCCCCATTTTCAAAGAAACCTTAACCATCAGCATGATTGCAGTCTCTGCTTCTTTTCATATTTTTTAAATGTCTTAACTCTTGACTTCAAAGGCATAGATATTCCATATTTGACTCTGTCATTCATATGGGAAAGACTATTTTCTCCATGCCTTTTCCCTCCAGAATCCCCAGGGACTAAGGATTAAGTAAGCCATTCCAACCTTTGAAGTGAGAAGAAAAATTGCCTAGTTTGTACAGAATTCAAATGATTGTCCTCCTCCTCTCTGGGCACCCTGGGAGTTGATGAGGCCCTACCTTCAGAGGCACACTAGCTTTTCCAGGCCCTCTGAGCATGATTTAGTGAGGGAACATCAGAGTTCAATTTCCCCATTTCTTAGGAAAATACCCACTGGCCAGACTAATATTATTTCACTAAACACCTAGCCATTGAACACAAACTATTTTGAACAAATGGTGTCACAGGTTAAAAATATTCCTCAGGATGAATGGCATGTTTTATGGCAGGCCAAATCTGGCATCCTTGCTTTAGTATATCATGGCTGTAGTACATTAGTAGTGAGTGAATGTGCCTTTCTAAGTGACTAACAAATTTCAGATAACAAGACAGAGCTTAGACATTGAGGAACTTAGGCTCATAGACTCAACACTGGAAGGGATTTTGAGACCATTCATTTAAAAAAAAAAACATTCCAGGAGGTCTCTCTTGCTCTCCAGAAAGCCTGGGATAGTTTAAGCAAGACTTAGTCAAAAAATCCACAAAGTGTTCTAGGTCCCTCTGTTCCTGTTAAAATACAACTGTGTGGCCTTAGCAACTGTGTGCCTTTACATATTACTGTCTCTACCCCAAAATTGCCATATTTAATCAGTCAACATATATTCATTGTGTGCCAAGGCATTTTCTTTCTTGTATCCCTCATAGCAACTGCACTGCTTAGGGAGATACCAAATTCTTGATAGACATCTATCGATTGACACATCCAACAACCTTCTCAATCTTCAACTTCCTTGACTTTTCTCCAGCTGTTGAGACCTTAGGCTACACCCTTCTTCTGACATTTCTTCCTCCCTTGGCATCCATGACACTGCTGTTTCTTGGTTCTGTTCCTTTGTATCTCATCATTCTTTTTCACTTATGTTAAATGATTCATCATTCTCTTCCTTCCCACTAAGTGTGGCTGTCTTCCAAGGCTCTGTTCTAGCCTTTTAAACTTTTCTCTTTTGGTAATTTAATTTACTCTCATGGTTTCAATAATCTTCACCATGTGGATGGCTCCAAAGTCTATCTATCCAGCAACAATTTCTCCTGGAGTCAGGATCCGTATTTCTACCTGGATGTTCCATAAATCCCAAATTCAGCATGGCCAAAACTAAACTCATCATCTATCCCTCTACACCTTACCATCTTCTAAATTTCCCTATTTTTGTTTACAGTACCTCCATCTTTCCAGTCACTCAGACTCCACACCTCAGTCATCCTGGACTCTCCATCGCTATTAGCCTAACCCAATTAGTCCATTCTCTCTTCTTCATGGGATCATAGGCCTAGAATAGGAAGGGACCTCAGAGACCATCTGGTATAACTCCCTCATTTTATGGATGAGGAAACTGAGACCTAGGATTCAAACCTATGTTTTTCTGCCTACAAAACCAGCATCCTTTCCACTGTACCACTCTTTACTCACACTACCATGCCCCAATTCAATCATCATGGCTTGCCTTCACTTCCGTAATAGCCATCTAATTCCTTTACCTTCCTCTGGTCTCTCTTTTCTCCAATGCATCCTTTATATAATTCTCAAATTATCTTAATCCACTGGCTTGATCATGTCACTATCCTAGAAGCTTAGAAATCTGTAGTGACTCCTTACAAGCCCCTTCACCTGACAATTTAAGAACATCTGCAATCTGGCTCCAACTTTGTTTTCCAGCTATATCATGCTTCATATGCTGTTGGTTTCAGCCAAACTAGAGAATTAGCAGTTTCCTAGTCTCATCCTGTGCTATCTTATCTCTGGATATTTGGACAGTCAGTCTTCTATTCCCAGAGTACCCATGAAGGTGTCCCAATTCCCCTTGCTAGAAGTGATCTCCCTCCTTAAATTATCTCAAAGCACTTTGTATATCTATGGTAAATCTTTTGTCTTTAGAACATTTTAGTCTGTATCATACATATATATGTATATGTATATGTGTATATACATACACACACACATATGTCATGTAGTTCCCTATAAAAACTGTAACCTCACAGAGGGCAGGGACTATGTCATTTTTCGCCTTTTCATCCTCAGCACTTAACACAGTACCATCTCTAAATGAAGTAAGTACTTAAACATCTTTTTGTTGTAGTTTAGTAGTTTCAGTGGTGTCTGAATCTTTGTGACCCCCATTTGGGTTTTCTTAGCAAAGATACTAGAGTGGTTTGCCATTTTCTTCTCCAGCTCATTTTACAGGTGGGGAAACTGAGGCAAACAGGTTTAAGTGACTTGCCCAGGGTCACACCATAGTGAATGTCTCAGGCCAGATTTGAACTCAGAAAAATGAGTCTTTCTGACTCCAGGCCTGGCACTCTATCCACCATGCTACCTAGATGTTGTTGAATGTTGTTGTTCAGTTGTATCTGACTCTTTGTGATGCCGTGGACCACACTGTCCATGGGGTTTTCTTGGCAAGAATACTAGAATGATTTGCCCTTTCCTCCTCTAGTGGATTAAAGCAAACAGTGGCTAAGTGACTTACTCAGGGTCATAAAGATCATAAATGTCTCAGACTGGATATGAACTCAGGTCTTCTTGACTCTAGGCTCAGCAGTCCACCCACTGAGCGACCTAGCTGCCTAATATATCTTTAGTAAATTGAATTATTAACTCTGGCTTAAGACCTATAAGGTTTAACAAATACATAAGATATGTGTTCTACCTCAAATCACCTTAGTGTAATTGGGAAGACAAGGTATACATACACCCATAAAAATTAGACATCATGATGGTCCTGGGTGGGTTGACAAAATAATAGAATGCCTCTAGTAACCACATATGACAATTTAACTCCTAGTAATAACTAGCACATGATAAAGTATAAGTATAAAAGTGTAAAGCATAAAACTGTCTTGGGCAGACAGAAAGATGTCAGACTCATATAATGAGCTGTTAAGTTCCCAGAGATCATAAGTGCAAATGGAGTTAAAGAAGGGAAGAAATCATAAAGGAAGTAAAATGAAAGTTCCGCCTTGAGTTGAATTGATCTGAGGTGGTATGGGGAGCAAGGACCAGGAAGAGTGGAAGGTAGAGAGGAGAAGAAGAACACACCATCCTCTGTAATTGTTCTATTTCTTATTCCTTAAAACCCTAAGTGAGCCAGTCCATGTTAGCCCCTATAATGAAGCAATACCTTCAATTCAATAAATATGTATTAAACATCTACTGTCTACAAATGCTGTGCTAGACTCTAGGAGGAACACCAACTCTAGACAAGACAGGAGCAGTCCATAATCAGTCTGCTCGGGGGAAATCAAACAATCAACAAGCATTTGTTAAGTTCCTTCTATGCTGTAGACACCACTGTGCTAGGCTTTAAGGATATCAAGACAGAAATTAAATTGACCTCAGGGAGTTTACATTCTATCAGGGGAGACAATATAGATATACAGAGTGTCCCAGAAGTCTTAGTGAAGTTTTAAGCTTTAATGTATAAATTATGTATGTGTATAAAGCTAGGTCCCAATTAATATGGATACTGAACCCCCTGAAGTTCTCACATGTATTTGAGTTCACACTATTTGAAATTATAATCATGTGAAAAATGATCATCGGTTCCAGCCCAAGGAAAACATGCCATGTGAATATAATGTGAACACTTTAGGAGATTCATTGTTTCAACTAATGGAGACCCAGCTCTGTATGTGTCTGTATGTGCATAAGATATATATTTATAGACATACTATATGTACAGGCATACCTCATTTATTGTGCTTTGCAGATATTGCCTTTTTTACACATTGAGAGTTTGTGGCAACCTTGCATTACGCAAGTCTAACAGCGCCATTTTTTCCAACACTAGCTGATCACATTGTGCCTGTCTGTCACATTTTGGTAATTCTCACAATATTTCAAACTTTTCATCATTATTATATCTGTTACAGTGATCTGTTATCAGTGATCTTTGAGGTTAACATTATAATTGTTTTTTGGGTGGGATGCCACAAAACACATCCATATGAGATAGTGAATTTAATTGATAAATGTTGTGTGTGTTCTGACTGCTCCACCAACAGGCAGTTCCCCATCTCTCTCCCTCTCTTAGGGCTTCCCTATTTCCTGAGATGCAACAATATTGAAATTAGGCCAATTAATAATCCTACAATGACTTCTAAGTGTTCAAATAAAACGAAGAGTCAATCCATGTAGCAAACTTCATTGTCTTATTTTAAGAAATTGTCACAGCCTCTCCAACCTTCAGGGACCACTACCATGATCAGTCAGCAGCCATCAACATTGAGGCAAGACCCTCCACCAGTAAAAGGTTATAAATTGCCAAAGGCTCAGTGATGACTGGAATATTTTAGCAATAAAGTATTTTTAAATTAAGATATATACTTTTTTGAGCATAATACTATTACACACTTTAATAGACCATGGTGTAGTATAAACATAGCTTTTATATATGCACTACGAAACCAAAAATTCATGTGACTCACATTATCGTGATATTTACTTTACTGAGATAGTCTTGAACCAAACCCACAATATCTCCAAGGTATGCCTATATAGGTATATGTAGACATATTATATCCATCCATATATTTAGCTGTATCTACATCTATGTCTATATCTGTATCTATATGTATATTCATGTCTGTATCTGTCTCTATATCTATATTATCTATATCTATATCCCAAGCCTGGGAAGATAATTTGGAACTATTTATGAAGTTCTTTAAGTGACAGAGGAATTTGTAGTTGATTCTGAGGCAATAGAGAGCCAATCCAACCCAAAAAACATTTATTAAGCACCTACTGTGCACCAAGCACTATGCTAAACTCTGGGAATATAATTCATAAAAAAGAAAGGCAGTCTCTGACCTCAAGGAACTTATATTCTAAAGGAGGAGACGACACAAAAAAGGAGGTGAGAAAGCAGGTGTCGGGGGACAGGGAACAGAGAGTAACTTGTGCAGGGGGATCTTGTTCCATGGAGTTGAAATCCCAGGAAGAGTAGTAGTTATAAAGTAGATGGAGTGAGCTGAAAGTCCAGTTTCTTCCCTCTATAAAGGAAGGCATTGGGAGGAGTTTTTGCTCCACCTTCCAGCACTCCAATCCAAAGGGAAGGGAGGCTGAGGCTTGAGTTATCAACAAGGTAAGATTAGCAGTGATAAGCGTATTCTGGGAGAACAGCTTGTTCCTTGGTTCTGAGTTATCAGAGTTTATTAAGTGGATGACTAACAGGACCTGTGCTTTAGGAAAACCAATTCAACAGTGATATAGAGGATGAATTGGAGAGAGCAGATACTTGAGGCAGATGGATAATTAAGAGTCCAGTTAAGGATGAATTTCAGTTTATAAACCTAGGTGACTGGAAGGATGTCAGAGGCCTCAAAAGAGAAATCTGGAAGAGGGTTGAGTTTTGGGGTAAAGATGAGTACTGTTCTGTGCATGTTGAGTTTGACATGCCTACAGGTTATCCATTTCAAACAGTTGGTACCATGAGATTAGAGCATGGGAGAGAGACTAGAGTTAGATGTACAGATTTGGGAGTCATCTGCATAGAAATAAACACAAAGCCATGGGAGCTAATGAGATTACTAACAGTGTATCTGAAGAGAAAGGAGGAATATGACAATTTCACAAATGACCATAAGGAAAGGGACTAGACCTATGATTAACAGTACTTGATTTTTTTTCAATTACACACAAAGACAATTTTCAACACTTCATTTTATGAAAGATTTTGAGTTCCAATTATCCCTTCCCTCTTCCCCAAGATGGCAAGCCATCTGATGTAGGTTATACATGTGTAATAACGTAAAACATATTTCCACATTCGTCGTGTTATGAAAGAAGAAACAGAACAAGAGGGAAAAAACACTATGAAAAAAAAAACAACAAAAGTGAAAACAGTATGCTTCAATCTGCATTCAGACTCCATCAGTTCTTTCTCTGGATGTGGATAGCATTCTCCATCATGAGTCTTTTGAAATTGTCTTGCATCATGATATTACTAAAAAGAGCTAAGTCATTTATAGTTGATCATAATACAATATTGCTGTTATTGTGAACAATGTTCTCCTCGTTTTATTTTGCTTCATTTCATGTGAGTCTTTCCAGGTTTTTCTGAAATTTGCCTGCACATCATTTTTTATAACATAATAGTATTCTGTTACATACCACAACTTGTTCAGCCATTCCTCAATTGATGGGCATTCCCTCAATTTCCAACTCTTTGCCACCACAAAAAGAGCTGCTATAAAAAATTTTTTTTCATGTGTGGACCTGTGATTTCAATGGTAGAGAGACCACTCAGGTGAGGAAACTCTCTGTACTAATACAAGTTTACAACTTATTAAAGAATTGCCTAGAGTCCTAAGAGATTAAGTGACTTGCCCAGGGTCACACAGCCAGTGCATATCAGAGATGACTTGAAGTAAGAAAGGTCCTTCTGGCTTTGAGACTGGCTCTCACACAAATAACTATACTATAAGATAATATGAGAGGTGAAAATGAAATGCTAAGCTGAGTCCAATAAAGGAAAGGCAATCTTTGGCTGGCAGGATCAGGGAAAGCTCTAGAGCTGGAAGGGACTTCAGAAACCATCTTAGTCCAATCCCTTCATTTTACAGATGAGGAAACTTAGTCCCAGGGGGGTTAGGTAATTCACCCATGGTTATGCATAGTTAAATATCAGAGGTGGAATCTGAATCCAGGCTCCAGGTGACACTTGGAGCTGTTAAATCTTAGAGTGTATTCTTTTATTAGGATTTTAAGGATGCACTGCAATTAAATAAGGAAAGGAGTATTTTAGAAGTCCTATAGAAACTTTCTTTACTTTGAAGGAGTCAAAGGTCTATTAGTCAGAGAGAAGCAATAGCTAGCTGATCACAGAGTGAATGAATATCCCTCTAATGAGCAGAGGCAGAAGGGCCTTAGCCAAAATGAGCCAGTCATAATGAGAATAGCTAATAACATACAGAGGGCAGGCAAACAGAGACTAAAGGCAAATAACGGACAGAATAGGCCTGGAGCATGAGTCTTGGACATCTCAGGAAACAAGAATCAACGAGTAGGTAAAGGAGCTCTATATACCATTAAGTTAATGTTTAAAAGATTCCCTTTCACTTATGGTGAAAAATGCCATCTACCTTCAGAGAAAGAACCGATGGAGTCTGAATGCAGATCAAAGCATACTTTTTAAAAACTTTCTTTTTCTTGGGTATTTTTTTGGAGGGGAAGGTGGCTGTGTTTTCTTTTGCCACATGGCTAATAATGAAATATGTTTTGCATGACTGTATAATCTATATCAAATTGCTTGCCTTCTTGAGGATAGGGAAAGGGAAGGGAGGGAGAGCATTTGGAACTCATTTTTAAAAAATGAATGTTAAAATTGTTTTTACAAGTAATTGAACATTTTTTCAAAAATTTAAAAATATTACCTTTTTAAAAAGAAAAAAAACCCTATATATTCTAAAATTTTATAGCAGCTCTCTTTGTGGTGGCAAAGAACTAGAAATTGTAGGGATACCCAAAAATTGGAGGAAGGTTGAACAAGTTGAAGTATACAATTGAGATGGAATATTATTGTACTATAAGAAATGATGAGCTCAATGATTTTAGAAAAAAGAAACATAGAAAGAATTGCACAAAATAATGAAGAGTGAAATGAGCAGAACTAAGAGAACACTGTATACAGTAACAGCAATATTGTTTTAAGAATGCCTAAGCCAATAAGTTATTTTGTCTGTTATAAATACCCTAGTTAACTACAAAGAATATATGAAGAAAGACCCTATCTTCATCTAGAGAAAGAACTGATAAATAGATGTATAGAGTAATTATATATATATTCATACATATATGTATATATGTATGTATATGTATTCACACACATATACCTATTTATATCTAATGGTAGCCATATCTGAGGGGGAAGAAGTGTACATGGTAATTTTATTCTATATGTAAGGAATAGCAAGTTGTGCATAGTAGATTTGCAGTTTCATGTACCATCTTTTTTATTGTACTATGTTATAGAAATTTTTTTTTTATTTCATTAAGTAAATTTTTTTAAAATTCCCTTTTAGTAGAAACTACGTTTGTGTGGTACATCTTAACGGTATTTGATGTCAGAGTCCTCTTTAATTGTGTATACACAAGTATTATTTGAAACAATCAAATGTGGCAAAGTGTTTTACCTCAAATGTCTCTAATTGGTCTGATGGGTGAAGGAGAAGGCCCTGTGGTAACTTAATCTGTCTTTAAACAATAAGGGGTGATTGTATTACAGCCTGATGTTTTGTCGGGGGAAGGTGTGTGGAGGGGTTTGGGGCCATCCCAAATGGGACTTTTTGCTTTTTATGAACCCCAATATTCCTTTTTTTTCTTGGTGTTTTTACTCAGGCTATCCTCCATGCTAATAAAATATGTTTTCCTTCCTTTTTTTTTTTTTTGCCTTTTGGAACACTTAGCTCCATTCAAGGCTCAACCTAAGTGCAATTTCCCTTCTGGATCCTTCCCCTTAGTTATTTCTGCTTTTCCACCCCTTCCCCAAATTACTTTATACTTTATAGATACCTTGTATATGTTTTTTATTTACCTACCTGTGTATAATTCTCCCAACCCCTCACCTCAGTAGAATGTAAGATCCTTGAGGACAGAGATAGTTTTTTTTTTCTTTATATGCTCAAAATCTAGTGTTTTCATTCATTTTCAGTCATGTCCAACACTTCATGACTCCATTTGGGGTTTTCTTGGCAAAGATACTAGAGTGGTTTGCCATTTCCTTTTCCAGCTTATTTTATAGATGAAGAAACTGAGGCAAACAGGGTTAAGTGACTTGCCCAGGGTCACACAGCTGGTTCTAAGGCCAGATTTGAACTCACAAAGATGAGTCTTCCTGACTCCAGGTCCAACACTCTATTCACTGTGCCACCTAGCTACCTATATGACCTAGCATATATTAGGTGCATATTAAATAACATATTTTGAATTTAATTGACCTGAGGTAGAATAGGCAACAAAGACCAGGAAAAGAAGATGTACTACTTCTTACTTCAGCCATAATCCTTACCATGTGACTTGAATTATCAATATCAGTCATGTACCCTAAGTCACAGTGGCTGTGACCTAAGATTCTATAAAACCCCAAGGAAGAAACTGCAACGTGAGTATTTCCCTGATGTTTCTGACTTTCAACTAGTGATGGCGCAATGTCACAAGAGATGGTGTGGTGGAAAGAGAACTCTGAAGTCACAGGACCTGTGTTTAAATTCCGCCTCTGCCAGTTACTACATGTGTGACATTAGGCAAATCACTTAATCTCTTTGGGCCTCAATTTTCTCCTTTGAAAAATAAGGAGATTGGATTACATCACCTCCAAAGTCCCCACTCTATGATCCTATTATATAGAAGGAAAGCAAAGGCACAGGTAGAATAATTTACTTCCCCAAAGTCGTGCAACCAAGCAAAGGAGGATCCAAAGTGTCAACTTAGCTCCCATAGTTAGGATACTGTTTAGTTATATAGCCTTCTTTTGTATTTTCAATTGAAAAATACATGTTTAGTAAAAACAATTGTGCTAGCATACAAAGGCAGATATGTCACAAGGCTCTTAAGGAATTTACATTCTAATGGTCTAATGGCAGTCATGGGGGAGGATGGGGAAAAAACAAGTAAACAATTAACTAGGGAGATGAAAAGAGTGTGAAGGAGAGGTCTTGGCAGTGCAAGGGAAAAAACTGAGGAGCCTAGTGATCACTTCCACCCAGATCTCGAGGCAGAGAGAGTCAGAGAAGACTTTATGGAGGATGTGGCACTTAAAATGGACTTTGTAAGAAGAGAAAGACACTAATAAAGATGGGATGGTAGGAGTTCATGCTAGGCATGAGGGAAGCATAGGCAAAGACAGCGGGGAGAGATGAGAGAGAGCAGGATGAGAAGGAAAGGCAGAGTTTGTCTAGAATGTGGTATGTGTAAGGAGAAATTTCAGGATTGGAAGGTACCCAAATCTGAAAAAGAATTCCACCCCACAATACACCCCACAAGTGGTCATCCAGGCTTTGCTTGAAAATTTCTAATGAGAGGGTGCCCACAACCTTCTAAGCCAATTAATTCCACTTTTTGGACAGCTCTAACTGTTAGAGTTTTTCATTATATCAAGTCTGAATTCACCTCTTGACAATTTTCACCCAATGCTCCTTGGGGTTCTCTCTAGGGCAAAAAAGAGAATATCTAATCTCTCTTCCAGGTAAATGTTTTTAAAGATAAGGAGAGGGGGAAGTGAATCAGCATTTATATAGCACATAGTATGTACAAAATTCTGTGCTAAGTGCTTTTTTTTCAATTATTTAAAATTTTTATTTTGAAGTTAAGAAATAAAGCAAGCTTTTTCATAACAAGATAGAATAGGAAAAAAAAGAGGATTGCACATGAAACTGCAAATCTATTATGTGTAACTTTCTTTTCCTTTTAAATATATAATAAAATTATCATGTAATTTTCTTTTTTTCCCTCCCTCACTCCAGGGATGGCTACCATTATGTGTGTGTGTGTGTGTGTGTGTGTGTGTGTGTGTGTGTGCACGTACATATGTGTGTGTGTACACACACATATATATATGCAAACATATATATGTAATTCCATACTATACATACTTCTATTTATTAATTCTTCCTTTTGTACTTAATTTGGGCATTTGTAATAGTCAAAATTACTTATTTACCCAAAGTTGTTCTTAAAACAATATTACTGTTACTGCATATGTTTTCTTGAAGGTTCTGCTCATTTTATTCATTTTGTGCAAGTCTTTCCAAGGTTTCTGAAATCTGCCTTCTCATCATTTCTTATAGCACAGTAGTATTCCATCATAAATCATATGCAACTTATTTAGCCTTTCCCCAATTGATGGATACCCCCACAATTTCCAGTTCTTTGCCACCACAAAAAGAACTACTATAAATATTTTAGAACATATAGGTTCTTACTAATGTATTATTGGTGGAGTTGTGAACTGATTCTACCATTCTGGAGACCAATTTGGAGGTATGCCCAAAGAGCTATAAAACTGTGCCTACTCTTTGATCCAGCAATACCACTACTAGGTCTATATCCCAAAGAGATCATAAAAAAAGGGAAAGGACTCACACGCACAAAAATATTTATAGCAGCTGTTTATGTGCTGGCAAAGAATTGGAAATTGAGGGGATAACCATCAGTTGGGGAATGGCTGAACAAGTTGAGGTATATGAACATAATGGAATACTATTGTACTATAAGAAATGATGAGCAGGCAGATTTCAGAAAAACCGGGAAAGACTTATATGAACTGATGTTTAGTAAGATGAGCAGAGCCAAGAGAACACTATACACAGTAACAGCAACACTATGAGATGACCAGCTTTGATAGACTTAGCTCTTCTCAGCAATGCAATGATCTCAGACAATTGCAAAAGACTCGTGATGGAAAACGTTATCCACATCCCTGAGACAGAACTATGAAATCTGAATGCAGATCAAAGCACACTATTTTCTCTTTTTTTTCTTTCTCATAGATTTCCTTTTTGTTTTCATTCTTCTTTCACAGCATGACTAATGTAGAAATACGTCAAAAAAAAAGAACATATAGATTCTTTTCCTTCTTCTGTAATCATCTTGGGAAAGATCTAACAGTGATATTTCTGGCTCAAAGGGTATAGGCAGTTTTATGATTTTGGGGGGCATAATTACAAATTACTATCCAAAATGGTAGGACCAGTTCATAGTTCCAACAGTGAATTAGTGTACCATTTTCCCATATCCCCTTCAATATTCATCCCTTTCCCCTTCTTTTATTTTAGCTAATCTGATAGGTATAAATGATATCTGAAAGTTGTTTTAATTTGCATTTCTCTAATCAGTAATGATTTACAGCATTATTTCATATGACTATAAATTGTTTTGATTTATTCACCACAAAACTGCTTGTTCATATCCTTTGACCATTTATCAATTGGGGAATGACTCAAATCAACAGATTTGACAAAGCTCTTAATATATTTGAGATATAAGACCTATATCTGAGAAACTATTTATACATTTTCCCCAAAATTTTCTGCTTTCCTTCTGATCTTGGCTACAATGGGGTTTTGTATACAAATGACTTTTTAATTTAATGTAATTGAAATTGTCCATTTTATACCTCACAATTCTCTCTTGTTTACTCATAAATTATTCACCTATCCATAAGCCTGATAAGTAATATGTTCTATGTTCTTCAAATTTTCTTATGATGTCTCCCTTTATATCTAGGTCATGTATCCATTTTGACCTGATCTTGGTAAATTATAAGATAATAGTCTATGCCCAATTTCTGCCAGACTTCTTTCCAGCTTTCACAACAATTTTTGCCAAATAATGAATTCTTATCCCCAAAACTTAAGTCTTTATACTTGTCAAACACAAGGTTACTATAGTCATATGCTGCTTTAGACTGTATGTCTATGTTATTCCACTGATCTACCTTTCTATTTCTTAACCAGTACCACTTAGTTTTGCTTTTTATAGCTACCTCCTTTGATCCTCACAACAAACCTTTAAAATAGGTGCTATTTTTTATCCCCATTTTACAGTAGAGGAAGTTGAGACAAACAAAGCTTAAGTGACTTGCCCAGAGTCACAGATAGTATCTGAACTGGATTTGAACTCAGTTCTTCCTGATTCTAGGCCCAACCCTTTATCCATTATACCACCAGCTGCCTTATAGATAAAGCCAGATTAAAGAGGTCCTTGAATAATAGGATGGTCAATAATATATCCTTTATCCAGAAAGGAATGGAAAGTCACCAAAGGTTTTTTTTTAAGAGTGGAGTGATATGATCATACTAGTACATTAGGAAGATTTCTTGGTCAGCAGTATAGAAGATGGATTGGAAATGTAAGAATGTGGGCAAAAAGATAATTTTTTAATGTATTAGAAGCTATGAGGATCTGAACTAGAGTTATCACTGTGGTAGCGGAGGGAAAAGGACAGACACAAAAGATATTATGGAAGTAGAATTAATTGGACTTGGAAGGTAATTGGATGTGGGGGATGAAGGGAAAAAAGAGGGAGTCAAAAAGAGTCCAAGTTTATGTGCCTGGGGGTTTGGGAGGATAGTGATGTCATCTACAGAAATAGAGAAATCTGGTGCAGAGGGAAGATCAGTGGTAATACTGTTTATTTTTGAACATGTTTAGTTTGAAATACATATGCAACATTCAAGTATTAAAAAGAGTGGGACATTTAACAATTCAGGACTGAAAATTTGGGGAAGGGGCTGGAATTGGAGCCACAGATTCGGGAGTCAATTGTAAAGAGTTGACAAATGAACTTATAGGAAAGGATAAGATTACCAAGGAGGAGTGCAGAGACAGAAATCTTTTTACTTTAGAAATCTTCCCCAGAGATATGTAAAGAAAAAAATGGTAAAAAAAAATGCAATAGATATATAAAGAAAATCACTAGAGTTATTGGTGGGCGGGTGAGGAGAGGGAAAAAAAGATGAGGAAAAACTTTCCAAATGCAACCTTGACAAATGAAATCTCTGCCTTGCAGTCTATAAAGTGGTGGTGTGGTAATTCAGAGGAATTATTGAGCACTTAGGATTGCATTTCCACTGAAAGATGAAGGGGTCTGTTGGCAGAAATTGTCAACAGACCGACATCCATCACAGTTAAGTGTGGCGTCTTTTCTGACGCTGTCCACCCTGCAGTGCTGCCCAAACAGATTTCTGATAGTGTAGATGATGAGCTGATGAGTAATTCTGATAGTGACCGATGGGATGGCCCAGCAGAAAAGGGATGTCTTGCACTGTCTCTTTCTTTCATGCTGTAATTCATGTATGTAATTCATTGGTGTCTAGAAGTTAATTTCTTTAAGCATAATATGTGCTTTGAAATCTCTTTATCTTGGAATTTCACTTCAGCCCCAGAATTCATAAATTAGAAGTAAGCCCTGCCCCTGTATTCTCTCCTTCTGATTATATGGCTCTTCTCAGAACATTCATTTAAGGAGGGGGCCCAAGCCAGATCTATATTATTCCTCTCCTGGATGACTTACACTAGAGTAGACTTTCTCTACCATACCCCAGTACTGGGTACCTTCATCTTTCTCCCCATTCTCTTTTCTGTTTTCTTTTTTATGTGTTTTCTTCCTTTATTAGAATATAAGTTTTTTGAGTGCAGGGACTGTCTTTCTTTCTGCTTCTATTTGTATCCCCAGTGTTTAGTACACACCTGAAGCACTTAATAAATACTTTTTGACTGACTGAGATAGAACTGACAAGATATGTCAATTAATTAGATATGAGAATGGATGAAATGAAATGGATAAAAAGGATATGTTAAGCTATGCTAAATGTTGGGATACAGGTACAAAAGTGAGCCAGTTCTTGACCTCAAGGAGCTTACATTACAATGATAAAGACAATACACAGAAGAGAGTGGTGAAATGTGAAGGGAATTATGGTGAGTGCAACAGTAGGGCAGGCCATTGACATGCCCTTTCAAAGAGTAATGGTAGTAACCGTTGATTCAATTACAGTCATCAGAGTAAGAGGTAGAAGGGAGAGAGGAAGACAGACACTCCATATCCAGTGGCAGAAGCTGAGGGCAGAAAATGAACCACAGGACTTTGTTCTTTCAAGGCATAATCTATGGTGGTTAAAAGGTTAAAAGACGGAACAGCCCCAACAATGACAGGGCAGGAAAATGGCTGGAGTGAAGATGAGGACACATTGTCCCAGACAGTGTAGATCTATAAGGCTTAATTTCTCCCAAGCCTGATTAAAAAAAAAATGACACTGAGATTATGAAAACCTAAGTGACTGGAACATGATCCCAACAGTAATAAGGAAGTTTATTTGGACAAGATGGCCTTTATGATCCCTTCTAATGAGGGTGTTGGGCTAGGTGATCTTCATCTAAGATTTCCTTCATGAAATTGGGATTCATCAAATTCCTTGTAAATTGATCAGTCCTACAACTAGACAGACTATTGACCAGTTCTACATGCTCAGGAACTACTCAGCTGTTATAAGATTTAATCCCCAAATTCCATCAGATGTTGAAAGATAATAGATAATGTGAAGGGAGGTAGCCTAGCAGTACCAGGTCTCAAATCGTATTAACAAAGTTTGTACTTGATTTTTATTGTTTAGTCATTTAAGTTGTGTCCAACTCTTTGTGATTCCATTTGGGATTTTCTTGGCAAAGATACTGGAGAGCTTTGCCATTTCCTTCTATAACTCATTTTTCAGATGTGGAAACTGAAGAAAACAAAGTTAATTGACTTGCCCAAGATTACACAGCTAGTGTCTGGAGCCAGATTTGAACTCAGGGACATAAGTCTTTCTGACTCCAAGCTCAACACTCATCAAATAGTCTGGTACTGGACAAGAAATAGAGTAGTGCGTCAGGGGAAGAGATTAGGTACACAGTGGCAAATGATCATAGTAATCTAATATTTGCTAAGCCCAAAGACCCAAGCTTTGGGGGCAAGAACTCACTATTTGACAAAAATTGCTGGGAAAACTGGGAAGTAGTTCAGGAGAAACTAAGTATAGATAAATATCTCACACCTTATACTGAGATAAAGTCAAAATGGGTGCATGATTTAAACATAAAGGGTGATATCATGAGCAAATTAGGGGAGCATGGAAAATTTTACTTTTCAGATCTATGGAAGAGGGAAGAATCTGTGACCCAACAAGAGACAGAGAGGATCACAGGAAGTACAATTTGATCACATGAAATTAAAAAGGTTTTCCATAAACAAAACCAGTGAAACCAAGATTAGAAGAAAAGCAGGAAATAGGAGAAAATTTTTCTTATATATATTTTCTCCAATAAGGCCTCATTTCTAAAATATGTAGAGAACTGAGTCAAACTTGTAAAAATACAATTCATTTCTCAATTGAAAAATAATCAAAGGATATAAACAGTTTTCAGAAGAAAAAATCAAACCTATCAATAGTCATATAAAAAGTGCTCTAAATCACCATTGATTAAAGAAATGCAAATTTAAACAACTCTGTGATACTACCTTATACCTATCAGATTATTTAAATGACAGAAAAGGAAAATAACAAATTCTGGAGAGGTTGTGGAGAAATAGGGACATTAATGCACTGTTGGGTGGAGTTGTGAACTAGTCCAACCATTCTAGAGAACAATTTGAAGCTATGCCCAAAGAACTATAGATCTGTGCATACCCTTTGACACAGCATATCACTACTAGGCCCCAAGAGATCAAAGAAAAGGGAAAAAGACTCATATGTACAAAAATATTTATGGAAACTCTTTTTGTGGTGAAAGGAATTAGACATTGAGGAGATGCCCATTGATTGGGGAATGGCCAAACAGGTTGTGTTATATGAATGTAATGGAATACTATTGTGCTATAAGCAATGATGAGGAGAATGGTTTCAGGAAAACCTGGGAAGACTTATGTGGACTGATGCAAAGTGAAGTGAGTGGAACCAGGTAAACTTTATACGGAATAATAGCAATCTTGTACAAGGATCAACTGTGAATAACTTAGCTATTCTCAGCACTAAAATGATGCAAAATATTTCCAAAAGACTTATGATAAAAAATGCTATCTTCCTCCAAAGGTAGAATTGATGGAGTCTGAGTGCAGATTGAAGTATAATTTTTTCATTTTCTTTATTTTTCTTTCCTTTTCTTTTTTGTATCATGGCTAATATGGAAATATGTTTTGCATGATTTCACACATGTAATTGATATTACACTTCTTGCTTTCTCAGTGGGTGGAGGAGCTGGAAGGAGGGAGAGAATTTGGAACTCAAAAATTTTTTGATGTTAAATGTTAAATTTAATGTTAAAATAAACAAACAAACAAATAAGTAATGTTTAGAAATAAATAGTTTCTCCTATAAGAAAGATAATGGGTAGCATTTAAATAGTGATTTAAGATTTGTAGTACCCCTTAATTATTGAATGGGCGTTGCTTTAGAAAAAGTGAGACCTGGGGAAGACCTTAATTCAGAAAGGCCAATATCACCCATTGCATCCTGGGCCATTGCCAGTTTTCTTGACTTTTGTCTCACCACTGAACTTTGATGATTCTGGAGGAGAAAGTGAGGCTGATGATTTTGCACATCTGTGTCACTTAAATCCATTTCACATGTAAGTCAAGACATTATGCTCATGATGTTATTCATCCTCTTTGAGAAGGAAGGATGAACCTCAACAACAATAATAAGATTTGCAAAGGACTGAAAACAAAGACCGTAGGAAATGGAAACTGGTAGCTGATAAAGCTGGTGACCCAGCCAAGATTTTGTCCTTGGCTATCTAAACTCCTTTGGACTATTTGTCCAGGACTTAAATTGGAAAAATGTTACTTTGTTGGATTGGTTCTAAAAGGATCTCGATAACCACTATCTAGGACTGAGGTCATCCAAGTAGAGCTGACTTTATCCTTGCCCAGCTGAATCCATCAAATCTACCTGAGTGAGGGCAGACTGAGCTCACAACTCAGAGCCTGTCATTGAGAGGCTCTTCACTGTGACTGATAGTCACCTGTCACCTAGGTGATAAAGCTCTACTCACATCAGGTATAGTGAAAGCTCTACTGATGGCAGGTGGAGAGGGAGGGAAGAGGAAAGGAGATAAGAGGAAAGGTTCACGCAAAGAATATGTGCTGAGAATAGCACATTAACCTAGGCCTTTCTGGCTTTGATTTTTAATCTCATCAAAAGTAAGAGCTTTACATAAATGAATTCTCAAAAAGTAGAGGTGGGGTGGAAAAACAGCTAGGTTGATTTAGAAATGAATTTTATCAAATGTTCAAAGAACAATTGATTCTCGTAGTCCATAAACTATATAAAAACGTTAGGGAAAAGTGTACCATATCACATTTCTTCTATGATAAAATATAGTTTTGATAGCTAACCAAAACAAAAAAATCATAGACCAAAATTCTTAATGAATATTAAGATAAAATTTTAAATATATTATAGGGTTACAGCAACATATCAAAAACAAACTGGACCTTAATATCAGATTAAATTTCTGCAGAAATGCAAGGTTGGTTTAATATTAGGAAAACTATAAATATAACATATTTATTAATAACTAAAATAATAAAAAAAATCACGTGTTTTTTCTATAGATACAGAAAGGGTTTTTGAAAAATACAAACCTATTTCTGCTGGAAAATGAAACACTATAAAAATAAATGGACCTTTATTTAATATGATAAAAAAAGAACCTATCAAAATCCAGGACCCAGCATTATATGTAATGGGGAAATACCATAGACATTTTTGGTGAGATCAGTGGCAAAGCAAGAATATCCATTACCACCACTATATTTTATAAATTTCTAGAAATGCTAGCCATAGCAATAAGAAAAGAAAAAATAAATTAAGACATTAAGAATAGGCAAAAAGGAAACAAAAGTAAGATTCTTGGAGATAATATGATGGTTTAGTTAGAGAATTCTAGTCAACTAAAAAGACTAATTGAAAGAATAACTTTAGGATTAGCAGGACAGATAACATACACACACAAATCATCATTCCTGCTATGTATTACCAACAGAACCCAGCAACAAGATACAGAAAGAGAAATTCTATACAAAACAGCTACAAACTATATAAAATATTTTGGAGTCAACCTGCATGGGCACATACAGAAGAAGTATAAAAATACAACTACAAAACACTCTATAAAAATAAAGACAGACATAAATAAATGTAGAGATATTAATTGCTTATTGTTGGGCCATGCTAACATAGTAAAAACTAACATAACCAAAATTAATTTACTTATTGAGTACCATAATGGTAAAACTACAAAAAGCTTTGAAAAATGATAAAATTCACTTGGAAGAGCTAAATATCAAGAATCTCAAGGGAAATAACAAAAAAAAAAATTAAGAAGGAAGGGTATCTAGCAGTACCAGATCTCAAACTATACTACAAATCAATAATCATCAAAATTGTTTAGTGCTGATTAAAAAATAAATGTTAGTCCATGAAACAGATTATGTACACAACATAGAGAACAAAAAAAAAACATAATAGCATAGTGTTCAATACACCCAAAGACCCCAGCCACTGGGGTAAAGATTTACTATTCAACAAAAACTTCTAGGAAAACTGGAAAACAATCTAGCAAAATTTTTGTGTAGACTAATATCACATATGCTATAACAAGATAAGTTCTAAATGGACATGGCTTAAGTAGAAAAGATTATATCATAAAGAAATCAGAGGAGTAAAAAAGAAAATACCTCCACAATGGTAAATAGGGGAAGATTTCATGACGAAGAAAGGGATATAGAGGGTTACATAAGATAATAACCAACAACTTTGATTACATAAAATTTTAAACATTTTTGTAAGACAAATCAATACAATTAAATTAGAAGGGAAACAAATGAGAAAAAATTTTTGTGGCAACTTTCTCTTATAAGAATCTGATAACTAAACTATGTAGGGAACCAATTCAAGTATAGGAACAGGAACTATTTTCCAATAAATCAATGGTCAAAGGATATAAACAGGCAGTTTTCAAAGGAAGAACCCCAACCTATCAATAGTCATATAAAAAATCTACCAAATCACTAGTAATTTGAGAAATAAAAATTAAAACAACTCACATCCACCAGATTGGCCAAAAAAATGACAGAAAAGGAAGAGAATAGTTGTTGGAGGGTTTTCAGGAAGAGGTACACTGTTGCACTGTTGGTAGAGCTGTGAATTGGTCCAGCCATTCTGGAAAACAATTTGGCAATGTACTCAAAAAAGTCACTGAACTATATGTACCTTTTGACCTAGACTCTAAGGCCTAAAACCTCAAAGAGATCAAAGAATGAGAAAAGACCATATGTGCATGTGCATACATGCATCTGTATATATTTTTGTTGAAGCAAAGAATGTAAGCAAAAAGGTAACCATCAACTGGGGTAAACAAATGGACGAACAAATTAAAATAAATTAATGTAAAGGAATATTATTGTGCCATAAGAAATAACTAAAGAGTTCGTTTCAAAGGAACCTTGAAAGACTCGTATGAACTGATAACAGAGTGAAATGAGCAGAAAGTGGAGAACAATTCATACAAAAACAACAGTGTAAAGACAAATATCTTTGAAAGACAAGAACTCTGATCAATGCAATGATCAATCACAATTTAAGAGTACTAATGATGGAGTGAGCTACTGTCTTAATGGTAGAAACAAACTCAAATGCAGAAGGAGACTTCCATTTTCATTCATGACCAATAGTGGATTAGTTTTCCATGCATAAGTCTATTTGTGGTGAAGATTTTGTTTCACTTTGTTTTTAAGTAGGGGAAGGATTTGGAGGGAAAGGGATGATGCTAGTAACATTTTTGCCAAAAAAAGAAAAAGAAAAAGAGAGAAAGAAGAGGGTCACTGAAGTAGCTAAAAGAAAATGGACAGATGAGAACAGAAAGAAGTTAAGAGGGAAATAATCAAACAAGACAACTTTGAAAGTAGCATGATAAATTTGTTATATACCTTAAATGAAAGGAAAATCTGTGTGTGTGTGTGTGTGTGTGTGTGTGTGTGTGTGTGTGTGTGTGTAATAGGGAGGGGGTTATCTGGTGCCCATTTAGACCCTGTCAACTTGCTTAGATGATGTCAACATGTGGAGGATGCAAAGGAACTGTTTCTGGGAGAATCATGATAACCAGTAAAGGATGTACATGCCTTGGAGAGATTGGAGTTGAGTTTGAGAGATTGGAGAGAGTTCTGTAACTGATTCTGGTTTGCCTACCATGCATTTGGGAGGTGCCTTTTTCCATTGGGTATGTCATTGCAACTGTTTGTGTTTTCAAAAGAGTCTGAATCAGCTCTAGCCACTTTGTTGTATTTCTGTCTGTGAGAGCAAGGTCTCCACTCATGACATCCAGTGAGATCATGCAATGATAGAAAAGGGCCTTGGGGACTCCTCCCCTACTCTGAGGCAATATGGGCTCTGAGAAATGGAGTTGGGCCTTTATTTCATTTGTTCTTTACTGTCTAATGTGCTGGGAGTGAAGTCTTCAACCTTGAGAATTTCAAAGGCCATGAAAATGAACTACAGGAATGTAGAAGTTGGAATCCACAGAAGGTGTTGCAGATAGTAAACCATTGATGCCCTAAGGAGCCAGGAGCAAGGAGTAATCTTTAGGAGTGACCTTCAGGACCTTAGACCTGTAGGAGTGCTCATTGACAGTGATATTGCCTTTGTATAGGAACCTAGCAGGCCCAATGCTATATAAGAACTGAGCTACTGTGTTCATTTCCAGAGAAAGCCTTTTCTGTTGTTCCAAACTTACTCTTTCTCCATTTCTCTTGAAAGCACTGGAAATCTTATGGAATCATAAATCTAACATTAGAAAGGATTATAAAGGCTATTTTGTCCAACCTCCCCATTTTATAGCGAGGACACTGAGGCCCAGTGAGGTTAAATGACATTTCCCAGCTCACATAAGGAATCGGAGGCCAGATTTGAACCCATATCCTCTGATTCCTAAGCCCATTTTTTTCTATCATACCCAACTACCACCTCTAATCAATGACTCCTTTCTTAATGTCAGTGTCTACAATAAACAGGAATGTATAACCTGGAAGGAATCTGAGATCATCCGGCCCAGTAGGCTTATTTTGTAGATGAATAACTCCTTACACTTATATTAATTTCTCATTTCTTTAAGGTTTATTTTCTTCACAACCCTCTAAAAGATTATATTGCTTCTCTATAGATGAGAAACTGAGGCAAAAGAAGACTGTATTCTTAATCCAAAGTTCTTCCTGCTACGTGTTGACGTGAAGTGGCTTTCATTGGTTTCCGGATTCAGATGGTGCTAGACAATGAATGCTGTTCTGTTCAATCATTTTCAGTCACGTTTGACTCTTCATGACCCTATTTGAAGCTTTCTTGGCAAAGATACTGGAGTGGTTTGCCATTTCCTTCTCCAACTCATTTTACAGATGAGAAAACTGAGGCAAACAGGATTAAGCAACACGCCCAGGGTCACACAGCTAGTCTTATTGTATTACCTTAGTTCAATACTTGATTCTTCCTTCTGCCATATCCCATCTCTCCCCTCCTCTTTTTTCACACTGCTACCACTGTAATTCAGGTCCTCATCACCTCTCATCTGACTACTATAATAGCTTCCTTATTGGTCTCCTTGCTTTCAAACTTTCCTGGTTCTAATTCACTTGGCACATGGCTGCCAAAATAGTCTTCCTAAGGGAAAACATCTGACCATATCACTCTCCTATTCAAAGTAGGAACACCTAATTGCTTCCAAGACACAATGCAAGCTCATCTATCTGGCATTTACCTCTCAAATCTAGGTGCTGTAGTGGATGGAGTGCAGAGCCTGAAATCAGGAAGACCTGAGTTCAAATCTAACCTCAGACACTCATTGGTGTGTGACTTTGAGCAAGTCATTTAACCTCTGTCTTCCTCAACTAGCTCATCTGTAAATTGGGATAGTAATGGCATTCATCTCCCAAGGTTGTTGTGAGAATCAAATGAGATAGCCATTGTAAAGTGTTTAACACAGTGCCTGACATAAGTGATACACAAATGTTAGCTATTTATCATCATCTTCATCATCATCATCATCAATCTGGTTCCTACCTCCCTTTATAACCTATTTGTGTGTGTAAGATTTCCCTTGATGAATTTTCTTCAAATAGAATGTAAGTTCTTAGAGGCTAGAAATTACTTGATTTTTAATTTTCCTATGTCCAAAGAACAGTAAGAAGACCTAAGCTTAAGCCTTGCTTCTGATACCTACTGGCTATGTGACCCCAGTCAAGTCACTTAACTTCTCAGCAATCTAGGCAACTTTCAAAAAATATAAGGTGCAGAAAACATGCCAGCTTACCCAGGTAAAGGAAATTTCCTCATCTGGGAGCTCCCTATGGTGATAAAATCATAGGTCTCATTCCTATCCCTTCCCATGCTCACTCCTTAGCACAAAGCCTGACACATAGTTGGTGCCTCATAAATATTTATTGAATTGATTTGAAAATATGATAGCATTATGTAAACATGCATTATAATGTATAATATGCACATGTATGGTCCATGCATATATTATACACATATGTACACATATGTATTATAATAGCTATACATGCACATATATATATGTATATATGTATATATATATATATATATATATATACATGTTATAATGTATATATTATAAGCACATTTATCTCAGACAATGAGAGTGGATTCCATGCTTCAGTAGCAAACATCAATAAAGGGCTTCCATTGTATTTCTCTTTCTCAGACAAAAAAACTGCTCATGGAATTTCTGCCATTTCCTAATATAGATGGGTTCTGTACACTGGAAATTAGAATTAGGCCCCTCTTTCTGATATTGTTCTTCCACTAGTGAATAACTTGAATTAAATAGTCACGGTAGACAGAAATCTGTGGTGGAAGAATCTGGTCCGTTGGTTTCAAATTATACAAGTTATAAATCTTTTGCAAATTCCATTCGGAGACTGCAGAGTAGAAATTGTTGCTAACTGCAAGGCTACCTACCCAATCGTTTGATCACTGAGTGAGAGTGAAGAGCTTAAGAGGTATACTTAATTAAACGAAGATTTAACTGAAGCACTGATGTGTGACTTTTTTTTCCTTTTAAACCACATAGAAAATTGAAAGCCAAAACCTATGATAATATGGCATTAAAGTCACAAATTTGAACTAAAATAAAAAGAAAGTCAGGAAATGCATAAGTTATGATAGTAATAGTATTTTCAGCTCACCCACAATATACCTAGTGGGATTCTAAGATCTCATTAATATTTTGTAATATAATATGGAGAACATGCATCCTTCCAACTTGGGCACAGAGATTAGCATAAACCTATGTTTTCCTGTTGGGTTTTCTCATTAAACTATTTCAAGAACTTTCTTTTTAGATACCTATGTACAGATGGGAATGGCAGGCTTTTTGCTAGCTCCTTTACTATAGTATTCAATTCCTGTTATATTTTATTTGAAATGTCTTCCTTTCTCATTCCATGAACATAGTGGCTTTTTATAAAGCATTCAGTGTAATATGAGATTAACTCATTTGGCTTAATTGGTATTCACAGCAAAGATAAATAAGCCTCTTAAGACATTTGAAAATGGAGCATTAAGGGGCAGCTAGGTGGTACAATGGCTAGAGCACTAGCCCTGGATTCAGGAAGACCTGAGTTCAAATTTGACCTCAGACACATAACACTTACTAGCTGTGTGACCCTTGGCAAGTCACTTAACCTCATTGCCTAGCCAAAATAAAGAAAGAAAGAAAATGGAGTATTAAAAATGCACAGGATGTCGGGTTGTGCTGTTACTTAGTTAACTTTTCATCATTTCCCCCACTATCACACTCCAGGTACATCACGACTGGCCGTTCTCCAAAGTCATAGGCTTTATCCTTCAAAAAAGAAAACTGATCACTTCTCCCATAGTTGCTAAACTACCCCTATGCTGAATACTTTTGAAATCTCATTTATTTTTGTCAGACAAGACAAAATTGAAACATCCCCCAGGCAACAAATAATGACATATGTACCGTATCTTTTTTTTCCTCTTCACTGAAAGTTGTGTTTTTCTGAGGGCAAGACTTGATGGAAAAGCCAAGACTTTATGAATAACCTACAGGCAAATTATTATAGCTCATACCTTCATCACTCCAAAGCATGCATATCAGCCAAGAAAACATATAACCCAAAATATATTTCTTCTGCCACATGGTACCAAATGAATCAAGCTGAGAGAACATATTCTTTAAATTTTCCCTTTCCTTTAATTTCCTAACTGATTAAATTTAACTGTGTGCCAAAGGAAGAGATCAAATCTCTTTGTGCCCAATTTTACCCAAAGTGGGCCATCCTGCCACTGATCTCATCAGGTGAGGAGTAAAACATTCTCCATGATCTTACTGGCATTAGCATAATGTCTTTTAGAGAGTTACTCCGAAGATCTTCTCAATAATTAAGAATGCCCAGAATGTTGTACAATTTAAATATTCAAAACTGGTTCTAGTGTGACTTAGAGTCGTTCTCCACAGATATTCATATCTACTTGGGTGTCTTCATTCTCATTTCTCATTTTTCCTCCAAGGTATCTGTTTCGTTTTATATCTGGATACTCAAGCATTATGCCAACCTGAAAAAGACATTCCTGCTAGGGACAGCAAAAACCACAACCAGAAAGTTTTAGTCTAAATGGCACTTAAATCGGTCAATCAATCATCAAGTGTTGATTATACTTTTACTATGTACTAAGTGCTGGGGATGCAAAAAAAAAAAAAAGATGCCCCGCTCTCAAAGAATTCACATTCTAATGAGGAACACAATATGTAACCAGCTCTATATATTCAAGATCTATACAGTATAAACGAGAAGTAATCCCAGAGGGGTGGCACCAGCAGGTAGGGGAGGGGATGGGGGAGCAGGAAGGAACACTAGGAAAGACCTCCTTTAGAAAGTAGGATGACCTAGATCATGAAGGAAATCAGTGAAGCCAGATGAAAAGGTGAGGAGAGGGAGCAGTCTAGGTATGGGAAACAGCTGGTGAAAAGGTACAATCAGAAAAGAGTGTTGTGTGGAAGGAACACCCAGAGGACCAAGGTTGTCCGATCATAGAGTATGAGAAGGTGTAAGAAGACTGGAAAGGTAGTAAGGGACCAGGATGTGAAGGGCTTTAAAAGCTAAGCAGCATATTTTATATTTGACCTTGGAGGTTATAAGGAGCCACTGGAGTTTACTGAGTGTAGAGGTGTGAGGTAGGGAAAAGGGCTGACATGGCTAGATCTATGTTTAAGGAATTTATCCTAATAGCTGAGTGGATTATCAATTGGAGGGGGCTAAAATGAGTCAGGGAAACCAACCAGAAGGTTATTGTAGTAGTCTGGGCATGAGTTGATGAGGGACTTGTAAGTAGAGTGGTGGGGACATTTTTGAGCAATATTGGGGTGGTAGAAAGGACAGGACTTGGCATCAAGTTAGATATGTGCAGTGAGTATTTGAGGAGGAGAAGACACAGGAGTTACAAGTCTGGGTGACTGTGAGGATGGTGGGGCCTTGGACAGATGAATGCAGAGATCTCCTAGACAGACAAAAATTGGAAGAGCAGAACACATTTGTAGTCAGGAAGATAAATATTTTTCTCTTCTATTGACTAGAAGAAAATGACCTTAGTTCACCTTGGTATGTGTACTATCGGATTCTCCCTCACCTTTTTTTTTTCTCCTGGTCCTATCCTTGCCTCCTCTCTTTGATAAACAGGGTCTTTTGATTACTGTAGCTTGTCCCCATTCCCATCCTTCTAGCTTTTGTTTGGCAGAGTGTGGCATCCAATTTCTCTGCTTGAACAGGAGAATTCATTTTCCTAGGCCCTCCTAGTTTCTTATCTCTACTGTGCTGATAGCTACTAATTCCTGTCTCTACCTGCAGTCTGTAGGCCCTTCTGTATCACTAAATCCTTAAAGAATTGTGCCTCCACCAAGGGCTCCTGACCTTTTCGTTGATTCTGGTGAACAGGAAAAGTTCATGCTTTAACAGGCTACCCTGTCTGAAATGACAAAAGCTGCACTTGCCCTTAAATTCCAACAAACTTTTGATCTATTCCTCTCCCATCTTTCACAGCCAAACGGAAGGGGTTGGGTAGGGTGATGGAGAAGAGAAACTATCTTCACTTATTATCTACATTGCCTTACCCTCTACCCTCCTCACTCATCTTACCCACCACCTTTTAAACCTGTTGTACTCTGGCTGCTCACCCTTACCGCTTGCCACGGTTACCAATTCTCCTTAAATGCTCAAATCAATGGCATTTTTCTTCTCATCTTTGTTGCCCTCTCTGCAGCTTCTAGTGTTGAACATCCCTACTTCTGTTTTTTTTTTTTATGATTCTCCTAATTCTCTTCCCTGTCTGAAGATTTCTCTCTGTCCCATTCAGGTATTTAGGTCCTGCACTCATTATGTGGGAGTATCTAGTGGTTCCACCATGGAACCCATTTTCTTCTCTCTATCTATGCTCTCTCTTTCTCTCTTGGTAATCTCATGAGCTGTTGTTGGTTCAATTGTCACGCAGTCTTACATATCCAGCCCTCATCTCCCTCCTGAGCTCTAGCCCTGCATCACCAACTGCTTTATAAACATCTCCATGTGGAGCCCTCATATGTTATTCAGAAGCAATATGACCAAAACATTGAGAGGAAGTATGGCATGATGGGAAGAACTATACATTTCTAGTTAAAGGACCGTGGTTTGAATTCTGTTTCTACTACCTACTATTTTCATGACCTTGGGCTTTATTTCTTTGGGCCTCAGTTTCCTCATCTGCAAAGAAGGAGGAAAGAAGGAAAGAAAGAAGGAAGGAGGAAGGAGGGAAGGAAGGAAAGAAGGAAGGAAGGAAGGAAGGAAGGAAGGAAGGAAGGAAGGAAGGAAGGAAGGAAGGAAGGAAGGAAGGAAGGAAGAAAGGAGAAAGAAGGGAGGGAGGAAGACAACAAGCATTCACTAAGTGCTAAGCACTTTACAAATATTATCTAGATGATCCCCAAGTTCCCTTCCAGTTCTTAATTCATGATCCTAAAATCGAATTCATGATCTGTCTTCCAAAACCCATGTTGATATCATACTGGACTTTTTGTTCTTCCTCACCCTCTATATCTAATCAGCATTGATTCTCCTTCCACAGCGTATCACATATCCATCCCTTTCTATTCATGTACACAGTTACTACCTTAGTTTAGAACTTTTCGCCTCTCATTTGATTATAATAGCTTATTAATTTATTTCCCCACCTCAAATCCAACCCCTCTCTGATTCATCCACTATTTAACTACAAAATTGATATTACTATAGCACAGGTCTGACCTGTCATTCCTCTACTCAAGAAACATCAGTGGCTTCCTATTGTTTCCATGATAAAATATAAACTGCACTATTTGTCATTTAAAGCCCTTTGCAATCTGGACTCAACTTTCCTTTTCAGACTGACTTCATATGATTCTTCTTCATGCAGTCAATATTCCAGCCAAAATGCCCTCTCTATTTTTCCACATACATAACATTTCATCTTCTGCCTCCTTGTGCTTGTACAAACTGTCATCCACATCTGGAATTCCTATCTAGTGTCCTTTCTGAGATACCCATCTACCACCCTTCAATATATTCACAGGTTGGGTCACTCAATGAATGATTCCCCAAGGTTCATAGTACCCTGTGCATTTGAACTCCTAAACTTACATCTTACAAACCCCTATCAGTGCTGTTTACCTTTAACAGTCATTCAGAGGACATAGTCCAAAGCAAAGGGCATTTATTAAGATGGAATCATATAGAGAGTAGCTTTAAATATTCCCCCACAAACCTGGGATGCACTCTTCCCAAATACACGTACAGAGTGTGTTAGTAGAGAGGTACACAAAGGGAATAAAAGTGGGTCAGGAAACTAACATCTCTGGCACCACTTGCCAAGGTTACCAATCCTCTCTTAAATGCTCAAATCAATGGCATTTTCTCAGTTCTCATCTTTGTTGTCCTCTCTGCAGCACCCAGTGTTGAACACCCCTACTTCTGGAAACTCTCTACATCTATGGATGTCCTTTCCCTTCTTATATTGTCATTATACTGCTCCCTCTTGATGTAACTCTTCTGTTGGGGAGAACAAACATGTATTCTCTATAGAGTTATCTGTAAAGCAGATGAACTCATATGGGTTCCTTGGGCCTATTCCTTTCCTCAGTTCAATTCTCAATGGCCAGAGATAACTCTCAACTCACAAAGCTCCTCTGGTCTCTTAACTCACTGGGCCTGCTCCCAATTGGATACTGCTCCCAATCTATATATAGTAGCTCTGATAAAAGACACCAAGGCTTATTGGTATGGGGGGAGGAAAGACCCTCCTCCCAAAAGAGTAAGGAATGATTTCCTCTCAAGAGTTGGATTCTTCTTCCTTAGTTGGCCAGCATCACAACCACCAAAGCTCCCCTTCTTCAAAGCTATCTACTGTCTTGACTTACTCCCTACACAGTGTTTCCTGCTTTTCGTGGCCAAAACTCTGATTAGTCAATCACTATGCATCTTCTAAGTCTACCAAGCTTGACAAAAGAACTTTATTGTACCTAACAAAGGGGCAACAAAGTATAGATGCTTCTTTGCATTTCCTCTAAGATCTTAATGTTTCATTGTATGCTACTTGCCCCTAATCTTCATTAGCCAGGCTGGGCAGAAATTGAAAGATCAAAGGGATTCTAATCAACTCCTACCAACTACACTCTATCTCCAGTTAAAAATATTTCTTGTTCCTAGCTGACAGTACGTTTGGCACATTTGTTCATCAAAGCAATTTTGATAACTCTCTAGTGACTTGAAGAAGCTCAAGTATTGTCTTTTTGGGTGCCTTCTCCCAGTTCCTTTTACTAAAGAATCTCAGAGAAATCAACATGCAGTAGTTCATGGGCAAACTGAAAATTAGAAGTCTTCCATGAGAGTCCATGTCTACCATAGCTGGTGGACCTGGCAATGACACCCATCCTATATACATGGTTAGAAAACTCAACGAACACCATTTTAGTATATTATCTCAGATTACCACTTATCTTTATGCTTTCAAAAGCTTGTCCCAGCTTAAAGGCAATAAAAGGAAGAAAAATTTAAAAATTAAATTAAAATTTGCCCCCCAGAGGAAAAGTCTAGTCCCAACATAAAGTCCAACAGAGATAGGGGGCCTGGAGCTGATCAGAAGTCACCTTATCATTTTCAGATAAAAACAATCTATTATGTGTGAAAACTCTTCTAGGCTCCTACAAGACATAGAACATCCAAAGGGGAGGACCAGACATAAATCTTCATTGAGTGCTTATAACACCCAAGAAGTCTTTTCTGTTCCCTCTAGTTTTCAGCAAAATATTTTGTATAATTTTTGGATTTACATAACCTGTGTAAATGTCACTTCTCAGTGGAATGCAAGATCCTTGAGGGTAAGTATTGGCATCCATTTTGTCTTTGTATTCCCAGCACCTAGCACAGTGCTTGACACATGTTAGTTGATTTGCATTGGAGTGAATTGGGCTGAATTCGATTAAACTAAATTGATTTGACCTGAAATATGATTGATCCCAGATGATATTTTTCACTATCTTGAGAGGGAAAGAATCTGATGTCTCTAGGTCTCTGTTTCTCTGTTTGTACAATGAAAAGGCTGACACAGATGACTTTGAAGAATCTTTCCAGATCTAAATCTATGACCTTTGGATGCTCTGGATGCCAGGGGGTTGGGAGTTAGGACAGAAGATATCCTGTTATAGTGAAAAGAGCACTAAACTGATAATCAGGAGATTCAGGGGACCTGTGTTCTAATTCCATGGGTCCCTAGCTTGTGGCCTTGGAAACACCATTTAATTCCTTTGTGCCTCAATTTCCTTCTGCAAAATAAGGAATCAAACAGGATCTTTGAGGCAACTTTCAGTTCTAAATTAAGTCCAATCACTACAATTTTGATGAAGTTTCTTTCAACAATGCAGAAGAAATCTTTCAACAGAGACCTAAACTAAACAAGCTTTGGATTTGCCTTGACAAACATTTGGGAAGAATAAAAAGAAAATGAGCATATAACTTTTTTTTTCTTCTCAAAATGTTAAATCACTGCATTATCAATAATTTAGTTCCAAGATAGTGTCTTGAAAATAGAAGTTCAATGTTTATACCTTCAATAGCCTTTTTCTACAGGTACAGTTTTAAATGGGCAAGACTGTGTTCCGCCCTCCTGATACAAATTGTCTTAATTGCCCATTAAGGTTGGAGGTTTGTTAACAGTGAAAAGCAGGAAGACTGCTGATTTTCTTTATATATTCTCTCTGTCAGAAAAGTCAATACCTGGGGAGAAGGCTTTTGATCAAATGGAAAGTTGGAAAGGAAAAAAAAACACAAAAGGGTATAATTGTTTGAGTTCTGAAATTTAGATGTATTTTCCACAAAACAAGTGACACAAAGATGCTTCCTGGACCCCTCTGATGTAAGTCAAGGGCCGCTAGAAGCAGGCATTTGGTACATGCAAACAACAGCCTTTTGAGTACAGGGTCAACTTTGATGTGCTAATCATGCCTCTATTGCCCAAGTACTGCTAGCAAAATTCTAGGAGCTATAATATGTCAAAATCATATGGAAGACAGAGACTGGGGACAGCATCACCTTTTCATGGTTTTCCAACATTTTTTACAATTAATTTATTTATTTTTAGTTTTCAACATTCATTTCCACAAGATTTGGAGTTTTTAATTTTCTCCTCTTCCCTCTCCTCCCCAAGATGGTGTGCAATCTGATATAAGCTCTACTTCTACATTCATATTAAACTTATTTTCACATTAGTCATGATGTAAAAAAGAATTAGAACTAATGGGAAGAACTATGAGAAAAAAGAAACAAAACAAAACAAGAAAAGAAAAGGAGAGCAAGTAGTATGCTTCCATCTATATCCAGACTCCTAAGCTCTTTCCTGGATGTGGACAGTATTTTCAACTGATGAGCAGGCAGACTTCAGGAAAACCTGGAAAGACTTATATGAACCGATGCTGAGTGAAGTGAGTAGAACCAAGAGAATATTGTACACAGTAATAGCCATATTGTGTGATGACTGACTTTGACAGACTTAGCTCTTCTCAGCAATGCAAGGTTTTCCAACATTTTGAATTACAAACCTCCCAGGTCCCTGACCCTCCCCAGGTAACCCAGCTCTCAAAACCCTAGGCTAATTTTTTTTCATCATCATTGACAGGAACTGCTTTCTATATGTATCTAAATGAAAAAAGAACATATAAACTGGAAAGAGTATAACTGTACAGTATGCTATAAATTATATGACTATATAAGACAAAACCAGGGTTTGTGTTTCCAGTGTTTCTATTGAAATTACAGTGTACAGAATGAATGGCAGAATGGATGGGGAACAGAACTTGCAATCAGTAAAACCTGCCTTCAAATTCTGCATCTGACATTGTCTAGCTGTTTGATTCTAGACAAGTCATGTAACCTCCATAAGCATCTTGAACACCCTAAGTCATAGATAGATTGAGATCTGCAACAGTGATGGGAGTTCCCAAGCCAACAGGTCCACAGATACTTGACATAGTGTCATAGTCAATTGAAAATAAATACTTAATGTTTTCATCAGATTTATCTTAAGATAAATGAGTCATAATGAATCAAGGTCAGCAGTAACTAAGTTGCCTCGAAATAGTCTGAAGTCTCATATAAGCCAAGGACAGCAACTCTGTTCTAAGGAAGCTAGTACACATAGACCATCAGAGAGGTAGCATGCTATAGTGAATAGAGTATTGGCCTAGGAGTCAGGAACTACTCTCCATCACACAATTACTAGCCTTGTGACTCTGGACAAGTTGCTTAGTTTCCTCACCTGTAAAATGAAGAGGTTGGACTTAATGACCTCTAAAGTACTGTCTAACTTTAAGTCTATGATCCCAACCCAATCATGATAGTTCCTAGTTTTAGTTGTTTCTTTTCATCTCTCTGAAGATGCCAATGTTCAAATTAAACAGAGAATGAGGAGGCAGAGAAAGACTGAGAATCATTTCTTCTTCCGGAAGTAGAAAAAGTTTAAACTCCCTGATGGAGAAGTGGCCATATTTGTTCTATTTTCATCTGTATGGCATTTCACAATAGAAGCGATTGAAGTAAGAGTTGTATTATCCTTGTTACAAAGAAAGCCTCAATAGGTAGGTAGAACAGTGAGCGTATATCTGGAAGAGGACCATATTTGGCACATAGCAAAAGTTTAACGAATACTTTTGGATTGATTGAACGACTGACTGAAATAATCTGTTTCTATTGCCTTTTTTTTGCCTCTTTCCATCTGTAACAAACTTGTCCTTTGTTCTGTGTTATTAACCATGGTGTCTGCAGAGTAGCTAGGCCCTTCGATTGACAAAAGCCAAATTGTAACCTCTCCAAGAGCTTGTCTTGGGTCAGGAGCTGAGCCATAAAAATTATTAAGAGAAAGAAATTTCAAAGATTAACCCTTATCCTTCTATGCTTAGATCTCAGGTCCTGAGACACAGATTAAGTGTAAAATAAGGGACTTGAACAAGAAAATCTCATGTCTTAAGAGCATACACACATAAATGCATAGATATACACATATATGTACATAGATATACATAAACACATATATGACTCTGATTCCATTATCATAATGTCAATAATTAATGGAGAATCTTCTGTCCTCAACTACCTTATTAGTAGGCCACAGCAGTAATGGGCCTACTGTAGGGAGTCACATATATTTCATGATTTGAGAGAAATAACAAGGATATTCTAGGAAAATAATATCTTCCTAATATACCTTCCTCTCCCACCTGGTCTGAAGCTGAAGGCAGAATTAGTCCCTACCAGCATGCTACTTTGTTTTCCTCTCTCTAGAGATACAAACACCACTTGAGTAGTTTCCGAATTTCAAGAGCACTAGAAATGTTAGTTTTAAAATTTCATTGACCAAAAGAAAGAATAGAATAAATGGGAGGGCAGGATAGGATTAAGGGAAATAGAGTTAGTTTTTCACAACATGTCTGCTATGGAAGTGTTTTGCATAACTGCACATGTACAACCTATACTGAGTTGCTTTCCTTTTCAATGAGGGTGGGTGGGGAGGGAGGAAGGGAGAAAATTTGGAACTCAAAGTTTTAAAAACAACATGTTTTAAAAAAAATGTTTTCACATGAAGCTGGGAAATAAGAAATACAGGAAATGGGGTACAGAAGTCTATCCTGCTCTACAGGAAAATAGAAGGGGAAGGAGAGAAGAGAAGGGAGGGGGGAGAGATAGAAGAGAAGGCAGACTAGGGGAAGGGGTATTCAGAATGCAGGCCATCTTGGGGGGGGGGAGGGGGAGAAATTTGGAACTCAAAAACTTGTGGAAGTGAATGTTGAAAACTAAAAATAAATAAATTTATATTAAAAAAATTTAATTGGCCAAAAAGGCAAATGCCAATCTCTTCAAACCCTCTCATCCTACAGATGGGGAAATCGAGGGTCAGAGAAGTTAAAACTTGCTCCAACTCACACAGATGGCAGCACTGAACATTTGAATCTCTATCTCCAGCTCTAAGTCCTCCACATCTCCCACTGTATCAAAATCAACAAAAAGGACAATATTTGAAATTTTGCTGAAGGAGGCGAAGAATTCTTGCTATGCCATTGGCTGGAAGGTGTCAGGTAACAAGTGTAACTATAAGAAGGCATTAGAATCTATGGCAAGGAAAGAAGGAAGGGAAAGAGAAGGTATTTCAGAAGCAGTGGGCAAGAGACAAGCATTCATTAAGCACCTATTAACATATCTGAGGGTACAAAGACAAAAACAGCCTTTCCCTAAGGAGTTTACTTTCAGCATAGAAGACAGAGGTTTTTAACCTTTTTTAGAGTGTGGTCCCCTTTGGCAGTCTGGAGAAGCATATGGACACCTCAGAATAATGTTTTTAAATGGAAAAAAATAAAACACATAGGATTAAAAAGGAAACTGATCGTAATGAAATATAGTTATCAAACTATTTATCAAACAAGCTTAGTAACTAACCTAAGTTAACACCCCCTTATATAAATAAATAAATAAATAACTACAATATAACTTGGGGGAAAAAGAATACAAAAGGCTAGGGGATCAGGAAAGGGTTCCTACAGGAGGAGACACCTGAAAGAAGTGAAGAATTTTAAAATGAGGGTGAGAACAGAGTGAACTCCAGGGTTGGAAGATAGCCAATGCAAAATTTGGGCAAAAATAAGACTAGTTTCAACAGAACATAGAGTTCATAAAAGGGAGTAATGTGAAAAAAGTGTTTGCAAAGGTAGATGGAAGCCAAATTGTGAAGGGTTTTAAATGCTAAGTTAAGTTATTTTGTACTCAAGACAATAAGAAGCCACTTATGTTTCTTGAACTAGGAATGATATGGTCAGATCTTTGTTTTAAGAAGATTGTTTTGGCAGCTATGTGACAGATAATTTGGATAGGGAAGACATTGTCAATGAACAGGGAGATGAATTAGAAGGCCACGTTACTTCAGGTGAGAGGTGATGAGGGTGGTAGCATTGTGAGTGGAGAGAAAGAGAGGATTAAAAGAAACGTTGTCCAGGTAAAACTGACAAGACATGGCAGCTGCTTGAATACATGAAGGGGTTTGAAGTAGAGATGAAGAAGAATGAAGAGTTGAGGATGACTCCCAGGTTTTGAACCTGAGTGTGCCTGGTACCCTTAGCAAAAATAACAAAGCTAGGAAGAGTGGGGTTTAGGGGAAAAATATGACAAGTTCCAGGGTCAACTTGGTGGTGCCACAGTGGACAGAGTGCTGGGCCTGGAGTCAGGAAGACTCATCTTCCTGAATTCAAATCTAGCTTCAGACAATTATTAGCTGTGTGACCCTAGGCAAGTCAATTAATCCTGTTTGTCTCAGCTTTCTCATCTGTACAATGAACTAGAAAAGGCAGTGGCAAAGACTCTGGTATCTTTGCCAAGAAAATCCTAAATAGGGTCACAGAGAGTTGAATGTGACTGAAACAATTGAACAATAGCAACAAATAATAAGTTCCATATTGGACATGTTAAGTTTGAGCTAACTATGAAATATTCAGTTAGGTGTGTCTTACCGGCTTTTGGTGATATAGGAATGGAACTCAGAAAAAGGATAAAGTCTGGATATGAGGTCATAATTTAATGAGGTCACATAGCAGCACTAGAGCTGGAATCAGAGGACTTGGTTCAAATCCTGCTTACTACCTACACTGGTCTGGGCAAGTCATTTAACCTCCCTAGACCTCAGTTTCCTCTTCTGTAAAATGAGGACATTGGACTAGCTGACTTTTGAAATCCATTCCATCCCTAGATCTATTTTCTTATGGCAGAACTAGTAAAAAGGTCAACAAATTGGAGCCAAAATTGGTAATTGAGCCCCAGCTTTGCAACAGTTTACTAGTATGATCTTGGGTAAGTCACTTAAAATAACTGGGCCTCAGTTTCCTCATCTATAAAGTGATTTGAACTAGATGGGGATTGAACTAGACATATGTAATGTCCAGCTCTAAATTTATGATTCTTTGGAAACATTGACCTTTAAGGTCTTCATCTATAAATAGGGAGATTGAATCAGATGTCTCTAAAGTCTTTTGCCACTCTAAATTCTATGAATCTATAAGTCATTAAGGCTCTCAGAGTCTCAGTGTCCTTCCATGTAAAATAAAAAGGTCAACCTACATGAGCTCTAAAACTTCCTTCCAGCTCTAACATTCTGCTGGGTGTTTTTTTTTTGTTTTGTTTTGCTTGCGCCTTAAGGTAGAATGTACATATGGCTTCTTAGCACACAGGAAGATGCTAACTTGAGAGATGACAGCTTCTTCTAGTCATTCCTGGATATAATCTAGTTTCATTTCTTCAAGTAGTATGCTTTTTCAAGACTGGAAAATAGAATTTTAATAAAATGTTCTTTTTTTTTCTAACCACCACTTCCAGAGGGATTCACAAAGAAATAAACATACGTCAATCTTCAAAGGAAGGTCAAAAACACCATCTCCAAGCGCTTCCATCAACTCCCTCTGTCACTGACAATTGAAAATATGGGAAAGATAAAGTTATTGATTTATTCACCCTGATCTAATGAGTTTCAGAACAGAAAATCTGGCTTGAATGCTCAGCCAAGATTCTTACTAATGGGAAAAAATCCGCACAAATAAACACATAAAGATTTTTATCTTATTGTTTTTACAATATGAAAATCTCTCTAGATGAGAGAGACAGATCTATCCTAAAATTCCTTGTCAATTCCCATGAGAAGAGGTCTATCTATCACTTTGTCTTGGAGATACATTTTGCCTTTCTAGACCCGACATCTTAATAAGACATTTTCGTTTAAATAAGACTCGTTTCTAATTCAGTAAGACCCTGTTGGGACATCACTCAGAAAGTACATCTTTCCTCATCACCAAGAGGTAAAGAGACTTGAATCAACGTCTCAGATCCTACCGACTGGACTGACAGAATTAAGACATGCATCTCGGTGGAATGGGAATAAGCACGTTTATTTATAAGCTCTAAACTAGTGAAGGTTGCTGATTCTCCATTAAAATGGAGATGTGGTTTTAAAAATTTCATGCTGTACAATGACTGTACTCTACTGAGATCTGGAATTATCCCTCTCATCCCTAACTACAGGAATACAATTAAGGAATACTTTCTCATACTTGTTAATAATAGCAAATAGGAGAATTTTGTTATCTTCAAAGATTTCAATTGTTTTATCAATGAACTTTCCACCCTCAGTCATTTCTGGTAAGGGGGCAGGGTGCCGTAGTGAAGACTGTGTTGGTCTTGGAGTCAGGAAGATCTGAGTTTAAATGCTGCCTCAGATATTTATTTACTGTGTGACCCTGGACAAGTGGCAACTTTTCTAGGTCCAAGTCGGTAAAATGGGGAGACGGGTTGAACTTGATAACCTCTGAGGTTCCTCCTAACTATAAATCTGACATCCCATTATTGTTATAAATACTGTTGTCTCAAATCTCAAAAAAGTTTTGACATGCATCCATGTCTCTGGCCAAATGAAAATATGTCAGGGCTCCTAGAACTCCAAATTCTCTTTACTCAAAGCCCAGGCTGTACAGAGTATATATTTTTTTCTTCTAAGAATTAGAGCTTAAAGTTCAAATGTTTACAAAAGATGATATTCCGTCTAGAAATCTGTATCACTTTTTAAAATCTATTAAAATGTGTAGTTGACAAGCTTAGATGTAGAGAAGAGTTGAGAAAATGCACCTACCTCTCTTCACTGATAAAATGGAGGACTATGAGTGTGGAACATTGCATGTACTCTCAGGCAAAGTCAAATGGTAGCTGTTTTGTTTTGTTTTGTTTTGTTTTTGGGAACCAGTTTTTCCCCCCTTTACCTTTAAGACTTTGTTATAAGGGAAGACCTGGTGAGTGAGGAAAGGGAAGTATATACTCATATACAAAGGTGATATAAAAACAAAAGGAATTTTAAAAAGCAAAAGTGTATGTTGGAGCTGCTCTGCATCTAGAGTTGTAAAACAATGAAACAAATATTATTAAGTGCCTTCACTGTGCTAATTGCTAGGGACACAAAGGCAAAATTAAGCAGATTACTATCAAGGAGTTTACAGTCTACTGAGGGGTATAAACTGTACAGGCAGCTGGGTGGTACAGTGGTTAGAGCACTGGGCCTGGATTCGGGAAGACTTGCATTCAAATACAGCTCAAATACTAATTGTGTGACACTGGGCAAGTTCATATAACCCTCTCTGCCTCAATTTCCTCAAATGTTTAATAGGGATAATAATAGCATCTACCTCCCAGGGTTGTGGTGAGAAAAAAATTAAATAATAATCATAAAACTGAGTGCAGTGACTGCAACATAGTAAGCATAATACGAATGTTGTTATTATTCTTATTATATACAAATATAAATACAAAGTATATGCCAAGCCATTTGAAGAGGGGAAACACTAACAAATGAGAAAAGATATAAATAAAGCACTTTACCTTGCATAAGAGGTGGGACCTGATCTATGTTTTGAAGGAAACTAGGAATTCTAAGAGGCCCTAGTGAGCACAGTATGCATTCTAGACATGGTGGACCACCAATACAAAGGCTCAGAGGTGGGAGATAAGATGGTTGTGTGTAGAGAATAGTTAGCAGATCAGTTTGATTCTTGCCAAGGTTAGAACCTCCCTAAGTGGCATGCTTTCAATATCTTCTGGTAAGGAAACCATATGGAGAGAACTATCATACTTTTCCCGCAATACCTCTGCCAGTGTGATTGTTTTCTGTTCCTCACTGGGTAAAATGTTGCCTCCTGAGGGAGGGGAATGCTGTCCTCTTCCCTGAAAAGGACCTCAGGTACAAAGTTTCCTACTGATTATGCCCACTAGGACAGCAGTCAGACTTCAAAGCACACTTTGAACAGAAGTCTCAATTTTTTTCACCAACATCGCTGGGCCAGTAAAATTTATTCCACACAAGATTTAGAGTTGTCTTCTTGTCCAACTGTCCCAAGTGATCATGGATGATATCTGAGCACAAGTCAGGAGATCCCCAGTACTAATGGCTGCTTTCTTGTAGCTGGTATAGGATTGACGATAGTTCAGCCCTGTACTCATCTGCTTGGCTCTCACTCCAGTCATTCTCTCAGTAGCAGTATCTCTTCTAAGATTGAATTCCCAAGAGTAATCTCCCTTTACTCTCTGTATCACCTCTCAAAGACATTCTTTCTCTAGCTGTGTGTGGCCTGCCATTAAAATGTCAAGGACAATTAGGGTAGAGAGAACCCTGGTTCCTCTGGTTCAGTATCACTCCTCTGTGGAGTTTTCTTATTCCTGTTGAGGACAACACCATCCTAATCAACTGCAGTCATCCTCAGTTCTTCACTCTCCTTCATCCCACATATCCATTAAGTTGCCAAAATGTATTGGTTTTATCTCCATAGCATCTCTCAAATCCATCCTGATTTTTTACTCACATGGCCACCAATGCTAGTTCAACCCTCTTGCCTGGACAATGGCAATAGACTCTTAATTGATTCTCCTTGTCTCTACCTACTCTAATCTATCACTGCCAAAGCAATATTCCTAAAGCACAGGTCTGACCATGTTACTCCTCTATAAAATTCAGTCAAATACAAACCCCTTTGTTTGGCATTTAAAGTTCTTCACGGCTGGACTTTAATCTACCTTTCCTGTTTTATTTAACATTATTGTCCTGCACACCATCTATGGTCTAACCCAGGGGTAGGGACCCTGTAGCCTTGAGGCCACATGTGGCCTTCTAGGATTTGTGTGCAGCCTTTTGAATGAGTCCAAGTTTTACGGAACAAATCCTTTTATTAAGGGGATTTGTTTTGTGAAGTTTGGATTTAGTCAAAGGACCACACTTGAGGACCTAGAGGACCACATGTGGCCTTGAGGACACAGGTTCCCCACCTCCAGTCTAGCCAAACTGACCTTCTTGCTCCCCACAGACAGCACTCCATTTCCCATCTCTATACATCTGCAGGGGCTACCCCTCACATCTGTAATGCAAACCCTCTTCAATTCTATCTCTTAAAATCACTAGTTTCCTAAAAAGCTTAGCACAAAAACCACCTTCCATGTATGTAAAGTGTTTTCTGATCTTTCTAGCTGATCAGGTCATCCCTGCACAAAATTATCTTCTTCCTGTCTATCTATCTGTCTGTCTATCTATCTGTCTATCTATCTATCTATCTATCTATCTATCTATCTATCTACCTATCTGTCTGTCTTTCATATATGTACATACACACATATATGCATACCTGCATATATACTATATTTCTATATGTATTCATTTTCTCCCTCAATAGAATGTAAGCTCCCTGAGAGGAAGAACGATTTCATTTCTGTCTTCATATTTTTAGCACATGACACAGTCTCTGACTCTAAGTAGACATTTCATAAATTCTAGTTGACTGGTTGTGGTAAGGGGGCACTATGGGAAATCAACCCTGGATATAATTAAATGAGATTGTGTTTAAGTTGATATTTCTGTTTACAACCTACTATTTACTTGCTTACCTGATGGCAAATATCCTCACTTGGATCTATTAGCTTCAAATCATCAAAATAATGGTTCATAAGTCTAGAAAAGAGTTACAAGGAAAATGCTTTCCAACAAGAAAGGTATCTGGACCCCCACCCCAAGGCATGTTAAACTAGCAGCTCACATTTATACATAACTATAAGGTTGAAAAGCAATTTACCTACAAGAACCCCATGAGGTAGATTATACAAATGTTATTAACCCCACTTAAAGTGTATTTTCTTCAGTATTTTTTTGGGTCTCCTTTAGCAAGCTATTGACTTGTTTTTCATGATTTTCTTGCACCACTCTCAGTTTTTCCTCTACTTCTCTTACTTGCTTCTCAGAATCCTTTTTGAGTTCTTCCATGTCCTGGGACTGATTCATATTTTTTTGGAGACTTTGGATGTAGGAGCTTTGACTTTGTTGTCTTCTTCTGGTTGTATGTTTTGATCTTCTTTGTCACCAAAGTAAGATTCAATGGTTTGACTCTTTTTGTGCTGCTTGCTCATGATCCCAGACAATCACTTGAGTTATAAACACTTTGTTAAGGTAGGGGTCTGCTTCCAGTGTGGAGAATGTACTGTCCCAAGCTTCAGGGGTTTTGTGTAGCTGTTTTCAGAGATACTTCCAGGGACCTGTAAATTTTCAGTTCTTCCAAGGTGCTATGATCAAGGGTGAAGTGTTTACTCCTTTCCTGGCCTGTGCTCTTGTCTATGAGTGACCACAGGCACTCTTTTCTGTCTTGGAACTGTGAGGAGGATTCTCTCTCTATAGACACTACAAGCTCCACCATGCCAGTGCTCCTCCTCGCCCCAGGACCACCACCCAAAACTGTGACCCAGACCCCAGTTCAAGCAAAGCAAGAGAATCCTGCACCAACAGAGAGATCCCTGCAATCCCCTCTGATCAGCTACTCAATTCCCCCTCACTCTGTGGGCCAGAAGCTCTGGAAGCAGCTGCTGCCCTGGGGCCGCAATTGGGGATGGCTGTGACAGCGCTTCTTTGTCACCTCAGACACAGACTTTTCCTACTGATCTTCTTAGTTGTCTTTGGTGTTCATGGGTTGAGAAGTCTGGAAACCGCCACAGCTGACCCCAATTCAGTCCTCTGAGGCGTGCTCCAGGGTCACTGAGGCCTGCACATCCACGCCAAACTGCGCTCTTCTCCCAGCCCACAGCGGTATACCTTTCTGATCAACCATCCAGGTTGTCTTGGGCTGGAAATTTGTTTCACTCTGTCTTTTTGTGGGTTCTGCTGCTTTAGAATTTGTTTAGAGTCATTTTTTATAGGTCTTTGGAGGGCTTTGGGGGAGAGCTCAAGCAACTCACTGCTTTTACTCCACCATCTTGGCTCTGCCCCAACCCCACTCAACAGATGAAGAAATTAAGGCCCATAGCAGTTAAATTATTTTTCTCTGATCATGTAGGCCATAAGACACAGGAACCAGCACCTGAACCCAGGTCTTTCGTGATCACCCAAACTACTAGCACATCCTCCAATCCTACCCCAATTACTTTGTATTTACTTTGTATTTATATAGATGTGTACATGTGGTTTTGCACAAATAGAATTCACAGGTTTATAAAAACAGAGGTAGAAGGGAACATCAGATGCCATCTAGTCCCCATCATTTTACAGATGAAGAAACTAAGGCCTTGGGAGGTGAAGGCCTTGACTAAGGTCACATGGGTATTGTGTCAGGGCAGGACTCTGGAATCTTCTGATTCCAGAGTCAAGGCTCATTTCAGAGTACTCCCGAAGGTTTTTTTTATGACAAAGACAGTTTCATCTTTTTATCTATATTCTTTGTACCTAGAATAACACCTAGCACATAGCAGGTGCTCAATAAATACTTATTGATTGAATGATTGACTCCAATTACGTTTTTTTCCTGAAAAATTTTGGGGATGCCATTTTAGTGGAAATGAGTTTCTTAAATTTAGAATTCTTTGATATTCCTGTTGGTGAGAGATTCTTAAGAAGAAAAATCTTTCCAAATAAATGTGAATTCCACAGTGAAAAAAGAGGAAAAACTCCCAGCAGCAATAACTGAAACAATATTAAAATGACTGAAAACCATCACCAAAAGAGCATCTGTCCATGAAAAAATATAGAGCTTTCACTACCACTTTGGAAAATAAGAATTCCCTTCTGTTCTCCTGGCTATTTTTGCTCCCGGAGGTGAGCAGGATTTGTCTGACATGTTTCAGATTTCACAATTTGAAAGCGTGAGACCTGGCTGTCTGAATGCTCCTTTTAAAAAAATGAAACATGAGGTAGAGAAAAATAAAATCTTCTGAGTGGGGGAGAAGGTTTATACAAAGATGAAAGGATTTTTAGAAACCTATGAAGCCTGTGGGGTCAATTAAAGAATTAACTTTTCAAAAAGATGCCTTACTGTGTGAAGAGTTCAGATGAAGGCAGACATCATGAACATGGGGAGCTCATTCCCATACTTGACAGACTGGGAAATTTCACAAAGGCAAAAAAGTCATGTGGAGAGATTAGTGTCAAATGAGACTTGAGCCAATGCCCTTTTTCTCTGTTCCCAAATCACAGGACCATTGATTCAGAACTGGAAGGCTCCTTAGAGCTTGCCTAGCTTAACCCTTTCCCTTATTTATTATATGAGGAAATTGAGGCCTAGAGAGAGAGACACTTAGTTCACTTATTTTAACAATTGTCATATGCTAAAACTATCCTCCTCCTTCTGGGAGATTATTAGAATAATGGTGCTTGGAAAAGAACAACATGCAGCTGAATGTTATGTAATTATAATGACCAATCTTGGCCCAGGAGAAAAGACGTGGAATAGCAACTTCCTCCTTTCACTAAAGAAGTGGTAAACTATGGATATGGAATGTTGTATACATTGTTAAGATATATGTTGGCTGGTCATCATCCATATCACAAACCCTTTATGTGGGTGTACCCCAGGACTCTGTCCAGGGTCCTCTCCTTCCCTCCTTTTCTCTGCTTTCCCCTCTCTTGCACTCCCATCATCTTCCTACCTTTCCTCTCTTCATCTCTTCTGTCTTCTCCCCTCCTCTTTTCTACTCCTGCTGTTTGCTATGATGGATCCCATGATTAAAATGGAAATTGCAAAAAAAAATCCTTGTTTCCATCTGGAGAATGACAATGTTTTGTTTTGTTTTGTTTTTTAAGTACATGTGTTGTTTGTTTTTATTTTTTCTCAATTATATGTAAAGGAAAAATTTTTACCTTCTTTTTTACACAATTTTGAGTTCCAAATTCTGCCTCTCCCCATCCCTTCCTTCTCAAGGCAAGAAATTTGATATAAATTATACATGTGCAGTCATGTAAAACATTTCCACATTAGCCACATTGCAAAAGAAAACACAGGCCAAAAAGAAACAAGAATAATAAAGTTTTTTTTTAACTATGCTTCGATCTGCGTTCAGATTCCATCAGAACTTTCTCTAGAGGTAGATAGTACTTTTCATCCTAAGCTCTTCAGATCATTGTATTGCTGAGAACAGCTGTCATTCACATTTAATCACTGTACAATATTACTGCTACCATGTGCAATGGTCTCCTGGTTCTGCTCATTCCATGTTGTATTAGTTCATGTAAGTCTTACCAGGTTTTTCTGAAAGCCATCAGCTCAGCATTTCTTATTGCACAATAGTATTCTATAACATTCATATAACACAACTTGTTCAGCCATTCCCTAATTGGTGGGCATCCCCTCAATTTCCAATTCTTTGACCCCCACAAAAAAGAGCTGCTATAAATATTTTGTACACACAGACTTAGTAGTGTTATTGTTGGATCAAAGGGTATGCATGGTTTTATAGCCCTTTGGGCATAGTGCCAAACTGCCTTCCAGAATGGTTGGATCAATTTACAACTCCACCAACAGTATATTAGTGTCCCTACTTTTCCACATCCCCTCTAACATTTGTCATTTTCTTTTCTGATAGGTGTGAGGTGGTACCTTAGGCAGGGCTTCTTAAACTTTTTTTACTCAGAACGCCTTCAGCACTTCTTAAACTGTGGGTTGTGACCCACAGTTTAAGAAGTGCTGTATAGGGGCAGCTAGGTGGCACAGTGGATAGAGCACCGGCCCTGGATTCAGGAGGACCTGAGTTCAAATCCGGCCTCAGACACATAACACTTACTAGCTGTGTGACCCTGGGCAAGTCACTTAACCCCATTGCCTAACCAAAAAAAAAAAGTGCTGTGTGAACTCCTTTTATTTGCATTTCTATAATCAATAATGATTTAGGAGCATTTTTATAGAACTCTAGATGGCTTTGATTTCTTCTGGAAGCTGGCTGTCATATACTTTGACCATTTATCAATTGTGAAATGTTTTGTATTCTTATACATTTGACTCAGTTTTCTATATATTAGATAAATGAGACTTTTATCAAAGAAGCTTGCTGTAAAATTTCCCACAGTTTCCTGCTTTCCTTCTAATCTTGGCTGAATTGATTTTGTTTGCAAAAACTTTTTAATTTGATGTAATCAAAATTATCCATTTTATATCCCATAATGCTCTCCACCTCATTATTGGTCATAAATTCTTCCCTTATCCATAAATATTACAGGTAAAATATTCCATGCTCCCTGAATTTACTTGTTATCATCCTTCATGTCTAAATTATATACTCATTTTGACCTTATCTCAATATATGGTGCCAAACTGCTTTCCAGTTTTCCCAGCAATTTTTGTCAAATAACTGAGTTCCTGTCTCAAAATCTTGGATCTTTGGGTTTATCAAACACTAGACTACAATGTCCATTTACTACTATGTCTTATATACCTAATCTGTTCCAATAATCCACTACTTTATTTCTTGGCCAGTACCAAATTGTTTTGATAATTACCACTTTGTAATACAGTTTCAGATCTGATACTGTTATGACACATTTCTTCACATTTTTTCATTGATTCCCTTAACATTCCTGATCTTTTGCTCTTCCAGATGAAAATTATTGTTTTTTGTACTCTATAAAACAATTTTAAGTTATTTGATTGGTATAAACCAAATAAGTAAATTAATTTAAGTAAAGTGTTATTTTATTATATTGGCTCAGCCTACCCCTGAGCAATTAATATTTCTTCAGTTGTTTAGATCTGACTTTATTTGAAAAGAAAATGTTTTGTAACTGTATTCATATAGATCTCGAATTTATCTTGGCAGGTAGAATCCCTAGTATTTTATATTGTCTGCAATCATTTTAAATGACATTTCTCTATCTCTTGCTACTGGACTTTGTTGGTAATATTTAGAAATGCTGATGATTTATGTGGGCTTATTTGATATCCTACAGCTCTGTTGAAGTTGTTTATTATTTCCACTAGTTTCTGAGTTGATTCTTTGGGATTCTCTAAGTATACCATAATATAGTTTGCAAAAAGTGAGTGTTGTTCCCCTTTGCCTGTTCTCTATATATATAGTATTGATATTATTTCATTGTCTATAGTACCTTTTATTAAAAGATTGTTTCTTTCCTTATCACTTTTAATTAGGTCTATTTTTGCTTTTGCTTTATATTAGATCATGATTGATACCCCTGATTTTTTTTTTCCTCAGCTGAAGTGTAATAGATTCTGCTCTACCCTCTTAGTTTAACTATGGGTGTCTATTTCAGGTATTTCGTGTACACAATACATTGTTGGATTCTGGTTTTTAATCCACTCTGCTATCCACTTCAATTTTATGGATGAATTTGCCCCATTTACATCCACAGTTATGATTATTAACTGTGTATTTCCCTATTTCCATCCTATTTCATCCTATTTTCCTCCAGTTTGTTTTGCTTCTGACCACTACCTTCCTTAATCTGCCCTCCTTTTTATCAGCCTTCTTTTATTCCTTTCCTCTCCTACTTACCTGTAGGGTAAGATAAATTTCTATACCCAGCTCAGTGTGTCTGTTTTTCCTGCTTTGAGCTAATTCCAATGAAAGTAAGGTCCAAGCATTACCCTACACCACTCATTTCCCCTCCATTATAAAAGCTTTTCCTTTCATGCCTCTTTTATATGAAATAATTTTCTCCATTATTCCCCTCCCTTCTCCCAGTGTATCCTTTTTTCTTATCCCTTAATTTTATTTTTTGACATCATTCCCTCAGAGTCAACTCACACTCATGCCCTCTGTCTATGTTTACTCCTTCTAACTGCCCAAATAATAATAAAGTTCTTAGGAGTTGCAATTATCATCTTCTCATATAGGAATATAAACATTTAATATTACTGATTCCCTTATGATTTCTCCTTCATGTTTACCTTTTCATGTTTTTATTGAGTCTTGTATTTGAAAGAAGATTAATTTTATTATCTCCCACAACTGCACCAAATCTATAAAATAGGATTCTGAAGTTCCTCTAACTATAACTTCTTAACATGATATCTGTCCCCATGTTCCATCTGATTTTAAAATTGTATTTTATTTTCATAGCAACATTCAGTCACCCCAGGTCTCCATGCTTTCCCAGGCCATCAGTCTTTACCCTGGACTACTCTCCTCACTTCAAAATCTTCATACAATCCCTTTCTAAACCTTAACTCTAGGTTACTTCATCATTTGACTCTGGAACCTACCTGCTTAATTTTAATGCTGTTGGAGGAAGTCACATAACTGCGCTAAGTGGATCCTCAATAAATTTGTTATTTAATCTCAGTTGGGCCCTCGATGCTGCATGGCGATCCTTTGACCTTGCCCTGATTAAATCCCTATTGTATTTCCTAGCATTTCTTCCAAACCCTTTTTTTCTCTACTCAAGTCACTCACACTATCTTTTTGCTACCCTCCTACATTCCCTATACTTTATTAAGAAAATTGAAGCCAACCATAATTATCTCCCTTCTCTCCCCAATGCCACACCTCAAATCTCATCAATATGATCTCCCATTTTTTCATCCTTGGCTTCACTCTACATACGATAAATAAAATATAAACACCTTGAGAGAAGGGATTATTTCACTCTTTGGATTTTTATCTCAGCACCCAGTACAATGCATGGTACATAGCAGATGATTGAAACTCCTTGTTGATTGATCTATTCAGGTCCAGAAGAGGTTGTCCTCCTTGCTAATGGCAGTCCCTCATGTATCCTTGATCTAACACTTCCATATGTATCCTTGGTCCCATCCTTTTTCATCTCCACTAGGAACTTTCCCTTTCAATTATATTCTCACTTTCTCTTATCTTTGATCTCTCTTTATTGGCTCTTTCATTGCTGCCTACAAAAATGCCAAGATTTCACAAATTTTTAAGAGACCTTCCTTTGATCAGGTCATCTCTCCTTAAACTGTTATCCCATTTTCTCCTCCCTTTCACAGCTCAAGTCTTTGGGAAAAGGTTGACTTCTATGACTTATCTTTTACCTAATTCTCAAGCCTTTATAAACTGACTTCTGACCCAAATACACCATTGAAATTACTGTTTCCCAAATTATTTCTGAATTGTCAAATCTGATGGCCTTTTCTCATTTCTCATCCTTCTTGACCTCTGTGAAGCAAGATCATATTTACCACACTGCACACTCTCCTCCCTAACTGTCAAGCCACTCTTACTTTGACCCCTTTACTGGATGGTTATCCATGCCATAACCCTGTGTACTCCACAGATTTCTTCCAGAATATCCTCAGAATCTTTTTCTCTTCTTTCTTCTTTCATTCTCCTTTCTTTTACTTTCTACTTCTTTCTACATTCTTTCTTGGCAATCTCATCAACTCCACTATGTTCAATTATCCTCTGTATGCAGATGATTCTCATCTACATATACATCCCTCTTCTCTATGCTCCTGTCCCACATTACTAATTGCCTGATGGATACCTCCACCTGGACATATAGAAAAGGCACATCAAAAGCAACAAAAATACAAATAAATATCTCCCCCCCCAAAAAAATTGCAAAGTTGGGAAGCAACTTGGGGGGGACAGGGGGAATGTGTGCTGGGAGAACAGTGGAAAAGGTCAGGAAAGATAGATTGCAGACAAATTATGAAGGGCTCCTTTTCAGTTGGCAAACTGTGCTAGGCCAATAGAGCATTTGCTTTATATTACCAAATGAGTTACACATCAAAATGGCACCAGATTTTTTTTTTTAATGATAAGGAATAATGGAAATAAGAATAATGGAAAACTGGCTAGCTGCTAAATGCTACTTTCACTTTTTTTTTTTGTAGCCCATTTCCACAAGTGACCCCAGGCACCAAGATTCATGGAATCATAAAGCTGGAATGGGACTTAAAATCATTTAGTCCTACTTAACCATTTTACAAATGATTCTCAGAAGTCTCACAGAACCATAAAATAGATTCTTAGATGTAAAAGGGACCTCAGGGTTCATCTAGTTTTGGGGGTGTTACTAAGATTGTTGATTTCTTTTATTCAGTTACACATTTCTTGCTCTTGCCCCTTTCTTTTTCCCTTTTAGGTCAAAATTGGTTAGTTTTAAATACTTCCTTCTCTCCTCCCCCCAACTTTTTTTTGTTTGCTAGTTTTGACTTTTTCCTATGTATGTTTTTTTTCTGAGCATTTCTTTTGTTTAATTCTCTTCATTGATTCTTTCTGCCTTCTGGTTTATTCTGAAATTTTATTCTGATTCATGGTCTATATCATTATGTATTCCTTCCTTAATCTCTTTGTATTTTTTATGAAGTTACCCAGAAGATCAGTCTTCTTTCTTTCTCTTAAAAAAAAATCTATGAACATGGAGTAACTTATTTCATTATTTAATCTTTCCTTGGTAATTTTAATTATATGCCTTTCATATTCTGTTGTTTGGAGTGTTTATAAGTCAAATATTCTGCTCTTTTTTTTCTTTTTTAGAGGACAGGAATGCCTTTAGTGCTTCTGTTTTGTTGAACATGCATTTTCTTTCATTAATAATTAGGCTCAGGTTTATAGGACATGTCGTTTTAGATCAAAGGTTAGCTCCTTGTTTCAGGAGATACTATATTCTCTTCTGTGGAATTAGGGTTAAAGCATGGAGTCACAAGCTTTGTGTGTCCCTAACTTAAGGGCTGTTCACCTGTAAAATGAAGTTAATAGCACCTGCTTCCCAAGGTTGTTGTGAAGATCGAATGAGATAATATTTATAAAGTGCCTGGCACACAATAGGTGCTTAATAAATGCTTATTCCCTTCCCTTTCTTGCCCCAAGAAGGAGACAGCATACTTCCCACTCCCTCTCTCACTTAGCTGGGCAGATTTCAGGTCTGACACTTGTTGCTGGTTTGCAGGGTAAGCAGGAGGTGAGGTATGCGTGGGAAAGGTTTTTCAGTAAGAGAGAAGTCCAATTTGGTGCCTTGGTACAAGTCTTCAGATTAGTATGTACTTCTTTGCCAGGAATGATTGAGGCTGGTGGGGGAAATGAGCTGAATAAGTACTTTAAAGATTAGAATTCTCTGATGCTGATTCCCAAAGATTTTTGCTTATTAAGGGTCTCTCTTATCCTGTGCATTCAGCTGTAATAGCTCTATGTCGCATATTCTTTGTGACCTTTTTTTTTTTTTTAAGAGAGATACTGGGAACTGGGAAAGTGTCTGGTCAACCATGCTGTTGGTGTCGTGACCCAAAAGTTTAGATTTACATATTTAAAGTGGTTGTTGATAGCTTCTGTTTCTTCTTTCAAAAATAATCTGTGGGGCAGCTAGGTGGTGCTGGCCCTGGAGTCAGTTGGACCTGAGTTCAAATGTGACCTCAAACACATAACGCTTACTAGCTGTGTGACTCTGGGCAAGTCACTTAACCCCATTGCCTAGCAAATAATAGTAATGATAATTTTTTAAAAAGAATAATCTGTTCATATTCTTTGACCTGGCCATTTTACTTTTAGGTTTATAGCCCAAGAGGTGAGCAACAGTAAGAAATGTAGGAAATACAGGATAGTTATTTGAACAAAAACATATTCATGGCAAAAAACAAATTTGTAGCAGCAAGAAACTGTAATAAAAGTTCATACACAATGATTGGACAATGTCTAAGAAAATTGTGGTACATGAATTTAATGAGATGTCTTTTACAACATTTAGAATGATAAATATGAATAATACAAAAAATATGGAAAGATATCCAGTGGTAAAGACTGAAAAATGTAGAACCAGAAACAATATCAAACAAAAGCAGATTTCATGGTAAATACTATGGACAATATTGGTAATATCTTATTAATGTACGTAGTGTTCATGTCTTCTATCAAATAATAAGCTAAAGTGTGTAGTTTCACATACAATCATCTGTAACTACTTCTTTCACATTGTTTTGGTTAATTATCTTGGGGATTTGGTTTCAGATTTTATTTTTTTTATTCTATGATTGGTTTGTGTTGAGTTTCTTGTTTGGTGTCATTATGTTTTTATTTGTACTGTTTTGGTTCTTATTCCTATATTTAAATTTTTTTATCAGTCAGTAGAAGATAACACATATTATCCAGTCTGGTAGGTGTGTGGTGTACCTCAGAGTTGTTTTAATTTGCATTTCTCTAATCAATAATGATTTGGATATTTTATATGACTATGGATATCTTTGATTTCTTCATCTGAAAACTGCTTGTTCATATTCTTTGACCATTTATCAACTGAGGATGACTTGTATTCTTATAAATTTGTCTCAGTACTCTATACATCTGAGAATTGAGGCATTTATCAGAGATACTTGCTACAAATTAAATGGTTAGAATGAGGCTTTGGCTCCACATTCCTTCCCCAAATACAGGTAAGCTATTCTCTGTTATTTGTAATCTTAAAGAATTTCTTGGGGCACTGAAAAATTAAGGGACTTGATGGAGGTCACTCAGTACTACGTGAGATTGTTTCATTTTTGTCTTTCTAGCCCCAGCACTGAACATGTTGTCTGACTCATCATAATAGATGCTTAATAAATGCTTGTTGTTTGATTGATGCATCAGAGACAAGACTTGAATTCAGCTCTTTCTGATTCCAAAGCCAAGCACGGTAGGGCGTTGGACTTCTAGTCAGGAAGGTCTAGTGTCAAATTTTGCCTCAGACACTTATTAGCTATGTGACCCTGGGCTACTCAATTAACCTCTGAGCCTTTGTTTCCTTAACTATAAAATGGGGATAATTGCATCTACCTCAAAGGGCTATTTTGAGGATCAAATGATATAATATATGTAAAGTGTTTTGCAAACCTTTGAGCACATAATAATAATTGATGGTGATGATGATGATGATGATGATGATGATGATGATGATGATGATGCTATACTACACCACATTTCCTCTCAAAGCATAGAGCAATGAGTAGAAAAAGTTTGAGCTAAGACTGGAAAAGTAGAGTGTAAAAAGACTGGATGAAATACCAGCACAATGCTTGGTATGCCTGTTCCTACAAGGGATTTGAGGTACTAAGGATTTTTACTGTACTATGGCTTTTAAAGTAGGTAAAATATAATTGTTTAATTCTTACACAATGCCAAATGACCCTTTCAACTCCTCCTTTTACTAATGAACTGATTGTTTGCCTGAATTGATTAAAAAGGGCTGACTGTTTAGATGTCTCAGAGACTTCCTGGGCACAGAGTCTATAAACTATTGGAAGAAGTTACCATCACTTCAGTCAAGTATCCTGAATCCTTGGAAGTAAGTCGCTGTGTAAATGCAAGCTATTATCTCTTTCAGTAACCTAATTCGCCAAAGGGACACCTCTACCAGAACAATGAAAACTAAAAGCTAACCATAACAGGCAGTACACACACACATACAGAACTCTCAGGGAAAAAAAAATTGCAATCATCATTCTCAATTTTCTTAACAACGGCTCTTGTTTTCTCTTCTAGCCTTGATGCCCTCCAGTCTTCTAAGGAAGACCTTTTATTTCTAATTCTTTTAGAATATCTCTCTGCAGCAGTGGGATTTACAAGCCTGGAATTCAGAGTGATTAAGATCCTCACATGAGCCATCAATGTGAAATACCCCTGAAAGTATTCAGCTCTCAGCAGCACTGTTTTCCAATGAATTTCTAGTGGAAGGTACCCACATTGTATAAATCTGCAGCATACATCCAAGAATCTTGTCCAGGCTGTAACAAGAGCCTCACAGGATGAGAATACAATGAGCTGTGGCCTATATCATTGGAAGGAAGAGTACCAATGTTGATGAGATCACAGATTGATCACAGGGATGAAATAAAGGAAACAGGAAATCATCAAGACATAATATGGAATGTCACATATTTAATTTATTTTAATAGCATTTAATTTTTTCCAATTACATATAAAGACAATTTTTAACATTCATTTTTTTTTTAATTTTCTCCCTCCTCCATCACTTCCCATCCCCCAAACTGTAAGCAATTTGATGTGGGTTATATATGTATGTGCATTCGTGTAAAACATATTTCTGTATTAGTCATGTTATAAAAGAAGAAACAGAACAAAAGAAAAAAACATTTAAAAATACAGCAAAAATAGTATGCTTTGATCTGCATTCAGACTGATCAGTTCTTTCTTTGGATGTGAATGGTATTTTTCATCATTGGAATTTGGAATTGTATTGTTGAGAAGAGCTAAATTAATTGTAGTTGATCATAGCACAATGTTGCTGTTATTGTGTACAATGTTCTCCTGGCTTGGCTTACTTCACTTTATGTCAGTTCATGTAAGTATTTCCAGGTTTTTCTGAAATCGCTTGCTTATTATTTCTTACAACCCAATAGTATTCCATTACATTCATATACCAGAACTTGTTCAGCCATTCCCCAATTGCTGGGATCCCCTCAATTTTCAATACTTTGCCACCACAAAAAAAGCTGCTATGAATATTTTTGTAGAAGTAGGTCCTTTTATCACCACCCCCACTTTTTTTTTTATCTCTTTGGGATACAGACCTGGTAGTGGTATTGCTGGATCAAAGTGCATGCACAGTTTTATATTTTGGCCATAGTTTCACATTGCTTTCTTGAATGGTTGGATCAGTTCACCACTCCACCAACAATCTAATAGTGTCTCTATTTTTTCCACATCCCTCCAACATTTATCATTTTCCTTTTCTGTCACATTATTCGATCTGGTAGGTGTGTGATGGTACCTCAGAATTCTTTTAATTTGCATTTCTCTAATCAATAGTGATTTAGAAATTTTATATGACTATGGATATCTTTGATTTCTTCATATGAAAACTGCTTGTTCATATTCTTTGACCATTTATCAATTGAGGATGACTTGTATTCTCATAAATTCACCTCAATTCTCTATATATTTGAGAAATGAGGCATTTATCAGAGATTATTGTTACAAAAATTATTTGCCAGCTTTCTGCTTTTTTTCTAATCTTGCTTGCATTGTTTTTGTTTTTGCAAAAACATTTTAACTAAATATAATCAAAATTATCCATTTTACATCTTGTAATACTTTCTATCTCATGTTTGGCTATAAATTCTTTTTTTCTCCATAGATCTGATAGAGAAACTATTCGTTGCTCTCCTAATTTACTTATGGTATCACCCTTTATGTCTAAAGCATGTACCAATTTTGCCCCTATCTTTGTATATGGTATGGGATGTTGGTCTACACTTAGTTACTGCCATACTGTTTTCAAGTTTTCCCAGCATTTTTTGGTCAAATGATGAATTCTTGTTCCAGAATCTGGGGTCTTTGGGTTTATCAAACACTAGATTTACTATGGTTATTTATTATTGTGTCTTGGGTACCTAATTTACTCCACTGATCCACCACTCTCTTTATGAGCCAGTACCAGATAGTTTTGATGACAACTGCTTTATAATATAGTTTGAGATCTGGTATCACATATTTCATTTAGAGGTAAGAGAGTGGAAGTGATGATGCCTGGAATGCCAGGATCTGTGAGTATCAACAGGGGAGGAAATGGAGAGAAGGACAGGGGAGGGACTAGAAGTTTGGATTGGCAGGAGAGGTCCTCAATATGCTGTCACATTAGTTAGTGCATGATAGCCTTTCCAGGACATCAAACTTCAAGGCAGGTATAGTAGAAAATAAAACACTGGATTTGAAGTCAGAAGACCTGGGTTGAGCTATATAATGTTGATGATCCACATTGGCCCTAAAAAAGAGATAAGAAAATGTACCTTCCTCTCTTCTTTGTAGAAGTGGAAGACAATGGGTATGGAATATTGCATTTACTTCCAGACTAAATTGATGTTTTGGTTAGTTCTCCTGATATGCTCATTTTTTCCTCTTTTTAAAATTCTTTTTATAGGGGATAGATCTGTGGATAGAGGAGAAAAAACTATATTCTAAATCACAGTAAGATACAAAAGAAAGATAGTAATTTTAAAAGCAGATTTGGATTCAAATCCTTTTTCTGCTACCTGCTAACTGTAATATTGGGTAAGTCACTTTTGTTCTCTGGGGCTCATTTTACTCATTCGTACAATGTTGAGAATCAACTGGTTTGTTCACTAAGGTCCCTTCTACATTTAATATGTTATGGTTAAGATTAGGGAGCAAAGTAACAACAAATCAGGAAGATCAAGCAAACAATAGGTCACAGGCTAGGACGTGAGGAGACAGAATTAACAAAAAACAGGTAAAAGGGTAGAGAAGAGGAGGGTTAAGTCCATACACACTGTCAGCAAAGAAGAGACCCATAGGAACTGAGAGATCAGGGGCTTGGTAGGAAGGAAAATTGATGCAGAGCAGCAAAGAAAGGATGCTGAAGCACTTAGCTGGCATTCTGGCTAGAACCAGTCTCCACAGAGCTTGACCTGGCCTGCAGTTAAAGACCTGAAAACAGCTGACTGGTAGTTGTCTACCTTGGGGCAGAAAGCAAGGAGCATTTGTTAACCCTAAGAAATCTCTGGTGGCATTTCCTTGAAAAAATAAAACAAATAAACCAAAAGCCAGTGGGGGGGGGATATATACATACATACATACATACATACATGCATATATATATATATATATACACACATATATATGTACACATATATATATATATCACACAGTGTTAGATATAGAAGAGAGAGAGAGAGAGAGAGAGAGAGAGAGAGAGAGAGAGAGAGAGAGAGAGAGAGAGAGAGAGAGAGAGAGGTATAGCACAAAGTATTCTGCCATCACCAGCCTGTTTCAATATAGTTCCCTATGTCTGGAAGGGAGCCATCCCTTACTGCCTCCAACTTACAAGTAAAAATGATGTCTTCCCTAAATTTCTCATAGCACTTTACCACCACCTTGGCTCTGAACTTTTCTCAGTCTCCCTTATACTTAACTCTCTATTGTATCATAGGTAGGATTTTTTTGTTTATTAATAGATTTTAAGCTCCTTGAGAACAAGATCTATGTTGCATTTATATGCCAAGTCCCAAGAAAAGGGGTTTTCATATTATAGATGTTAATAAATATTTGTTGAATGAATAAAGAGATGAAAATTTGAATGTCAGTGAGAGATATGTATGGACCAGAGTAAAGGCTACTGCAAGGTAAGGATAGAATAGAGAAAATAATTCCTTTTCTTAACCTCTGCCATCACTGCTTTAACCATTCTCAAATGTATCCTAGAAAGTCCATACGTATGTTTTAGATTGAGAAAAGTTAGAAAACTCTTCTCTACTGCTGGAACAAATTTTTCCTCCAATTATCAAGCATTGTTGTGTTTTTTTTTTCCTACCTCTAACCTCCTCTCCTGGAAAAAGAAAAAGAAATAAAAAAGAAGAACAAAACCCTTGTGATAAACATTAATAATCAAGCAAAACAAATTCCTATGTTGGCAAAAAATGGTGGAAGGGTAGATTATACTAGCTAGTATTTATATAGCATGCCAAGCACTGTGCTAAGCACTTTACAACTACTATCTCATTTGATCCTCACAACAATGCTAGGAGACAGATGCTATTATTATCCTTATTTTACAGATGAGGAAACAGCAATGGAGGTTAAGGTCCGACCCACAGCTAGTGTCTGGGGCCATATTTGAACTCAGGTCTTCCTGACTCCAGACCTCACCCTCTCTTCACTGTGCCACCTATCTGCTCCTAGATTATACGAAAATGGCAGCATGCTAGGATCCCAGATCTCCTGAAAACACTCTATGGAAGCATAAAGATATACCAATGTAGTAGGCCATAGAAAGAATCACTTCTAGATTCTCCTGCTTCACCAGGGAACCAGAGATCTGCAGAGATTCTAATGATAAACCAAGAAGGTGAAGATCCATACTTCTGGACGGTCCCAGAACTCTCTGTTGGAGCTCCATAGCCCTAAGCCCAGTCAAACTGAGCCTGACTTGAGGTTGGTGGCAGTGGAAGAATGATTCTGGGGAAGGGCAGTCCCTGTCCAGTGTGGGCAGAGGCCTGAGTCCTTCCCATTCCAGGAGGGTGTGAGCCTTCAGACATTCTAGTCTGGTCTAGGGTAGCACTCCAGGAAATAGACCCAACAAGCTCCCAATCTAGCCCTAGCCGAGTGGAGAGAACAGTCTCAGGGCCTTCCCTGCTCTGAGGGTGCAGTTGGTATCAGTGGCCCCACCCAAACTGAATACTTCTAGAGCAGTACCTGAAATCTATTGTGGAAAATCAGCACAGAAGTAACCTCTCAGCCCAATAGCAAGGCAGAAAGACCCTAAGTGGAGCTTATAACAGGGAGACGTCCTGGGCTCTGTGATGAGAGTGAGCCCTCAGAAATCTTCAGTCTTGGTAAAGAAGGATCAGGCAGGCCCTCCCCCCACAATTCAATTTTAGAGTTTAACCCAAGCACCCACACACCATGAGTAAACCTTAAAGAGATGCCTAGGATGTAAATCTCCAAAGAAGATAATGAACCTACAAGAAGTTCAGGTAAAGCCTCAGGGAAAAAAATTACCTTAGCCACAGGGACTGCAGGAGTACCTCAGGAAAATGAAATGAGAGATACAGAATGGAAAAACTAGGGAGGGAAAAAAATGGCAAGGGAAATTGACACCTTGGTAGAGACTGTGGAAAACTCACTCCAGAACTGATACCCTGAAAATTAGATTGGATCAGACAGAAAATGATGACTCAACAATACAACAAAGAATATAAATACAAAACAAAACAAACAAAAAAAACAAAAAAAAAATTAAGAAATACAACATCAAGAAAAACTGATCTGAAAAAAATTCAAGGAGAGACAATTAAGAATTATGGGACTACCTGAAAACTATTATCAGAAGGAAATCTGGATATCACATTTCAGGAAGTTATAAATGAGAATTATCCAGAATTCTTAGAACAAGAGAACAAAGAGAAAATAAAATCTGCCAGTCACCTCTAGAAAAAGATTAAAAAGAAAAAGAAAGTTCCCAGGAACATCATTGCCAAAATCTAGATATTCTAGGTCAAAGAAAAAATTGTTTAAGTAGTCAAAAATGAAGCCAAATATCAAGGACCCACGAAAAGGATTACATAAAACTTAGCAGCTTTCATTTTAAAGAAAAGAGGACTTTATGATATGATATTCCAAAAAGCAAGAGATGAAGGACAACCTATCCAGAAAAAAAAAACTTAATTACAATCCTACACCTACAGAATGAAAAAAAAAGTGGATATTTAATGGAATAGAGCCTTTCCAAGCATTCCTGATTTTTAAAAAAATGAACTGAGTAGAGATTTCTAAATAGAAATGCAGGCACCAAGGAAAGCATAGAAAAGTACGCATATTTGCATAATAGAAATGTAGAGATGATTTTTTTTTACATAATGAAGGGATGAGAAATAAATACATTCTTATAATCCTAGTATACTAAAGGTCATAGAAAGGTTAAAATGGCAGAGGGTCTACTGGAATTTTTTCTGTTTTAATGGTATTAGGAGAACAATTTGGAACTATGCCCAAAGGGCTAAAAAAAATGTGCATACCCTTTGGCCCAGCAATAGCACTTCTAGGGCTACATCCCAAAGAGATCAAACAAATCGGAAAAGGACCCACATGTACAAAAATGTTCATAGCAGCTCTTTTTGTGATGGCAAAGAATTGGAAATTGAGAGGATGCCTATCAATTGGGGAATGGCTAAGCAAGTTGTGGTATTTGAATGTAATGGAATACTATTGTGCTATAAGAAACGATGAACAGGCTGACTTTAGAAAAACCTGGAAAGGCTTGTACGGTCTGGATGCTGAGTGAAGTGAGCAGAACCAAGAGAATGTTGTATACAATAACAGCCATGTTGTACGATGACTAATATTGATAAACTTAACTCTTCTCAGCAATACAAGGATCTAAGACATCTCCAGAGGCCTTGGGATAGAAAATGCTATCCACATCCAAAGAAAGAACTATGGAAGTTGAATTGCTATCATTTTCTTTCTCTTCTGTTGAGTTTTGTTTCCTCTTTCTGATGGTTCCTCCTATTGGTTTTAATTTTTACTTACAACATCACCAATGTGAAAATGTGTTTAATAAGAATGTAAATGTATAGCAAGATTGTGCACCATCTTGGGAAGGGTGGTGGGGTGGAAGGGGGAGAAAAATTTTAAACTCAAAAGCATATGGAAGTGATTGTTGATAAATCAAAATAAATTAATAAAAATTTTTTAAAAAGAGAAAAAAATCAGTAAACTTGATCAGTAAATGTAAAAAATCTGAACATATGTGCAATATACTACAATTATGGAAATCTTGCCTTTTCCCATTTGTATCAGCCTTTATATCCAAATCATGAATCCATTTTGACTTTATTTTGGTATATGGTATGAGATTCGGGTCTATGCCTAGTTTCTGCCATGTTCTTTTCCAGTTTTTCCAGCAGTTTTTTCCAAGAGTGGGTTCTTATCCCAGAAGCTGGGGTCTTCGGGTTTATCAAATAATAGATTACTATAGTCATTGACTACCGTATCTTGCATATTTAATCTTTTCCACTGATCCACCACTCTATTTCTTAGCCAGTACCAAGCAGTTTTGATGACTGCTGCTTTATAATACAATTTAAGATCTGGAATTGCTAGGCCACCTTCCCCTGCATTTCTTTTCATTAGTTCCTTTGATATTCTGGACCTTTTGTTCTTCCAAATGAACCTTGTTATTATTTTTTCTAACTCTATAAAATAATTTTTGGTAGTTTGATTGGTATGGCACTGAATAAGTAAATTAGCTTAGGTAGGATTGTCATTTTTATTATATTAGCTCAACTACCCATGAGCAACTGATGTTTTTCCAATTATTTAGATCTGATTTTATTTGTGTGAAAAGTGTTTCATAATTGTATTCATAGAGTTCCTGGGTTTGTTTCGGTAGGTAGACTCCTAAATGTTTTATAATGTCTACAGTAAGTTTAAATGGAATTTCTCTTTCTATCTCTTGCTGTTGGGCTTTGTTGGTAATATATAGAAATGCTGATGATTTATGTGGGTTTATTTTATAGCCTGCAACTTTGCTAAAGTTGTTTGTTATTTCAAGTAGTTTTTAACTTGATTCTCTGGGATTCTCTAAGTATATCATCATGTCATTTGCAAAGAGAGATAGCTTTGTTTCTTCTTTGCCTATTCTAATACCTTCAATTTCTTTTTCTTCTCTTATTGCTAAAGCTAACGTTTCCAGTATGATATGAATAACAGTGGTGATAAGTGAGTGTAGTATATTGCACATATATTCAGATTTTTTTTTACATTTACTGATCTAGTTTACTGATTTTTTTATCTTTTTAGTATTTGAAAATATTTGTTATATGGGATGGAACTCTAGTGGAGTGAAAGAAATAGTGGAGAAAATTTTGGTGGTATAAAAATAAAAGACATCAATAAAAACTCATTTTTAAAAAAGGAAAGGAAGAAAGTTAAAAACTGAAATGAAAGGCAAGATAAGGAGAAATCTAACCAAAAAACAGATGAGAAAGAAGTTAAACATCTGAACAGAACTTTAGAAAAATTATATGATAGAAAAATTACATAAGATGATAAATCTCTGACAATTAGTAAGTGGAATTAAAAGTGAATTTACATACTTCTCTGCTGTATATAGCACCTTTACAAAATTGACCATGTGTTGGGGCATAAAGACTTCAACAAATTTTTTTTAAAAGTAGAAATACTAAATAAGTTATTTACTGCTTGCTAATGGAACAAAAATATTGTATAAAGGTCTCTTAAAGAAATAATTTAAAAGTAAATAGATACTAAATAATATAATTCTAAATAACTGGTGGATCAAAGAACAAATTATAGAAACAACAAAAGAGTTCATCAAAGAAAATAACAGCACTGGGGCAGCTAGGTGGCACAGTGGATAGAGCACTAGCCCTGAAGTCAGGAGGACCTGAGTTCAAATCTGACCTCAGACCAAACACTTGACACTTACTAGCTGTGTGACCCTGGGCAAGTCACTTAACCACAATTGCCTAAAATAAATAAATAAATGTGAAAAAAAAAGAAAGAAAGAAAACCCGACAGCACTGAGATAATATGTCAGAACTTAGAAGATTTCAAAAAGCAGTTTGGGGATAAAATTTAATCTCTTTTATATGTACATTTTCATCAACAAAAGAGAGAGAGAAAATCAATAATTTGATTACACAATAAAAAACCTTGAATTATAAAAATAAAAATTAACCAGCTAAAAACAAAATATAAATTGCAAAATTGAAAAGAGATTAATGAAATTAAAAGCCAAATGTCAATTGAATTGGTAAAATAAAAATAGAGCTGCTTTTACAAAAAAGAATTAAATAACTAGTTAGGTAACTTGATTTTTTTAAAAGAGAGAAAAATTAAGTTGTATCAAAATGAAAAAGGAGAACTTCATAATTTCTTTATCATTTATTTTTAGTATTCATTTTTTAAAAAATTGTAATTTTCAAATTCTCTCCCTTCCTCTCCCCTTTGAGAAAAAAAGCAATATATCAACATTATATGTGAAGTCATGCAAAGCATTTCCATATTAGTCCTATTACATCAATTAATTAATTAATTAATAGATAAATGAAAAAAAAAAATAAAGTGCGAAAGTATGCTGCAGTCTGCCCTCAGAGTTTATCACTTATCTCTCTGGAGGTGTATAATATTTTTCATCATGAGTCCTTCAAAGACAGTATGAAACCTTCATTCACTTGAATATTACAGCCTTGTTAATTACCCTGATCTCTTTCACATGGCTATGGTTCCCCTGAAGAGACTTTGAAGCATTCTGGGACTAAATACAGTTAATATAATGTCATTTGAGAATAGTGTATCTGTGTGTGTGTGTGTGTGTGTGTTATACTGTGTGTACATACATACCTGTATACACACATGTGTATGTGTATGTAGAAATACATACATACAAATATGTGTATGTATATGTATATATATAAATACACACATATACATACATGCACAGTATATTACATACACACAGATACACTATTCTCAAACGATATCACACACACACACACACACACACATACTTTGAAAACTAGAATACTGCAGGTTTACAAAAGGCATTAAAATCCATATTTTATTCACTCTAAAAAAACCGTTTTAAAATGTCAACACTAAAATTGTGTTTGGAGCTTCATTCATAGTGATATGTACTTTCTAAAAAAAAGTACAACAAATGAGTCCTGAGCACAGCATAATTTTTATTTAAAAAAAAAAGACTGATGGCCACAGTTGTATAAAACTTCAGCCTGACTCTAATCATTTAACTTTGACTGTCTCATGTGAGTATATATCTAATGTTGTGGGGGTTTTGTTGTTGGTGGTGGTGGTGGTGGTGGGCTGCCCACAATCACACAGCTAGTTAGTGTTAGAGGAGGAACTTTTACATAAGCTTTAACTCCAAGTCCGGCCCTCTTTCCACTGTTCCATACCATCTCTCTTTTTGGCTGTTATGTTATACCATGAACTCATACTATGAGCTCACAGTCAGTCCATCAACTTCATTTTCTCAAATCTTTTTAGACATGAACTACTGTCTAGCCATAGTTCCCTCATGCTATAGTTATGCAGCCATTTTTTAATCCAAGCATAGAACCTTAAATTCATATCTTTTAAATTTTACCTATTAAGTTCAATCTATCATTGGAGGGTGTTGATATATTTTTGCAGCATGTTAGTTGTCCATTCCAGCTTTGGGTCATCTGCACATCTTATTAGCATGCCATTTACAAACCTCATTCAGATGGTTAACAAAAAATACTCAATATCACAGAACCATAGGCAAAGCCCTAGAAAACTCTGTTATAAACATTGCAAGTGGATCTTTCATACTCAACTTTGGGTATGACCATTCAATGAATTCCAAATACATCTAACTGTGCTATTTTCTAACCTGAATCTCTCCAATTTGTTCACAAATGTAACTTGGAAAATGGTCAAGTATGAAATCCAGGTACATGGTGTCTAAGACTTTTTTTTAGTCTAAGTAGTCTAGTAACATTTTCAAAAAAGAAAATAAGATTGCTCTGGTATTATATGGACTATTACAACAGCTTACTGGTGGTTCTGTGTGCCACAAGTCTCTCCCCTATCCAGTCCATCCTTCATTCAAATGCCAAGTGATGTACATAAAGTGCAGGTCCGAACATGTCACACTCCCCACCCCTACTCAATAAACTCAAGTGTCTCCCTACCTCCTACAGAATCAAATATAAAACCCACTGGTATTCAAAACTCTTCATAACTTACCCTCCCTAATTCCATTTCTTCTTAGAGCTTACTTCCATTCCCACACCCTCATGCTCTCTTCAATCCAAATACACTATTCCTCCAACAAGACACTCCATCTCTCAGCTCAAGAATTTGCACTGGCTGTCTCTCATAGTAGGAATGTTCTCCTTTCTCATCTATGCTTTCTAGCTTCCCTGAGTTCTTTCAAGTTGCAGCTAAAATTCTACCATTTATAAGAAGCCTTTCCCAATCCTTCTTAATTCTAGTGCCTCACATCTGTCAATTACTTCCTGTTTGCCCTGTATATAATGTATTTCTTTTTAAAATATATACACAAATGTACATATGTGTAAACATAAATATAAATACATGTGTATATACAAATATGTACATATGTGTATGTACATATGTAACATATATTTTTTTCTTACATTAAATATTTCCCAATTACATTTAAAAATTTTTTTTAACATTTTGAGTTCCAAGCTCTCTTCCTCCCTCCAAACCCTCTCCCTATGCTTGAGAAGGCAAGCTATATGATATCTATTATATATGTGACATCATACAAAACATTTCCATATTAGCCATGTTGCAAAAGAAATCACAGGCAGAAAAAGAAAACTAGAGAAACTTTGAAAAGGATGCTTCAATCTGCATTCAGAGGTCATCAGTTCTCTCTCTGGAGGTGGATAGCATTTTTCATCATGAATCCTTTATAAATTCCAAATTCCAAATAAAGTCCTTTATATTTGGAATTGTCTTGGATCATTGTCTTAATTAGAGTAGCTAAGTCTTTCACAGCTGATCATCCTTATAATATTTTTGCTGCGTTCAATGTTCTCCTGGCTCTGCTCAATTCACTTCATTTGAGTATATACAAATCTTCCCAGGATTTTCCAAAGCTATCCTACTCCTCGTTTTTTATAGTACAATACTACTATATCACGATCATATACAATTTGTTCAGCCATTCTCCCATTGATGGGCATCTCTTAATTTCTAAATCTTTGCCACCACAAATGAGTGACAATAAATATTTTTGTACAAATAGGCACTTTTGCCTTTTCTTTGATCTCTTGGGGATACAGACACACTAGTGGTGCTTCTGGGTATGCCCAAATTTATAGCTCTTTTAATATAGGTCCAAATAGTTCTCTAGAATGTACTAGTTCACAGCTCCACCAACAGTGGATTAGTGTCCTAATTTTTCCACATCCCCTTCAGCATTTGTCATTTTCCTTTTCTGTCATGGTAGCCACTGTGATAGGTGTGAGATGGTATTTCAGAGTTCTCCTAATTTCTGTTTCTCCTATCAGTGGTGATTTCAAGCGTTTTAGAGCAATGTGACTATTGATAACTTTGATTTCTTCTTCTGAAAATTTGACCACATGTCAATTGGAGAATGGGTCTTATTTTTATAAATTTTATATATTTTAGAAATGAGGCCTTTGTAAGATAAACTGCTGTAATCCCCTCCCACCCAAGTGTCCTATTTCCCTTCTAATTTTGGCTACATTAGTTTTGTTTGTACAAATAATCAGATCATCAAAATTATCAGTTTTTCTTTCCATGATCTTCTCTATCTCTTATTTTGTCATAAACTCTCCCCTTTATCCATAGATCTGATAGGTATGTTTTTTCATGCTCCCCTAATTTTCTTATGATATCATCCTTTATGTCTAAATCATTTATGCATTTTTACCTTATCTTGGTATGAAGTGTGAGATGTTGGTCTATGTCTGGTTTCTTTCAAACTGCTTCCAGTTTTCCCAGCAATTTTTGTCAAATGTTCAGTTCTTACCCCAAAAGTTTTGAGACAAATAAAAAGTCCAAGAGACAAAGTTTTGGGACAATTAACAATCAATTTATTAACTATGGCTAGCAAATAATAATTTGAGGTTAGTGGTTCTCTTGGAAACCAAAGACAAATCACTGAGATTACCCAGTGATCCAAATACCCTTGGAAGAGCAGGTATTCACAATAGGCAGAAATCAACTCTGATTGGCTAACAATTGATAGAATGAGGTGGGCTTTTTTCTAATGAAGGTCTAGTCATGTCTAATCATGTCAGCACTCCTGGACTAAGACATTCATCCCCACCGAGATCATTCTGCCTCTGGCAATCTATACAAAAGGCTTATTTTCTCCACTCAGTTCTATCTGAGTAGAACAATGGGATGGAATTCACCCACATTAGATTCTCTTTACCCCTTAACCAAAAATAAGCTTTCTCAGATGTGTGGGGTCCCACCCAAAATGAAAGAGAATGTCTCATTATCAGCCTGTCCTTCACAACAGACTAGAGGTTTAATGAAGAAATTGAAAAAAAAAAGCCTTGGATCTCTTGATATTAATAATTAGTTATTAATAATCATTTCTCTACGCTTAGATCTTTGGGCTTGTAAAACACTAGATTATTATGGTCATTTACTACTGTGTATTGTGTACTTAATCTATTCCAATGACCCATCACTCTATTTCTTAGCTAGTACCAGATTGCTTTCATGATTACCACTTTGTAATATATTTTAAAATCTCGTACTGCTAGGCTGCCTTCCTTCACATTTTTTTTTCATTGATTCCATTGACATTCTTGATCTTTTACTCTTCCACATGAATTTTGTTATTATTATTTCTAGATCTAGAAAATAATTCTTTGGCAGTTTGATTGTTATGGCACTGAATAAGTAAATTAATTTGGGTAGAATTGTCATTTTTATTATATTGTCTTGGTCTACTCATGAGCAATTAATATTTCTCCAATTGTTTAGCTCTGTCATGTAAATAGTGTTTTATAATTGTGTTCATATAAGCCCTAAATTTGTGTTGGCAAGTAGACTGTCAAGTATCTCACATTGTCTGTAGTTTTTTTTTTATTGAATTTTTCTATTTTTTTTTCCTGCTGGGTTTTGTTAGTAGCATATACAAATGCTGATGATCTCTGTAGATTTATTTAATATTCTATAACTTTGCTAAAGTTGTTGATTGTTTCAACTAGCTTTTCAGTTGATTCTCTAGGGTTCTCTAAGTATGCCATTGTATCATCTGCAAAGAGTGGGTAGTTTTGTTTCCTCATTGCCTTTTTTTATAACTTGAATTTCTTTTTCTTGTCTTGTTGCTATAGCTAGTATTCTTAGTGAAATATTGAGTGATAGATAGTGGTAATAATGGACATCCTTGCTTCACCACTGATTTTACTGAGAAGGTTTCAAGTTTATCCCCATTACAGATAATGCTTGCTCTTGATTTTAGATAGATACTACTTACCATTTTAAGAAAGGCTCCATGTATTCCTATGCTTTCTAAGGCCTTTTTTTTTTAATTTGTTTTTAATTTTTGTTGGGGGGGGGAATTGGGGTTAAGTGACTTGCCCAGGGTCACACAGCTAGTAAGTGTCAAGTGTTTGGTCTGAGGCCGGATTTGAACTCAGGTCCTCCTGACTTCAGGGCCAGTGCTCTATCCACTGCACCACCTAGCTGCCCCTTTACAGTCTTTTTTTATTAATTGAAATAGGTGTTGTATTTTATCAAAGCCTTTTTTTTGCATCTATTGAAATAATCATGTGATTTTTGTTGTTTCTATTATTGATATGGCAAATTACGCTGATAGTTTTCCTAATGTTAAATCAGCCCTGAATTCCTAGTATAAATCTAACCTGGTCATAGTGTACAATCTTTGTGATATATTGCTGTAATCTCTTTGCTAGTATTTATTTAAAATCTTTGCATCAATATTCACCAGGGAAATTGTTCTACAGTTTTCGGGTTTTTTTCTGTTTTTGTTCTTCCTGATTTGGTTGTCAAAGCCACATTTGATGCAGGAAAGAAAACTAATATAACTACTTCTTTACCTATTTTTTCCAAATAGTTTATATAGTACTGTAATTAATTATTCCTTAAATGTTTGGTAGAATTCACTTCTAAATCCATTTGGTCCTGGGGATTTTTTCTTGGAGAGCTCATTTATGGCTTGTTATTTCAGTATTTTATTTCCTCTTCTATTACTCTTGGCAGTTTGTGACTTTGCAAATATTTTTCCATAGTTCTTAGATTGTGAGTTTTGCTGGTATATAACTGGGCAAAATGACTCCTAATAATTGCTTTAGTTTCATCTTCACTGGTGGTTAATTTACCCTTTTTATTTTTGATACTAGCAATTTAGTTTTTCTTTAATTCAAATTCACTAACACTTTAATTTTTTTATAAAACCAGTTTTTAGTTTTATTTATTACTTCAATGGGTTTTTTGTTTCCAGTTTTATTATTCTCTCCTTTGATTTTCAGAATTTCTAGTTTGATGTTTAATTGAGAATATTTAATTTGTTCTTTTTCTATTTTTTTAGTTTCATGCCCAATTCATTGATCTGCTCTTTCTCTATGTTATTTACTTAAGTGTTTAGAGATATAAAATTTCCTGTAAGTACTTCTTTGTCTACATCCCACAAATTTTGGAAAGTTACCTCATTGTTGTCATTCTCTTTAATGAAATTATTCATTGTTTCTTTGATTTGTTCTTTGTCCTACTCATTCTTAAGCATTAGATTATTTCATGTCCAATTAAGTTTTAATCAGTGTTTCCATGGCCCTTTATTAAATATAATTTTCATTGTATTATAATCTGAAAAAGATGAACTTAATATTTCTACTGTTCTGAATTTGATTGTGAGGTTTTTATGCCCTAATCATGGTCATAGTTTCTGTGTAGCTACCATGTACTTTGAGTCCTTTATAATTTCTCTTTCATATTTACCTTTTTGTACTTTTTTTGAGTCTTGTATTTGAAAGTCAAATTTTGTATCCAGCTTTGGTCTTTTCATCAGGAGTGCTTGAAAGTCCTCTATTTCATTGATTATCCGTATTTTTTACCTTTAAGGATAATACTGTTTTACTAAGTAGGTTTCTTGATAGTAGTCCCAGCTCTTTTGCCTTCTGGAATGTCATATTACAAGCACTCCACTCCTTTAACATGGTAGTGGCTACATCTTGTGTGATCTTGACTTGTGCTTCCATGATTTTTGAATGGTTTCTTTCTGGCTTCTTGAAGTATTTTCTCTTTGACTTGGGAGCTCTGCAATTTAGCTATAATGTTCCTGGTAGTTTTTATTTGGGAATTTCTTTCAGTTGGTGATCAGTGGATTCTTGCCATTTCTACTTTACCTTTTGGTTCTAGGATATTGGGGCCTTTTTCTTGATAATTTCTTGAAATATGATGCCCAAGTCTTTCTTTGATCAGCAATTTCAGGAAATCCAAAAATTCTTTAATTATCTCTCCATAATCTATTTTCAAGGTCAGTTTTTTTTTCCAATAAGATATTTCACATTTTCTTCTTTTTTCTCATCCTCTTGACTTTGTTTTATTGTTTCTTGATGTCTCATGGAATCATTAGCTTCCACTTGCCCAATTCCAATTTTTAAGAAATCATTTTCTTCAGTGAAGTTTTGTATCTACTTTTCCTTTTGGCCAATTCTGTTTTTTAAGCTGTTATTTTCTTCCATAATTTTTGAGCCTTTTTTTTTTTTTACCAAATTGTAAATTGCCTCTTCATAATTTTCTACCCTTATTCTCATTTCTTTACCCAAATTTTTCCTCTAACACTCTTATTTGATTTTGAAAATAATTTTTTTTTGCTCTTCCAGGAATTTTTGTTGGGCTTGAGTCCAATTCAATTTTTATTCTTTTGAGGTTTTGCTTGTGGCTGTTTTGATTTCATTGTCTTCTTCTGAGTTTGCATCTTGATCTGCTCTGTCACCATAGTAGCTTTTATTGGCCAGGGGTTTTGTTGTTGTTTGCTCATTTTTCTACCCTATTTCTTGATTTTGAAGTTTAAGTTAAAGTTGAGCTCTGTTCCTGGTGTGAAAGGGGAGGGGCACTAACTCAAGCTTCAGGGTTTTTTCACATTGCTATTTTCAGAGCTAGTTCTGGGGCTGTGGAAATTTTTGGTGCTTCTATAGTGGCATGATTAGGGAAAAGGTATGGTCACTGCTCTCCTGGTTTGTACTCTTGTCATTACCTATAAGGGCCCCTCATCATCCCTTGGGATAGCAATCAATATTGTTCCTCAGGGTTCCTGCTCCTTGAGACTGGAAATGATACTTTTCCTGAGGGTCCTTGATCCCTTGGGACCCAAAACAATACAGCTTCTTAGGCTCCCTCTCTCTCTTGACCAAAAGTGCTCCTCTCTGCTCTTGAACTATGACTCAAAAGTGGTTATAGACAATAAATTTGCAAAACAGCATCTGTGGGGGGCAGCTAGGTGGCGCAGTGGATGGAGCACTGGCCCTGAAGTCAGGAAAACCTGCGTTCAAATCTGGTCTCAGACCAAACACTTGACACTAGCTGCGTGACCCTGGGCAAGTCACTTAACCACAATTGCCTAAAAAACAAACAAAAAACCGAGCATCTGTGTCCAGTGCTAGCCCAACAGTCCTCTGTCATCTTTCTGACGAGTTGACAAGTCCTCTTACTGTCTCTTGCTTGAGAGCTCCTAAAGCTGCTGCTTCATCTGTTGCCACTAACTAATCTCACCATTGGTGTTTCATCCACATGGACTCCAAGCCAACCTCCACCTCACTTCACAGATCTCTAATAGACCCACTAAAACAAAGGGCTGAAAGAAAGTATCCCAGCCCCAGACAACTTTTTTGATAGGTGATAAAGCTCTCCAATATCTCTTTTCAACTTCAGTTCAAATTTGTATTGGACTTTAGATAACATCATTATAGCAAATCATTAAAAGTTCGGTGATATTTATTTGCAAATACTTAATCAGTTCACAACAACTTGAGACTTTTAAAACACATTGATATTCAGGCTTAAAGGTTTCTGTGTTGTGCCTGAAGCATTTGGGGCCTACTCAGTGGTGTAAATGAAACATTTCTACTTGGTACAAATTGAGATGCCTGTTACCAAATTTATTCAAGACTTCAAAGAAACAGGAAAAAATGTGTTTTCTTTTAGAGTATATTTGTCCAGGGGAGAGGATTGGGCTAAGAAACTAACATTTTTTTGCCTTCATTTCTCAAAGCAAAACAGTGTCCCCCAAATTGCTAGTGAATGAATTTAGAAATTTGACTTGGACAAATGACCTGTACTGGATCTCCAGGAAGGGTGAGGGGAAAACTGTATGAGACTTTCCCAGCTAGCCAGAAACTAGAAGGCAAGACAACTGTGTGCCGTGTGATTATCATCAGAAACATCTACAAAAATATTAATGTCACTGGAATAATAAATTTGATATAGTGATGACTGTCAAAAACACTATTATTGATTTTTTAAAAACAGGCTTTTATTTCAGGGAGAAATACAGAGTCATTAAAAGTACTGAGTGGTATTCCAAACCTTTCTTCTGTTCTTCAAGTCTGGCCCAAGTCTTTGTGTAAAGTTAAATTTAGACAGGTTTTGACAATAAGCAGTTTCTGGAAAAGAAGAAGATAACAGCTATTTTAGTGGTGTTGCTCCCTTGTTTGTTTTTAAAAATACAGCTGGCTTCCAAGACATCATATATGTCACTTTTATTTCCAATGTCAAATCCTTCACTCTCATCTACATAGCACATATGTTTTATCATTCCAAAAGGTTTGTTTGTGTTTTTCCTTGTGGGACCCTTAAATAACCATAGCTATAATGAACAGGGTACTATCCTAAGCCACTATTACCTATAATATATCTTTCATTCATTTCCATTCCTGTTGTTAATATTTTTCTGGGCAAGAAATTCTCCCTTATGAAAAACTTCTGCATATTTGATTGAATAAATGAAATTGACATTGGATTTACAGTCAGGCTTTGAATTAGCTCTGTTGGCCAAAATCTCAGTTAATTATATTGATCTCCTGTGAAGTGAAACATTCCCTGTGAAAGGATTGTAGGTTTGGTCATTGGGGCTTATGGTTTAACAACTGTTTCCATGGTAATAAATAAGGAGAAAGGAAGTGTTGAGGTGGCTAATAAAGTAGAAAAGAAAAGCTGATTGAAAAAAAAAGTCACTTTGAATATACATCCATATCATACTGCTAGGCCACTGTCATAAAGGTAATTTTAAAATGTATAAACTTCAAAAACAAAGTTAAACCTACAATTAATAGGCTCTGGCATTTAGCAATAGATAATGTAAAAAATATCAGTTTATTGTTATTGTTGTTCAGTTATGTCCAACTTTTTGTGATTCCATTTGGGGTTTTCTTGGTAAAGATAGTAGAGTGGTTTGCCATTTCCTTCTCCAGCTCATTTTACAGATGAGGAAACTGAGGCAAACAGGGTTAAATTACTTGTCCAGGGTCACACAGCAGTAAGTATCTGAAGCTGGATTTGAACTCAGGAAGATGAGTCTTAGGAGTCTTCCTAACTCTAGGACCAGCACTCTACACTGTGCTACCTAGCTCCCCCAAAGCCTCAATTTAGAATTCATTAATTTTTCATTTGGAGCATTTAAAACAGGTTCCAGCCTCAAAAGTTTACATTTGTACTGTGCTGGTGCCATAGGAGCCGAGTTCCACTTTTTCTCTCCCCCAAGTTCCAAGGTTCTCTCATTGATTTCCTACAACTTCCTTTTGCTCTATTTATCTTCTCTACACAGAAAAGTAATTAATAGATTTCCTCCTTTTCTATCCCCACTGTATGTTTATTGATTTTTATAAGTCCTGAGGACATAGAAGTTCAAAGGAAAAATACTTAAGATGAATATTAAATTAAGAAAAGATTCCCATACCATTCACCCAATATTACTAGTGAGAATGGATAAATGCAAAGAACATGTATTACCAAGGAATGTACATAAGGGAATATTTGTGGCTACATAAATTGCCAAAAGGAATCACACATACAAAAAACCCAAGAGGCCAAGGAACATGGGTGGAGGGCATACCTATGGGGACATATGTCCAGAACCCACATGTGGCCTGGGTGACTCAGACCTGCAATGTCACAGAGGTGCTACTCTTCTCTACTAATGCCATTGTATAGATAGATCTGTTGGGCATCACATCAGAAGTTGCATATTCACTCTCTGCTGGAGACCTCTTCTGGTCTCATGGTCACTGAGAAGCTTTCTACTACCTTTTGCTGGACTTCAGCCTCTTCAGGGCCATCTGTTGCTCTCTGCTGCCATTTGCTGGGGGGTGGACTTCTTCTTGGCAAAGGAAGAATAAAGCTCTTGTAGTCAATGTTGAGAGGTATAAGCCACCATACCTAGCCAGGCTGCCCATGAAATCTTGCTCAGAGCCCCAGGTTAAGATTTACTCTTTGACTGATTTTCTCCAGGTGTTCACATGAATTGCCTGAGTCAACCATCTGACACAGGATAGGAAAATTTCTTTTAACTACTGTTAAAACCCTAATTGTCACTCTGCCTCCAAAATTCTTTTAGTTGACCCCACCCCAAAAATCCTTAGGGAAGCTATGGGGCAGGGTCGGGGGATTGGCAGTTAAAACTTTTCTCAACTCCTATAATGCTGTCTGATTGGCATGAAAATAAACCTGGAATAAGAACTAATGGGCTTCTATAGTCATATGCAAAAATGCTCTAAATCGTTATTGATTAGAGAAATGCAAATCAGAACAGCTCTGAGGTATCTCATCACACCTATCAGATTGGCCAACATGACAAAACAGGAAAATGATAAATGTTGGAGAAGATGTGGGAAAATTAGAACGCTAATACATTGTCGGTGGAGTTTTGGAGAACAATTTGGAACTATGCCCAAAGGGCTACAAAAATGTGCATACCCTTTGATCCAGCAATAGCACTTCTAGGGCTATATCCCAAAGAGATCAAACAAATGGGAAAAGGACTTACATGTACAAAAATATTCATAGCAGCTCTTTTTGTGGTGGCAAAGAATTGGAAACTGAGAGGATGCCCATCAATTGGGGAATGGCTGAGCAAATTGTGGTGTATGAATGTAATGGAATACTATTGTGCTATAAGAAATGATGAACAGGCTGACTTCAGAAAAACCTGGGAAGACTCATGTGGTCTGATGCTGAGTGAAGTGAGCAGAACCAAGAGGACTTTGTACACAATAGCAGCCACGTTATGCAATGACTAAGGATGTTAAACTGAACCCTTCTCAGCATTACGAGGATCTAAGACATCTCCAGAGGCCTCGGAATGGAAAATGCTGTCCACATCCAACGAAAGAACTATGGAAGTCGAATTGCTATCACTTATTTTTACCTTCTGTCGAGTTTTGTTTCATCTTTCTGATGGTTCCTCCTATTGGTTTTAATTTTTACTTACAACTTCACTAATGTGAAAATATGTTTAATGGGTATGTAAATGTAAAGCCTATGTCAGATTGTGCCCCGTCTTGGGGAGGGTGGAGGGGGAGAAAAAGGGAGAAAAAATTTTCAACTCAAAAGCATATGGAAAAAAAAAATTTTAATTAAAAATTTAAAAAAAATTTTTAAAAAAGAACTAATGGGCTAAACAAACCTTTCAGCATCATAAACATGCCTGTTCCCCAGGCCTGCCATTACTGTGCACATGTGCCAGCAGCAAAGTCACTGTTTGTGATCCACTCTAGCCTGAAGGAATCTTGCTGGTTTCTTTGCTAGATGTGAACTTCATGAGGGCAGGACTGTCTTTTGCCTCTTTTTGTATCCCCAGTACTCAGCACAGTGCCTGGCACATAATAGGAGCTCAATAAATATGTATTGACTGACTGACTGTTTTCATTAATATAATATAAAATATTATAGGAAAGAAAAATAAAGAACTAAAAAGTTTGAGGAGAAAGAAAATACTCTCTGGAAGATCATTATCTTTTCCAATCTAATGCAATTCCCCTCTTTTCTCAAGGTTGTTATTTTACAAATCTCTTTTTAATTCATTACACATTAGTGTCATTTTAATATTAAATATAAATTGAGACTTGTAACATAATTTTAATTTCCTTTTACGATATGTATAATTAATAGACTTCAGGATACAGAGGTTTAAATAATAAACAAAAGGGAAAAGTTATAAGGATTAAAAGCTTATAGTAGCAGTATCTTTATCTTAATTGAAATGTAAAAAGGATAAGGCTTAGTAATTTATAGCCCTCTTCATTAGCTCCTTCATATACTTGTTTTCAGAGTTAGCCCTTCTTAAAGTTTCTAAATGTATTCTTGCTCTCAGATTTGATGCTCCTGAATTTTCCCCTAGTAAGATATAGGAGAAGGAGCTCTGGGATTTGGGTCCAGGGAACCTAAGTCTGACTATTGCCTCTGCTATTTACTGCCTGTATGACTCTGGGGAATTTAACTTTTCTGAACATCCTCTTCTATAAAATGATGATACTATCCTTATTCCTCTTCCCCCCTAACAATAAATCTCTGCCTGGTCTCTTATATCTCTCCAAAGAGGTTGCACTAGATGACCTGTAAGATCCCTTTCAATTGAAATATACCAATCTATGCTCTATTGATAAGGAATTCCTTTCCTACTTGTATATTACCCCCAATCATCGTGTTTCAGTGACTTTTCTCTTAATATTTGATCTGGTGTTACCATTCATCCAAATGGCAGTGTCATGATTAGGATAGTTTCAAGTTATGCCCCTGTGTTACTCAGATGGAAAGTCAGTTCGGTTTTTTCATGGGAAATATTTTTAAAGTGGATTAGAATAAACATCAGTTTTCTTATTTTTAGGTACAATGTAATCCACTTACTTTGTCTTGGTTTAAGGATTCCATAAATTTTGAAATAACATCTGATGCTATCTCTTGTTTTTGTTCATTCATGTTGGACTCTTTGCAACCCTATGAACCATAGGACACCAATAATGTCTATAGGGTTTTCTCAGCAAAGATACTGGGGTGGTTTGCCATGTCCTTTCCCAGTAGATGAAGGCAAACAAAGGTTAAGTGACTTGCCCAGGGTGACATAGCTAGTAAGTGTCTAAGGCCAGATTTGAACTCAGGTCTTCCTGACTCCATGCCCAACACTCTATCCACTGGTCCACCTAGTTGCCTCTAATCCTTTCTCTACATCTAAGCAAACATCTATCTACCTATCCTTCTTTCTATCATTTACATACTGAAAAACCAGAAATCTCTTTCTCCTATCTACCTCATAATAATCAAGCAATAAAGCAACAAACACTTATTAAGTGTCTACTGCTAGGCTCAGTATTAAGTACTTGGGATGCAAAGAAAAGAAAAATAGTATGCCCTCAAGGAGCAGGCGTATGACATGAATGCTTCTCTGTGTGTGCACATATGTGTGTGTGATTTTTATACTGTCTCAGTCTGAAATAAAAATAACTAACAATAGATAACATTTAAAATAGTGCCTACTGCAGACACTGTGCTAAGCACTTTACAATCATTATCTCAAGCAACTACCAACCTCTTCAGCCTATCCGGAACTCCATTAGAAGTGTGGCTAGACAATTCAATGATTGAAGACAATTCCAAAAGATTCTTGGTGGAAAATGCTAACCACATCCAGAGAAAGAATTATGGTATCAAAGTGCCAATTGAAGCATACTCTTTTCACTTTTTGACGCTTTTTGTTGTTGTTTTTTTCTCCCCTGGTTTTTTGTTCTGTTTCTTCTGTCACAACATGACTAATGTGGAAATATGTTTAACATGATAGTACATGTATAACCTGTATCAGATTGCCTGTCCTCGGGGATGGGGGGAATTTGGAACTCAAAATCTTATAAAAAATGAATGTTGAAAACTATCTTTACACGTAACAGAAAAAATCAGATCCTATTTATAAAATAAAGTAAAATAAAGAAGTGTGGCTAGAATGCTCAAAGGCTTGCAGAGCTTTTCTCTCTGGGAGATCTAAGAAAGACCATGAACTTCTCTTCCCCACCCATCCCCTCTCCCTCCTTCTCTCTCTCTGTCTCTGTGTGTCTGTCTCTGTCTCTCTGTCTCCTCTCTCTCTTTCTCTCTCTCTCTCTCTCTCTCTCTCTCTCTCTCTCTCTCTCTCTCTCTCTCTCTCCCTCTATCCCCTTTGTCTGTTTGTCTCTGTCTCTCTCTTACTCTCTGTCTCTGTTCCCTCAGTCTCTGTCTTTGTCTCTATCTCTGTTGCACTGTTCCTCTGTCTCTCTTCTTCCCACCCCCCCACCTCACTCCATTCCCAGAAAGCTAATAGGTTACATTCAGGGTCACAAAACTTCAACTCCCAGCATGCAATTTCTTTGCATCATAGAAATAACACTGGTAACATAGGTATATACAAAATACATTCAAAGCAAACATAAGCAACCTTGGGCAGATGAGAAAGTACTAGAAGCTGGGGGATCAGGAAAGTCTTCATGCAGAATGTGGCTCATGAAGGAAAATGGCAAATGCTGGATGGAATGTGGAAAAATAGGCACATTGATGCATTGTTGGTGGAATTGTGAACTGGTCCAATCATTCTAAAAAAACAATTTGGAACTATGCCCAAAGGGCTATAAAATTGTGCATATCTTGTGACCCATCACTACCACCACTAGGTCTGTATCCCAAAAAGATCAGAGAAAAAGGAAAAGGACCCATATGTACAAAAATATTGATAGCAGCTATTTTGCAGTGGCAAAGAATTGAAAATTGAAAGGATGCCCATCAACTGGGGAATGGCTGAAAAAGTTATGGTCTACGATTATAAAGAGATACTATTGTGCTATAAGCAATTCAGAAAAAACACTGGGAAGACTTATATGAACTGATGCAAAGTGAAATGAGGAGGGCCAGGAGATCATTGTACTAAGTAATAGCAATATTGTAAGAATGATCAACTGTGAAAGACTTAGCTACTCTAATCAATACAATGATACAAGACAATTCCAAAGGATTCATGAAGAAAAAATGCTGCCTACCTCCAGAGGGAAAACTGATGAACTCTGAGTGAAGATTGAACTATATTTTTTCACTTGCTTTCAACATGCTTTCAATACATTTTGCATGACTTCACATGTGTAATTGGTATCATATTACTTGCCTTATCAATCGGTGAGGGAGGGGCTGAAGAGAGGGAGAATTTGAAATTCAAATTTTCAAAAAATGAATGTTTAAATAAATAAAATATAATTATTTATTTTAAAAAAGAATGTGACACATGAGCTGAATTTTGAAGGAAACTGTGGATTCCTAGAGGGACAAGTTAGGAGGGAGAATGTTCCAGGCATATGTTATAGCCAATGCAAAGGCATATTGTTGGGAAACGAAATATTATGTGGGAGGGATGACAGGAAGACCAGGTGTCTGCATTAATGGTACATGTTATATGAGAATTCACAATAGAAGCAACCATTTGGGATTCTTCCAAGTTTTGCTACTTTAATTAACTTATTTTCTACTAATTCCAGCTTATTCTGCTTAGGGACAGCAGAATAAACAGCAGTGGCATAGCCACCTTGTAGACTATACACTTGAATTAAAATCTGATGACTTTGACAAATGGTTTGACCATGGTGTGGTGAAGCAGGGCCTCCATCTTCTCCTGTGGCTATCCAGGTTAAAACCTTGGTGAAGACTTCATACTTAGATCCATTATTGTGACTGGGGAGAGTAATATTTGAATAAGGCTGGAAATGTACAATGGGGCCAGATTGTAAAGAGATTTAAAAATCAATTAGAGGAATTCCTATATGATTCTAGAAGTAGTAAGGAGTGATTTGAGTTTATTGAATGGGGGTGGGGAGTAGTCAGGCCTGTACTTTAAGAAAATTACTCTGGCAGCTTTGTGGAGGATAGATCAGAGTAGAAAGATCCATTAGCAGTCTGCTGCTTTGGGCCAGGTGAAAGGTGATGAAGACATGAACTAGATGGTAGCTGGGTGAGTGGAGAGAAGGGGATTTATGTGAGATATGTTGGGAAGGTAGAAATGACAAGATTTGGCAAAGGATTAGATATGGGGTGGGGGTAAGTGAGAGTGAGGAGCCAAGGGTGATACCAAGATTATGAACTCAGGTGACTGGAAATGTGACATCTTCTTTTTAAAAAGTAGGAAAGTTTAGAAGAGGGGTGGTTTGGTAGGGGAAATAGAGTTCTGTTTTGGACTGCTGATTTTAAGATACCTACAAGACATCTTATTTGAAATGCCCAACACAGTCAGCTGTCAATGTAGAATTGATGTCAGGAGAAAAACTAGGACCCCATGTGTAGATCTGGGTGTCATTTTCAAAGAAATGATCATTGAACCCATGGGAACTGATGAAGTTATGAAGAGAAAGTGTAGAGGAAAAAAATAGATGTCCCAGGACAGAACCTTGGGGATACACCCACAGTCCATGGGAATGAAATGGCGACTACCTAGCAAAGGAGACTGAAGGATCAAATAGGTAGGAGGAAAACCAAGGGAGCAATGTCATGAAAACTGAGAGGGTAGGGGTAAGAATATCCAGGAGAAGAGAGTGATCAGCATTATCAAATGCTGCAGAACCATTGAGAAATGTGAGGACAGATAATAAAACATCATCAGGAACTTTTCCAGAGTCCTCTCTAACTGAGGGACCATTATCTACACTCAACACATATAATATTTTTTTTTTCTCAAAAGAGGACCACAAGATCAGAATCCATGTATTTATGAGTCACATGAGTGAACAAGATGTTTTGCAATGGAACAAAAGTAAAGCATAACTAGTAGACCGCTTCTGGTGCTCCTCCTGTCCCTTTACCATGTTTTCTCACCTGCAAGATGATAGAATTTGCCTCTTGATCTCTAAGGCCCCTTTTCATTCTAGAGCCTATGATTCTATGAGCCTACAGGGTCATAAACCTGAGTGATCTTCTGCAAACATGAAATTACTACATCACCCAAAATACACAAAGTACCAATCAACTCTTATTTTGGTATTCAGCAAATTTATGCCCCCTCATCATGTCGTGAATCTGAATAGATGATTGAATATTTATTCACTCATTCATTCAGCAAACATTTATTAAGCATGTACAGAACACTGTAATAAGCACTAGAGGACAGATATGAAGTATTGATAGGACATTTACCTGCTTTCATGGAGCTTATGGTCAAACAATAATGGATCTAAGTATGAAGTCTTCACCAAGGTTTTAACCTGGATAGCCACAGGAGAAGATGGAGGCCCTGCTTCACCACACCATGGTCAAACCATTTGTCAAAGTCATCAGATTTTAATTCAAGTGTATAGTCTACAAGGTGGCTATGCCACTGCTGTTTATTCTGCTGTCCCTAAGCAGAATAAGCTGGAATTAGTAGAAAATAAGTTAATTAAAGTAGCAAAACTTGGAAGAATCCCAAATGGTGGCTTCTATTGTGAATTCTCGTGTAACTTGTACCATTAAGATGAAAACCCTAAAAGAAATGAAAGCAAAAGAAAGGTTTTTCTCTATCATACCAACTTCTTGAATTTGTTTCCTGAAAATTGCCCCTTAAAAAACACACTACAAATGATTTTGGCATTTTCTGCTATGATGAGTATGCATCAGAGTTCAGTTAACTAATACATCTGCTTTTGATGAGGCCCTCCTTTCAGAATTAAAAACAGTCCTGAAAAACTCCATGAATAAAGGCCAAATCTTGAAATTAGAAGTTAATAAAGACCCTTCAATCAAGGGAGGAATGACTGATATATTGGAAAGAAATATGTTGATATCTTTGCAGGAACCAAGATCCAAAAACTAAGCAGGATTATGTTGGAAGTGTTAGAAAGTATTTTCTTTCTAATAGTTCATTACAGAAACTTCTAAAATTTATATAACCAATAAAGCATTTGGAAAAAGAAATTATCTGTGCTCCTCCAGTTGGCAGTGGGTACTTGGGATGATGGCTCTGGTTTAGTACAAGGTGTCCTCTTTTTTTCTTTACCTTCTCCATATCCATCTCTGGCTTCTGCTCTAATTGATGTTCCCCTCATCCATTTCTTCTGAATTTTTTTTTTGGCTTTGTTAGAGGAGCTAGCCCTCCTCTGGTACATGATCATATTTGAAAATCCTGATGTTTCTTGGCTTGAACTTATGGAATCACAGAATGTTTCTGCTAGAAGTCATCAATGCCCCCAGTTGACAGAAGAAGAATTTTAAGCTCAAAGACATATAACAACTTGCCCAGTGTCCCATTAACAATTAGTAACAGAGCTTGAACTGGAGCCCTGAGTTTGAGGAGCTTATTTCAGAGACTGGAAAGGGGATCGGCTTCCTCTGTCCATTTCCCAACAGTTAACAGCACATGTCCTGTAACTGGATGAATGAATGAGTGAAAAAGTTTTCACTAAATACTTACTGAGCACCAAGCATTATGCTAAGCCCTGGAGATATCAATGCAAAAAGCAAAGGCCATCCTTTCCCTCTTGGAACTAACATCCTAATGGGGGAGACTGTATACAGAGATGGCCAGAGAGGGCCACCTGTTTCCTTTTCGTATTTTCATCAAGGATACCTTTGATACACATGTAGATAACTGTCACAGAATCTATAAAAATAAGAAAATAGGTAGGCATGTGAGTCAGTAGTTATCGATGTCTCTTAGTCAATTTTTTAGAACATTCATATCTCTGAATTTTTTCCATTCATTTGATGTCTTTCTCTCCCCTGAGATTCTTTATAAAGTAAACCAGGAATGCTTCCAAGACTATGTCACCTCACACACAGATTTCCTCAGTATATGCTTGACCTGGCTCAACCCTTTTTCCTAGCTTCTTCCCAAGAGCCATTTCTACTTTTTGCATAGCACAATGGAGACTGAGTCTCTTACATCCAAATATGGTATTCCTCTGTTACTGTAGATGGAAATAGATTTTCATAGATCTATTAATGAATTTATTCCATTTTATGTGTCTGTTGTTCTCCTGTAAGTTTTATCCATCAATATCCAGTTCTTGGATTATGTAGGCCACTGGTGTCAAATTCATGTTGTTGTTGTTGTTTGTCCTTCATTCCCAAAGAGGACCAAAGACTTCACAAAGGTGATGTCTTGTCTTGCACATGACATGGGTATAAGTGAGTCTGAGCTATGCAAATTATCAGCCTCACTCTCTCCTCCAGAGTCATAAAAGTCCAAAGGCAAGACAAAAGTAAGAGACTGGTGATGCTGGATTCAATGGAGTGGCTGTGGTCTTTCTAAATTAAGGTCTTTCTTGGGTTTCAGCCTAACTGGCTGTATTCGTGCTTTTTATATGTATATGTGACCAGCAAGTAGATGACTTCAAATTCATGTAGATTCAGGGCAACTGAACCATATGTAAGTTTCCACCTGGGCCAAGTATTGACTTAGAAAACCATATGTTAACATTATCTATAGTCTATTGTATTTTTATTTATTTTGTTAAATAGTTAAAAATACATTTTAATCTCATTTGGATAGCACTCAGGAATATCGGGGGAATGCACACTTGACCTCTCTGATGTGGACCATTTAGGTCCAATGCTAAGTTTGTGTTAGACTTTGGTTTTCCCTATTTGAAAATATGAAATTTCTTGTAACATTCCAATAATCCCCTCCATAGTGCTTTACAAATGAGTTTGTATTCAAAACTGGGGTTTTATCATGTTTGTCCATTCATCAAGGAGATCAAGTATTTGCTAGTTAAGATGATTTGTGAGATTTTTTTTCTTTCTCATTGTGACATCTACTCTACATCCATTCATTTTTATAGAAAGTGGTGTTAATCTAGAAAAATACCTTTGCCTTACATTTCCCAAATTTTGGCATGAACAGCTCATTTTCAAAAGTCGCTTTAAAACTATTGAAGATACACATACACTGTTTTTTCATCTTCTCTTTTATTTGATGTTTCCCTTTGCCCTAAATTGTCAATGGTCTGGTAGACAACTGATTCTGACATGACTCACATATCAGTAACTAGTCATTTCCAGAATGTTAATATATAGTCTAGATTGACAAAGGCATTGAAAAGAAGGTCAAGCCAGCAATACTCCTCGGTATGGACCCAGTTTAGAATGTAATTAGGAAATATTTAATGAAATTTTTTTAATATACTAAAATATAGATGATGTTAATGTGCAGTTTTCTAAGTCAATATGCACCCCACAGGGAGCATTTCTATTTCAGTTTGTCACCACTGATTTGAAATACTTACTAAATGATGGTTTGTGAGCCTTCGTAAAAGGAAGTGATGATTACCACAAGTCAGCATGGCTAACCTGTCGGTAACACCAAAATAATCTCATTTCCTTTCAGATTAGGTAAATCAGAGAATGTCATCAACACACTGTGCCTGGATTTTAGTAAAATGTTTAACAGAGTCTCTCTGTTATGGTCAAAATGGAAAGAGTCTAGAGACAATGTGTACTTGAGTTGATTCAAAATTGTTTGAATATCCAGACTTCAAAAATAATTTTTAAAAAATTGACTGATGGCAAATTAGAAGGAAGACTCTCTTGAAATATCTGTTGGGGAAATAGGTCTAGGCCAGGAGCCATTATAAGTTGCTTAGGCCGTCTTGTATCACCTAAAGCTGGGAAAATGCCAAGTATTTGACAGGATGGAGAAACACTCTGCAAATTAAACAGCACCTGGACCAGACTGAGCCTGACCCAAGGGTTCTTCTCAAAAGATTCCCCATAGGTAGCTCCTTTGTAACCACAAACTCCCTCCCTCCAAAGGATGGGTTTCTTAGCTCCAACAGGAGTCCTAATCTGTGTCAAGCAGCTAGGTGGTGCAGTCGATTGACAGCCTGAGTCTGGAGTCAGGAAGATAAGTTCAAATCCAGTCTATGACACTTACTAACTGTGTGAAACTGGGCAAGTCACTTAATTTCTGTTTGCCTCAGTTTCCTCATATGTAAAATGTGGATAATAATAGCACCTTCCTCCCAGGGAAGTTGTGAGGATTAAATGAAATAAGTATAAAGTGCTTAACATAGTGCTTGACACAGAGTGAATGCTACATAAATCTTAGCCGTTTTTTATTATTAAAGCAAACTCCCAGCTTTATCTGATACATTTCCATGATTCAGGAGGGCCCCAGGGACAGTGCACTTTAAATTATAAAGGCTATTTGTATACTGACACTCTGAGACACAGGAATAGATGGGGGCCTTGACCATATACATACATAAATACTTGCCTCTTTCATCTGTGTATAAAGTAGCCTGTGCCATTGTATATCATCTCTTTCCTTGTAATAACAATATGTTTTACTCTGCGTATGAACACGTCATGAGAGTGCTAGTAAAGTTATTAGAACACCTTTTTCAGACTCACATCTGCCTCTCTGTCATCTAGTTTTTCACATGACTCATCAAAACATTCATTGACATGGATGCTATGGCCCTTAACGATGTTGCTGTACTATGCAGAAACAAACAGTTTCAGTCTTATTAACTCTGTTGTCATTACCCGATCCCTTACGTGGTTTTTTTTTTGAGGGTTTTTTATTTATTTTTATTTTTAGGTAGTTGGGGTTAAGTGACTTGCCCAGGGTCACACAGCTAGGTCTGAGGCCAGATTTGAACTTGGGTCCTCCTGACTCCAGGGCCGGTGCTCTCTCCACTGCGCCACCTGGCTGCCCCACCAAGGTTGTTTTTATGACATCTTCTATTTGCAAGAGGTAGGATTGATGCCTTGGTTTCTTAACAGGGGATCAGACTGGAACTCTCCCTGCAAAAAGGAATGAGTAAAGAAAAATGTGGTTTAAGGAATACTGAACTCAGAGTCAAACTAGGATACTCTCAGCAGGTTGTAACCAAAGATATACAGGAGTGTGTGGAGAGTAAGAATTTTTAAGCCACACGTTCTTATGTAACTACAAGAAGAGCGTACATAGAGGGGTGCTGGAGCCAAGTTCAAATCAGCGTGAGAGAAATTATTATTAAATTTTCAGTGCGGTCACTTACACATCAGAAATCAGGAAAAATGCAATTCAGAATTCGATTTGCTTTGTTGATTGCCTAGACTTAAGTAAGCCATGGAGAGAACATTAATATTGCATATTAAACTTAAAAGTGTGTTGTGATTATGTATTTTTTTATGGACAACCAGTCGTTAAACATTTACCAGCATACCATTGGGTATATGGGAACGAAAGGGGAAAAATTTAGTTTGCCAATGCATCCCTTCCTTCTCTCTGCCTCTGCCCGGTCATTACCAAGGGAATATGCATATGTTGGTAACATCAGGAGACATAAGCAGCTCATTTTACCTTTATCAGCACTTTCATTGATGTCCTTTGGTGTTAGCATTTTTTCCCCTACCTGTACCTGCCTATCCTGTTTATTCTCTGATTTTTTTTTCAGTTTTAATGATCTGTGGCCTGATATTTCCACGGATACAGTGACTAACATTTAGATTGAGTTTTTCACACATTATCTTATTTGAATATCATAACAATTCTGTTGGATATTTATTATAGGCTTTATTATTGCTGTTTTACACATGCCACAGATGTGAAATGGCTTCCTAATGTTCATACATTAAGGCATCATTGTTATACAATTGTCATTGGCATTATAATCAAAGGACCTGAATTTAAATCCTGCCTCTGACATTTATTGCATATAGGAATTGAGCACAATACTCATCCGCAGTTTCCTCATGGGTAAAATGAAGGAGTTGGCCTGGATAAGTACCTCTACCCTATGTGTGATGTTTTCCTATGCGAGGGCAGAGACACTCTTGTTTGCTTATACTTATAACCCTAGCTCTTAGCATAGTATATGGCATACAGTAAGTGCTTAATATATGCATCTACAATCCATATGCTTTCCCATGTGTGCTTCATTAGAATTCATAAAGAAACTATGAAGAAACCCCTTTGTATTTTGATTGATGTTGCATTAAATATATAAATTAATTTGAGAAATGTTGCCACTTTCATTATATTGATCCAAACATTCAATGCCCCGATCATTTTATTATTCTTTTATGCTCTTCATTATATTATGAGCATAGTGGCATAGTAGATAGTGGACCAGTATTGGAGTCAGGAACACCTAGGTTGAATGAATGAAAAGGTTATTTATTGAGTGCATACTGTATTCAGTACACTGTGCTAAGTTCTGGAGATACAAATGGAAAATTAAAACAATCTCTGATCTCAAGAAATTCCTATTCTAATAAAGCTAGATAACACACATGAGACATTTCAGTTGTAAGTCAGATTGAAAGATCCCATAGTCTTTAAGGTGCAGCAGCAAAACAGGTGGCGACGTATCTTCTTTGATGTTATTTCCACTGATAAACACATGTCCATGTCTGGCATTGATCTCTCTGACAGTGCCAGCAACTTGGGTAGTGAGAAATTTCTTTTCTCCATCTCAGAGGCTGTTGAGGAAAAAGGAACAACAACACATGGAGAATCAGTTGCCAAATCTTGGGATTTTAGGCTCAAGGTAATAGGCTATTTCCATGGAGGTCTAGGAGGAGGTGGTGGTCAATGTGGTGGTGGTCTTCACTTATTTGGACATATCGCCTCCTGTCTGTCTCTCCTGTCTGCCTTGTTGCTTCAGCTATGCTCATTTGTCTGTCCTGTGGGTGGCAGTTGGTTTATTCCAGAAGTGATTGGCTCTGATATGTATGATTTGGATGTACATGGCAAATTACTTTACTTCTCATTGCCGCAGAAAACTGTCTAAGATTATAAGTTGCTAATTTGCTTTTGTGGATACAGATCCTACATTATATTTGTGACATAGCCTTTAATATTTTTGCTGAGGCAGTTTACATTTCTCTAAGACTTATTGCCATATCATCTACTAACAATGGTATTTTTATCTTTTCATTTCCAATGTCATCTAATACACTCTTCCTATCATTAGTGACTTCTAGAATTTCTAATACTGTGAAATGAAAGGACTGAAGGCAGGTATCCTTATTTTGTAATTCTTTTTAGTGGGAACATTTCTAATGTTTCTCAATTGCATGTTATGTTGGCTCTTGGCTTATAATAGGTACTTTTGGGTAGGTTGATGAAAAATCTCTCATTTCTATTTTTATCAATTTTTTAAAATCATTAATGAATGAATTCCAGGTGTTATCCCAATTTTTTTTCTGCATCTATTGATGTAATCAATTTTAGAGCATTAATTTATATATGATCATAGATTTAAAACTGAAAAGAACTCCAGAAAGCAACTAGTTAAAATCTCCTCATTTTACAGGTAAGGAAATTAATACCTAGGGACATTAAGTGACTTGGCCAAGGCCCTACAGGCAGTATCAAAATCAGGATTTGAACTTAGGCCCTCCTACTTTGGAGCCCCTTTTTATTCCACCGTATTGTTCTGTCTTCTGTTATGTATTTCTGCTGTTGGGAAAGCTTAGTATAAACTCTGTTTGATCATGATGGATAATTGTTTCTCATGTGTTGCTGTATTTTGTTGCCAATATTTTATTTCCTATTTTTGTATCTATATTGATTATGAGAACTCATTTACAATCTTTCTTTTCTGTTGTTTTATCTTTGCCAAGTTTGAAAATCAACACTGTATTTTCCCCATCAAAGGTTTTGAGTAGTATTACTTCATTTTAATCTGGATTTATAAATAACTTGTGTAATATAGGGATTATTTGTTCTTGGATAGCTTTAAGAATTCACCTGTGAATCCATCTAGAGCAAATGTTTATGGGAATGAAAGGGGAAATTCTTTAATGACTGATCTTGTTCTTCTTGCAAGATTTATTTATTTTAAATGATAAATTTCCTATTAAGTGAATTTTGGGTTTTTTCCTACTAGATAATCATCAATTTGTGGTCCTATTTTTGTTAAAACTTCAATGTGTTAGACTATAGCTACAGATAATATTCCTAATAATAGCTTTCACTTCTTTGTGTTGGTTGAAATCACTTCGCAAAGTTTGCTAATCTGTGTTTTTCCTCCTTTTTTTTTTTTGATTGTTTGTAATGGCTTGTGAATTTTATTGGTCATTTCAAAGAACTACCTCTTAGTTTTATTTGTCAATTCAAATTGTTCTTTCATATCTCTCTCCCTCTCCCTACTCCTCTCTCTCTCTCTCTCTCTCTCTCTCTCTCTCTCTCTCTCACACACACACACACACACACCCTTCTCCCTCTTTATTGTTTTGTTCCTATTCTAGTGCCTTTGGGTGAAAGTTAAATTCATTTAATTTGTACCTTTTTTGATTAGTAATGTAAGAACTCAGCTATGAAAATTTACCTCTAAAACAACTTTGGCTGAATCCAACATAGATTTTTATATTTGACATTATCAGTATCATTATCTTTTAAATATTTTGTTGTTATGGTTTCTTCTAAAGAAGAGTTAAAACTCAATCATTTAAAAATTTTTTTTCAGTTTTCATGTACCTTTATACCTTTGGTTCATTTTATTTAATTCTAATTTTATTTTATTGTGGTCTGAAAATACAGTAGATATAATCACGGTCTTTTAAATTTTACACATGATTTCTCTTTGGACTAATATTTATTAATGTTTAGAGTTTTTCATACTCTTAAAAAATAATTGTATTCTCTGATTCTCTCATTTAGTTTACTCCATGTCTGTTCATTCTAACTTATTAAATAAACAGTTCAAATTTATGATTTATTATTAATCTTTTTATTCAATTAATCATATGCATCAAGTTGAAGCTTACTATTATTACTATATTCATATTTTGTATTTCTTCTAAGATAATTTATACCATTCTTTTATGAATTTAATTTGCATTATTTTCCTTATAGATAGAATTATTAAATATTTGTTATACATTTTTTCCTCTCACCACTTTGCAATGTCCTCATCTGTCTCTTTCCATATTTTCTAATTTAAATTCCACTTAGATACCATTGTTGCATCTTCTGTTACAGTTTCATCATATATTTAGACCAATTTTTTAGTTTTAATTGATTCATATCATTTTGCATTAGATGTGCTTTCTGTACTGATGGGTTGTTTCCTGATACATCCTGTAATAATGATAGAACTGCCTTTTAATTAATAATAATAGCTGCATTTTTGTGTGTTTCACTCTTCTGTGTTCATCATAACACTCAAATGGATCTATGATCTTGTTGATTTAAGTCCTTCAATGATACAGATGGCAACTCATTCATGTCCGCCAATACTATAAGACTTTTATCTATTTTCTCCCATAAGTTCATCACAAGTTGAAAATCCAATGTGCTGAAGGCTTCCTTGCTTCGTCTTGACATGATCAATAGAACACTTTGGCTGTCCACTTGCCATCTGTTGACTTTGCCACATCACTTTCTTCTTTTCCTATGATACATTCCTTGATGACATCTTTTTTCTCCTATTCCTCTAAGTTCTTATTAATTATATATCGTAGTCTAGTCACATCCACTTTACCTCACCATTGCACTTTCTGTGATATCTATTTTTAATTTTTTGGAAACCACTCTATTCCATACCTCTGCCATATATCAACATTAATCATAATATATATTTTCACCAATATTCTAAATTTATTATTTGTATTACCATTTTAGGAGATTATATACATTAGTCATATACATATATACACAATGTAAGTTTGTTAGCAGGTTTGCAGAGCATCATTTTCATTCAGCTCCTATCACTGAATTGGTATTTTTTATTTTATTGCCTACAGGGGCCTCTTCAAATATGAATTTGATAAATTTTCCAGGTGTTGTCTATCTTTGAATGTAAATTCTTTCCTTTTCAAGCACTATGGTCATTATTGAAGGTTATATGATTTGGGAGAGTAGTTCCATTTTGAACACTTTTATATAAATTTTGTACCATTTTATCTTTTTTTCCTTCATTATTTTTTAAACATTCAATGTTACTGTAACTGAAAACTTTTAATGTAGTTTCTCCCGCCTACCACCAAAGCTTTTAGTATTTTTATTTGTCTTTGTGTAGTTCCTTAAGTTACCAGTTATGTACCTTGATGAATAGTAGTTAGGATTTCCCCATGAAGATGTAATGCATATTCTCTCTACATGCATAGTGAATATTACTTCATCTTGTCTACTCTACAAAGTTTTCTTCTAACTATGTCCTTGGATAATGTCTAGCTTTCTCGTCTTTATTTTTAGGGTCTTCTGGAATCCCAATTAATATAAGTTTATACTTCTTACTTCAGCTTCCAAAATCTGTCACTTTCTCTTGCGTATCCATTGTTTCATTTTTTATTAAATTCTGGGCTTTTTCTTCAATTTTATTTTTGACACATATTGATACTTCTATCTATATTTTTTGGCCTTGAAAGTTCATTTTACAATTCCTCAAATTGTTACTCCATTTCTTTTCATTTTTTTATATTAGAGTCCTCCTTTAAACGTTTTGTTATTCAAATTATTTATTCTTTGGTATTTCTTCCATCTCATCCATTGACGCTTCAATGCAATTCAATTATCCTTTAGACTTTTTTTTATACAGAATTCCACCATTGTGTAACTATTCAAGGCTTTACTATTCCTTTATCACTCTGAACTTCTATTCAAAGACAGGAGTAGTAGAAGGGGCAGGCCTAGCAGATGGACCCTAACTGGGAGCTGGAGATGGAGCTGGAGCTGCTGCTAGAGGGCAATCTAATCAATGGGAAGCTTTTGTCCACTTCAGGAGAGGAGATAGCACACACCTTATGAACTGTTTGATGGAAGTGAAGGGAAGCAGATTGCATCTCCCTCAGCTTTAGAGATGAACTGGGAAGCTTCCCTACTTTCTGAAAGGGGGCAGGGATTCCTTTTGCTTTCAGTGCCTGGCTTAGGGCTATTTTAACAAAGCAGAGGAGGTAAACAGGAGCAGAGTGGAGCAGCAGGAATCTTTTGATCCTTGGTACTGCTATCAGCAGGATGGGAGAAGATGAGGGACTGAGGAGCTAGAATCACACTGCTTTCTGCATATGTTGGGGTTGGACGAAACAGCCTAGAAATACCGTGAGCCTTGCGTATTGACGTAAGCAGAGGCTTTTCATTTTGTGTATGTCATAAACCCCTCTGGCAGTCTGGTTAAGACTACAAAGCCCTTTTCAGAATAATATTTTTGAATACATAAAATGAAATACATGAGATTACAAAAGAAATCAATTATATTGAAATGCAGTTATCAAAATATTTTTTAAATTGAGCTTACTGACCCCAGATTAAAAATTCCTGATAGAGGGAGGATGAGGTTGCCCCCTTTGTTTAGGACTTGGAGTACAAAGGTGAGACTAGAAGGAATCCTCATTGTATGGGTTAGGGAATCAAATTACTCTCAAGAGTTTTGGTCAGGGACTCAGTCCCCATGTTAAGTAAGGGACTAGGAGGTCAGAGGGTCCCCTCAGCATGGGACAGGTGTTAGGATAGGACAGGCAGAAGGACTGGCTGGGCTCTCATGGATATGTGGGTATGGGAAGAAAACCATACTGGCTGTCTGGGGCATGCATATAGGTGGAGACCATTCCTGAAGCATCTCCAGGCCTCTTTGGTCTTATAATGATTTCTAAAGATGAGAAAATGGGCACATGGCTCAGCAAAATAACAGTGGCTGACATTTATAACTTTATGATTTTTAAGTGTTTCATGTATATCATCTCACATGATCTTTTCAGTAATCCTGTACTATTATCTGCATTTTACAAATGAGGAAACAGTCTCAAAGTCTAAGTGACATTCCCATGATCACACAGCTAGTAAATATCAAAGGTATGATTTGAACCCAGGTCTCTCCTGACTCCCAATCCAGCATTTGTTCCATTGAACCACACTGCCTTACTGGTATAGCAATGGCTGATATCTACTTCTTCATTAGTAATAATAATGAAAACAATAGCTAATATTTGTATTTTTTTTTAATTTGCAAAGTGCTTTATAAATTGAATTTAATTCTTACAACAACCCTGACAGGTAGATACTATTATTTCTTCCATTTTACATGTAGATAAATTGAGTCAGACTGGTTAAGTGACTTGTTTAGGATTACACAGCTAGTAAATGTCTGAGACTGTATTTGAAATCAGGTCTTCCGTACACCAGATCAAACATCCTATCCATTGTGCCACCTAGCTGCCCCAGTAAGAATATCCAAGATTCTGCCCCACCTCCACTCTTCAACCCCCCACCCCCTCCCACCTCCGCACCCTGCATTCTTCCCCTCTTTATGATATCTTGAAGATTGACCCCTAAGCTCCTTTAAGATCATGTTACCTCCAGAATGAATTTCTTCCTCTTCATTTAGTCAGAGCCACTAGTTCTTCATCAGTAATGATAATAATAACAATAACAGCAACAGGTAGTATTTGCACAGCATTTTAAGAACTGCAGAGTAACTTAATTTCCATTTCTTCTTGATTGAGTGCAACAGGTCCTGGGCTCTTAAGTGTTTGAAAATGGTGCTTCTTTTTTGATCAATGACGAGAACAGAGAGAAAAAAAGCAATTCCATTTCATTTTTATTTGCTGTCCTTCCTATGCCATTGAAAAATCCTACCAGGATGACCTAGTTAGGTTCCTCTCCAAACTTTCTCATTTTCCCGTCGTCAACTACTTTCTTGCAGTTTTATGTGGCAATGATGCTCCAACTTTTTCCATTTCGTAAGATCATAGATTCAAGGAAAGGTAGTGTGGCACAGAATATAGAAAGCCAGCCTTTGGCCAAGGCATTTCAACTTTCAGTTGCTGTAGGCAACTCTTTAAAACTATAAATTGCCAGGGTGGAGGGGAAGGAAAGTACCAACATGCATTAATGCATTAGTGCAAAGGATTTCTCAATCCAAGAGTTCCTTATATCAATGAATCACAAGTCCTGCCCCTAGCTCTATAGATTTAGGACTGGAAGGGGTCTTAGATGCCATCTAATCCAGTCCTCTTGTTTTTACAGGTTAAAAAAAAAGAAAAGCCTAGGGGTCAGAGAAGTCGAGTTACTTGCCTAAGGTCACACAAACAATAAGGGGAAGGGGAAGGGAATAAGCATTTATATAGTTCCTATTACATATCAGGCCTTGTGCTAAGCACTTTACAGGTCCGTTCCACATCTTTGACTTTCCCCATTGTGGTTTTGATAGATGGTAGATGGTAGGTCAACATAAGAATTTAAATGGGAATTTGGGGCGAGTTTTGCAGAAGCCACAGATGACATATGAAGGCCAGCAGATGACACAGAAAAAGTTTAGAAACTTAAAAATGCACAAAATATATGTATGGTATGGTATAATAGCAACATATTTTATCTTTTAATATTAGAATAATTCAGACTTCTCCTCTGGCATGAAGGGAGGGCCAAAAAATTTTACGTGAATTTTACTGGTCGTGGGGGGCATCACACCTCTAACTCTCAAGAAGTGGAAGGGACAACTGTATTATCTCATTTAATCTTCACAACAGCCCTGTGAGGTAGGTGTTGTTATTATCTCCATTTTACAGTTCAGGAAATTGAGACAAGCAAAGATTAAGTGACTTGCTTAAGGGTCAGTTAGCAGAGCTTAAATCTGAACTGAGGTCTTATTGACTTTAGTCTCCATGCACTATCTATCCACTGTAAAACCTAGATAGTAAGTGTTAAGTGCAAGATTTGAAAACAGATCCTCTGACTTCCAATCCATTATTCTTTCCATTCTACCATGCTCATAGATCAGATGGCCACCTACATAAAAAGATTTGAGAGTTGCTGAAATATTTCCTGAGAGTAACATTGGAACTACTTATTTGAATTTATGCATTTAGAAAAGTTCCTTTTTCTTTTTAAAAATAAATTTCTTATTGTTATTGATATTTTTTGTTAAATATTATATCTACTAATATACCTCATCCCTTCTACTTCCCAGAGAGTCATTCTTTTGAACAAGGAATTTTTTAAAAGTTGAAAAAAAATCTTCAGACTAACATATGTGAGGGGGCAATCTGACATTACATACACTATTCCAAACCCATAATCCCCCACCTCTACAAATAAGGGAGGAGAGTAGAAAGGGGCTTTATTAGATCTCTTCTTTGGAATAAATTCAGTCATGATTATTTCATAACACTCATTTTGTTTGTTACTGTTCCTTCTCTTTACATTGTCGTCATCATGTATACAGTTCCAATCCAACGGAAATAGGTAATGTATATTTTAATAATGTAACCAGTTAAGGGAGAATTTATTATTTGCACTGATTGGAACCTTGCTGTATTGTTTTGTTGGTTTTGCTTTGCATCAGTTACCATATCTTCCAATACTCATCACATTCATCATTGTTTACAATACAGTAATATTTCATTGTATTCAAGTGCCATGATTTGTTTAGCCATTCCCTAATCAATGTACATTTATTTTGCTTTTACTTCTTTGCTACTACAAAATAAGTGCTGATCTCAGTGTGTATTTAGGGGTGTGTGTGTGTGTGTGTGTGTGTGTGTGTCTAGGTAGAGCCTTTCCTTAAAATCCATTTTTTTGGTATAAATAGGTTGAAAGAGTACTGGCTTGAGTCAAAGGACTTGGTTTTACATACCATCTTTGATGCTTATGAGTGATGTGACCACCAAGGCAAAGCATTTTAAATCCGTAGGGCTCAGTTTCTTCACCTCTAAAATTAAGAGATTGGATTAGATAGCCTCTGAGGTTCCTTCCAGCTATAGGTTTATAACCCTATGGACACAGAAGACATTCATACCAATTATAACATTAGCATGGATTTAACTAATTGGGATAACTAATTATTTCACATAGGAAATATGGGAAAAGGGACAAATATACATACATAGAGGGAGCTAAATGGTACAGTGAATAAAGTGCCAGACATGGAATCGAGAAGACATGAATTTAAATCTGGCCTTAGCCACTTACTAGCTCTGTGAGCCTAGGCAAGTCATTAACCTTTATCTGCCTTATTAGACAGCAAGCTCCTTGAGGGTAAGGATTGTATTTCTCCTTTGTATTTGTATCTCCAGTTCTTAGCACAGTGTCTGCCACATAGTAGGCACTTAATAAATGTTTATTGACTGGCTGCCTCAGTTTCCACACCTGTAAAATGAGGATAATAATAGAACCTAACTGCTAGCTATTATTCTGTAAATGCAAATGTTATATATTATTATCTTATAATAATTATTACTGTGGTTTCAAGGAGGAAAAAATCCCGAGATGACTGGGTAGAATATTCTGGAGAAAAAGAATAGTTCACAGACCTTGTTGTGACACTTTAATATGAAGGCTAGGAAACGACATGATCTATGGATCTCAGGATCATAGATTTAGAATGAAAAGAGTCCTTCAAGGTCATCTAGTCCAATCCTCTCATTTCAGCTGAAAAGACCCAAGGCTCAGAGACTGCATGGATTTGATCAAGGCCACAAAGACAGTAAGGGGCAGAACCGGGGTCTGAACTTTAACTCTAAAAATGGCACTCTTTCCATAGTACCATGAAAAGAAGACATTGCAACAGAAGGCACAGAGGAACCCAAAATGAGAACTAGGAGAAGAATTGGACACTTTGCCTGCAAAATGAAATTTTGCCTATAATCAGTCCCAATGAGGCTGGTGTTTAATCAAGAGGAAGATTAACCTCAACCTGTCCCTCTGTCAATGGCAAATGAGAATGCGAACAGAAAAGCTGTTGAATACAAGAGGATAGGGAAAGGATATTTATTAGCCTGTGGAGGTAGATAAAATTCTATCTTCACAGGACTCTATAATTAGTCCCTGTTCAAATGAGAACTTTATTGTCCTTCCTCTAACAGATCCAGACATCATAGACATATGTATAGTTGCTACTGAATGCCACTAGATGTCCTCTGTCAGCAGTTCTATAATTAGTAAAAAGCCTTTTGTCTTTTCATTTTGACTTCAGTCAATGGCTTCTATAAACTAGAATCTCTTTTGATGTCATTTATGCTTGTAGATTTCCTTTTTTCCATTTAACTCATGATGAAAAAAAATTAAAACTCCCACCATTTCACCCTTTAGACAGTCTGGATTTAGAACTTTTCCTTTATTTAAAAAAAAATTGAGAATCTTTTAATTTCTCTCTTGCTTTGCCAGATAGCTACAGCTTCGATTATAATCGAATGGATTCCATTATATAAAAACCAAGATTCTGATGATTCTTAGTCTCTGTAGATGCTTTCTACATGTCAAAAACCTCCTTTTACAACATCCTGTTCTCTTATCTATGATCTACTTGGAGGTACACTTAACACAGTTTTTGCAGGAAGACATATTCCAAGCTCAATATCTCTATGGGACAGGTGCTTTTTTTCTGCAAATGAAGCTACCAATATCATTTCTCCTCTTAAATTATGTGATTTCTGAAGTCTGTAAAGCTGTTCCTATGACCAATTCACATCAATCTGTGGATGGTGCTGATTTTGTTTTGTTTTATTTAATTTTCTACAAGAGATTACATGATAATGGATTTAGAGTCCAAAGGAAACTTATTATACCAAACTGGCCATTTTATAGATGAGAAAACTGAGGCCCAGAAAGGTAACATTGCTTGCTCTGTATACAAAGATAGTAATACTGGATTTGAACTCAGGTCTTCTGAATCCAAATCCAGTGTTCTTTACATTACTGTAGAATAACAAATATGTCTCTGAAAAGCATTCACAAAGCCAATTTCGTTAGCAAAGAGATCATTCGCCCTCCCCTTCTGGTAACCTTTGTTGACATTACTTTACCATTGGCATGAATTCAAGAAAGAATATACCTTTAAGTGCATATGTTGAATCCCAAAAAAGTTTGAGGAAATCATTTTGGCTTTATGTGTTTGAAGCAGAATTCTCAAGCTCAGATGTTGTGAACACTCATTCTAATAAATACTGTGTAGTCCAGATTTCACATTTCCCAAAGATACATATGAATATTTACATATCCATAAATTCAATAATAATATAATATCAATACATCAATAACATATTTAATTATATTTGCGTAATTTTTTTTCAGTGAGATGTGGCTGGCTAATCACAGATGTTTGGAATGGGATATTTTTTTCTCCTTTACTTTCAAGTCATTTGCAATCACCAATACAGTCCTCAGGACTTGGAAACAAATCTTAAATCACAATACTTTCTACACAGAGGAGTTTGAAATCAAAAGACTATGTGTGATCCTGGAAGCTGCTAAAAATCAAAAATGCTAAATTAATGGGTACCAAATAAATTAATAAATGGCATAGCAAACAATGCCCTGTTTTGCTGAGGCTACAATGTCTAGGTAACTGATTAGGCAATGTTAAAATTCAACATTGTGTATGGTAATTGATCATCTATTTCACTGTGCTGTTGGAAAGGGGGTTGATTTGACAGACTTTGAAACTAGTGGCTTGGATGGTTGCCAGGGCAAATGACATTTTTCTGGGAGTAATCTAATTTTCTCGTGTACTATAGGGTTTAATTTTCCAACAGCAGGGCAAGGTGGCAAAAAGCTGTCTTTGTTTCTCTTGTGAATGCATCCAATTATCCTCATTTGTGGATGAAATGACTTGCCATGAATAGTAAGGGCCCAAATTATTTTAATAAATTGGATAATTTTGTAAGTTGAAAAATGTCATTTCATTTTGGATGCTTCTGATGCTTACACTCTGCTCATAGGAGAAATATAGCAGTTAAACTGGCAATTATTAGCATGAGGTTAACCTAGAAAAGTAGATTTCTGTAACTGATGCTTACCCCACTGCATGGCACATAGTAAGCACTTGACAAGTAGTAATTGTAGTATAGTAAAAAGTGAGAATCAGGAAACCTGGGTTCTGGTCTTGACTTTGCTACAAATTAGCAGTATGACCTTGTGCAAGTCACTTCATGTTTTTATTCCTGTTTTCTCTTCTTTTAGATGAGGAGGACAAATTGGATGTAGAGTAAAGTTATTTTATAGTTTAATAATCTGGGAGTAGTGAGCTTAAGGGACTTATTCAAATGTCAGTGGTGATTTGAACTCAAGTGGTCTGAGCCCCACTTGAGAGTTCTTCCACTAAGCCATGCTACCTCTTGCTGGATATGTATTGCAGCCTGATCACACTCACCCAATACAATCACTCTCTCCATTGCCATCATTTTTAGTTCTGTAGAGGCAGCGGTGTTTCATGACTGATCAATTCCTATCTTCTGCTTTTCAAATCCCTTATTCCTAACCACCTTCTTCCTTCCTTTGCTACTTCTACTATCCCTGTCTAGCTCAGCCCAGTTTCTTCCCAGCCTCAACTTTTCTCTTCACTTCCTTTTCTGTCTTTCCACTGTGCCCCTAGTTCTATCATTAATAAAGTCTCCTTCACCCCAGGTTTCCTGCTCTCATAGTCCTTCCATCTTCTGGAACTCACAGGAATCTGGCCTTCTCCTAGAAATCTTATTCTTCTCTCCTAGTTCTGATTCTTTTCTCATACTATTCCTCCAACCCCAGCTTGCCCTCACCTCTGCCACATGTCTGAAAGGAGTCAAAATACAGTCACCAACATTATCTGTCATTATCATTCAGTAACTTCCATTCCTTTAAAGTCTACATTATCAGATTATATCATTCAGTCTTGTAATTTCTACCTATAATTTACCAAACACCCCTACTTTTTCTCTCTAATTTCAATGACTCTCTCTCTCTCTCTCTCTCTCTCTCTCTCTCTCTCTCTCTCTCTCTCTCGCCTCCTCCTCCTTCTCCTCTCTTCTCCTCTCCCTTCCTACCCCATCATCCTTGGTGACTTCAATGTTTCTGTTGATAACCCCTTAAGCAACCTGGTTTCCCAAGATAATCAACTTCCTTGATTCCCATGATCCTTTACTAGATTCTCATTTTTTCATGATTCACATGGTATCATTGTCCATGATCCTTGACTGTACCTCAGCTACCCACAGGTTGGTTACACCTTAGACCTCACCATCACCTAAACCAATTCCAACTCTAAGATCTGAAATTCCTCTCTCTGAACATAACCTCTTGTCCTTCCATCACTTCCAATGCCTCCTTCCTCCTAAATCTGATTCTTTTGCACTTAGCATGATTTTTGGCCCCTCATTCTCTCCCGATTTTTCTAGCCCATTATCCCTGTTCTCTCTCTGTAACATGCTGTAAGCCCTCCCTCCGTAACATTCAGCACCAATGATCATCCCCTTCTCCTGTATGTTCTCCCTGCTCTTGGTGTCTATGATTCTGCTTTCTCTTGGTTCTTCTCCTGTTGCAATGATTCTTTTCAGTCTTTTTCATCTTCTTCCTTCTACTCCCTAAGAGTTTTCCCCAAGGATATGTGAATAGCCTTCTTTTTTCTTTCTACACTCTCTCCCTTCATGATCTTGCTCACTCCCAGAGGTTCAATTATTGTATCTTTGTAGATCACTTCCAAATCTACACATGCAGACCTAATCTTGTTCCTGAGCTCCAGTCTTCTATCTCCCTCCAACTGCTTACAGACAACTCTACTTATTCTTCTAGAGCTCAAACCCCTTATGTCCAAACTCAATTCACTATCCCTTTTCCTCTAAATTGTTCCTCTTCCCAATATTCTTATTGGTATTAATTATCACTGAAGCCTGAAACTTCAGTTATCTTTGACTCTCTTCTTCTCCCTTCACCCTAACCATATCCAATTGATTACTAAACCCTATTGATTCTACTTCCACCATATCTCTTAGATCTGCCTCTTATCCTCCCTTACCCTGCCACCATCCTGGCTCAGAATCTTTCAACGTTTCCCTCAGACTATTGAAATAGCCTTTTAACTCATCTCCCTTCCTCTAGTCTCTTTGTTCTCTAATCCAGCTTTCATACAGCTGCTGAAATACCTTTCCTCTTTTTAATTTTTTTTTAATTTTTAGGCAATTGGGGTTAAATGACTTGTCCAGGGTCACACAGCTAGCAAGTGTCAAGTGTTTGGTCTGAAGCCAGATTTGAACTCAGGTCCTCCTGACTCCAGGGTGGGTGCTCTTTCCACTGTGCCACCTAGCTGCCCCCCAAAATACCTTTCCTAATGCACAGGTCTGAACATTAGTCTATGAAGTCATGTCACTTGCTTGGTTGAAAATATTCAATAGATCCCTATTGTCATTAGGATACAATTTATTAAATACTTGACATTATGGGGACAGGGATTACAAGTGGGGACAGAGATATCAGCTTTATGTTAATTGAAAAAAATCAATTTAAAAATTAAAATGTCCTATATAGCTCTTTATTAAAGTGTATTTTATTAGATGTGGCCTATTGTTTTATACCCTATTGAGATCTTTTTGGAACTTAATACTTCAGTACGTTAGTTATACTCTCATCTTGTAATCATCTGCAAAAATAACAAACATTCCTGCAATGGTAAAAATGCTTACAAGAAGAGGGTCAGTGATGGATCTCTAATGTACTCCACCAGAGATCTCCTTCCAGGCAGACATCAGTCCATTATTCACCACTCTGGGGCTGATTCCATAAATCAATTATGAATATAACTGGACTCCCTTTCATTCCTAAAATTTGATGCCTTTCCTAATTGTGGTCTCAGATATACAAAGATTTCTGCATCTGTTCCCTTATTCTTTCCATTTTCCATATGGTTGTCCCTCCCCATAATCCCCTAATTACTCCCAGTTCTATCGTCCCATCCAACCATTTCTTGTTCTGTTTTTCCTCCCTGCTCCCCTCTTCTAATTCTGTCAGAAGTTTTAGGAATGCTAATTTATTTCTCAATAATTTAATAGATTCATGAACTCATCTCCATGACCATTCCCTCCATCCCTCCATCACTGAAAATGTCAACTTCTCAGTTTCTTTTTTTCCCTCCCCTAAATCATGAATCATAGCTTTTAATCTAGGAGGAGCCCTAGAAATCACCTCATCCACTCTATCATTTTTCAGATGAAGAAACTGAGGTGCAACAATTTATCCAAGGTCACACAGGTAAAAAAATGACAAACATAGGATTTCAGTCAAGGTTCTTTGGCTTCAGAGACAGTGCCTCCTCTGGAAGGCTTCCTGTAGGTCACTTAATATTCTATTCAATGCTACATTGACCTTTCGCTATCTCTGCATGAACAGTTCACCTCTTTTTTGGTCATACATGTCCTCACCAGTATCTCTTATGCCATTTGCGTGTGTGTGATCATTGGTAATAGATTGCAGTCTACTTATAGTCCCAATATATCTTTCTGATGCTTTTGAGGTAACCTGAAATTTGGTATCTCTAGGAAAATCTTTAAACATGTGTTTTTCTGACAGGGAACAGTTTGAGATCACTGAAAGTGTTATACAATTTCTTAAATGCAATCCAAGGAGCTTTGCTTCTCCTATTAATTTCTGTGCCTAGTTTGCTGTCTGTCTGTAGTGTTTGTAAAAAAGACATGTACTAATCAACTAACTCAATGGACTTCATTCAATGGCCCATTATAACTTAAGCATTATGTATTCTTTATCCATTTGTGTTTCTGTTTTTGTTTTTCTTTTTCTTTTTGGTGTGGATGGCTTGGCCATGTCTTCTGAATAGCCAAAGATTTCATTTGGGGAACTCCAAAGTGTTCTGGATCTGCATGCCAGCAGCATGATGTCATCAATGAACAGTAATATATAGAGAATCTCACCTCCTCAGTTTGGAATTTGCCCAGGATTCTTTTCATGACAGTGATTTTTAAAACTTTGGAAAGCATATGGTATTGATAATCTTTTTTATAGCTTCATATTGATGTTTAAAGGACAATCAAGTAAAAATATCTCTGGGGATGCATCTATAAAGGAATATAATGTTTTCCTCTACTAAGTTAAAGGCATTTTTTCAGTCAACAAACAATAAACATGCCTGGATATTATATTCCCTTTACCTTTTAGTCAGTTGTGAGCATGATCATATAGTCTATTTTGGAAAGTTGTCTATGAAAGGATGTCTGTTTTGGCACCATATTATCAACAAACATGCTTTCTATGCATGCACAGACCTCTTTAGTCTATACTCAGTAGGACTCTGGGCAGTAGTTGCTAACATTTTGGTTAAAATACTGTTGCTGATCTTTTCCAAAATTTTGGAATCTTCCTCTCTTGGAAATACCTTTAAATATGATTTCTGACCAATATCATAGGTACAGGATCATAGATTCAGAATTGGAAAGGATCTCAAAGATCATATTTATTTTATGGCTAAGGTCTAGAGATACTAGTTGGTGTGTCTAGGCATTGAGTGGCAGAACCGGGATTCAAACCCAGGTCCTCAAGACTCCAAATGCAGTATTCTTTCCACTGCACTATACTACCTTACTTGAACAGATAATGAAACACACACAAATACACATACACACACACACACACACACACACACACACACAAACACACACCCTCTAGCTGATGAGTTGTTAACTACAGCTAACAAATGTTGTATAAGCTAAAATATCTGGCCATTATGTTGGCTGCTTTTCCTTAACTGTTTTTTCTTGTCATCAGGATAAATTCTATTAGGTTGGAGCAGGAGTATAAAGGAGGCATACGTTAGAAAATAAGTGCTTTAAAGAAACATCAGTAAAAAAAATGTAAAAAAAGTTAATGCAAAAGAGAATGATTCTTGAATGTCTTTAAAATTGTCACATCCAGCAAAAATTTCCTTTGAACATATTTATTTACACCCAACCACTGTTCTCAAATTAACATTCTTAACTACTTCCTCAAACAACCTGTTGCATTAAAGTGTTAGAACCCAGTTGTCATCAATGATTCAAATAGATTAGTATAGTAAACACTGGTGAATCTATTCAATTTAACACCTATTTGTTGCTCTTTTTCTGGTTTCATCTATAAATACTCCAAAAATTATCTGACCCAATTGGGTTTTATGCCAAACTTTTCCCATTTTCCTTTTCCCTTCCACTCTTTTTTGCAATTTTTAAAGTGATGCTATCTACAACTATCTTTCTTCTTCCCCTATATGATTTTTGAGAATGAAATTATATTGTAAACTGGTGATGCTCTCCTGGTTTGCCACGTTTCTCTGTTCAGTAAAGAGATCAAATGTTTTCTGGCTGAAGCAATTTCAGATCTATTTTGGTCTCTGTGATTTAATTTCTGCTTGATAGCAGTTATATTTTTCTGAAAAATGGTGATAGTTTAAATATCTTCACTTTTATTCATTTCCCATTTTCAGAGTTAACAATTTGTTTAAATACATAAGGTTGAAGCTGGTCTAAGTACATATTGTTATCTTCTCATCTTTATTCTTTCCCCTGATCTGGTCTTGATTTTGACCAGTCGGTGATTGGACTGTGTGTATTCAACTGATTCAAAAATGGCTCTCATGTTGGTAACTAGTCAAATCCAATCTCTTCTGATATAGGCAATTTAATTTTTGTCATGGTATCCATGTTTAGCACTTTCAGATTCTTCAGTTTTTGAAAAAGTATTCATTATATTCAGATCAAAGTTTCTGAGTAATCTACAAACCTTTGGCTTTTTTCATTTCTTAATTGCAGACATACTTCCTAATATATTTTTTTGCTTATCTGCCCTGTACCCACTTTCACATTAAATCACCTAGTATCAAGCTGTATGTTGACTTGCTTAGGAGTTCTTCAAAGAATTTCTCTTTAAAAAAAAAAAACAACTTCAGTGGAAGATAGAGTATCAGTTGCAATTATATTCATAGTTATCTTTTTTTTTTACATCCATAATAGGCAACGAAAGGAAAGAATATGACGAAATGCTATTTCTTTTCATCTTGGGGTATATGATGAAAACAACTCTACCAACTCCTTTATTTTCCTCGTAAAGGAGGAGCTTGAGCTGACATTCTCCCTGAGGGCAGGAACTGTTTTTGTTTTGTTTTGTTTTGTTTGTGTCCCTGGAACATTGTAAACACTTAATAAATGTTTATTCATTCATTTACTCATTCAGTCATCTTTCCATTTTGCTGAAACTTGTGTCTGAATGCAATCTAATTAAAGAAAAGTAAAATATGTTCTATAACCAAATAAGCAAATAATAAATGAGTGAGAACATAAAAACTTTTTGTTTAGAAAACTTCTCTACTACATGTCTATTTTTAAATGAAGATCATCATCATCAACAAACACTTATTAAGCAATTACTGTGTACCAGACACTGAATTTTAAGCCCTGGAGATACCAAGAAACGCAAAAAAAAAATGGTTCCTACCCTCAAATAACTTGCATTCTAATGGTAGAGATATACAGTGTAAATAAAAGGTTATTGAAGAGGAAGATGGTATTTTTTCTTATTAAATTGCAACCTGGGCAGAATAATGACCAAATCTGCCCACTGTGAGAGTCTACGAATCTTTTCAACTCATTATATGAAGCTTAGCACTGTAAATACACAGGTGGGTCATTAATGTTAAAGTAGTATGAGTCTGAACATGAATTTCTCATTGGCCTTGGAGCCTTCTAATGGAAGGTTATTGTTTTTATTAAGAAAAATAGAGACATCTAGAGGAATCTGTCTGTGGCCATTGCTATATGAGACATCAACACTGGCTTCTCTGATCACAAGAAATGGGCTTGTAATTATATAAGATTATGAAATCACTCAAAATCCCCTACAAGGAACTCCAAAGTATCATGAAATTTGTCCTGTGTTTCCAAGTATCCAGATTTCACATTTTAGAGTTAATTTATGCCCCATACAGTTTTAGAACTGTAAAAGACATTGGAGGCTACTGAGACCAACACCCTCATGTTACAGATGAGGAGACTGAATCCAGAAAGACTCACCCAAAATCACGCAGATAGTAAATGGAAGAACCAGGATTTGAACTGAGGTCCTCTGATTCCAAATCTAGACTTCCTTCCTTGATACCATCTCTATTTTGAGGGATTGGCAGGTACAGGGATATGTGTGGAGCTACTCCTACGCCAAAGGTTTCCAAAGCAGCTAAAAAAAAAACACTCTTTCTGAAGCCTACTCTTCTACCACCAGCTCTCCCCAAAGTTCTACATGTTGGATGGAAACCAGCAGAGAATAATGTGCATACTCTAAGGACTGGTTCCTCATTGGCTAGTCTCCCCCATTTTGTTTTTACATTTTCATATAACGCCCTGTATCTTTCTCCCATCTCTTTATGACAACAAAATGTTAAAAGATGAAAGAAAGCGGGAAAAAAGTTTAGCAACCAATCACCACATTGAAAAAAGTCTACCTGAAATTATATGAAGTGTTTTAGGACCATGTCTCCACACCTTTGCAAAGAAAGAATGAGGTATCTTTTCATATCTCTTCTTTGAGGCCAATGGTCAATATAATTTTGAAACATTCAGTTTTGAATGTGTTATTATTGACATTCTCTCCATTTGCATTGTTGTAGTCATTGTGCATATTTTTTTTCCTGAAAAACCAGGAATTCTAAGAGACAGAGGTGAGGAAGAAGTACATTACAGATCTGGGAGACATTCTGTGCCAAGGCACTGAGATCGGAATATCATATGTGAGATGACCAGTTTGGCTGGATCAAAGAGTGAGTGAAAGGAAATAATACGTAATAAGAATGGGAAGGTAGGCTTGAACCAGTTTGTAATGCTAGATGAAGAAGTTTGAACTTGATCCTGGTGGTAACAGGGAGTCAAGGTAGAATCTCCTTGTCCAGCAAAAGTTATAGCTCTTGAGATGTAGTACCAAATTGCAGACATGGAAATTTACTGTATGGATATAGTCTTAGCATCTCTCATTTCTGATAGCTTAACATTTGGGGCACTCTTTAGTTCTTTAAGTTAATATAAGTGGACCCCTGTCATCGATCACCTATCATAAAGATAGATACAAGGCCTCTCATTCATCTTTAACCTGACTAGTCAATTAAAACATTAATGAACAGAGATTTATATCCTAGCCCTTGTTTAAGGCCCTGGAATTTGAGTGAGGAATCTAAACCCAAAATCACCTCCTACTTATGAGGCAAACGGTGGATGAATCTCATTCTAATCTCATCCTTGCCAAGTCTGAAAAGTTCACGTGATCTCCTTTTAAGCTCTGTCATTCTCCCTCACAAGCAAATGGTTCCTTATGGCACCATAATGAGGAAATCAGTTGCCTGGCAGATTTTTTTTTTTGTAATTAAGCCATTAAATAAAAGCCAAACCATTCCAGTAGGTCTGCAGTAAAACCTTTGGTCAGGAGGGAGGGAGGGGAAATGGAAGGAAAGGACATCTGTGGCAAATGGCTCTTTAGATAAAGTTCCAACAGAAATCATCATGAGAAATGGCATTACCTCAAAGGTCAAAAGGAGAAGAGGAGGAGATAAAGCCAAGAGTGCTTCTCAGAACTCAGCATCTCCTCTCAAAAGCCACTCCTCTTCCAAACTTGCCTATTTTTATCTAGAGCATCACCACTTTTTCAATCACCCAAGTTCCCTTCCTTGGACTCTTCACTCTCCCACAACTCATGTAAACCATTCAATCAGCTGCCAAATATTGTCTTTTTTATGTCTTCAACATCATTTGTGTGTTTCTCTGTCTCTTTGCTTACATGATTCAGACTCACACCTAGCTCAGGCCGGTCTAATGATTCAGGCTCAGAATTTGAACATGCCCTTGAAATGGAATGCGTCCCCTTCTTCTCTCAACCTCATAGAATCCTTTTCTTCTTTCAAATTACCACTGAAAATGTTGCTGATTTCCTTCCTCCCAAACTACCTTGCATTTAACTACTTTGTAATTATTCTCTTTATCCTTACTCTGTATGTGTTTATATAAGTATTCATTCTCTGCTCAATTAGAAAGTAAGAAGGGGCAGCTAGGTTGTACAGTGGATAGAGCACCGGCTCTGGAGTCAGGAGGAACTGAGTTCAAATCTGACCTCAGACATTTGACACTTACTAGCTGTGTGACCCTGGGCAAGTCACTTAACCCCAATGCCTAGCAGGAAAAAAAAAAAGAAAGTAAGCACATTGTGAGTTTCATTCATGTTTATATTCCCAGTAGCTAGTACAGAGGCTGGTACATAGAAGGCACTTAATAAATGTTTGTTTATTGATTGAATAAAAAACTTGTGAACCATAAAATTCAATAAAAATTAATTGACTTTCAATAAAAGATGAAAAGGATATGATTCATTAATTCAAATGTATGTCAATCCTCTCTCTCTCTGTACTTTCCAGGGGCTCAAGCTGACTTTCTATTGCCTTTAGGATAAAATATAAACTCTTCAGCCTGGCATTTTACAAATAAAGTATTACTGATATCTTTTGTTTTTCTATCATCCAATTTCCCCCCTATATCCCTCTTCCTCACCACTCCCAGAGAACCATTCCATACAACATTTTTTTTTTAGTGAAGAGGGGGGAAAAATCAGCAAAACCAATCAATGCATTGAAAACTAAAATTTCACAATAGATATAAAGTTACACATCCATGCAATCCTTCCTCTCTGCAGGAGCAGGGGAGGTATTTTTTTCATCCTTTTTTATGTCATTTTTTTTTGTAGTTTGCAGTATTTCTTTTCAATTGTTTTGCTGTGGTTACTTTTTCCATTTACTTTGTTATTGTCATTGTGTATATTGTTTTCTTGTTTACTTTGCTTCAGTTCATGAAAGCTTTTCTACATTTCTTTATATTCATTTTATTTGTCATTTCTAAGAGCAGTAATATTCCATTAAAATCATGCATTGTAATTTGTTCATCCATTTCCCAATCAATGAGCATCTATTTTGTTTCCAATTCTTTGCTACCTCCCCACCCCCCCACCCCCACACACATACACATGCATACGCACACAGTGCTGCCAGAATATGTGAGGGCATAAACAGCTTTTCTCCTTATCAATAAGCTCATTGGGATAGATAATGAGGAATAAAATCTCTAAGTCAAAAAGTATAGGCATTTTTGTTACTTGGCATATTTCCAAATCATTCTCCAGAACTGTCTACCCACAGTGCTTCAGTGGGCCTATATTCTCATAGTTTCTCATGTTTAGTTTTAAAAACCCTTCATGTCTTGTCTTCAACCTACTTTTCCAGGCTTATTATACATCACTATTCTTCTTTCCATACTCTGTGGTCCAACAGACTAGTTTTCTTGCTATTCCTCATGCATGACACTCTGTCTCCCAGTATATCTTTACACTGGTTGTACTCCACACCTAGGACACATTCTCTCTTCACCTTCACCTCCTAAGATCCCTGTTTTCTTCAGAACTCAACTCATGTGCCATCCCCTCCTTCCCTGTTCTTCCCAAACTCCAGTGCCTTTCCTCTCCCCAAATTGCCTCATATTTATTTAGTATATATTTTGTGAGATGAGGAGAAAGGGAATTCCAGGCCTAGGGTGTAACCAGTGCTTTGCAAAAGCACAGAGATAGAGTGCCATGTGTGTGAGAATGCCACTTCTATTATATTGAAGAGCTTTTATGAGTGTAATGGAAAGATAGTGTATAATAAGGCTAGCAAATGTCTCATCACCACTTTTGCCTCTCTCCTTCCTCACTGTCATGGTCTTGCCTTGAAATTGACAATGTCTTGCCATTATTTATCTGTGTAGAATATAACCTCCATGAGAACAGAGTTTTAGATGTTTTGTGAAATTATTTAATTTTTTCAGATTTTAGGTTTAGATGATAATAGTTCTATATCTAGCTCCTTTTTATTTTATCTCTAAATTACACCTTCGTCTGTAACGGAAATTCTTAACTTTTGTTATGTAATAGAACCTTTTGGAAGTTGTTAGAAACTTCTCAGACTAATGTGTTTAAATGCATAAAATATTAGATCACAGATGAAAACAATTACAGCACATTGAAATAAAGATGTAATTTTTTCCCCATCCAAGTTCATGGACCCACTGAAATCTATCCATAAAACCCCTTGAGAGTCTGTGAGACACAGATTAGGAACCTCTGTCCTATAGTGATATATTTGCACCCAAGTACAACTCTGCTAGAAAAAAGGTCATCCGTACAGAACGGGGAGTTGGGATGAGAGGGAGAGTGAATTACATTTATTCTTTTTCATCTAAGATAAGGAAGAAGGAAAACCTCTATTTCCAACTTTGCCTTAATATTTATATTAATTTAAGCATAAATAACTTTATTTTAGTCTTCCACTTAGCATGTATTTAACTGAAATAAATTTTGCTTCATAACTATTAGTATTATATGACACTAAAACTTTACTGTTTGCTCAAGATTTCCTGATTTTTTTTAATATAAAGTTTTCATGACTTCATATAATCTTATAATACCTGCTCTATGACATAATGAAACAAGTTATTTATTAGCAGTCCTATTTAACTTCCCTTACACACACACAAACGCACACATGTACACACACATATATATGCACACAACACACTCAAAACATAAATTGACCAATTTATAACTAGCAATTTTGGTACCTAGGGAAACAACACGAAGATGAAATGTACCCTAAAATCAACTTTGTAATCAATGATGTTAAAATGATTCAAGAAGCAGCAAAGATCAATTCAGTTGAACAGGATGAGTCACAGGTCCCCACATGGGGAGGGGTTCAAGGACAATATCCCTTGGGATGCAGATCAAGATATTGGAACACCACTCTGGAGTGGAAAGCCACTACTGGAGAGGCTACATCTGGGTGGAGATGGAACAAAGTGAGCTCACCTGATAGACAGGCATAGAAGGAAGCAAATATAGCAACTGTTAGCTTTTTACCTTAATATTTTTTGCTATGTAGTTGCAAGGCTCAGTTGTTTCTACATTACAGGTGGAACACAACTATTATTAAAAATGTAAAGGTGAATTTCAAAATGGTACTGTCTTTTAATATCATTATTTAAAATTTTTATACTCTTTAACTTTGTTGCCCTATGACAAAGCCTTGGTCACTCCACCCTAGTTATATCTCTTCAAACAATGAAAGATTTTAGAATAGTTGAGTGAATCCAGCAAGGGTAATAGGAACGGTGAGAGGACTTAAAATTATCTTTTGATGGTTCAGTCAATTGAGGAAACAGGATATATAGCTTGGAGAACAGTAATCGTTGATAGAGCGTGATCTTCAACTATTTTTAGGTTTGTCGTATAGAAGAAAGAAATAGATTTTATTTGTTTGGATCCAAAGTGAAGAACTCATAACAATAGGAAGAAGTTGCAGAGAGGCAGTAATTTGGCCATGTGTAAGAATTCTCCCCACCCCTCCCCCAATGGTTAGAAATGTCCAGAATCAGAATGGGCTGCCTTATCTTGGATATGGTAAAGGCAATTTTATTTCATATGAGGGTTGGATTCGTTGACCTCTTAGGTCTCTTCCAACTTAGAGATTTAAATTAGTGTGGATTGCTTAGCAGGAGTTGCACAGATTTTCAAGGGAAAAGGCCAATGCTATTTCATACAGAATGATCAGGCTCTTGCCTCAAACATGTCTCTTTTCTCCAAATACTGCGGGGATTTGACAGTAATACCAAACCAAATCCTATGGTCAACTGTGGTTCCACACTCATTTCAGACTTAGTAGCAACTATGGGGTAGGATAAAGCCAGTGAAATGTAATTGAGGTTAATGGCATCCTTTCTGCAATACGCCCGTGATGTACACATATGGACAAAGAAAACAACTTGGGCTGCTGAAAAACCAAGATATTATCATTCTTCAGCTACCTACTCATTGAAACAGCCATGTTACAGAGTCCACAATCTACTGAAATTTCTTGACTCCTCCCTCAGATACTTACTATGACGGGTGATTCATTTAACTTCTCAGAGAGTGCCTCATTTTTAGACTGTAAAATGTGAATTACACTGGCCCTATTTTCTTCCAAGAGTTGGTGTGAGAAAAATGCTATGAAAACCTTAGCTAACTATACAGTTATGTGATAATAGTAATAATAAAATATTTGCCATTTTTTGCTTTTAATATAAGGCTGAATGATCTAAATATTTTTTTTCTTATGAATGGCACTATTACTGGTTTGTGGCAAAACGTGTATTCTGGCTCAGAGAGGACAGAATGGTGTCGTGGGAAAGAAAGCATAGTAGTGAAGACAGAGACTTAGGACCTCAATTTGAGTCCTGGCTCTGCTAGAAGTCACTATACTTCATTGGCCTTAATTTCTTCACCAATAAAATGAGATTAGACTGGATTGTTTCTAATGTCTCTTCCGACTCTAAATTCTATAAGGACTGAATAATTTTCCAAAAGTTGTATGGGAAACTCCAAATAGCTTTTATTGTACACTGTTTAGAATCTTCGGATTCAATAAAAAGGGGGAATGGATCATTAACTCTTTGATTCATTTTAATGTATTTCTTTATAAGATCATAGCTCTAAAACTGGAAGGGAACTCAGAGACCATCTAGACTAATTCCCTGATATTCAGGATAGGGAAACTGAGGACCATGGGGGTTAAATAATTTACCCAAAGTCAAAGAAGTAGTAAGTGCCAAAAGCAGAATTTGAATCCAGGGCTTTGGAGCCCAGAGCCAGTGCTCTTCTACTGTACCACACTGCTTCTATTAATTCTAAGAGAGACAGGAATGAGAGAGAGAAAAAAAAAACACATACACACAGGTAATTTCTCTTCAATTTTGTGTGAAAAGCATGCATGACAGTGGAAATATCTTTGGTAAATATAGTTTCATACTACTCTTGATATTACTAGTCACAGAACTGAGGGAAAACCCTACATTGTTACAACTTTCAAGAAACCTTCTATGATTTTAATACATGCATAGGAGAAACTTTTTGGAGGGTAACCCACAAAGCCTCATTTTGCTGTACCAAGTAATTTTTAATAGCCAACAAACCAATAAGTAGAGTGGGATTACATGCTCTCTACAATTTTGTACTCTAAAGGTTTGATCAACTGCAGAATATCATTCGAAACAATTTTCCTGGTTTTCTCTCTTCAAACCTTCTTCAAGAATGTTCTCAATTTTGTTGTTGTTTAGTTGTTTTCAGTCATGTCCGACTCTTCATGTTTTTTTTCTTGACAAAGATGCTAGAGTGGATTGCCATTTCCTTCCCAGCTCACTTTACAGATGAGGAAACTGAGGCAAACAGGGTGAAGTGCCTTGCCTGAGGTCACACAGCTAGTAAGTACCTGAGGCCAGATTTGAACTCATGAAGATGAATCTTCCTGACTCAAGGCCTAGTGCTCTATCCCCTGCACCACCTAGCTGCCCTATGCTGTATAGATTACTCAAACATTTTTGTAGAGGTGGGAAAGTAGACATATGGGCTGGGGATTGTTGATTTTTGGTTTCCTTTTAGGGAACAATGATAAAGTTCAATATTTTATTTTCAAAAGTTTATGTTCCTTTCCTCTTTCATAACTTGTGAGAATCTATACCTCAACACTCTTAAAATTGTTATCTATACGCTATAACTTTTAATCAAATCCTGCAAAAAAAATGTTCTACCCTGCACAATGGGCAGTTTTTTAACTTGCAACAGAATGGATGCCTAACCAATGTTTGTCAAATAGAATAGAGTCTCAGCAGGAATTTATGCCCTGCCATTACTACTGTTATTTCCATGCATCTGTGCCCCATAGCTATTTCTAGGGCCCCATTGGTACCACATTCCAGTACTCAGCTCAGCTAGGAAGTATTTTTGTCACCCAGCTATAAGAAAGGAGTTCTGCTTTGCATGATTTATGGAGACTTTCTTGGTTTTATGATTTAAGAGTTTGCTTTTTTTTTTTGGCTTGTTTTTTTTTTAAAAAAATGACTGACTACATAAAGGAGTTTAATCCCTAGAAAATTTGCTCATGAGGGTATTACTACATTAAGATTTGTGCCTTAGTCAATTGTGCTTTATTTATGCTAGAACTCTAACTTACTTGAATACTCATCAAAATAATTATTGTTTTGTTTTACATTGTTTTCTTGTGTAGTAAAGGTGTTGCTTATATGTTCCCTCATTAAATCCAGTTAAATCTGAGTATGATAATATCATAGATTTAGAACTGGAATATACCTAAGAAATAATCTATTCTGGCTTTTTAACCTTTTTTGGTATTATGCATTGGACTTTTCTTTTGACAGTTCATTAACTCTTTCTTAGAATAATGTTTTTGATATGTAGCATTAAAAAGGAAACTAATTACATTAAAATATACTTATAACTTTTTTTTTAATTCACAGACCCCAGGTTAAGAACTTCTGGTCTGGTCCCCAATTTTTCAAATGAAGAAACTGAAGCCTAGATCAGTTAAATTATTGTTCCCCACCCAATGTCACGTAGGTGATAAATAGCACAGCTAAGTTTCAATTCCAAGTCTTCTCTCCATTTCCATAGTTCTTACTATGTACATTGTTGTGGCTATTCAGTAATGTCTGACTCTTTGTGACCTTGTATGAAGCTTACTTGGCAGATTTATTCTGAAGTGGTTTGCCATTTCCTTTACCAGTGGATTAAGGTAAATAGAGGTTAAGTGACTTGCCCAGGGTCACACAGCTAGTGAGTTCCGGAGGTCAAATTTGAACTCAGGTCTTTCTGGCTCCAGGCCCAACACTCTATCCACTGAGCCACCTAGCCACCTCCACTATGTACATTCCCATTCTACAGATAGAGAAACTAAGACCAGTCAGGTGAATATGTCTTGATTATTATGTACCAGTGGTAATCTCCAGACTTCCAGTTCTACATTTTCCCACCTGCTTCAGTCTACCTGTCATTATCTTAGGGTAATGCATTTGTTCATGTTTGTTTCTCCTCCTAATCTGATTTCTTAGGAATGGACTGGCAGTATTATCCTGCTTATCTGTGTGTTATCATGTCACCCTCTAGTGGCTTCAGTCAAAAGCTCTAAGAATGGGAAGGGAGAGGGAAAAAAAAAACTTAGTAGAGAGAGACTATTAAAATTTATGACAATTGAATTAAGGGGAAAAGAGAATTAGGATCAAAATGTAGGAAACATAGCAAAGTACTACATGAAACAAAAAGATTCATTCATTTAACAACGTTTATTGAGAACCTACTATGCTCAAGGTACCACTGTGGGTGGATGTCACGGATGATCCAAAAATGAGCGCGATACCAGCCATGTCTGCAACAAAATATTCCAGCAGAAATGGGTGGAGGGCTAGAGTGGGGAAGGGGGAAATGGAAACTCAGGAAACCACATTGAGATTAAAAACTCTACCAACCTCAAAACCTATTTGCTAGTTTCCACTAGGAGCTTGAATAGCTGTTAGAAACTAAGGAAATACAATCTGCCTTGGCCGTTTTCAAAAGTAGGTATACTTTTAAAATATGGCAGTGAGCAGCAACAATAGAGATCATGGCAACATAGATTTGGAAGGTACCTTAGAAGACACCAGAGCCACTCTACCCACTTTACAGAAAAGAAAACTGAGATTTTTATTCCTAACTTTTTTTATCTCCTTCAGTGCTTAATACAGTACCTTACACAGAATAGGCATTTAAACAATAGGTTTGTTGAATCTAATAGAACCAAAACAATCTTTTGAAATTCCAAAGAGTATTTGGATTAGCTTAACCTAATTAAAGAAATGTTTACTGAATTGAAGACAGGCAAATACTTTCTTAAAGCATCTAAACTAAATAGCAATAGGCGTTGAAGTAGTAAGCTATAGAAAAGAACCCTGGATTTGGAACCTAATAATCTGGTTTTAAGTCTTAGCTTTGCTTCTTATTTTCAGTGCAAATTCTGGTGACTATAATAAGTATATAATTAGGGCCTGCTCTGTGCTAAGACTATGTTAGATATGAGAGATCCAAAAGAAAACTAGATAATCTCTGCCCTCAAGAAGCTTACATTCTACTAGAAGGACATAACATGCATGTACAAAGAAGATACAAAATAATTCAGAACAACTAAGAAAATCAGGAAAAGTCTTATGTAGGAAGGATGTGGTACTTCAGTTGAGTCGTGAAAGAAAATGGGGATTCTAAAAGGAAGGGATAGGAAGGGATTTATGCAAAGATGTGGAGGTAGGAAATGGAATGCTGTGCATAGGGGCCAGCAAATAGACCAGTTTAACTGAAATATAGAATGCATGAAGAGGAATAGCATGAAATCAGTCTGGAATGAGATTGGAGCTAGACTGCAAAGGGTTTTAGATATTCATCAAAGGATCCCATGTTTTATCGTACAGGTCATAGGAAGCCATTGAAGCTTCTTGAGCAGGTCAGGCAATCATTTGACCTCTCTAGACTTAATTTTTCCTCTGTTAAAAGGAAGGTGTGGGCTGGCTGAGCTCTAACATAGCTTTGGATTATGAAACCTGCAATCTCATTCTTATTTTCCTTTCAAAGAATATATAGTGTTTCCCATCAGTCTAATATGGGGATTAATGAGAAATTCTTATTTCCACCAGGTCATTGCTTATTTCCGCCAGCAAGTGGCACTAAGAACTACTTCATTTGTTATCTGATACCAGGCATGAATCAACAGCAATCTGTGAATAAGGACTTCTCCATACTTTTCTACCTTAGTGTCATTTGACGAGAACCATATTTGTACCATATCTACACTATGAAAAAAAAAAGCACACTGTCACATATAGTACAAATGGTAAATAACCAATGCAACAAATATGAGTGGAGGAGTGATTCCATTCTCCATCTAAAAAACTAGTTTAAGGGCCACATTAAAACTAAATATGGCAAATATCCATGCCAAGTAGGAAGTAAATATGTCTTGGGAATGCTGGACAGTGACCTGATTGATGGTACTTTCTGGTGGCTAAAATCAGTTTATGCTGAAGTCCTGAATTTAGATCTCCTCAGAAACAAAACAAAACAAGACAAACAAGTAAAACAAACAAAAAACCAACATTGATGAACTCCTACCCATTTTGTACTCTAGGCAAATCAACGTGCTCCAGTATTTAAAAGACTCAGCATCCATTCTGCTCATATCAGCTTCCATATTCATAATGGCTACAGTAATGCAAAAAGTGTTAGTACTTAAGCATTCAAGCTTGAAAAAGTTATCTCAAACAAATTGGTGAGACTTGTAAAGGAACCACACCACAAAACTGGCTATCCATTTGCAATTGAAAATAAAAGAAGAAAAAAACAAACAAACAAACTCACATTGCTGTTATTGCTGCTGTTGGGAAATGAGAGTATTGAAGGAGAGTACTGTCCCAGGTAGAAAATCCAGCTAGAAAAAGTTGCTGAAAATGCATGAGAAACCCAGATTTCTCCCAGAGGAAGGCCCTGCAGTGTAGCATTCTCTCTGGGTGCTATCTTTTCATCTTAGCACTCATAGGTTTGCAAGCTAGATCCCCAGAGGGTTAGTTCATGAGTCCCAACCAGTGTGTTTAACTTTAATAGTCAGCCAGGAGACATAATTAACTCAGAGCAAAGGCATTTACTAAGACAACAGAGTAAGAATGGCAGCTATGCAATATTCCTTTTATAAACTTGGGACACAGTTTCCCGCAAATACACACAGCATTAGTGGGAAGAGTGGGCACAACTTCAGAGTACATTGATAATAAGGCACCCTTACAGGGAACAATATATGGCTAAGAAAACTCCTTTCTATCACACTTCAGGGCCCCAATGGCCTTTCTTTTAGGATGTCCCAATGCTGTGGTCCTCTAGGCACAGTGTCTCAGCTCAGCAAGTCTCTAAGCTAGATCCCTAGGGCCTATTCCTCTTCAGAGCTCAGATCTTAATTGCTATGGCTAATTCTCCCTTGAATCCACAATTGGCTCTGTCTTCTGCTTCCAACGGTCATACTCCTTTAAACAACTTCCTGCTCTGACTGTCTTTTAACACTCTCTCTGCTCCCTGCTGGAAGCAGTGTCTCCTACTGAGCAAGTAGATCCACTGCAAGATGTCAGGCTGGGGGTGGGGAAAGGATTTGGAGAAGGTGGGGACAAAGGCAATGAGGAGGCACAAATCCCATCCCACTCTCTGGAAGAGGCTCCGGGGTCACATTCCACCAAGTTGTTTCCCGAATGGACTGTCTCAGCTGCTCCCAGGGCTGGCCAGCTTGGGATCTTAAAAAGTCACCAAGGGAAAGGCCAACCTTTAGCCAACCAAAGGCAAGCTACCCTTTCAGTTTCACAAGGAAATTGCTTCACACTTTGTAAAGGGGTAACAGGAGGAAGATGTGGCTTTGCACTTTGTTTAACGCATTAACACCTTGCTATTTCTCTTATCTACACCTTTTTGCTTTTTTTTTTTGACAGGTTGGAGCTAACTCTCCCACTTCCCCCTACAGATACACACGTGTGTGTTTGTGTGTGTTTGTGTGTGTGTGTGTGTGTGTGTGTGTGTAAAAAGACACATATTCATATATACATATTCTCTACCTGGGACTCTCCTTCAATATTCTTATTTCCCAACAGCAACAATAACAGCAATCCTAGTTTGTTTGTTTGTTTTCTTCTTTTATTTTCAGTTGTAAATGGATAGCCAGTTTCGTGGTGTGGTTCCTTTACAAGTCTCACCAATTTGTTTGAGATAACTTTTTCAAGCTTGAATGCTTAAGTACTAACACTTTTTTGTATTACTGTAGCTGTTACGAATATGGAAGCTGATATGAGCAGAATGGATGCTGAGTCTTTGAATACTGGAGCACATTGATTTGCTTGGAGTACAAAATGGGTAGGAGTTCATCGATATTGTTTTTTGTTTGTTTCTCATTTGGTTTGGTTTGTTTCTGAGAAGATCTAAATTCGGGACTTCAGCGTAAGCTGATTTCTAGCCACCAGAAAGTACCATCGATCAGGTCACTGTCCAGTATTCCCAAGACATACATACATACATATATGTACATACACACACACACACACACACACACACACACAGACTCTGTACTCCTTGAGGACAGGCACTATTTCACATATCTCTATCTCTATTGCTTTGGTATAGTATTTTGCATGTAGTAGTAATTAGCTACTTAATAGATATTTGCTTTTCTCACCTGATTAACTTCCATGTGCCTCAAGCATCTCTCTAGGATTTAGCTACCATCCAAGAGATAGATTGAAGTTTGGTAAGGGAATTTCCTACCTTGATTGACCCTTCCTAAATTCCAGTAAGGATAACTGTACTGTCCACCTACAGTAGACAATGACACAGTCAGTCACTGAGCAAACACTTCCTAAGTGCTTACTATTTGCTGAGTACTGCACCCAGTAGTAGGAGCTGGGGCCACAAAAAAGAGGCAAAAGCAAAACAAAACAAACAAACAGTCCCAGAAACAACATGCAAACAACTATGTATATACAAGATATATACAGTGTTGTGATGTAAAGCTTTTGTAATTCTTAAATCACAGTAGAAATGTGTTATTATTCCATTAATGTGAATTATTTGTTCTTATGGTGACAATGAAATGAAGGGGGGACTTTATTTTGAGACTTTTAGCTCTATAATTTCTTCTTATGCTCTGACCAATTTCTTTCCAAGTTTTCCTTTATATGCCTTCCAGACCAGAACAGTTAATAATATTTTCTTTTTTATTTGAGCAAAGGATTTGTCTAAAATATACTCTCAGTAAAATGTCTCATATATCTTAAAAGGGATTTTCTCAACCAGCTTAATTTGAAGGCTGATACATGACCATCCTTAACTCCTTCATGTCTGGGCACCTAAATGGAATGGGTCCTGAAAAATATCATTACGTAAGGCTAAGGCGGCCTAGCAGTTACAGATTTCAAACTATATCATAAAGTAATAATCACCAAAACAATCTGATACTGAGTAAGAAATAGTGGTGGATCAAAGGAATAGATTAGGTATACCATACATAGTAGTAAATGACTATAGTAATCTAGTGTTTGATGACCCAAAGATCCAAGCTTTTAGGGTAAGAAATCAGCATTTGACAAAAATTGCTGGGAAAACTGGAAAGCAGTTTGGAAGAAACTAGGCACAGACCAACATCTCACATCACATAGCAAGGATAAGGTCAAAATGGAAAAATGAGTGCTAATAATAAAGGGTGATATTGTAAGTAAAGTAGGGGAGCATGAGAAATTTACCTGTCAGATCTATCATTAAGGGAAGAGTTTATGTCCAAATAAGAGATAGAAAGGATAACAGGAAGTAAAATGGTTTTGGTTACAAGAAATTTAAAAGCTTTTGTACAAGTAAAACCAATGCAGCCAAAATTAGAAGGAAAACAGGACACTGGGAAAATATTTTCACCAAGTTTCTCTAATAAAGGTCTCATTTCTCAAATATATGGGGAACTGGGCCAAATTTATTAAAAATATGAACCATTCCCCAATTGATAACTAATCAAAGGATATAACAGGCAATTTTCAGAAGCAGAAATCAAAGCTATCAACTGTCGCATGAAAAGAATTCTCTAAATCACTACTGGTTAGGGAAATGCAAATTAAAATGACTGAGCTATCACTTCACATTTATCAGATTCTCTAACATGACAGAAAAAGAACATGACAAATACCGGAGTGGATGTGAAAAAAAATGGGACATTAATGAATTGTTGGTAGAATTGTGAACTAGTACAACCACTCTAGAGGACAGTTTGGATTGCTGCCCAAAGGACTATAAAACTGTACATGCCCTTTGACCCAGCAATACCACTATGAGGTCTATATCCCAAAAGAGATTAAAGAAAAGGGGAAAGGACCTATTTGTGCAAAAATATTTATAGCAGCTGTATTTGTAGTGTCAATGAATTGGAAACTGAGGGGATGCTTATTAACTGGGGAATGGCTGAACAAGAATGTGATGGAATACTATGGTGCTGTAAGAAATGATAAGCAGAGTGGTCTCAGAAAAATCTGGAAAGACTTATATGATCTGATACAAAGTGAACTGAGCAGAACCAAGAGATCATTGTACACGGCAGCAGCAATATTGTAAGGATGATCAGTCATGAAAAACCTAGCTACTCTGATCAAGACAATCATCCAAGACAATTCAAACAACCCATGATGAAAAATGTTATTCACCTCCAAGAGAGAACTGATAAATTCTGAGTGCAGATTGAAGCACACTTCTTTTATACCTTCTGTATTTTTATTGTTTCATATTGTTTGTTTTTGTTTTATTTTGTCTTCTTTTCCAATATGGCTACTATTGAGGGATTTTTTTTTAATTAGATAGGGCTGTTTTTAGGACCAGAGTATAATTTCTAAACGGATCTCCCTCTACTGGCAACAGCATCTTTAGCTGTCAAATCTCTAAAATTTCTTACCTCTCCACTCCCTTCCCCCTTTTAGAAGTTTGATGGATATCTTTCATGGCATAAATTTCTTTACCAATTTAATCATTGCTCCTGTTCTACTTGCTTTTGATTTTAGTAGAGGGAGGTTGAAAGGTGACACACAAGTAAAATAGCCAGACCCTTATAAACTTTACCACATTGAGATAGATGATTATCGTCCTTTGTGGATAACATATTAGGTCTTCCATAGGAAAAAAAAAAGGATTTTTCAATAGAAGACCTTATGATAGGTGTAAATCCACATATCATTAATTGCCTTTGATTTTCACCTTTTTTGTACTAAATTAATAGGGCTGATCAATATTTATATAGTGACTGCAAGAAACAGAGCAGTGTGGGGAACATAGTCCAGGGGAGGATACTGAAGAGTAGGGCCAAGAAGCAATTCAAACTTAGCTAATATTCTAGCTCCTTGAGAAATTTTTTGCATTCACTATTGCCATGAATAACATTGAAAATACTTAGCATTTGAATGATTCTTTCTCTTTAAAGACTTTAAACAACATATTTTTACAGCTTAGTGGATCTATGATCTCAGAGATGTGGATGCTTCCTCTACTAGGGCATAACCATCATTCTGCCTCCTTTCTATCTCCTTTCTGTCCTTTTCATAAGTCCTCCACAGGAGGTCCCCAGGATACACTGAAGGCTTTCCTCTGGATCCTTTAATATTTCCTGGAGATGAATACAGGAGTTGGGCTGTCTATTATCTTGCTCTGCAAACTATTCACCTTCTTTTCCAGTCATACATGTTCTTGATAATCTTTTACACTATTTCTTGCATGACAGTCATCAGAAGTAATATGGGGCAGCCTATTTATGCTCACCATTTGTCTTTCCTTTCCCTTCAGATTCTTCTAAGATGGTGATAGTTCATGAACTATAGCCATACAGCACCATAAAGATAATCTTGGAGGTAGAATGATGGGTTTATGTGACAGGGAATAGCTTAGGATCACGGAGAGCCCAGAATCACTGAAAGAGCAGTTTGTCAAATCTATCTTTCCCCCTCTTATTCAAGTCTAGCCCAGATCATTGTATCTGCAGTTAGCTGTCCAAAATACATGTGCTGATGGACTGCTACCAAGGGCAACTCATCTGTCTATTATAATCTGAGCAATACAAAATCTTGATCCATTTGGGTTTTTCTGTATTGGGCTGAAGTCCTTTGAGTGTTTAGAGATATCATCTGGGACACTTTGCATTGCTCTAAGGATAGATGCAGCTAGCCCAATACCATCCACAAACAGGAGCATCTAGACAACCTCACCTCCTCTAGGAAATCCCTTTTTTAGTTTGTACTCTGCAGCTGGACATTTCTCAGGGCAGAGACAAACACTTCTGATGAACATAGAAATCTTTCTTTTATGCCTCAATTGGCATTTCTAATCATCGTAAGCAAAGAACAAAGTTATCCCTGTTGTACATCTTCCAGGGACTATCCTATGACTTTAACATATGCACAGGTGACAGTTAAAGGAGACCTTATAATGCAGCAAATGTCGCATTAAACTTTCCTCAAAATTGATGAGAAAGTCAATGTCTTTACTTTTATCCATTTCCCATGTTTTTTTTTTATTTAATAACTTCAGTTGAAACTGTTATGATTGCATGCATTCTGCTTCTCCATATCCTTTCTTCCCATTCGGTATTAATTTTCACTTTTGTTCTAAATCAGGGCTTGGCAAACTATAGCGCCAAGGCAGATCCAAAACTATTCTTAGCTCATGACCCTACAAAAACAGGTAATTTGCCCCTCCTTGTTTTAAATACTCAGTGATCTGATTGTCCACAGAATCTACAATGACATTTACATTATTCCACACTAATTACTATCTGAGATCTAGCCAGTTTCCTTTTGCCTTGCTATTAAATGCTCATGTTTAGTGTTTTTCTAGTTCTCTCACTGAAGATGACATTTATGATAAACGAGTGAAAGTTCTCAATTATCTATAAGTCTTTGAATTCTTGCATTTTCTTAATTCCAAAACACATTTTTTCCCAACATATTTTTCTTCTCCTCCCTATGGCATTCTTTACATTGAAATTATCAAATATCGGGGCATGTGATGACTCAGCTTACTTGAAGAATTTTGTACAAAGTTTTTGTAGAATTCCTCTTTATCTTCTTCAGTATATGTTGATCCATGAAATGAAATTATCTTCATGTTGTTTTTATTTGCTCGTGCCCATTATGAGCGCTACAAAGCAAGGTGATCAATTAAACCGTGAAATGATGTATTTTGTTGTCTTAGACTGCAAAAGGAAATAAAGGTCAAACTCTGATATGTGTCTCTCAGAGAAGAGCCTCTGATCTATCCAGGAATTTGGGGGGTTTTTTCCCCTTAGGAATTCTGATCAATGCCATCAATGACCAATCATGATTCCAGAGGACTGCTAATGAAGGATGCTACCCACCTCTTCTTGACAAGTGATATACTCTAGATTTAGAGTGAGACATGAATTTTTTGAAACGGACAATGCAGGTTTTAGTTTTATTTGACTAAGTATATTTGTTACAAAGGTTTTTTTTTCTTTTTCTTTGGAAGGGTAGGAGGAAAAGAAAGCACATGCTTGTTAATTTAAAAAATTTAAATGTTTAATTCCTCTCTTTTTAAATTTTAAAAATTTTATTGATGACCTTTGTTTTTATATTACAGTCATTTCCAAATACACTTCCCCCTCCACCCCCACAACTTAGTGGGTTCTCTCTAGTAACAAAAAAAAAAAACCAGTTAAGCAAAACTCATTGATTCAGAGTCTCCTAACAAATGCAATAATTCTGTGCCCATAAGCATACCACACCCCCTTCTTTAAAGAAAGAAGATGCATTTCCTCTTGCTTTTTCCAGGCACAGCTTTATTTTAGTGCTGTAGTTTTCATTTGCATTATTGTAGTTATTATGTATATTGTTTTCTAGGTTCTGATTACTTCACAATACATCAGTTCATTCAAATTCAAATTCCTGCCTTCAAGGAGCTTGCATTCTAACCGAGGGAAATAGCTTGTATATATGTAAGTATATGCAAAATACAAATCAAACCAATAAAAGTTAAAATGTGTGTGTGTGTCCAAGAGGCATCAATGCTACCAACTAAACTTGCTTAGTAACTATTTACATTCAAATTAGTTAATTACAGCCTATAACATTTCTGGAATCATTCCCAGTAAGTCCTCATCAGAATTCTTTGTCCATTCATTCTCGGTATGATCAACTATTTTGGAAAACTGCCTACATATAGTCCATTTTGTAAATCATCCTTAGCAGAGCAAACGTCAGGCCTTCAGTTTGCTGCCTATGAAAGGCAGAAGGGATTTGAACTAATGCTAGCCAACATCTCAACCAAAGCTTTAATGACCAATTGCAATTTCTCTTCTGGTCATTCTCCAGTATTAAAGTTGTTTGAGCAGCCCTCGAGCTTGCTACCCTTCAGACTTGCCTTAAGCCATGGGTATATTTCTCCTTGGGGATGTTCATCTTGAGTAGGCTCTAACTGGCTGGATATGATATTGTATTAAGCCATAATTCATAAATCTCATAGGGAGTAATGTCATTTAATATGAACACACAGTGTTTTAGGATTACATTTTGTTGGCACTGGGTGAGGCTGCTGGATTGTGGATTCCAGCCACTTTTGCTCCACAGGGATTAATTAAAAATGTTGATGATGCTTAGGGGCTAGAAAGGGCCAACAAAAATATACGCACTCTCTCCAAGACTGTAGCACTGTCACCCAGGACATAGCAGACACCTTCTGTTAGCTAGATTTTTAAATTTTGAAGCTTATGGTTTGTTTCTTTTTCATTCTAAAGCTGATAGTTTGTTTCTTCTGATTTTTGGTTCTGCATCTGCCTCACTCTTGGTACAAATGATGCTTTTCTTTAGTTGACTCTTTCAATCATATTGGCTCTGAACGAATCACAGTGGCACTCTATTGTAACATGAGTTACTGTTACATGTATTTGGAAAGACTAGAGATCGCGTTTGGATAGACAAGAGCTTAAAAATAGCAGCTTCATACAAGAGAGAGGCAAACATAAAATGGTTAGCTTGCAATGTGGGTTCTTGTCCTGTCCTAAGACACTAGAGTTACAAAAGGCTTCCACAGTACTTAGAGGTCCTCCTCTTCCCTCTCCCCACACTTCAAATGCATGATAACTTGTATTAGTCAATATGTATTAGTCAACAGTAGCCTTAAAGGGATGCTGCAGTAATGTGTGGTAAGCAATGTGGAACACTGTTTTATCCCTGAAAATATAGGGGAGAGATTTGCCAGATCTTGCATTGAAAAATCAGCATATGTGCACTTTTTTAAAAAAAAAATCCTACATATCAAAGTATATCAAACAGGATAGATCTCTATACCGGACCAGGTTGGTCATGTGGTGTGAGGCAAATAATATGGACTTGGAGTCACAAGTTCTCGATTCAAATCCTGACTACTTCTTATAACTTGTGTGACCTAGTACAACTCATTTTACTTCTTTTGGACTCTGTGTCTTCATGCATAAAATAAGGATAATAATATTTATGCTGTTTACACCCTCAGGTTGTTTTAGGCATCACGTAAGATAAGAATATCTAGTATACTGTATAACATTATATAAATGTCAGAAGCCATTGTCCTTGAAGGTGCGGGGTACACAAAAGAGTTGCTTCATGCTAGGTTAGAAGCAGTGCTACAATCCCACTCTCTGACACTGCTAACAGTATCATCTTGTTAACTTTCTCTCCAAGTTCAAGGCAGTCTGGCAGGTGTGCTCAGAAATTAGTAAAAATATGCAAAAAATACCCCAACCTCTCTCCAATTCACTCAAACCCCGAATTTTCTCCTACATAATGTGTTTAATGTGTGTGTGTGTGTGTGTGTGTGTGCAATTTTATATGCTTACGAGGGGAAGCAGGGCAATTAATATGAATACCTTGGGGCAATATTCAATTCAATAAATATTTATGAAGTGCCAACTACATGCCAGGCACACTACTAAGTTCTGGGGATACAAAAAGAGGCAAAAGGCAGTCTCTACCCTCAAGAAGCTTACAGTTTAATGGAGGAGATAACATGCAAACAAACATATATAAAACAAGGTATGTACAGGATAGATAGGGAACAATTAAGGGGAGGGAAAGAGGGAAAGCACAGAAATTAAGAGGGGCTAGGGAAGGCTTCCTGTAGAAGACAGGATTTAATTGGGACTTAAAGGAAGCCAGAGATGTTAGTAGTCAAGAGATGAGGAATTAGAGCCTTCCAGGTATAGGGGACAGACAGAGAAAATGCCCAGAGCTGAGAGATGGAGTATCTGCTTTGAAGAGCAACTAGGAGGCTAGTGTCATTGAATCAAGACATACATACTGGGGAGTAAGATGTAAGAAAACTGGAAAGGTAGGATGAAAAGTAGGTTATGAAGGGCTTTGAATGCCAAGCAGAGGACTTTGTATATGCTCCTGGAGGGAATAGGGAACCACTAGAGTTTATTCAGTAGGGGGTGGTGACATGATTGGACCTCATAAACTCACTCTAGAGGCTGAATGGAGGCTGGATTGGAGTTGGGAGAGATTTGAGGCAGGCAGACACACCAGCAGGCTATTGCGGCAATCAAGGCAAGACTATATCAAAATGCAATAGGTAGGAATGGCATATTAGATAGGGAACTGGACTTGGAGCTAAGATGACCTGCATTTAAATCTCACCTCAGTCACTTACTAGCTATGTGACTCTGAGCAAGTCACTTTACTTCTTTATGCCTCAGTTTCCTCATTTGTAAAATAAAGTGGCTTCTAAAGTGCCTTCTAACTCTAAATCTATGATTCAGCTGTATTGAAGAAAAGCAAATTTGTGATGTAATTTTTTTAAGTTCAAAACATGTTAGTGCATAAATTGGTAAAAATCAAATACACAACAAGAATAAAGTGATTTGCGGATTTTAAGTAGTGCCGTACTCACTTATGATAAAATTGTGCCCCAGGCTTATTGGCATCACATTTAACTCAGCAGAAATGGGAAGAAGGCTGGATTCAGAGCCAGAGCACCTGAGTTTGAATTCCAACTCAGTTACTAACTATGTATGTGACCTTAGGCAAGTCATTTCTGGGCCTCAGTTTCCTCACCTATAAAATTAAATGGTTGTGTTATATGACCTTTCATTCCTTTAAAGATAGCTACCTAGACAGATAGGCAGACAGACAGACAGATAGATAGACAGACAGACAGACAGACAGACAGACAGATAGATAGATAGATAGATAGATAGATAGATAGATAGATAGATAGATAGATGGATGGATGGATGGATGCATGGATGGATGGATAGATGGATATATGGGGGTGAGGGGGAGGCAATCAGGGTTAAATGACTTGCCCAGGGTCACACAGTAAGAGTCAAGTATCTGAGAACAGATTTGAACTAAGGTTCTCCTTACTCCAGGGCTCTGTCCACTGTGCCACTTAGCTGCCCTGTGAATTTATATTTTTCTAGCACATATTATATCAAAAAACTGTGGATTTAGTGAGTTAATTAGAATAATATATTTTTTAAAATTAGGGAGAATCCAATGGATTTGGTTAACTGGGAAAGGATTGTAGTACAAAATGCAATATGTATCAATAAAAAATATATTTTAAAAGAATGATTGATACTAATGTTTCTACTGTAGAATCAGATTATTCCAGGAAGCATTTGCCTGGTGACTTTTAGGGAAAGCCAAATTTGGATCCCAAATTTTCTCAGTCTTCATTGCGAATATTGTCCACAAAAAATATGCTCTAGGGGCAGCTGGGTGTCACAGTGGATAAAGCACCAGTCCTAGAGTCAGGAGGACCTGAGTTCAAATCCAGTCTCAGACCAGACACTTGACACTTATTAGTTGTGTGACCCTGGGCAAGTCACTTAACTCCAATTTCCTCACCCCCCAAAAAATGCCCTAAACATACAAAGGCAACAAAGCCATAGATGCAAGTAAGCTTTTGTAATATTTGATTGAAGAAAATAATACATAAATAATAAACATAGATAACATAGCTAACATAAGTAATCTATACCTTTTTCTTAGTACCTTGAGAGAAAAAGACAAATTCCCTACTTAGTATAGAAATAAGCACATTCAGACAATTTCTTCCCTTTTTCTTATCATCTTTATATTACCATGCTATTTATTGCCTTTCCTCAACCTCTTGGCAGTCATTTGCTCACTGGTAATTTTTCCACAGTCAAAGAGAAAGCAAAGAATTTAATCTCAAATTTACAATTGGAGAAACTGGGGCTAAAGGTAATGAGAGGGCCCTGCCCCAAATAAAGCTCTATGTTTTGTTTTCTTGTATTATAGCATATCCCATAGCCATTCTTCAGTGTTGCATAAATACTATTTCAAACATACTTTATCTCCAAATAGTTATTACATTTAATTAAATAATATACTGAAGGGATGAGATTATAGAGAGCAGTAGAAGGCATTGAGGCAAAGGAGAGAAGACTGAGTCCCAAAGAGACTAGAAAAGACAGAAGTAATAATCATAGAGTGATGTAAAAGAAAGAGCATTACATTAGGAGTCAGGAGATGTGGGTTATGATCTCTTCTCTCTCACTTAGTGTGTGACTTTGGGCAAGTCAGTAGTGACTTCAGTACACTGGTGATAAAGCACACTTCTCACTTGTTAACAGAAAGAGAGTGGACTAGAGATGCAGAATAAAATATTCTTTATCAGACATAGTCAATGTGTTGATTTGTTTTTCTAGATTAGACACATTTGTTACAGAGGCATTCTTGTACAGGGAGTTGGGGATAGTAGGAAGGGTAGGATTTGTGGTGGTAGATGATTTTTTTAAAAGAGTATCAATAAAAATATTCAAAAATATATATAAAAGAAAAAATGTAAAAGGGAACAAGAAGAGTACTTTTATTACTACCTTATTATATTTCACTTGCACAGACATACACACACACAAACACACACCCATACACATAGACTTCCTGAAAGTACAAGCTATACATGAAGTTTGGTTCTTATACAAATCTCTCTTTTATGAAATTTTTTTTAAAAAATCAGTTGTATTTTATTTATTTTGTTAAATATTTCCTAATTACATGCAAAAATTTTAACTTTTTTTTTTAGTTTTGAGTTCCAAATTCTCTACCTCCTACCTCCCTTTCCCCACTCCTTGAGAAGGCAAACAATATGGTATTAATTATACATGTGAAATGATGCAAAATATATTTCCATATTGGTCATGTTGCAAAAGAAGACACACACAAACAAAAACTAGAAAATAAAGAAAGTTTAAAAAGTATCTTTCAATCTGCTTTCAGAGTTTACAAACACTTAAAATAAGGGGCCAAAGCATAATTTGTTATCCTTGTGCCAAAGTAAAAATAATCTGGGGTAATGATCATGATCTCAGACAAAGCAAAAGGAAAAATAAGCCTAATTAAAAGAAATAAGCAAGGAAACTAGATCTTGCTAAAAGGTACCTTAAACAATGAAGCACTATCGGTATTAAATATATATACACCAAATGGCACAGCATCCAAATTCTTATAGGAAAAGTTAAACCATTTACAAGAGGAAATAGTATAATTATACTAGCTGAGGAACTCAACTTTCACATTTCACATAGATAAATAAGAAAAAATATATGGAGATTAATAGAATTTCAGAATAATTAGATATGATAAGTCTCTTGAGAACATTGAATGGGAATAGAAAGGAACATACCTTTTTCTCAGCTGTACATAGCACCTTCACAAAAATTTACCATGTATTAGGACATAAAAATTTTTCAACCAAAATGTATCATTTCAGAGTCCGAAAAATTATATTTAATTAATATTAATTAAATTCAGTTAGTGTTGATAATTCAAAAACTTATATTCATCAAAGGCTGTGGAAGCAGAAATACAAAATTAATTGGAAACCAAATAACCTAATTCTAAAGAATGAGTAGTTGAAAGAACAAATCATAGAAACAATCATAATTTCATTGAAGAAAATGACAACTATGAGAAAACATACCAAAATGTATGGGATGCAGTGAAAGCAAGACTTAGGGAAAATTTATATCTCTAAACATGTAGATCAATAAAAGAGAGAAAGAACAGATCAATAAATTGAGCATGAAACTTAGGGAAAAAAACTAAAGAACAAATTGAATATACATAAACACCAAAAGAGAAGTCCTGAAAATCAAATGAAAAATCAATAAAATTAAAAGAAATAAAAAAGCAAAAAATAAAAAAAAACATTGAACTAATAAGTAAAACTGAGAGTTGGTTTTATGGGGGAAAAACAATAAAATAAAAAACCTTTGGTTAATTTGATTTTTAAAAAAGAAAACCAGTGGTGCAGTGAAAAGAGCATTGGCTCTGAAGTCATGAGGACCTGAGTTCAAATCTGGCCTCAGACCAAACACTTGACACTTACTAACTGTGTGACTCTAGGCAAGTCACTTAACCCCAATTGCCTAAAAAAAAATAAAATAAATTAAAACAATTATTAAGTTATTTTGCCCAATTACATGCCAGTAAAATTGACATTCTAAATGACAAGGATGAATATTTACAAAAATACAAATTGAACCAGGTTAACAGAAGAAGAAACAGAATACTTAAACAACCCCATTTTAGAAAAAGAAATTGAACAACCCATAAATGAACTTCCTAAGAAAAAAAATCCCCAGGATTAGATGGATTTAGAAGTTAATTTGATCAAACATTTAAGGAACAGTAAATCCAAATACTATATAAACTATTTGAAAAAAAAAATAGGTAAAGAAGGCATCCTACCAAATTCTTGTGTGGTTTTGGTACCTAAACCATGGAGAGCAAAAACAGGAAGAAAATTATAGATCAATATCCTTAATGAATATTGAAGCAAAAAATGTTAAATAAAATACCAGAGATTACAGCAATATATCACAAACATTATAAACTATGTTTAGGTAAAATTTATGCCAGGAATGCAGAGCTGATTCCATATTAGGAAAACTATCAGCACAATTGACCAAATCAATAACAAAAACAACAAAAGTCATATGATTATATTAATAGATGCAGAAAAAGCTTTTGACAAAATATAATACCCATTCCTACTTTAAAAAAAAATTAGAAAGCAAAGGAATCAATGGAACCTTTCTAAAAATGGTTAACTACTGTCTATTTAAAACCAAGAGCAAGCATTATTTTATGTTTTGTTTTTGTGTTTTTTTTTGTTTTGTTTTTTTGGGCAACTGGGGCTAAGTGACTTGCCCAGGGTCACACAGCTAGTAAGTGTCAAGTGTTTGGTCTGAGGCCAGATTTGAACTCAGGTCCTCCTGACTTCAGGGCTGGCGCTCTCTCCACTGTACCACCTAGCTGCCTCTAAGCATTATTTTATGAAAACAAACTTGAGACCTTCCCAATAAGACCAGGGAGGAAGCAAAGATGTTCATTATCACCACTATTATTCAATATTGTATTACAAATGCTAGCTATAGCAATAAGACAAGAAAAAGAAATTGAAGGTATAAAAATAGATAATGAGGAAACAAGGCCATCATTGTTTGCAGATGATATGGTAGGATACTTAGAAAACCCTAGAGAGCCAACTAAAAAACTAGTTGAAACAATAAACAACTTTAGCAAATTTGTGGGACATAAAATAAACCCACAGAAATCATTAGCATTTCTATATACTACCAACCAAACCCAGCAGGAAAAGATACAAAGAGAAATTTCATTTAAAATAATTGCAGATAATGTAAAATACTTGGGAGTCTATCTGCCAAGACAACTTCAGAGACTATATGAATACAATTACAAAACAGTTCTCACACAAATACAGATCTAAACAATTGTAGAAATACTTCTTGCTTGTGAGTAAATCAGGCCAATTTAATAAAAATGACAAGTCTACCTAAGTTAATTGACTTATTCAGTGCCACACCAATCAAACTACCAAAAAATTATTTTATAAAGCTATAAAAAATAGTAACAAAATTCATCTGGAAGAACAAAAGGTCAAGTATATCAAGGGAATCAATGGGGAAAAAATGTGAAGGAATGTGGCCCAGCAGCACCAGATTTTAAACTATATTACAAAATACCAAAACAATCTGGTACTATCTAAGAAATAGAATTGGTATATCAGTGGAATAGAATAGGTACATAATACACAGTAATAAATGACCATAGTAAGCTGTGTTTCATAAACCTAAAGAGACAAATTTTAGAGTAAGAACTCAACATTTGACAAAAGTTGCGGGAAAACTGGAAAGCAGTTTGGAAGAAATTAGGCATAGACAAACATCTCATACCATATGCCAAGATAAGGTCAAAATGAATGATTTAGCCATAAAGGGTGATATTATAAGGAAATTAGGGGTTATAGAAAAATTTACTTGTCAGATCTATAGATAAGGGAAGAATTTGTGACCAAACAAGAGACAGGTCAGAGAAAGTAAATTTATGACCAAACAAAAGGATCATAGGAAGTAAAATGGGTAATTTTGATTATACAAAATTTGAAAGTTGTATCACAAACTAAATGAATGCAGCCAAAATTAGAGGGAAAGAAGGAAACTGGGGAGGAAATTGTGTAGCAAATTTCTTTGACAAAGGCCTCATTTCTCAAATGTATAGGGAGAGAATTGAGCCAAATTTATAAAAATATGAATCATTCCCCAATTGGTAAACAGTCCAAGTATATGAACAGGAAATTTTCAGAAAAAGAAATCAAAGCTATCCATAATCACATCAAAAAAAGTTCTAAAATATTGTTGATTAGAGAAATGCAAATAAAAGTAACTCTGAGATACCATCTCACACCTATCAAACTGACTAACATAACAGAAAAGAAAAATGACAAATACTGTAGAGGATGTAGAAAAATTGGGACATTAATGCACTGTTGGTGGATTTGTGAACTATTCCTACCATTTTGAAGGATAATTTGCAACTATGCCCAATGGTCTATAAAACTGTGCAAACCTTTTGAACTAGCAATACCCATACTAGATCTTCATCCTAAACAGATCAAAGAAAAGGAAAAAGGATTTATATGTACAAAATATTTATTGTAGCTCTTTTTGTGGTGGCAAATAATTGAAAATTAAAAGGATTTCCATTAATTGGGGAACAGCAGAACAAGTTGATTATGATGGTATTCCAGAAATAATGAGCAAGATGGTCTCAGAAAAACTTGGGAAAACTTATATGAACTGATTCAAAGTGAACTGAGCAGAACCAGGACAACATTGTACACAGGCTCAGCAATATTGTAAGAATGATCAACTATGAAATACTTAGCTACTCTAATTAAGACAATGATCCAAGACAATTCCAAAGGACCCATGGTGAAAAATGCTATCCATCTCCTAAGAGAGAACTGATGAACTCTGAGTGCAGAATGAAGCATACCTTTTATACTTTCTTCATTTTCATGGGGGGAGGGGTGCATTTTTTTTTTTGCGAGATGGCTAATATGTCACATGTATGATCAATATCATATTGCTTGCCTTCTCATGAGGTGAGGGAGGGAAGAAGGAGGAGGAAGAGAATTTGGAACTCGGAAATTTTTTTTAAATGAATGTTAAAATGTGTTTATTCGCAATTGGGAAATATTTAATGAAATAAATAACATATCTATATCTATCATCTATCTATCTATAATAAAATACACTGGGAAAGCATTTTGGGCGTGTCCTTTCTAAAATATATCCCTTGTCCTGTGTTAATTTATCAGTGTCATCTCCTCTATAGCATTCCTTCAACGTGCCCAGTGAAATTTACTTACTGTATATTTTATACTCTAAGAATCAGGTTCCTTATGCCTTCTACAATGATAATTAATTTATGTGATAAACTAAAGCATGGTAAAGAATTTGAAGAATGTCAGAATTGAAAAATACCTTTTTGATTATTTAAGCATGGGTTCTTAGCTTTTGTGCAGGTGTTTGTCATGGCCTCATTCTATAGTCAGGTGAAGCCTAACAATCCTTTTCAGAATTTTTTTTTAAAATCATAATTGAAAGAAATGCTAAATTATAGTTAGAGCCTAATGGAAATAAAGTTATAAGTTTTTCTGCAACCAAGGATCCACTGATAAAAAATACCCTAAGTAATCCAATCCCTTCTTTTTATAGATAAGAAGGCTAGGGAAGACCCCAGGTCCCCATCTTTCTCCCTCCTTCAAAGGTACCTTTTTCTTTCCAAGGTTGACACATCTGTCTTTCAATATAGTCTTTAGGACACAATTGCACTCTGCTTGAAGGAATCCTGGACAAGTTGCAAACTCTTTGAGCTGCACTCTCCTCATCTGTAAAACAGGATAATAATATTACATATTATGTAAGTTTTATATTATGATATATAATTATATATAGCGGAGATGTAGAATTCTTGGCTAAGTAAGAAGGTGGATGAAATTCAGTTTTAAGCTGACAGTAACAATCCAAAGCGCTTTTATGATGCCCTAAAGGTTATTTATGGGCCAAAGACCTATGGAGCATCTCAACTACTCAGTGCTGATGGAACCGCATTGATCAGTGATAAGGACATGATCCTAGAGAAATGGGCTGAACACTTTCATAATGTTCTCAACAGACCATCATCAGTCAGTGCTGAAGCTATTGACCATTTACCTCAAGTTTAAGTCAATCCCTCCCTAGCTGAAGTTTCAACTGAAAAAGAGATTTTGAATAGTATTAGGCTCCTTTTGTGTGGCAAAGCATGGTGCTGATTCTATTCCAGCTGAGATTTACAAGGTAGGGGGTCCATTGCTCATACAAAAGCTGACTGAAATTTTCCAGGTTATATGGCAGGAGGAAGTTATCCCCCAGGAGTTCAAGGATGCTTTCATTGTCCATCTCTATAAAGGTAAAGGAAATAGATTGTCCTGTGACAATCATAGTCATTGCTCTTAGTCATTGCTGGCAAGATTCTTGCCAGAGTCCTCCTTAATAGGCTGATCCTTCACCTGGAAGATGGTCATCTACCTGAGAGCCAGTGTGGCTTCAGAAAAGTCTGAGGAGCAATGTTTACTGCCCAACAACTCCAGCGGAAATCTCAGAAGCAGGGCAGAGGTCTGTACAGAACATTTGAGAATCTTACCAAGGTCTTTGATGTTGTCAGTCATGAGGGCTTACGGAAAATTGTGTCAAAATGTGGTGGCCAAGAGAAGTTCATCAGCATTGTATGTCAATTTCATGACCACATGCTTACCCAGATTCTTGATAATGGGCAATGCTCTTGTGCTTTCCCAGTCACCAATGGAGTGAAACAAGGCTGAGTGCTTGCTCCCGTGCTTTTCAGCATGTTTTCAGCCATGTTGTCAAGTGCTTTCAATGAGGATGAACATGTCATGAAGGTCAGCTACTGCACTGATGGTAAATTCTTTAACTTGAAAAGACTACAAGCCAAGACCAAAGTGGAGAGAGTGTTGGTGCATGATTCTCTGTTTGTAGATGATTTTGTACTCAATGCAGTCTCTGGAGCTGAGATGCAACAAAGCATGGATTCATTCTCGGCTGCTTGTGCTAATTTTGGCCTAACAATTAATACCAAGAAAACACAGGTGCTCCATCAGCCAGCACCACACCACTCATATGTGGAACCATTGGTTACAGCAAATGGAGAAGTTTTGAATGCTGTAAATAATTTCACCTACCTTGGCAGTGTACTTTCTAGGGATGTACACAATGATAATGAGGTTGACACATACATTGCCAAAGTTAGCTCTGTGTTTGGAAGGCTCCAAAGGAAAGCATGGGAGAGAGGAGGTATTAGACTGACAGCCAAACCAAAGGCCTACAGAGCCATTGTGCTGACCTCATTGTTGTATGCTTCTGAAACCTGGACATATACAGACACCATGCCAGGAAACTAAATTGCTTCTATTTAAATTGTCTTAGGAAGATTCTGAAGATCACCTAGCGGATAAGATACCGGACACTGAGGTCCTTTCTCCAACTAAACTGCCAAGCATTCAATCTCTGCTTCAGAGAGTGCAACTCCAATAGGCTGGCCACATTGTTCGAATGCAAAACATACGCTTGCCAAAAAGTCTATTTTATGGAGAACTCACACAGGCCAAGCATTTACATGGTGGTCAAAAGAAGCAACAGAAGGACACTCTCAAGGTCTCTCTTTAGAACTTTGAAATTGATTGTGTGACATGAGAGATACCAGCACAGGACCGCTTAGCATGGTGTGCTCTCAATAGAGAAGGCGCTGTGCTCTATGAGCAGAGCACAATTGAAACAGCTCAAAGGAAATGCAAGATGTGAAAATTCAGAGTGTCTGCCCCAAAGGTTCACATGAACTATTTGTGCCTAACCTGTGGTAGAGCATTTTGAGTTCATATACGTCTGATCAGCCATAGTCAGACCCACTGTAACTTGACTCTAGCATAGTGATATCACTTTGGTCCTCTTTGAAAATGGACAACTACCAACCAACCGACTGCCCAGCTTTTACTCATGCCTAGAGTGGATTTTCTCCCAGCTCCACCTGTTAAAGTTCGTTTTTTAAGGTTTAATTTACATATTTTCTCCTCCATAAAGACTTTCCTTACTCTCTTCTCACAGTAATACTCATCTCTCCCTTCTCAAACTTTTCAAATTATACATTTTATTTAAAATGTTGCATTGAATAACAATACAAACAAGTTTGCTTACGCTTCTAACTATATTTGAATTAACTTCAGTCTATAAATTATAAAACTGTTTTCATCTCTCCCTCTAAGTCTTCATCAGGCAGATGAATGTTTGTCCATTGATTCTTTTAATTTTGTTTTTTTCTACTTTTCTTTATTTCACAGAGGCTTTTTTTAATGTCTCTTTGTATTCCTCAAACTTGTCATCCTGAATTACATTACAGTATTCTATTGTATTAATGTACCACAATTTATTCTACCATTTCCTGATTGTTGAGCATTCAAGGTGTTTACATTTGCTTGCTTTCCAAATAGTAATAATGCTGTTAAGAAGATCTTTGAACAGATGGTTCTTTTTTTGTTGTTTTTTTTTAAATAATATCTCTACATTATATTCCTAATAGTGTAATTATTTAAAAAGCATGATCATTTTGTAACTTTTTACTGTGTATTGTTAGGTTGCTCTCCAAAAAAATTTTTCATGTTTGCAATTCCACCTTCAATGAATAGTTGTTCCTATTCCTCCATACCCACCAGCATTTAATTTTTTACTTTTTAATTATGTTGCCAATTAGATAGATGTGCAATGGTGCTTCAAAGTTGTTTTAATTTCCATCACCTCAATTATTTATGAGTAAACATTTTTCAAGTAATTATTAAACTTTTTTGTTTCCTTTTTTTTTAATTCTCCATTTATATGTTTTGAACATTTATTTATTATAGACTGGAAATTAGAATTTTTCCTGCTGAAGTTTCTTATAAGACTTTGATTGTTCTTCTTTGCACTTATCAAACCTTCTCACACAATCTTAATTTATGTACTTTTCCCATCCTATTACATTACGAGATCCTTGAGAGCAGGGTCTGTGTCATTTTTATGCAAAAACCTTGGTTTGTGCTTAATAAGTTTTTGAGAAATTAAGTAAAATATTATTTAGGTTATGAAGAGGAGAGTCTGTGCCTAAATGGAGTAACTCCACCTAAGACAATTCTTCTTCTCCTTCTCCTTCTCCTTCCCCTTCTCCTTCCCTTCTCCTTCCCCTTCCCCTTCCCCTTCTCCCTTCTCCTTCTCCTTCCCCTTCCCCTTCTCCTTCCCCTTCTCCTTCCCCTTCCCCTTCCCCTTCTCCTTCTCCTTCTCCTTCCCCTTCCCCTTCCCCTTCTCCTTCTCCTTCTCCTTCTCCTTCTCCTTCTCCTTCTCCTTCTCCTTCTCCTTCTCCTTCTCCTTCTCCTTCTCCTTCTCCTTCTCCTTCTCCTTCTCCTTCTCCTCCTTTTTCTCCTCTTCTTCCTCTTCCTTCTCTTTCTCCTCTTCCTCCTCCTCCTCCTCTTTCTCCTCTTCCTCCTCCTCCTCCTCTTTCTCCTCTTCCTCCTCCTTCTAATGATTGTTCAGCTTGAGTATATGCAGTATGACTTTTCCCTCTGAGAGTGGGAGTGGAAGATTAGTTTCACAATTATCCCACTGAGATTTGAATCCTGTTTATGAAAAGTCTTGAATAAAAGAAAAAAGAAGAAAAGAAATGTAAGCTTTATAATTATAATGATCAAGTTTGGCCTCAGAGGAGAGATGAGAAAATTCAACTGCTACCTTTCTTTCCAAAGATGGTGAACTACAGGTACAGAATACTGTAAGATTTAGTTGATGTCTTTATTAATTTTCTTGAGCTGCTTCCTTTTTTTCTTTCCATATTGCAAGGTTGGCTGTCTTGATAGGGAAGAAGGGAAGGATATATTTAGAAATGAAGGTGATGTAAAAGGAAAAGATGTTTTAAAATCAATTGCCAGGAAAGATGAATAACTAACTCCATCAAAGTCATCTCCAAATAGAGCAAAAAAGGAAGTAGAAGCCTGCATAGTGAGTAAGAGTCCATATGTCAAAAGTTTGAAGGCAATAAAGAATAATTTTATTGACCACTCAATATGAAAAGAACCCTGAAACCTGTGTTTGTCTTCTTAGCTTATATTGGGCTCTGATTTTATCTGGGAGAATCCACATTGCTTTCATCAATCCTCAAATGCTCCCTGACACACAAAAGAATATCTTTTTAACACCAACATCCTTCCAGTAATACTGTAGCACTCCAGATCATGGGGCAACATACTATATGAAGAATGGAAATTAGAGCAACAAATAGAGAGGCATTCAGCTCACAACTTATTACAAAGAGAGTGGCAGAAAAGCCATCACACAGGAAACCTATGATCAGAAAAAGAGTAAGGGATAAGAGATAAGTAGCCTGAGTGCTGCCCTGGTACCCACTGAATATTTCAAAATCTGGGTGGAAAGCCTCTAGTATTTTTTTTATCAATAAATCAATTATTATGCTTTTATTAAGTACCTTCTATGTTCCAGGCACATAAATCTACAAGACTAATGTCAGATAGAATAAGGATAGCACAGGAGAAGATGATACTGTTGGGTTAGAATCTTCATAGTTAAAGAGAATGCTACAATGATGAGCTTATGGATTCTTTGAAGTTCTGAGATATCTATTGTAGGCTCATAAGAGTTTAAAATTGTCACCAGTGAGGGTGTGAGAACCAGGGATAAGATTAAAGGAGTAAGAAGGAAGTAAAGTTGGACTACAGAATGTCAGGCTTATAAGGGGCCTTAAAGATACTTTGGTTCATCATCAGTTATAGATAAGGAAACTGAATCCTGGAGAGGTAAAGAAATTTACCAAAGTCCTAAAAATAATAAGTAGGATTCAAACTCAGATCTTCAGGTTCCAAATATGAAACACCGTTCTTCTCCCAACTCTAGTATCTTCCATCTTGTAGCTTCCTAACGCAAATATGAGTTGATGATAATAGTGGAAGTAGAAATGTCACAGTGATGAAGAGAGAAGGAATTATCATTCATCTAAGAGGTCGTGATGATGCAGGAGTCATAGTGATATGTTATAGGGATTGCAAAGCCTAGGATTACAAGCTATGTAATTATGGTGGCAAATTGCGGGATATATAAATGAGGTAAGCCTGCTTCTTACAGTGCCTTTCCGATTTAATCCTATTCTCTTTATTAGACTTTAAAGCCTGCTGTGGTTCTGAGCTTTGTAAGCATGGTATAGTGTAATGAATATTGGACTTGGCATCAAAAGACCTGGATTTAAATCTTGGATCTGCTACATCCTAGCTGTGTGCTCTTGGCCAAGTCATCTTCTTTTGCTTTTCTGGACACATTTCCTCATCTTTAAATGAGAGAGATGGTCTAGATAATCTCTAAAGTCTCTCATAGCTCTATTATTCTATGTTCTGAGGTCCTGTCCTAGCTCTTGCATTATGGGAATTTCCATAAATCTTTTGTTTAGTGACAACATCATTTATCAACATTAACGATGGGAGCTTACTATTTATCATAACTGGGGATTGGAACCTTCTTGAAGACGAGAGGGTAAACAATCTGATAATCCTCATTAGAGAGGAAGGTGGAGATGAAGGGTGGAACAGAATCACAGACCTAACCAATCAATCAAAAAACATTTATTAAGCATCTACTATATGCCAGGCACTGTGCAAGGCAATACAAATAAAAAGAAGGGAAAAAAAATGAAAAAAAAATCCATACTCTAAAGGATCTTACATTCTGCTGGAGGAGAATACATATACATACATAAATATATAGAAAATGAAAATAAAATAAATACAATGTAGCTAAATAAGAGGTAGTTAAGGAATAAAGGAGTATACTAGCAACTGGCATCCAGCAAAGAAAACTGAAGACAGGTGAAATTTACATATTGAAATAAAAGGGATTGGGGGCAGCTAGGTGGTTTAGTGGATAGAGCTCCAGCCTTGGAGTCAGGAGGACCTGAGTTCAAATCTGGCCTCAGACACTTGACACTTAGTAGCTGTGTGACCCTAGGCAAGTCACCTAACCTTGATTGCCTCAGCCAGAAAGAAAGAAAGAAAGAAAGAAAGAAAGAAAGAAAGAAAGAAAGAAAGAAAAGGATTAACTCACCTATTAATAATATATTTCTATAATGCTTTAAAGTTTAACAAACCATCTTCCTCACAGCAACTCTGGGGGGTGTGTACTAAGTGCAAATATTACTGTAGTTATTTTGTTGATGAGGAAACTAGGGCTCAGTGAGATTAATAGAATTGTACAGGAATGTGTAGCTAGTATATTTAGAAGAGGAATTGGGACCTAAGTCTCTTCTGACTTCAAATCATTAGTCTTTGGTGTGAGTCATCATTCTGTAATAAAGATAATAGTAGTAGCTCACTTTTCAATGAGACTTCAAGACCTTGCAAAGCCCTTTCCTCTCAACATCCCTGTAAAGTAGGTAGTTTAAGTTTTATTCTCATTTTAAGAATTAGCAAAATGAGGAAGCACTCTAGGAAAATAAATAGACAATTAAAATTCAGTCTGTGGATCATTCATGTCTGGAGACCATTTTCTCTATGGACAAAAATATATACTTTTTGAAGGTCTAATAATATCTATCATCGAGACAAATTTTTCAAGTCTTTTGCACTTAATTATATAAATACTATTCTCTCAAATGTACTAAATATGAATATATTTATTCATATAATTTATTTGTATAAATCCTGAGTTATGTCTAAGTAAGCATGCTCATGATGGACCAAACTGAAAAACAATGAGCAGTTAAATAACTAAGGCGCCTAAGCTTATGATGAATTTCCTTCTTCTTCATCAGATACAGAACTTCTCTGGCCCTCAGTTTTCTCTTTGGAAAAAATAATGGAAGGGGCAGTTAGGTGGCTCATGGATAGAGTCTGGAGTCAGGAAGCCTTGAGTTCAAATCTGGCCTCAAGACTCTTACAAGCTATCTGACCTTGGGCAAGTCACTTAATCCTGTTTGCTTCAGTTACTCATCTGTAAAATGAGCTGGAGAAGGGAATAGCAAACCACTCCAGTATCTCTGCCAAGAAAACCTCAAAAGGATCACAAAGTGTCAGACAGGACTGAAACAATCCAACAACAAAAAATAATGGAGGATGGGTGAATCACATAATCTGTAAAGGCTTTTCTAGCTCTGACATTTTTTAATTCATCATTCTTAAATCCAGCTAATTTGCTGCCTATAATACTACAATGAGAGCTCAGGAATGCACTTAGGGAATGATGGTGAGTCTGAGAGGATAGAGAGATGACCTTAAAGTCACCCAGGAAGACCAGAGATCAACTCCTGCTTCTGACATATACTAACTGCATATACCACACTATCAGCAAGCTTCTTAACTTCTCAGTGCTCTAGGCCAAGTGTCAAACTCAAACAGAAACTGGGAAGGGAGCAGCATTAAACCACATATAAGGATTCCAGTGGGTTGTTTATTATTTATCTGTAGTCTTTTGTGAAGTAGATGGTGGTTAAGCGGATAGAGCCCTGAACCTGGAATCAGGAAGACCTGGGTTCAAACCCAGTTTCAGACACTTTCTAGTTGTGTAACCCTGGGCAAATCACTTAACCTCTGATTGCCTGACAAAAGAATCCACTGGAAAAAAAAGGGAAAAAAAAGAATCCACTGGACAAGGAAATGGCAAACCACTCCAATATCTTGGCCAAGAAAACCCCATGGATAGTATGGTCCACAGGGTCATAAAGAGTCGGATGTGACTGAATAACAACAACATCTTCTATTGCATTTTTATTTATTTTAAATATTTCCCAGTTATATTTTAATCTGATCCAAGTCTTTCTTAGGCATATTTCAAGCTACAATGAAGTCTGGTGGCAGTATTTGACACTTCTTAGTTGGCTAAGATGATAAATTACAAAAAAGTAGAAGTCTACATTGGTAGAGTAGGTTTCCTTCTCTGGATACTCCCTTTACTAATGAAATCACAGGTTTGGTTCCCAACTCTATAGAGATTCTGATTCTGATATATGCATACATACACACATACATACACATACATACATATATACATATATAATCACCAAATAAATAAAGTACATATAGAAAAATTTTATATATATGCACCTTTTGTGTCTAATGGTAACCATATCTAGGACAGAGGAGAGGGAAGGGAGAAAAAAGAAGAAAAAAAGAAAAAAAAGTATTACATAGATTATATATGTAAATGGAATAGCAAGTTGTACATAATGGATTTTTAGTTTCATATGCAATCTTTATTATTATACTATGTTGTGGAAATGCTTGTTTTATCTCATAAATTAAAAATAAAATAAATACAAAATATTTAAAAATCTAATATCATCAAAGGTTTTGTAGCTCTTTGCCTGGATGCAGGAACAGAGCAGTCTCTCACTGAGTTCTTTTATCAGACTTGATTTTTCCCCTTTGTTAACTCTATATGTCTAATCCTTGGCATAGCTACCAACTCAACCTTTTTTTTTTAAATACACAGGTCTGATTATGTGAGTTCTACTAAAAGAAGTTCATTATTTCCCTGTTGCCTGAAGGAAAAATATAAACTCCCGACCTTAGCATTCTAGGTCCTCCACTACCTGTCTCTAACCTATGCTTCCAGCTTTATATTACCCTTCCCCCCTTCACTCAGCTCCAAGGTCTGGCTATACTGTGCTGTATAACTAACTGTTAACAAGTAAACACTCCACTGTAATCTGTATCATTCTATCTCTTTCCAACTCCATGAGACAAGAGATAGCATGTGCCAAGCAACTCAAACCATCATCACTGCCTTGACTACTATCCCCTCTTAGACTCTGATAGGGACAAGCTAAGACTCTAAACACAGGAACTCTGGGAATGGCATTAAATAATGACATTAAAGAAAAAACAATAACATCTACTTTTGATGCTGCACCCCAAGAATTGAGGGATTTTTCCATCTGACTTGCAACTGAAACTTTCGGTGTGTGTTGTCTCCTCCTAGAATGTGAACTCATTGAGAGCAGGGACTATCTTATTTTTCCATTTGTCTCTCCAGACCTTAGGTAAACACTTAAAGTATCATTCATTCACTAATTTATTCATTCATTCATGAATTCTCTTAAGAAGACTTAGCAATACACTAGTAGGTCTATATCCCAAAAGAGATTTAAGAAACAAAAAAGAAAAGGACCTATGTGCACAAAAATATTTATAGCAGCTCATTTCTGGGGGCAAAGAATTAAAAACTGAGGGGATGCCCATCAACTGGGGAATGACTGAACAAGTTGTGGTATGTGATTATGATGGGATACTATTGTACTATAAGAATTGATGAGCAGGATGCTCTCAGAAAAACTTGGAAAGACTTGTATGAGCTGATGCAAAGTGAAACATATTGTGTACAAAGTAACAGCATTATTGTAAAATGATCAGCTGTGAATGACTTAGCTAGCCTCAGCAATACCACTGTAGAAGACAACTCTGAAGGACTTATGATGAAAAATGCTATCCATCCCCAGAGAAAGAACTTACAGTGTCTGAATACAGATTGAAGTATATATTTTTTTACTTTGTTTATTTTTCTTGAGGTTTTTTTTTCTGTTTTCTTTCACAACATTACTATTATGGATATGTTTTGCGTGACTTCACATGTATAACCTATACCAAATTGCTTGCCTTCTCAATGGGGGTGGGGGTGGGGAGGGAGGAAAGGAGAAAATTTGGAAATCAAAGTTTTAAAAATAAATGTTTAAAAAAAATTTTTCGGGGGGCAGCTAGATGGCGCAGTGGATAGAGCACCTGCCCTGGAGTCAGGAGGACTTGAGTTCAAATCCTACCTCAGACACATAACACTCACTAGCTGTGTGACTCTGGGCAAGTCACTTAACTCCAATTGCCTCACCAAAAAAAAAAATTTACATGTAACTGGGGAAAATTTTTTTAATAAATAAATTAATTTTGTTAAAAAGTCCCACATACCTGGAACAAACTTCTTCCAAAACCTCTTCCTTCCTTCAGAGCTCAATCTAGGGGCTATTTTTCATCCCAGAAGCCTTCCCAAATATGCTGCAACTGAACATGATCTCTCCTTTCACATTTTCTTGGAGACCTCTTCTAAACCTCAATAGCCAGGTGTCAAATAGGCAGCCAGTGGGCCACATTGCAGTCTGTAACACTCTCAGGAGCTACCCAAACTAGATTAAAATGTAATTTGGAAATACAATATAAATAAATATACAATTGAACATAGATAATGTTAATATGTAGTTTTCTAAGCCAACATGCAGCAGGTAGGGGGATCCTTATGTATGGTTTAGTAGTCCCAGTTTCTATATGATTTTGATTCCTCTGCTCTATTGCATACATATCGTATTCTATATTTCATTCTACATAGTTGTAGGGCAGCTAGGTAGCATAGTGAATAGACTGCTAGAAGATGAGGTTAGAAAGACCTGAGTTCAAACCCTAACTCTGACACTCACTAGCTATGTGACCCTGGCCAAGTGACATAACCTCTCCCAGCCTTAGTTTCCTCATTTATAAAATAAGGATAATAATAAATAGCACCTACATCACAGGGTTGTTGTAAAAGATGAAATAAGATTATGTGTGTATTACACATATGCATTTAGGATACTTAGCAAACTTAAAATGTGTACAAATATTGGTTATTATTTGCATATATTAGACTATCAGCTTTTTGAAGGCAAAGGCTGTGTTGTTCTTTTATCTCTGTATTCACAGTACAATTCCTTTCATGTGGTAGGCATATAAGATTTCCTTTTAAATTTTATTAAATTGAATTCTAGCTAAGAAGCTTGAAAAAGGATTGAATGAGACCTCTCAGGAGCCAGAGAGATCCCTCTCAGGATTGTGGAGGGGTGGAGGGTGGTTTACAGGGTTTCAAGATGTCCAAGGGATCTCATTTCTTCTTTTCTTTCTTTCTACTGGGACAGACTGCATGGAGGAGAAGTTCACACAGCTGCCAAGCACTGGTCTGGCCCCAAAGTCTTCAAATAGAAGTGTTCTTCTAAATGTAATTAGGGTGTGCAGTGGAGCACTGTACCTTTGCTTGTTTTGTTATAGGAAACTCCCACTGAGGAACTTCCTTCCACAGATATTTTGCAATTTTCATTCTGAGAGAATTGCTTAGGGACAGTGGGAGTTTAAATGACTTATCCAGGGCCACACAGTCAGGATTTGAGCCCAGGCCTTCTGGACTCTAGCTCTTCCTGAGGCCAGCTCTCCATTCCATGTTCCTCATCCACTCCTCTAGCTAAGTGGGATGGGTACTGGGTAAAAATGAAAACAGCCTCGATTACTGTAATCATAGCAATAAGAATTCAAAATTTGATTCATTAGGTTAGGATCACAATGCTCTGTTCTTGACATAAGAAAAGGTGATAATAGCTACCAAAGTGATTTAAAAATATAAAAAGAGTTATGCAAAACAGATCTAGCTGTATTTTTGCCCCCAGATCCATGAGCTTTAATTTTGGGTTCTTTTCCTAATAGTAACAATGGGTTTACATTGAACCCACTCTTTGACTTGGTCCCCTGTGTAACCAATGACTCACATTTGTGATTGGGCTGGCTGGTGGAGTTACAGATTTAGTCTAAAATGATAGCACAGAAATTGTCTTTGCTGGAAGTTATTAACCCATCCTGGGGACCTTTCTACTTTATCCGGGAAGCTTTCGCCAGCTAAACTAACTGGCTTCATAAAATGGGACTCAGGAATAATAGAAATGAAAGTAAGAACTAAATGGTGCCTGGATGTAAACCAGGAGATGTGTGGTGTGAATTGGCCAGTGGGAAGAAGGTTCCAAGGTTGTAATCTGTGAGAGCATTATTCTAGGGGTGGAAAATAAAATTAAAGTAGAAGGGCATACACATGTGTGTGTGTGTGTGTGTCTGTGTGTGTGTGCACTCTCACTTGAGAGAATGTGTGTGAGAACCGTAAATGTGGAGAATAAGATGAATGAGGCAAGGCCTTAAATAAGGATTTGGTTTGATTTGAGGAGTGAATGGTGGTTCCCCTTTCCTAATGTATATTCATTCAAATGGAAGAATATGTCCTTTGAGTAAGCTAAATGCTGGTCCAGGTATTGGTTTACAAAGCAGAAAAGTGGTTGTCCATTTCCTACCTTACTCAGAAATTCTCACTTATGTTTAACGTAGTAACTGTTATGTATGCCAAGAAGGGCATGGCTACAGAAAGAAAAAGTGTTATTGGAAAGAAGAAAAAGAAAGAGTCCATGGAGAAAAAAGAATCAATGAATAATTCTACCACTTATCCTAGGAAACAACAACCCATACCATAAGGAAGCTGGGTTCTGCAGAGGTAGAATGATTCCTCTAAGTTGCATTCCAAATTCAAACTCATAGGTGATTTTCTTTTCAAAGGGAAGTGTCTGAAGCTATACTCCCAGAACCCAACAATAAGGGAATGAGAACCCTCAAGCAAATACAGATCAACGTTTAAAAATTTGACTCATAAGGTACTGGTTTAATCTGATTTAGTGGTGGTTAATCTTTGGGGGCAGCATGAGTGATTTCTACATGACTCCACCGCAAAGGTCCACAGGAAGGGAAGATGATTTGTCTCTATCCCTTTGAATGCTTATCAGGGATTAGAACAAAGTCTGATTTTTATTGATTTTTTGAGTATATATATAGTTTGAGTTTATGTGCCTCTCTATACACAGATGCCAATGATCAGTATGGGAGTTTGCTACCTAGTCTCATTTAGTCTTTGCTTGCAAGCAAAACATTACTGAGGTGGGGGAATGTATTAAAATTCCAACATCTAAGCAGAGTAGTCTAATGCTTAATCTCCAGCTTTATATTTTTCAACCTATGCATTGAAGAAATAAATGTATTTGTCCGCTATGATAATATCATAGGAGTGCTAGTTCACTATTGGCAAATCTCTTGAGAAGAAAGGTAAATGCAAAATATTATGAAAAGCTGTGGATTGAGATAAATTAATTTGCTACAATATATTAATGGTAATATAGGACTGAGAAGTGGGAAGAGATACATGTCCTGGTCTGGAAGACAGCCAGTGGTCTGAAAACCTATAAATATAGTTCAGAAGGGGCAACTTTGCTCTTTTGCTGAGAAACCACTTGGCCGAATGGGGGAGGGGCAGAACTGGAGTAACATTCGTCAAACTATTTCTGTGCTACTTTTTTTTTTGCAAGTACTATTGCATATAAAGATTAGAGCTGGCAGAAAAGGTATATTTATTCATAACCTTCCATTTGTGCCCTTTTATTGAAGTAATTTGCATTTTCCAGCACATAAGGTACTTGAAAAGTTGGGCAACTTTTGCCCTAGTTCATATTTTTAAAAAAAAAAAGAAAGAAAAAAAAAACTTAAAGCATAGAGCAGACACCCATTCCCTCGGATTGGACAACGTCTATCTTATTTCGTACAGAATATTCATAGGAAAGAAAAAAACTTAATTGGGAAATTTTATTTTTCCATGGAATTATGTAGTATAGAGTTCACTGCTTTTAGATGTCAGCAAGTTCATTACTTTCCCTGGCCATAGGGACATTATAATGAGTGGATGCTCCTTCTCTGGAATAGAACATGGAAAATAAACAGTCGGTGAAAAGCATGAAGAATTAACGAAGTGAAAATCTCAGGTTATTCCTTAGACAATTGACATGAAATTGACCTTCTTAAACGCTAGCTGTTAAAGGACGTTCAGACCAAGGATGAATGAATGAATCCCTAGGTCACTCGACTGTATGTTTCTCCAGTCTTTCAGGAAGCAGCAGCAAAATAACAAGGAGCACCGGATTGGGGAAGGCGAACCTCAAACCCCGGAATCCACCAGGTTCTCTACGCAGATAACAGCGTGCACTTTCTTCTTGCCCCGGATCCCGGAGGTTATAGTTTTAAAAAGTCGGCGCTAGGACCTAGTCAGAGTCTGGATCCGTACCGCTTTCGGACGGCAAGAGGAGGGAGGGGGTGAGGGGGAGGTGGGAAAGAAGGGTTGTGTAGGGGGTGTGTGTGGGGGGGAGAGAGTCATTTATGCAGAGAAGGCGCTGCTGCCATTTCAACTCACACTCCACACTCACTACTCGGAGAGGGAGGGAGGGCGAGAGAGAGAGAGAGAGAGGAGAGAGAGAGAGAGAGAGAGAGAGAGAGAGAGAGAGAGAGAGAGGGAGGGAGGGAGGGAGGTTTCTGACTCTGACGGAGCCGAAGAGGCGCTCAGCTGCCAACACTCACACTGCCTGCTGCTGCTGCTGCTGCTGCTGCTGCTGCTGCTGCTGCTGCTGCTGCTGCTGCTGTTGCTGCTGCTGCTGCTGCTGTTGCTGCTGCTGCTTGCTGCTGCTTGCTGCCGCTGCTGCTCTCTGGGCCTTAGGGAAAAAGAAGGAGGAAGAAGAAGAAAGAAAACACAAGATAATCAAGTGGGGAGAAAAGAAAAGGAGTGAGAAGGAGGTAAAGAACTGCGGTGAAGAAGAAAGACAAACTCAAAACATTCATCTGTAAAGAGAAAACCAAACAAACCTAAAAGCTTCAAAACTGGGAGAGCAGCCCCTATCCACTCACTTCATCTCCTGAAGGGGAGAGGATAAGGTAGTTCACCTTAACAATCAGAAATGGTCTAAAAGCCAGCGCAAGGTCCAATGCAATATTCCAAGCTATTTCTAGTTTCTTCCACCTAAATTTGGAAGGGTTTCTCGCTGCGGCTGGGGATTGTCTGACTGGCAGTGGTGAACGTTAAGGAGCCGCTGGAGCCCAGGGGAAAGGGAGCTTTGAAAGAGAAGTTGTGTTGATTGGGGTGGTTTCCCGAGGAGGAGAAAGGACGATGGTCTGGAGGAGTCGGTGCTGCCTGGGGCGATTGGACCTGCTCTGTGTGTTGGCCCTGCTTTTGGGCTGCCTGCTGCCAGTATGTAGGACTCGCGTGTACACCAACCACTGGGCTGTAAAGATCGCCGGGGGATTCCAGGAGGCCAACAGGATAGCTAGCAAATACGGATTCATCAATATTGGACAGGTAACCGGCAACATCCCCCCCACCATCCCTTTAGTTATCTCCCCCTTTCCCCCTCCCACCCCGGACTCTTTGAAACTTTCCCATCCCGCCTCCCGCTGGAGCCTCAGCGGTGGAGATAACTCTGGCAGCGGACCCCGGCGAACGAAGCCGAGCTAGCGGCTCACTTCCCCGCCCCCTAGCCTTCTACTTCCCCTACCTCCAGATGTGCTGCTGCTTGCCTTCCCCAGTCGTCCCTCCACCCCACCCCCTTGTGCGATCCTGGGACACGCACACAACCCATACGCATGCCACACACTATACAAAATTCTCGAGGTTGTTTCCAAGTGGTTCGGGGCAGGCGGAGAGGGGGTGGTGCTTTCCTTCAACTCGGGTCCTCTGCACATTCCTCCTCGTGTGTGTGTGTGTGTGTGTGTGTGTGTGTGTGTGTGTGTGTGTGTGTATTATTGGAGGGGGTGTCTGGAAATAAGTCATTTGTTGGAGGGTTGGAGAGGTCAGACAGTGAAGAGGTTAAACTGGATAGCACCGACTTGAGACGAGAAAGAAGTTTCCGAGTCTAGAGACTGAACACAGTGGAGCGCAGAAGAGAAGGGCGTTTGGAGTGGAGGAGGAGAAGGGGACGGGAGGGGTGTGTGCTGGGAGAGGGCTTTCCCTTGGTGGAAGCCCTGTTGCATATTTGGGAAGAGAGCTCTCTCTCCTTCCCTCCTCTCTGGAGGGGTGGAAGTGAACCGGAGAGTCTAGATGTAGGGGGTGGTAATGGGAGGTGGAGGCTGGAAACTTCTCCCTTAAGATCTGCCTGCGAGTTCTCGTCCGGGAAGGTTTTGCGTCTGGTGTGAGGACTAGATCCTAAGATTAAGAAACCGGTGCGGGGTAGGAAGGGCGGACTGAGTTCAGAGTGCAGCAGGTAAAAAGATATTACTCAATCTCAGTTATATTCGTTGGGTGTTCATTTTATTATTTTTTTTAAATGATAGTTATACTATTCACAGGCACAGATTTACACCCCCTTCATCTCCTCCCCTCCCTCCCCCCAAAGCTGTCCTGTCATTTAAAAATATAGATAAAATGAGGTGATTCTGTGGGGATGGATGATCGGAAGCAGAACAAGGAAGCTTAGCTAAGGTCCTGCATTACGTGAAATTTACGTGTGCCCCTTTTCCCAGCCCCCATCCCCGCCCCAGGTAACTCGGAGATAATTGATCTCCATCCATCTCTTTAGCTTTCCTGTTTTGTTCTTCACCCCCTTTATCCCAACCCTCAAACCAAACCAAATCAACACAAACAAAAACAAGAAAGCTAATGAATTGGGAGGAGCTGGGAAAACTAGTCCCAGAAATGAAACACGTCTCCCCAGACACGTACGCGTTCTCCTGGAGCTGAAGGGGGTGGGGGTGGGAGATGATTCCAAGTGGAATAGGAGCCCCCCAGGCCTCTCTCTCTGGGACTCCTACCCCTACCCCCGCCCCTTAGCACAGCCAGCGTGTTCTTGTGGCTTGGCCTCGGGGACTATGGGAGGTGAGGGGCGCCGGATCTGAGGAGTGAAAGGGTGCTGCTGCTGCTGCCTTGATAAAGAGATCCACAGAACACAGGGTTTCTTAGAAAGTCTCCAGTTGTACATCCGTAAGCCGTTTATGCTATTTCCAGGGAATAGGAACCTGGGGCTGCTATCTCACAAAGCCACTTGTGACCGAACAACGAGATTGGAGGAGGTTGGTTACGCTTGGCACTGGACAAAAAACAAAAACAAAAACAAAAACAAAAACAAAAAAACAACGTGGGGTTTGAGGCTCGCTGGCTGGCTGACCGGCTGAGACTGCTGGTGCGAGCAACGCTTTCGCCACCGCCGCAGCCCCTGCCAGGGTGGCGGGGAAGGAGGAAGGGAAAGGGGAGGGAGTTTCTATCCTGCTAGTTTGGCTCGTATCCTTAACCGAGGCCAGAGGAGGAGGCGGCGCAGAGAGGTCACGCTCTTTGTGCCCTAGCTCGCCTATGCTCGGCACTGTCCTACTTGCACTGACCAGACTGCAGCAGAGGCAGCGGCAGCAGCGCAGCAGCAGCGGCAGCTGGGCTCCTGAAAAGTCCCCCAGTGGAGCAGGTCCTTTGGAGAAACAGAGGAAGTGCAGAATTTGGGAAGAAAAATGCGTGAGGTGTAGGAAGGAAGGAAGGAAGGAAGGAAGGAAGGAAGGAAGGAAGGAAGGAAGGAAGGAAGGAAGCAAGGAAGGAAGCAAGGAAGGAAAGCAGGCCAAGGAAGTGTTTCTAATCTGAATAAGAGTTGTTCATTTAGACAGCTTGCTTGAGACTCTGGGATCTTTCTCCTTGTCTGGAATTCACTCCTTTAGTGCCTTGAGATGCACTCACAGGAGTGCTAAAGCCAAGCAAGTGACAATGTCTTTGGAGATTAACATTGAACTTAGCTGTTTCAGTGCCCAGTATAGATCTGACTTCCCAAAGACACATCTTTCAGTCAGTCTGTTAATCAGTTCATCCATCAGTTAAGTGGAAGGAGGTATATACTTAGGTTTCCTTGAATCTTGATTCATCTTGGGCACACGTTGCTCCATCTTTGCTCAACCTGTAAGGAAACACCTGGCTTGCTCTTATTCTACAGATGTTTAGTTCAAAAGCACCTGGATCCTTTCTAGATCCAAAGGGAGTGAGAAAATACTTGGATCTAAGCAGCTTCAAGAATAGCAAGCTGAGGAAACACCTGGGGCCTGCTGGAACCAGTCACAGACAGTTACTTAGACAGGACTGGAGTTCTGCTGCACCTTGGCACCGCAAGTGGAAGAAAGCGTCACCAAATCCCGCTTTCCCAAATAAATATATGTGCTTTGCTGTTTCATACTAACTTTCCTGGCTTTTACGAAGAGCCTTAAAATGAAGATCTATGCTATGGTCATGGCTTTGCAAATGCTTCTCTTAAAAACAAAGAAGCGCTGAGTAGAGGGTAACTAACACCACGACCATTTTCTCCAAAACATCATTTCCAGTAGCTTTGACAGTGCTAATTACAAAGTTCAGAGCCTTTGAGGTTGTGGATGGGACCCCCTGGAACTGATGCAATAGGAATTGGAAAAAATTCAGCTGTACTTACAGTGTAAATCATTTCCTCAACAGATCAAAGGAGTGTAACACTATCTTAGTAGTCACTGGGGTAGTAAAATCAGTTCACACATGCAGTGTCATTGCCTTGGCAGGGCCAAAAGTACTTCTTAGTCATCCTTCATTTGCTTTCATTTAGTTGAGATCTCCTTTAAAACATGAATTTCCCCATTTTTTAAAAACTTATTTACTTCAATCAAGCCAACTGTTGTTCAGTGTAAGCCAAGTAATTAAGTTGCAGACATAAAATAACCTTAGCAAAAGAAAATTGCTTTCCTTTATAATATATGTAAAGCACTTTGTAAACCTGAAAGTGCTTATTATAAATATGAGCTGCTATTATTATCTTTACAATTTTAGCTACTTTTATTAGTATGCAGACTTTGAAATGAGACATCAATAATCCTTTTTTTTTTTCACTAGCTAAGACCACTATGCAGGTTCCACTGGTTAAATCTTTCCTCATGTTTGATTTAATCTGTGAACATAGAAGGAAAAAATAAAGACATGCCTGTCAGTCACTTCCTTGTGGTCAGTGGAGGACATTGACTTGTCTTTCTCTTCATCTTTAATGCTTTCTATGCTCTGAATCCTCCTTACCATGGTCAAGCACCTAGAGTCATGGCCCTGCCTTGTAAGACCCAGAAATGTGGCTCCTGGCTGTTTCTGAAGCTGTACTAGAGCCCTTCCCAAAGTCCAAAAGGTGTGGGTTGTCCCAGCATAACCAGGAGAAAGTCATAGCTTTGGAGACCTTTTCCTAAATATCTGTGCTTCAAGAGGTAAGACCTAGCTGCTAGAGCATAAATTTGGCTTATTTGGTGTCAAGGGCTGGCTTATATGTGGGGCTTGTTTTTCACTTTGGAAAGCTCTGTGTCACAGAACAGGCATGCAGTCTCAGGGTAGGGATGCTCACTAAGAATTGAGCTTGGAGAAAAATAGGCTGTGCAAGTCAAGATAAAAATCAGAGATGATACAAAGGGCTTAACATTCTCAAAAGGTGAAGAGGATCTATCCTTTCTTCTCATTAGGGAGAAAAGGCTACGATTTGTATTTTTTAATAGAATATTTCCATTGGAAGGCTTTAGTTTCTCTGGATTCTAAAAGGGGGACTAACAGGATCGACTTGGTTAGTAGCTGACACTTCCCATGACTTCATAGGATCCTAAGACCACTGGATCACAGACCTCAAGTTGGAAGAGACCTCAGAGATGATCAAAAACCCCTCATTTTACAGATGAGGAAACTGAGGCCCCAGAGAGCTTAACTGACTGGCTTGTTCATGGTCACACTCTAACTTTTACATCCCCTGAGTAGTTAATTTCATCTATAGAATCTGTTGCCCTTCAGGGAAAAGGACAGCTCACTCCTGGAGGATCCCCTTGTGACCAGGGTAGGCATTCACTAGGCTTCCAGAGAACTCCAGGGACTCTGACCTCATTAGCAGAATACTCCAACAGACCAGTTACGGGCCAGGAGAATGAAAGAGTTGGGGGGAGGGTGGAAAGCCTAATTTGTATATTTTCCCTCTGAAGAGGAATCATGAATCTTTGTTTAGACCAAACCTGTTACAAACTGTACACAAACATTGAGGATCTTTATTTTGGACAGATTCCTCATCATGAGAAATAGCAATACTTCTTTTCCTTCATCAGTTTATAATTTTTGATTCCAAATTTGAATTAATAGTGAGCAAAAGAAAAAAAAATCTTTACTACTGATTTAGGAGGCAGCCTGCTCCAAAGGATCAAACAGTGACATTGGAGGCAAAGATCACAGTTTCAAATCCTGTCTCTGGTAGTTACTACCTTCGTGACCTTGAACTAGTCCATTAATATCCACTAGCCTCAGTTTTCTCATCTGTAAAATGTAGGGGTTGGACTAAAGGGCTTTTGAATTCCCTTTATGCAGTAGATATACAGTGAGGTGAGATGGAACTTTAGTGGGAACAAGACGAAGCAGGGGTCTCTAGAAGGTATAGAAAGGCTGGAGGTGAGCAGAATCAAGCATTGCTTTGATATAGAGAAAGAAAAGAAAGGATGCCAAGCTGGATGCGAGAAAAAAAGAGGAAAACAGATCCTGGAGTCTGTTTTACTAGGGGATGGGGGAGGAACAGTGTCAAAGGTTGGCTAGGGAGGATAATTAGTATGCCATTTTGTTTGGAGCCTTTAAATGGAACAAAATTCATTCTATGATGGTTGTCCACCAAAACCTTAATGTGATGCCTTATAATGACATGGAGGTGTCTTGTGGTTCTCCAAGGCTATTCCAATAGACTAAAGTCCTACCAAGGATAGAAAGACTTCTAGCATGAGACTTAGGAGTGAACTTCTTTTTTGATATATGATGCAAACTCAGAAAACAGGGAGGAATTTCATTCTGCATTAGTGGAAATAGTAGCTACAAGGGTAAAATCATCAGTCTTTCCAAGTATTTAATATTATTTTCTAAACCATTTAACACTACACCTTCGTGGATACTTGGTTGGTACTTAGTATAACCTATATAGCAATTCATCCATTCATTTTTTTCTGAAGCATTTATTAAGTACCTTTTGTTAGGTACTAGTGCATGGAGTGCTAGGCCTGGAGTCAGGAAGACTCATCTTTCTGAATTCAAATGTGACCTCAGATACTTACTAGCTGTATGACCTTGGGCAAGTCACTTAGCCCTGTTTACCTCAGTTTCCTCATCTGTAAAATGAGCCAGAGAAGGAAATGACAAACCACTCCAGTATCTTTGCTAAAAAAATCCCAAATGGGGTCTCTCGACTGAAACAACTGACCTAGGTTCTGTTAGGGACACAAAGCTGGAAATCAAATAGTCTCCTAAAGAATCTTAGATTCTATTGGGAGGGAACAAAATGTAAACATTGAATTCAATACAAAGTAAATAGTAATTTTAGGAAATGTATGTGACTGTAAACAACCTGGGGAATCAAGAAGCACCAGTGTAGGAAGTGATCCTGGAAGAAAGCCTTGAAGGAAACTAGGAATTCTGAGAGGTAGAGGCAAGGAGGAAGTACATTCTGGGTAGGGCACATGCAAAAATAGAGAGGTGGAAGACGGACTGGTTGATATGGGGAAGAGAAAGAGAAAAGCTTGCCTGGAATGTAGAGGATGTTCAGGGAAATAATGTGAGGTTAATTTAGATAAATTGGAGCCATATTGAGAGTTCTTTAAATGGAAAACAGAGGAATTTGTATTTCATCCAAGAGGCAGTAGGGAGCCATTGGAGGTTCTTGAGCAGAGAAGTAACATAGTCACACTTTTGTTTCTGTGCTATCGTTTCGACAGCTGTGTTTAGGATAGGCTGGACAGAGGGAAAGATTGGTCAGGGAGACCAATTAAACATCTAATGTATAGTTCAAGGTAAAGATGATGAGAGTCATGAGCTAGGTTTGTGGCTGTGTGATTAAAGAGCAGAGGGCAAATGTGAGAGATGGAGGTAGAATACTCATGATTGGACATGGGGTATGTGTAAAAGAAACAAAAGTATTAAAGATGACACTGAAGTAGTGAATCTTAATCCTAGAAAGATGACTGTGACTTTACTGGAACTAGAAAGAAGAAAAAAAATGTGAAAGTATGTTTTTTCCTTGGGGGGGTGGAGAGGAATAATCATAATGAACTTTGATATTTGAATTGGTATTTGACTTTAATACTATATACCTTTGAGGTAGCATTTTAATTATAGCTATTTGGTTAGTTCATGAGTTAAATTTAAAATGGTTTCCTAATCGGTGTGTATAGACAAGACATTTTGGTATGAAGCCTTTGCTATATGGAGATATATAAGATTTCCTTACTCTCCACTGACATTTTTTTAACCTTGGGGTACAATTGAGATGTCATTTCCCTGAGAGAAGGAAGAAAAGACAAAATGTATAATGCGTATTGGTAAAATAATGTGTATGTGGTTATAGGTGGAAAATACTGCTGGAGAGATGGTTGAATTAATGGGTACCTTGAGATAGGGTGAGAAGTTGATTTATTCCAAGCATCTCCTATCCTAGCATATTTGTAGGTATTAAACACTGAAAAATATTGGGAAGCATCAGAAGCCATTCAAATGTAAGCTCTGCTTTCTTCCTCTTCTTTCTCCAGCTTTTTTAAAATTTGTTTGTTTTTGTGCAAAGGAAAAACCTTCCATGGACCTGGACCATATATTAGCTATAAACAATCATTCCTCATCAATAGCCATGCCACAAAAGGATATAAAGTGAAAGACATTGCTAGAGTTAACACAAATATAATTGTATGAATAGTAAAAATAATTCAGAATATGTAGTCCACTGATGATAGGCTTACAACTTTTTTTTTAAATTTTGAGACCAATTCGTCATATATGGCTACTAAAGACCTTATTTAGGGCCTCAAACACCAAAGGTACTCAGTAAATATTTGTTGAATGAACAGTGATAAATATGAAAAGTGAGTGACTTGGTTTTCCATCGATATGAAACTTTCAAAAATGTAATCAGATGATTATTTTAACTGCCTTCAATCTATTCCCTCTGTAGTCCACCTTCTACATGACTATCAGACTGATTTTCCTAGATTGCATGTGCAACCATATCACCCATCTGCTCAATAAACTTCATGGCTCATTATTACCCCAAGAATCAAACATAAACTCTTCTATTCGACACTGAAAATTCTTTACATCGTAGGTCTTTCTTCCCATTCCAGTCTTCTTACACATCACTTCCCTCCATTCTAACCATACTATCCTACTTGCAATTCCTCACACATGAAACTCCAACTCCTGTCACTACTTTTGGATCAGTTGTGCCCCCATTCCTGAAATTCGCTATTGCTCCACCTCTACTTCTACCACTATCCTCAGTGTCCTTCAGAGAACCCCGCTCAAGTACTACCTTTGGCAGGTGACCTTTCCTTGACCCCTGGTCTACCTTTCCTGGTAAGGGTAACTTGAATGTTCTTTGCTGGTATCTCATTTATACCTATATATGCACATGTTGTGGTCTACATCAGAATACATCTTCCTTGGCAGCAGGGATTTTTTTTCCCTTCATCTTTGAATCTTCTACACTTAACACGGTGCCTGGCATTCTAGTTGCTCAGTAAATGCTCACTGCACACTGATTGGCTGATTGATAATTACATTCATCTGTTAACGTGGGAAAAGTTTACTAGTTCAGTTTAGCTTTAGGGCCCAGCAACAGTTTTAGCTCTGATTGTTACTAGTAGATTTAATTAATAATAGGTTTGTGTGCCATTGGCTGGCTTTCTCAAAAAGAGAATATTCAGTAAAATATAATTCTGGTATTTAGAATTACCCAGAATAGCAGGAGTCCCCAACCTTTTCCTGATGAGTTAATTTTGACACCTCCAAATGCTTATGTTCATTAGTAGGGGGTGGGGAGGCTAGAAAGTGGAGTAAGGAATGGGTGATTCTAAAGTTATAAATTGCTTAGTCATACTTCCATCTACTGCCATGGAGAAAAAGAAGCTGAGTCAGGAAGAGCCCCGTGGAGTCCTTCCCCACTGGAAGATTTGCTGATTAGAGTCTTTCTGTAACTACAGAGATAAAAGGAAAATAAGAATATTATGTAAAGATAGTATATGAATTAATGTTTCTCTGTGTGTGTCTATGGTAGGGGGGGATCAAAATTAATTTTGAACTAGTTTTCTAGTTTAATCATAAATTTATATTTCACTATTTGAAGTTATTGTTCACTTTATAAAAATACATGCATTTGAGTAATCATTTAAGTAAAATACATACATACAGATTTCCAAAACACAGTCAAATGCACTAAAGATAAAATTTATTTAAAATCTGCTGAAATAATGGACTTTGAAATCATCTGGCGCTTTAAGACCTTGTATTGTATGTGTCACTGTATGGTCATCTCTATAAGCACTGATTATAATTTTGCTTGGAAATAATGATGATGATGATGATGATGATGATGATGATGATGATGATGATGATTATAAGGAAGCTAGGTGGCTCACTGGGCTTCGAGTCAGGAAGACTCATCTTTCTGAGTTCAAATCCAGCCTCGGACACATATTAGCTATGTGACCCTCGGCAAATCACTTAAGGCTGTTTGCCTCATTTTCCTCATCTGTAAAATGAGCTGGAGAAGGAAATGGCAAAGCACTCCAGAATCTTTGCTAAGAAAACCCCAAATGTGGTCATGAAGAGTCAGGCACAACTGAAAAATGACTGAACGACAACAACGAAGAATAATAATAAAACGACCATAACAAGCATTTGTATAATGCTTTAAGGTTTGAAGAACACTTTGAAAGGGAGGTAGATGCTATTATTGCCCATTTTACAGATGAGGAAACTGAGCCAGAAAGCAGTTAAGCAACTTTTCCAGGTAACACAGCTAGTAAGTGTCTGGCTCTGGATTTGAACTCAGGCCTTCTTGATTCCAGGTTCATTGCTGTCTTCTACTGTACCATCTAGGCTGACTCTGGTACCTGCTTTGAAAAAAAAATTATGATCAGCCTGATGTATCCTGATTGTCTGTAAACTACTAGTAGTTTGCCATTCATCTCTTTTGGAGATGTCAGTTTAATAGAATGCCAAATAACTTAAGAGTTTATTCCGTTTATCTGTGAGACACATAATTTTATTAATTGTGAGATATTTTTGACTTTGTTGAGATAAAAAAGCATTATTCTCTGATTGGTCCACCAAGACCAGGGCCAGGCTTTTAAAAGAGTCCAAGTGAATGTGATACATAAAGTAACTGATTAAAACTAAGGTTCCCCAGTAATCAGTGGGTTCCTACTGATTGTGTCAAATTGTGACTCATATAACTTTTCTTTTTTTAAATTATCCCCTATATTTCATAAAGTATTCCTCCTTCCCAGAAAATAATCTCTTATAGCAAAGAACTAAAAGGAAAGAAGGAAAAGGTCAGCAGAGCTAACCAACTTATTGAATGAGTATCAAAAGAATAAATCTAAATGCTATCACTTCTATCTTGCTACCACCACGTCCTCTTTGTCCTCTTCCTCCTCCTCCTCCTCCTTCTTCCATTGTCATCATCATCAAAGTCATAGTAGACATCTGTGATTTTAACCCTCTGGGGAACTCCTGGTGGGAAAACTCCTTCCACTGACGTATATCTTCAACTAGACTATAATTTATAGCCTTAGGGAATTTCCTGGGTCACCAAGAGTTTAGATAATTTGCTCACTAGTATGATAGATAGATAGATAGATAGATAGATAGATAGATAGATAGATAGATAGATAGATAGAAGATAGAGCATTTATTAAATACTTATATATATGGAATTACACTTACTATATATCATATGCGTGGTCATTGTGCTAAGCATTGGGAATACAAATAGACGAATCTCACGATGAACTCAAGGTTGCTACATTCTACATTCTAATAGAGGAAGACAATGCACATAGGTAAGCTGGAAATGGTGGTAGATGGTACCACCCCAGGGAACACCAGGGCACTGGTAAGTGCTATGGCAAGGTAGAAGGTGAGAAGAAGTCTGAGGAATGAGTCAGAGTAACACATGGCTGGGGGCCTTCTTAATATGGTGGTTTTGGGGAAAGAGTCACCAGTGAGGAGATAATGGCCTCAGGGAAGAGGTTTCTCTAGGGGAGGAATGTGCCAGAAGCAAAGGAGAGAAAAAAGACCAAAGAGTGTCAGAGAGGCAAGATCCAGGTCTTCCCAACTCCTAGGTCTGCCTTTAATCCACTACACCACAATGGCCTTGCACATACTTTCCCAATTATTCACACCATGTTTGCTGCTTGATTTTGAGGTAATAATAGCTTTGCTGGTAGTTTCTCTGACTCCACAAATATGTCCTCCACTGAATGCTTGGCTCAAATGAAGAAGGAAAAGAACCCAGAACTTAGAGGGAAGCTTTGCACTTACCTGAAACTAGAGTTGTATATTACAATATGACTTTTAAATGGTTTGTGTTCTATAAGGTTTTGTATTTACTGCCAATTTAATGTTTTCTCCTGTTGTTGTAAGTTGTTGCACATTTCTCCCTGTATCCTAAAATGCTGTTGTTATGAGTATAGCTAGGTCCTGATTAATTTGAGTAATGAATCCCCCTGAAGTGGTTCTATGTATTCTAATTCTCACTTTTCAAAGTTATAACTATATATCAGAATTGGTTCCATCCCAGTGGAAATAAGTAGTGTGAATTTGAATAATGCATGGACCACTTTGGGGAGATTGATTATTCATACTGATTGAGACCTAGCTATAGTAAATATATACTTTTTAAAATAATCTGCCAATATGTAGGAGATGATAATTAGCGAGATAGAACACTTATTAAACATTTACTATGTGCCAGGCACTAGGCTAAATGCTAGAGATACAAGTACAAGCAATAAAAAAGTCTTTACTTTCAAAGAGCTTAGTTATAATGGAAGAATTAAGATCATATAGGAAAGTGGATGGACTGGGGCAAGGGGAAGTAAGTGAATTCCAGAGAGAGGTGGGAAGGTGGGGAAACTACAGATGCTATGAAGTGGCAGATGTACACCTATTTTTTCCCTGCCTATTTGACTAAAGGAAAGAATGTTGGCTTTGGAGTGAGAGAACATGGGATTAAATCCTGGCACTTTAGGCAAATCACCTAACCTCCTCTAGGCCCCAGGTGTTAGGCTGATCAAATAAATGGGCTGGGCTATATTATAGGGATAGAGCCTTGAGGCAACTCCTTCTACCAGTGCAGCATCTTCTCTGCAAGTTATAGTTTCACAGACTTGCCTGGAGAATTGAACTAGGATGTGTTGGAGGTAAGAAGTCTTCATGACTTCAAAACCAGCCACTTAAATCTACTATGCCATTGTTTGTATGTGTAAGCATGTGTGCATGTATATGTGTATAGTATATATGTATATATACACATTTGTATGCATATACACACATATGTATATACACATATTCACATATTGTATATATCTGTAAATATGCATATTATATATTAAGAACTAGACTTGTGATTTCATTGGTACAAGGAATTCCTAAGTGAGGAAAGTCTCTCTACCAATGCAGATTGGCACATTCTGCAACTTTAGTCTCAGAAAACTGCTTAGAGTATTGAGAGGGTAGATGAACTACCCAGTCACATAGCTGTTATGTGTCAGAGGTAGGTCTTCCTGGGTCTATCCACTTAGTATGTATTACATTAAATATATGTTTATTTATCAAGATTCACTTGCTATCCCAATCACACTGATGTCAATATTTTTTCTGATTTGATGTTAGCATCAAAGAGATATCTTGAATGACCTATAACATTCTTAGGTTTTACATTCAATCAGCTGTGTGTGGCATCTCAGAAGTTGGTTCTGTCTCAGGGAAAATACACTTTGGTGTTCATGCTAAGACTGAAACTGTTGAGGCTTTATAAAACTAATCTTTGGACTGATACTTTTCCCATTATGACCAAAGTGTTACTTATACCATATATACATGGGTTAATATATACATGGGACAGTGCTTAAGGACTGATGGGTTCCACCCACCCCCCTTTTCCTATGATGAGAAGCTTTTACAGCTGTGAAAATATGCTGACTCTCTCCATATCTTTTTTCCCATGCCTGAGCCTTGCTTTCTGGAGCTGCTGTTTCTCAATAAGAATAAAATTGGCCATTGTTGAATTAGTCTGAGTACAATGCAGAGAGGAACAATAATCCCAGAACCTGGGGTCTTATAGGAACATGTCTGCAACAATTAAGTTTAGAAACCCATAGTATATTCACCCTCGGCATCCTCTAGTTGGGTTTAAACAAGTAATTGTACTATATGGCATTCCATTTCTCAATTTCTGGCACAGGGCTGGGGGAAGCCAAACTTCAGTTCACTTAGAAATAATTATACAGTAGCTCCTGGCAAAGACTCGTCACATTTTCGGAAATGGGCTGTGGATCATCTTACTTGATTAGTACTTATTAGTCAGTGGAGCATTGGCTATTCGAGGAATAAAAGGGTTCCCTTTCTCCCGTCTTCCACTTAATGCCACCTTTATTTAAGGTAAAAACAATATATAGTACTTATTTCATTGTGGGGTTTATAGAGAAAGGAAGGGAAGGGAATAAGCATTTTATAGCACTGTGTGGCAGGATTTTTTTTGTTTTTTTACAAATATCTCATTTGATCCTCACAGAAATCCTATTATCCTCATTTTACAGTTGAAGAAACTGAAGCAAACAAAGCTTAAGTGACTTGCCCAGGCTCACATAGTTAATACATATCTGAGGCCTAATTTGAACTTAGGGTCTTCCTAACTATGGGCCCAGCACTCTATCCATTGCACCACCAGCTGCCTAATGACCTCATTGTTTTTGCTTCTAGTCTGTCTAAAAGACTGAAAATTATTGGACAGCCAAATGGATGATCTGCTTTCTGTTCTCTTCCTAGCATTGCCTCTAATTTGCCTTATAATTATGGGCAAGTCATGGCCTTGCTGTGCTTCAGTTTCCCTGCCCTAAATACCCCTTGAGCTGATCTGCCTCACAGGGTAGTGGCATATTTTTAGATAATGCCCTGCCCCCTTTCTCCCAGATATTGGTGAGTGACTATTGCTTTGTAAATGCAGAATATTAATATAAGGCAGAACATAGTGCAAGCCTGTAAAAAGGCAACATGACTCATCCCACATTTGTTGCGTCAGTTTAAGAAATGATGAGATTCTTACTGGTAGTTTCTCTCAGCTAAATAGAAAGTCTTAAGGTGTGTTATCTGACACTATTATCTCATAAAGACCAATAAACCAGTTGTTCCATTAATGAGTAGATTCTAAAGTCCAGGACTTCTTGGAAAATAGGCTGCCTCTATCACTTGTGACATCACACCTTGGGACTCTTGCATGATCACTCCAGGTAAACTTGAGGAACAGGAACATTCCTAAGCTGAGAATCAGAATTCAGAATGACTGTATCCACCAGTCCTTCAAGCCTCAACTCACTGAATGATAAGTATTTCTTCTAAGGTCCCCAAAGAACTTTCAGGCCATCAGTAGGGGTATTATGTTAGAAAGAACTCTCAATTTGAGGTCAGGAGCACCCGGATTTTAATCCTGCCTTTATTTGACACTTCCTCCTAGTGTGACCTTGGGTAAGTAGTTACTCAAGCTCCTGGGTCCCATGTTCTTCCTATGTGAAATGATGGGATTGGACTAGATGGCCTGTAAAATTCCTTCCAGTTTGAAATCTGGGGAAAGACATCTTTGGGCAAGAGTCTAAGTATAGGTCTAGATGAGAAGCAGGAAGAATAGGGTCCTCTAAGAGAGACAATCAATATTAATGGAAAGATTCAGATCATAGCCAATACATACATATTCTTCATGAGGATTCAGCTCGGGGAAGCAGTCACTGGCTTACATAAAGATCTGTGGTGTCTCATTAATTTTCAGAAGAAGGCTCATGGTACAACTAACATAGGAAGGTGGAGAAAGTGGGAGACATCAATGATGAAGACTCTGTACCGAGCAGAAGTTAAGTTCATTGAAGAAGGTGCTATGGTACAGTGGAAAGAGCACTGGATTCTGATTCAGAAGATCTGAGTTTGAATCCTGACGGCCACTTATTGTATGTGACCTTGGGCCACTTATTTAACTTCTCTGAGCTTCAGATTCCTCTTCTATGAAACGAGGGATCTGAAATAGATGACCACTCCAGTCCCTTCCAGGTTTGAATCTGTGAGCACAAGCATTTCAGAAATGGCATCTGGAATACCCAGGTGTGGTCAAGCAGTGTCATACCCTATGCATTGAAAAAGGTGTCCTCTTATTGGTAAGAGGAGATTTTTCCAGTTGAGTGATTTGGTCATGTTTTCTAGATGGGCATACCCTGCCTGCCCTGCATCACTTCTTATAAATTCTGAGCCTCAAGTTACCAGTTCTCCAAACTCAAACTAGGTAGAGAGATAGTGGATTCAGCATATCAATTTGGGTCAGGTGGAAGACTAATTATCATGAGGGAACCCTTGGTTCAGCAACAGAAACTGTCTAATCTGATCTTTGTAAACTCCTAGACAAGGTGGAACAAGATGAAGGAAGAAAAACAAAAAGCATTCAGTGATGCCATAGGCTAGAAGTTGTTCCTCTCGCTGACTTACCTGTCATATCACCTGGTGATGCTATATTAAAATTTAAAAAAATATGGGCAGGAGACCAGAACTTCCTAAAGGGAAACTCAGTTGTCTGGGAGTATAGTTGCCACGAGCAGTGCTTTTGCATCCCTAAATGATGAGTAACCATCTTCATTGAGAATACACACAGTATTGGCACTCCCATATCTCAGAATGTGACTTTACATGCTTTGAGACTGGGCTTTAGCTTCCATTTAATCTGACCCTGTAAAATCCAGGTAGGAATAGGCATATAAAGCCCTTTCCAGCTCTAAATCCATGAACTCACGACTCAAAATTTGGTGATTTTCATTCCAGAACAAAATGATAATAACGTATTACATGTAGGTTTTTTTTTAAATCTTAGTTTACTGAGAATTACTGCCTTTATAGTAGGCGCTTGGGGATACAAATACCAACCCACCCCCTACTAATACAGTTATCACTTCCACGTCTCAGGGGTTAGGGACACAGCGCTCCTGTGATCTGGAAAAATCCATGTAAAATTTTTTTACCCTCCTTTCATACCAGAGAAGAAGTCTGAATTTTTTCTTTTTCTTCTATGGAGTGTTTACAGTGCCTTATTGTAACATTTGGGTTAAGTATTTGTCCATAGGCTATATGTAGGTCAATGGTAAGTAAAAATACTATATGAAAAAGAACTTTTTTCTGTGTTATCTACAGCTTCCACCAAACTCTCAAAAAATTTCTACTTAATTTCTTATGCTGACCCATGATATATAGGAACCTCAGTGGGGAAAGTCAAGATGTGGAAGAGATGGATAACTAGTTCTTGCTTTCAAGGAACTTGCATTCCGTTGATAGGATAGAGCATACACAGAAATAAGTACTACACAACATAGCACTGGACTACGTACTGTTTTGTTTTCTCTGTGTATGGCTTGCTTATTGAAATAGATTGTAAGCTCCCTGAGGGCAGTCCTCCCTTACCTACAAAAAAACATTTTCTTTCTGTTAGGCTGCATCCTTGGTTGATGCTGACTCCTGGATTGACCTTAACTTTTAAAGTTTCTAAAAAGTGACTTTCACTATTGAAAAGTTTAGTTAGATTTGTGGGCACTCATCCCTTAGTTTTAGGTCTTGGGTAACACAGGTGTGTATGTAAGTTCAATGATTTATTTGTTATGAACATGCTGGGTATCATCTGAGACATGAAAGGTTATCTTCCAAATTATGTGTTTGAAATGAAGCCAAAGTGGCAGATTTCCTTTGTTGACATGACAAAACAGCACTAAGAAGGCGTTTGGTTTGCTGATTTGTTGTCTGTTAAAAGTGGAGCCTATGTGCTACATAAAAGTAAGAAACATTGTGAAAGTCACGTAGCGTGTCATCATAGATGATAAATAGTATGAAATTAAGCCTATTGTGAATGTTTGAAATGTTATACTCCAACATGTAAATTTTTTCCCATAAGACCCTAGGATTAGCCAGATTTCGATTTTCAATTTCTCAAATACATATGGCTACATAATCTACATGGGCTGATCTAGGTTTATTAAAATAGATATTTTACATGTATATATGTGTATATGCATATATTATATGATATATATACACACTATGTGTGTGTGTGTGTGTATATAAGTATATACATATACACACATACATATATATTAAAGTTTAAAAAAATAAAGACAGGGCAACAGAATTTCTCAAAAGGAAACTCAATTAACTGGGAACATAGTTTCCCTAAGCAGTGCTTTTGCATCCCCAAATGATGAGCTGCTAATTTAAATGGGGACAAATGTAGTTGTAGTCCCTCCTTATATGGTTGTGTATATGTATTTATATATACATATATTGTATGTATATATATATATATATATACACACACACACATATATGAATGCACACATACACATGTATTGTGTGTGTATATGTGTTTATATATTCCTCTGCATATGTATACACATGCACACATATGTATACACACACTGTGTATGTGTCTTTATTTCTAGACTAGCATTTAATCTATAAGAGGAAATTCCCTCTACCAATGCAGAGAGCAGCCTTTCTACTAATCTGCATGTTATTATAGGGTGTGCTGGTGCCAGCTCTAACTAGCTTACAAGAGCCAATTGTTAAATCTTCAGCATTTATATCTCAGAAATTGGCAAATGTTACACATGGAGGCTTGATCTATTGTTTTGTTGACTGTCTCTAGACTTAAGAAGGTAATGGAGAAAATGGGGAATTGGATTAGGGGCTTCCAAGGTCCCTCCCAGCTCTAAATCTGAGTCTGTGAGCCTTTGAATTCTGAAGAAACTTTTACCCTTGAGAAAACTGTGGGTTGAGAAAGCATAAGGAAGAACATAAGCCTAACTATTGGACTTTTGTCCGATATTGTCCTATAAAAAATAATGATGCAGATTAAATTTAAAAGTGTGTCATGAACACTCTGCCACCCACGGAGAGTTGATTGTTAAACATTTACCAGCCCACATCTGGGATTGTGTGTGTGTGTGTGTGTATAAGACCTATGTTATTACAGAAGGCTTCCTTCCTTCCTTCCTTCTTCCTTCCTTCCTTCCTTCCTTCCTTCCTTCCTTCCTTCCTTCCTTCCTTCCTTCCTTCCTTCTTTCCTTCCTTTCTTCCTTCCTTCCTCTACGTATGTACACAGTTAATAAATACCCACCTGTGAAATGTTGAGTGCTTTATATTTATGATTTATTTCTTCACCATATGCTGCATCGAAAAGCCGCAGTAACTGAGACATTGCTTGACCTTCACAAGATCTCACAGCTAGCAAATAGCAGAGGAAGATTTCAGTCAGGATATTCAGCAAACTATACATCCATATTATCTGGGACATTAAAATTTTGCTAATTTTAGAATCTTGTGGAATATCCATATATAAATAGTCATAGAGATAGATGATATAGATATATAGGGACATATAGAGATAGAAATAACGATCTATTCTGGACCTGTTATTGATTTTATGACTGTAGGCAACTCCTAGTACAGACATACCTTCTACCAATGCATGGCATTGATTTATAGTCTTAGAGAGTTTTCTGAGGCACTAAGAGGTCACTAAGAGGACTTGGCCCAGGGTTACATAGTCGGTATATAGCATAGGTAGAACATGAACTGAGGTCTCAATAAGGCTAACTATCCTTGAGGCTGACTGTTCACTATTCTATGTTTCTTCTTAGGTAGATAGAAAAATATGGGTAGGTAGAGATATTGCATTTGTGGAAAGGACAGCACTTGGAGTCAGAAGATGTGTTCAGTTCCTGGCTCTCTTCCTTTAGTTATGGGACCCTGGACAACTTGCTATGCCTCAGTTTCCTTATGGGTAGTTTAAAAATATTAGTGCTTTGTAAAGCTTAAAACTCTAAATAATTACTAGTTGTTTTTACTATAGGTTGTGGCAAGATGATGGTCAATTAGAAATACTAAAGCCTAATTCTCCATCATGACCACCCAAGGAATCAAGGTTGCTTCTTCTGAGAGGATGCCCTTGAGGTCATAACCTTTATCATTTTATTTCTCCTCCTATGATTCATTGCACCATTCCTTCTGCTGTACCACCAAACTGGTCAGCTGTTTTGACTGTATAAACTCTGTTATTATAGAGAAAACTCTTGGAGAACAGACTATGTAAGGAGTCTCATGAGTAAATTAACATAATCACTTTCTCAGTTTAGCGGGTAATATGAATTCACATAGACTAGAGTTTACAGTATTTTCCAGTTCCCCTTCATAACTTGCTAATCTCTACCTCCATCAAAAGCCAGATTTGCTTATTTCAGCTTCTTTGGTTCCTGGGAAATCAACATCCTTTCTCTCTGGCCCCAGGCACCCCCTCAGCGCCAGGTCGAGTCTGGCCTCCTGGCAGCTCCCTGAATCTCAGGACTCTACTGGATTCTGCCCACAGAATTAACCAGAATGTTTCCTTTCCTGTTACTCAATATAGAACAAATTCAGTAGTTAGGTTCATGGACTTCTTTAAGCTTTCTTAACCCATAATTTTTTCAAGGTTCAAGTTTCTTTGGAAATCAAAGGCTCATAGACTCAGATTTAGAGCTGAAAAGGACCTTAGAAGCCATATACTCCAATTCCCCAATTTTATAAATGAGGACATTGAGATTCAGAGGGGTTAACTGACTTGCCCATAATCACACAATGATTTTAAGTGTCAGAGGTGAGAATACTTACCACCCCACAAATGAAAAGATCAACATTGCCCTAACTTGGGAAGTTATCTTTCTCTAGCCCTTATCTCCTGGTCTCTTGACTCTCCTAGGTATAGGTATTCATGTGAAAACAGCCCTTGAATGCCCAGTTCATTTTAATGAGTTCAGCCATAGTCAGATTGAGGTTCCTTTCTTCTTCCCTTCCTCCCTTGCTCTTCTCTTCCTCTCCATCCCTCCTGTCTCCTTCACCCCTTACCTCCCTTCCTTCCTCCCTCCTCCCTTCCTTCCTCCCTCCTCCTTTCCTTTCCTTTCCTTTCCTTTCCTTTCCTTTCCTTTCCTTTCCTTTCCTTTCCTTTCCTTTCCTTTCCTTTCCTTTCCTTCCTTTCCTTCCTTTCCCTTCCTTTCCTTTCCTTTCCTTTCCTTTCCTTTGCATATATACATAATAAATAAATACCCATCCTTGAAACATTGAATGCTGTTTTATATTCGGAGCTTGTGTCTTCTCCATATGCCATATTGGAAACCCCTGACAACTGAAAGATTGCCTGACCTTCAGAAGATCTCACAGCTATCAAGTAGCAGAGGAAGACTTCATTCAAGATTCAGACCCAGGACCTCAGACTCCTCATCTAGTGAGGGATCTTTTCTTCTGTATCATACAGCTTCTTATTCATAAGATTTTTGCCTTCATATGAAAGTAAGGAGGTCAGTTTGGGTTTGGATAGAGATTTTCATCTAGATCTTAAAACTGAGACAGTTGTTAGACTTTGAACGTTACATCTCAGCTTATCACTTTGATGGTTTATATCTTGACATAATTAACATGGTATAGCAAGGAACTGGACTTGGTATGAGGAACTTCTGATGAGGAAACTCATTCTACTCATGTAGATTCTCACCTAATAGTCTTAGAGAGTTGATTGGGGTACTGAGAGATTCAGGGACTCGCCTGAGGTCACACAGCCACTGTGTGTCAGAGATGGACCTTGATCCCAGCTATTCCCAATTCCAAGGTTAACCCTCCATCCAATACACCACACCTTTTCTATAATAGATGCTATAAAATATGACTTTCTATAAATGTAACCAGTAATATCACCAGATACTTGAAATAGGATAACAAAAGTTCAGAAAGAAACTGAGAAAGGAAAATTCTGGTAACATACTTTAAATGTGTAATTGGACACCCTGGGCTTCTTAAGGAGCATTTTTCTTTCACTTATGCAGATATTTATATAGATTATATTAAACTAGGAGCCTCTTATTTGTAGGCAGTTTGCTCTTTAAAAGCTTTCCTATAAACAGAATAAAAGAAATAGAAAAATGTAAAAGTTCCCATGAACTATGTATAATCTGTATAATTGTGTCATGAACTTGTCTAATCATGAGTCTTGAATGGCTGTCTGTATATCACTAACTTGTAACAGATTTTAACTAATTATTAACTCAACTGGATAGATTCACCTTAGTGTTATCATAAAGGGCCTTGAAATGTGACAGCATGACAGAGTTCCATAAAATTTATTGCTCAAATCCTGCTGCATCTACTATCCCTTTTATGTACTGACTTTTGCCCTTATGTTAGAGCTGGGTGTCCTCATTACCAGGAAAAAGGAAGTGTCTTTATTAATTAGTAGTTGAGATAAAATAATAGAGTGGAAATATGCACTCGAAGTCTGCCTATATTCAGTAATATCCAGATATGAGTCCATTAGAGGGAATCATGACCATGTGGATAGAAATCGGCTGTGAAACCAGGAAGACATTGGTTCTAATCTTACTTTGGACTCATAATATCTTCCTGACCCTGGGTAAAGTACTTAACCTCTTAGTGCCCTAGGCAATTCTAAGACTGTAAATTGAAGAGAAGGTATTGAATTGCATTGGTAGAGGGAGTTTTCTCTTTTGGGAGCTTCTGATATCATTGCCATTATAGGTCCAGTCTCTAACTCCTAAAAAAGACAGAGAAAATGACTTTTCTTGTAACAGAATCACAGATTTGGAGCTCTGTGGGAGCTTTGTTGCGTAGTTGTTTTCAGGCATGTCTGACTCTTCATGACCCCATTTGAGGTTTTCTTGGCAAAGATATTAGAGTGGTTTTCCATTTCCTTCTCCAGTTCACTTTATAGGTAAGGAACTGAGGCAAACAGGGCTAAGTGACTTGCCCAGGTTCACAAGCTAGTGTGTGTCTGAGGCAGGATTTGAATTGAAGTCTTCCTCATTCTAGGCCTGGCTATTCACTGCACCACCTAGCTGCCCCTACACGAACTTAGAGGTTGTCTAGTGTTATTTTTCAGGTAAGATAACTGTGCCTAGGAAGTGATTTGCTGGGCAACTAAATGGTACAGTGGATAGAGTGCTAGGCCTAGAGTCAGGAAGACTGGAGTTCAGGTACCTCAGATGCCCCGGATACTTCTAAGCTGTGTACAGACTCTGTGCAAGTCACTTAATCTCTGTTTGCCTCGATTTCCTTATCTATAAAATGAGGATAATAATGCCACCTACACTCCAGGGTTATTGTGAGGATCAAATGAGATAATAATTGTACAGGTCTTAGCAGAGTGCCTGGAACAGAGTAAGCACTACATACACGATGTCATCATTATCATCATCATCATCATCACTTAGGCAGCAACTAGCAGTCACGATAATAACCCAGGTCATCTGTCTCCAAAAGCATGGGTTTTCCCATCACACCATGCTGCCAATATTTGTTGGTGCCATATAACAATAGGAATATTTTTTCTTGAAGTAAAAGAAATATTTCAATAAATCTTGGCTCTCTTTAGTTATATGCCTTTCTATCCATTATTTCTGGACTCAGAAAGATGCAAGTGTTTGCCCAGAAGCAGATCTCAAATTCTTTAGGCTCTACATATTTCTTTGGGAGATATTTTGCAGAATGAACTCTTTCCCTCTACCCCTCCTCTTCCATCTCTTCCTCCTGCTTTCCCTCCTTCTCTCCCTCTCTCTCCCTTTCTCCCTCCCCCTTTCCCTCTTCTTTCTTTCCCTCTCCCTCCCCTTCTCCCTGTCCTTCTCCTTCCCACTCCCTCTCTTTCCCTCTCTCCCCTTCCCTCTCCTTCTCTCTCCTTCTCCCTACCCCTTCCCCTCATTTTCCTCTCCCTCTCTCTCCCTTTCTTCCTCTCTTCCTTCCTCCCTCCTTCTCTTTCCTCCTCCTGCTCTTCCTCTCCATTCCCCCCCCTCCCTTTTGTGTGAATTTTAAGAGAGAAGTGCAATTCCACAGCAGGTTTTTTCCCCATCTGTGTTTCTGTTTCTGACTGAATCTGACTCCTCTCCATCCTTCATGAAACTGGCTTCTTAAGGGTAAGGACACAGTACAAAGTCTGGGAGGTGGGTCACAATTCCACCATAGGAGCACTTCATGTGGATAAAGTGAATCGTCACTCTAGTGGCTAAAGCATGAATATCTCTTTCTATCACCCTGAACAACTGAACTCTTTCCTGAGGAGAGCCAGAGTCAAGAAGGCATATTGGGGTGGGGTGATGGGGGAAAGATCAGTGATTAATCAACTCTTAACAGTTAAATGGCCATGTTATAATAACTATATTCCTACCCATCAGAGCAGCATTCAGCTCCAGTCGGTTGGCTAAGCACTGCATTCCTAGTTTATCACTGGCAATATTAAGTGTTTGGTTGAAACAGTTTGATTGGCCTGTAAGTTCTGGCATCAATCATACTGAGCATTGGAAGTTCCCTTTATTCTTCTGCAGATCTCACGCTGGAGCTAAAATAACAGAATACTGACATATCAGCATATCTAACTCAGTCACTGTAAGAATTCAAATTAACATAATCTATTTTAAATAGGAGTAAATGCTGGATCCTTTCCCTCCCACCACCCACCCCTCCACCCCAGGGGCTTTATCATTTCACTTTATTAAAGCTTAAAACCTATTTCACAGCCAGGCTATTCAGCATTGGCATGATTGAAATAACAGGGAGGAAACCTTGTGAAGCCCAGCTCTTTTACAAAATTATGATCATCTATCTGAGAGATGCACATGCAAGCCAAGGCTGAGTGTTTGGAATATTAATTCATGACATCTTAACACAATGCATACATTATATTTCAGGACGGCAGGGGCCTCTAGAAGAAGTCCAAAATGCATGAAGTACACTTTCTTCTTTCTTTATTTGTCAAAATAATATTCTATTATTGTTGATATAGATCTTTGCAGAGGAGGGGGAGATAGAGACTGGACCTAGGTTTTCATTGTTATTGGGAACTCCTAAGTGAGGCGGCTACCTCTACCAATGTAGGGTGGTATCTACCCTGCAATTAATAATCTCAGAGAGGGTCTTAGATCATTGAGAAGTTAAGATATTTGCCCCAGGGTTACACAGCCAGCATTCGACAGAGGTGGGACTTTTATCTTTAGGACTAGCAATAACTTTTTTTTAAATTAATGATTTTTTTCAATTAACAAAAATTTATTTTCTCCCCCTTCTACCTCCCCCCATTCACCCCATTGCCACCCAGAAAAAGAAACATAAAAACCCTTGTAACAAATAAATAGTAATAACTTATAGTAAAATACTCTTATGTTCATTTTAATTTATCATTAATACCTTAGAAATAACAGAAAAGCTAAACTTAAACCGTGTCGCAAAATGGTCCTTCTCAATCAATCAATCAATCAATCAACAAACATTTATTAAGCTCCTACTATGTGCCAGGCTCTGTTATAGGCTAGAATCCCTGCTCCAAAGTAGTGTACGCTTTATTGGGGAAAAACAGGTGCATGTCTGTAATTATTGATTCGTATTGTCTCTTACCATTACTCAGGCTTAAGATAATTTTTTTTACTGTAAAAATGATGTGTCTAGGACTGAGAAAAAGTTGAGAGTGCAGTGGGGACACTGTGGAAAGAACGTTGGACTTGGAGCACTAAACTTGGAGACACAGGACTTCACTTCAGTTTTAGCTCTGCTCTATATAATCTGTGTGCCCTTGACCTCATCATCTCCTCTCTGGGACTAATTTCCTCAACTGAGAAATGAAGGGGTTGGAATAAGCAAGGACTAAGGGTCCTTCTAGCTGTAGGTCTGTAGATAACAATGCTATTGATAATAGTAATGATAATAGTAAGGCTAGCTGGCTCACTTGTCTTACAGAGACAACACAATATAGTGGAGAGTGCAGAACTTTAAGTCAGGAAGACCTAAGAACCTAGAAGACTCAGATACTCAGCCGCCATGTAACTGTGGCTTCATCTGTGAGGATAACAGTAAGACCTCCCTCACAAGGTGCTTCTGAGGCTTAAATCACAATGTACATAGAACATTTTTTAAACCTTAAAGTGCTATATAAATATGAGCTATTAAAGCACTTTAAAAAAGAAGTAATGAGGTCTTTTTTTTTACATTACCTAGTTTCTCTCCTGTATCGCTCCCCCTCATCTTCCCAGAGAGCTATCCTATGTAACAAATAATATTATTTTAAGAAAAGAAAAAGAAGAAAAAAATAGGCATAATTAATCAATACATTGAAATAGTCAGAAAAACCCAGCAATGGAATCCCTGAGTAAAAGGGTAGGGACATTTTCATCACTTTATTTGAATAATTCCAATTTGCTTTCCAAAATAATTGTGCTGATTCACAGCTTCACCAACAATAAACTAATGTACCTATTTTCTCACAATTTATTTAACATTGACTAATCTCATTTTTTACCATCTTTGCTTATTTGTAGGGTGTGAGATAAAGCCTCAGTGTTGTTTTGATGTGCTTTTTTCTTGCTATTAGTGATTTAGAGCATGTTTTCATATCATTGTTAATAGCGTGGATTCTTTCACATCACTTAGCAACTTATCTATTGAGTAATGACTTCTAATTATATATACACACACACTCACACTCACATATACACAGACACATCAATTATTTATTTATATATGTTGGATACTAAACCTTTATCAGAGAAATTTGATGCAAAGGTCCCTTCCCCCACCCCACATTTGACCATTTTGCTGTTTATTCTAGGTTCATTGATTTTTTTGTATAGAATCTTTTAGGTTTAATGTAATCAAAGTTATCTGTTTTATCTTTTCTAATTGCTTCTATCCCTTGTTTGGTTAAGATTATATTTCCTACTCATCACTGTGAGAGGTATATAATCTGCCTCATTTCAAATTTTTTTATCACATGATCTTTAATAGCAAAGTCACATATCTATTTAGAATTTATTATAGAATATGGTGTAAAAGGCCAGCTGAACTCATGTGCCAAAACTTGGGTGCTGAACCAGATTAAAATGTAATTGGGAAATATTTAACAAAATAAATAAAAATACAGTACATCATAGATAATTTTTTGTTTCATAAACCAATATGCAACTGCAGAAATCTGTGGGGGGTTTTGTATTGTTTTTTAGTCTCCTATCACTGGTATAAGGTGTTGCCCTAAGCCTAATTTCTATGAGAATGTTTTCCATTTTTCTCAGCAGTTTTTTTTAAATCAAATACAGAATTTTTTCCTAAGCAATTTATATTTTCCAGTGAGTCTATTGAGTTCATTGTTTCTAATTCTCCCTAGTCTAGTCTGTTCCATTGATTTATTTCTCAATTTTTTTAAACCAATATCAGATGATTTTGATGACTATTTCTTTCTAATAGAGTTTGAAATCTGGAAGTGCTATTCTCCCTTCATCCTTAACTCCTTTTATAATTTCCCTTGATATATAAATATTTTATTTTTCCAAATGAATTTTACTTTCATTTTATCAAGCTCTTCAAAGTATCCCTTTAATAATCTGATTTGTATAGCCCTAACAATGCAAATTTACTTTGGCAGTATTATCTTCTTTTGTTATATTGACACAGCCTAGCCATAAGCACTAAATAGTTCTCCAGCTTTTTAAGTTGTTCTTTATTTCTTTAAGGAGTACCTTATAATTGAATTTGTGCAAGGCTTTTGGATACTTTAGAGTGATATTTTATGCATTTTGTAGATATTTGGAATGGGAATTCCCTTTCTATTATTGCCTATTGGATTTCATTATTATTATTATATAGAAATGCTATAAATTTTCTGGAGGAATTGGCTATTTTGTAGCCTGTAATTTTAATGAAACAATTGCTAACATCATTTCTAATTGTCTCAATTAGTATCTTTGCTGATTCCCTAGGGTTTTCTAAGTAAACCATCATATCATCAGCATGTAGGTATAATTTTATCTCCACTTTACCATGAACTAAAAAAAAATTGATAATTTTATTTCAGTATAATTAGTCTTCTTTATAATCTATGTATTTTATTTTAAAAATTAAAAACATTATTTTGAGAAGGGATCCACGAGCTTCTCCAGATTACTAAAGGGATCCATGACACACTAAACATTAAGAACCTCTGATTTAGACCAGCTGCTTTATTTTGTAGATGAGGAAACTGAGTCCTATAGAATTTTCCATGATTTTCCCCAGGTCTCACAGGCATCAGTGGCAGGATTTGAATACAGGTCTTTGGATTTGAGTGAAAATTCTTTTTCATTGTTCTACTCTAAGGGCAAAAGTTCCCTGCAACATCTGCAGTTGGTGGGCTTGATTCCTTGGACACTAGATAGGAAAGTACCTTCCATAGCCAGGGGATGACGATAAAGATAGGACTTCAAGATAGCCCAAAGGCATTTAGATTTTCCAGGAAGACAAAGTTCTTACAAATAAGCTGAAGACTATCCATGGGACGCATCTTTTAGAGGTCAGTTAGGTCATTTGAAGGTCTTCCTCAACCTAGACTTTCCCTCCCTAGGAAGAAAATTTACAGGATCAAGATTTACTTAGATGCCATCTTGTCCAGCCACCTCATTTTACAGGTGTGGAAACTGAGGCTTTGAGAGGTTCTCAAGTTCCACACTGGTATGAAGAATTGGAGATGAAATTTGAAGCCAGATCCTCTGACTCTGGAGCCAGTTCCATTATCCATAATTTTTAAAAGAAACAGGGTATCCTTGCAGCTTATCAGTGTGGGCAATCTGAATCTATCTTGGCTAATATCCTGCAAGCATGGGCTAGTATCCCATCCAGATAGCATGGGGCCTGGCTGACCAGATAGAAGGGAAGAAATGGGATCAGTGAAAAAAGAAGTCAGTGACTCCTAAGAGGTTAAGAGATATTATATCTACACATTTTTACTTTTGTTGGTCTGTGTGTGTCTTATGGCCACTTTTCAGGAAACCTGAGGAAGAACTACTTGTATTTCTCAGAGAGAGAAGGGTAAAGGCAAAATTAGAAATTTTCCTCTTTTCCACAGAGAGTTGGCTGAGAGGAAACCAACTGAAAGATAATGGTGGTAGCTTCATTGTCAATAAGCATATATTAAGCACTTATGATGTGCCAGGCACTGTGTTAAGGGCTGAGACTACTACTACTACTACTACCACCACTACTACTACTGCTACTACTACTACTACTATTACTACTACTATGTTACTATCGCTATTGCTACTACTACTAATATTTATATAACACTTAGTATATCTGAGGCACTGTGCTAAGCACTTTATACTTATTACCTCATTTAATCTTCACAATGACCCGAGAAGGCAGCTATTATTATCCCCATTTTACAGTTGTGGAAACTGAGGCAGACAGAGGTTAAGTGACTTGCTCATGGTCACATAGCTAGTAAGGCTAGATTTGAATTCAGATCTCCCTGACTCCAGGCCCAGAACTCAGAAAGGCAAAAACAGTGCCTTCCCTGAAAAAGCTCAGATTCTAATGGGGAAGATAAGAGGCAAACCACTATAGTACATCTAAGAAACATACAGAATAAAGGACAGATCAAAGGGAAGGCCCCGGCCTCCATAAGAAGGGAGCTGGTATGGAGGGCCTATTCAGAATCATCACCAGAGCTCAGATCCCTACAGAAAGGAGGCTACCACTCCATGCTGTGGTAGCTGCTACAGCATCATTTATATCAATTTTATATAATATATATGTGCGTGCATGTATGCATACATTTATGTATACATATGTGTATGCATACTATGTATGCATGTATGTGTATATGTATGTATGTGTATGTGTGTGTGTGTGGGGGGGGTTATTGTTCATTGTTCTCAAAGGGGACCATGACATCAGGAAGGTGATACCATGACCTGCAAGTAAATTGGATTTAAGTGAGGAGGGCTGTACAAAGTCACATTCACACACACACACACACAACACACACACACACACACACACACACACACACGTATATGTATATATGCACATACATACATATGTATGCATGTGCATATATACACATATACATACATATATGTATGCATATGTATATGTGTATATATACATATACATATATACATGTATATATGTATATGTACACACATGCACGTATGTATATGCATACATATATGTGTGTGTGTGTATATAAATATAGCACATTTTCCTTAAATATCTCTGCTGACTTTTAGCTTTATAGACAGAGACATTTATTTAGTAACTGTAACAAAACTACCTTCTTTTGAACTGTTAGGCCAGCATAGAAGACATTGTGGATTCAATGGACCTTTTAAGTAAAAGGGAGAGTAATTAACTCTCCAGGTTATCCCAAGCCCAAGAGCTACAAGAAAGAAAGGGAAATCTAAAAGAAAGTTGAAACAAATTCTACAACCCAATTGAAATTTTGTTGATTTGAGGTTCAGTCACACTAGGGCTATTTGCAATCCACAAAAAGCTTCTTTTTTTTAGGGAAGGGAGGCACATAAATTATGTGTTTGTGTGTGTGTTTGTATACGCATGTTGTGTGTTTGTGTGTATATGTATATTATACACATGCATATACACAGACACATACATGCACGCATGCGTACATATTGTTATTTTTGGTCATGTCCTACTCTTTGTGACCCCATTTGGGGTTTTGTTGGCAAAGTGGTTTGCCATTTCCTTTTGCAGATTGTTTTGTAGTTGAGGAAACTGAGGCAAACAGGGTTAAGTGACTTGCCCAGGGCCACACAGCTAGTAAGTGTCTGAGGCCAGATTTGAACTCAGGAAGAAGAGTCTTCCTGATTCCAGGCTGGGCTCTCTATCCACTGTACCACCTAGTTGCCAATTGAATACTTACAGTAATTAAATTTTGAAGGCAGGTCAAGTAAATAAAGTTGTGGGTTCAAGAGAAGACAATGCTAAGTTTATTGGAGATAAGGTCTTGTTTTGTAAATGAACAGCTTCTGCTTACAGAATTATGTGATTTTATTCATCTTCACAATGTTGACTAGCACCCTATCAGGAGGCTGAAAATAATGCTAGCAAGATATCTGTTGAGGTATAGCAACATTTTACTTGAGTAAAGAAACAAAACTCTCTTCCTTCCATCCTGAGTGGCAGCCTGGCATAGCAGACAGAGACCTGGTCTTGGAGTGAGGAAGACCTGAGTTCATGGTCCTACCTTTGACGCATCCTCCCTTGGTGACCCTAGCAAGTCACCACTTCTCAGTAGCATTCCAAACAACTTTCTGAGAGTGAGTTACAGAAGAGGTACAGAGGTGCTTTTCCATCGGTGGAAAGAGGTTTCTTATGGAAAGTTCACTATCCCGACAAAAACACACATCTGGTGAAAAGAAAAGTGTTAATTTGCTTTCCAGTCAGGTATAGGCAGCATTTTGATTTTGATTTTTCTGTATGAGGAAGCAGGAAAAGATGAGGAAAGATAGCCCACGTGGACTGGGATGTGAAAGAATTAGGAGGTTATGAGACAATCCTTTTTCAGCTAACATACTTTAAAACATTAGTATTTAAATCACCTGTGGATTTTTAGTACAAGCTCTTTCCTTTCCTGGCTCCAAAGTGCTCTGAATCTCTACCAAGTTATTCCATCAAAGACAACACAGCACTTCTTTTTAACCCTCTGAAAATTATTGATGTTGTTAATAATCTCCTAGAAATGAGCACTGAATATCATCCCATATGAAATCCAATTTAATTTTAAACATAGATTGGCCCCTGCTGAATCATAAAAATTTAGACCCTACAAAAATTAAAAATCTTACACAATGCAATGAAAACTGAACTGAATTCTAATTATATACAAGGTTCTCATGTCAGGTAGGTACTGTCAAGGATGAAATGTTGAATTGGCCTCTGCCTTCAAGGAGTCTAGTTCAGAAGAAGACAAGTATATAAATATCATAAGATTAACAATTATCTTTTATATAAGGCTTCAAGTTTTATTAACTGCTTTTTTTTAACTATCCCATAATAGGGAAAGTACACTGTAGGTTTTATCCATGGATAGCTAATGTAATTGTGCCAATTTGTGTAATATATTGTGCCAGTTTTGTAAAACTGGGCCCCAGAGATATAAAGTGACTTGTCCAAGGTCAAGGGGTAAAGGTGAGACTCAGTCCCATGTCTTCTGATTCCAAGACTAAGGTTTGCTTGCTATGACAAAGTAGGATGTATCAATGCCACAGAAGTATAAGGAAGTAGTGGGAGGAGGGGGTTAGAGGAAGAAGGAATCACATTTGGATGTGGGAAATCAGGAGAGATGAAGTCTTTTTGAATGAGAGGGACATTTGAGTTTGGCTTTTAAAGAGATACAGTATTTTTGAGTAGTACCTCTAATGGAACCTCTGTTAAGGGAAGAGTAATATCAAAAGTCATGTTTATTATAAAGCATGGGACATGTTTGAAGAGCAATGAGTAAGTCACTTTTAAATTTGTTTTTAAATAATTTCATGAATCAGTCAATAAAGATTTATTTAGAACTTATTATGTATGAGGAACTTTCTTTATACCAGTCATTTTCCAATAAAAACTCCTACCCTCTACCTGAACCTTCCCTTGAAACAAAGAAAAATAATTTAAAAAGATACAATGTCTGAACCTGATTGTGTATGTAACATTCCACTCCCATCCTCCCTCACTTCTCTAGCAAGATGAGGGAAGTGTATTTCACCAACTATTCTCTGGGAGTAAGATTGGTTGACTAATTCATATTGGCTAAAACATTGGAGTAGTAGGAGAGAAATCTGGAAAATTGAGTGATGCCATATTGGAGTGGTCCTCAAATATAGGTTGAGAGTTTGGGCTTTATTCTCTAGGTAACACGAAAGCTTTGCAGCTTTTTTGAGTTGGTGAGCAACATACTTTAGGAAGATTCAGTAGTGTGTAGAACAATTTAGAAAGAGGGGGCTGGAGGTAGTGAGAACAGAGATGATTCTAATAGCTCATACAAGAGAAAAGGAAGGCTTAAGCTGAGGGCAAAAATACAAATGGAAAGGAGGGGGTGGTAGTAAGGCATTACAGAGATAAGAGTCAGCAGGACCGAAAGACTGAATGGATCAATCACATACTTTTTGACTTATAGGAGCATAGATTTTCAATCTGGAAGAGACCTTAGAAGTCATCTGAACCATCTCCTTTATTTTACTGATGAAGAAATTGAGTCTCAGAGAGGTTAAGTGATTTGTCCAAGGTCTCATATGTAGCAAATGATAGAGTTGGGATTCAAACCCAGACTCTCTGACTCAAAATTCAGGGTTTTCCTGATTGCATACTTGCATATACTGTACATGTGCTAGTTTGTCATCATTATTGCCAAAATCAGGTTTGAGAAAAAGGAAATAGTTCCTGACTTCATGCTCCGTGTTTTCTTTCTCACTTGAAGCCTCCTGTAATATCTCTTTTGAAGAGTGAGGAACATTTGGGGCAGGTCAGGATTCAGTGTGTAATTACAGTTGGAGCACCCTAGGTAGATAGATGCTCCTGGCTGGGGAGAGCTTCTTTAGGCTGATGCCTGGCCCAGCTTCTTCCCCCTAAACCCACTACTCTTCCAGACACATTCCCCTTGTCTCCCCACCTTCTATTCCCAAATGAATCAGGAAATTATGATGCTGTCGTATGTGTGTTTAATAATTCTTCAGTGTGGATGTTGAGATACAAAGAGATATATAAAAAAGAAAGCAATACAAGGTAGTGTTTGCCAAGTGCTGAGAGAAACAGGGAAAGAGACAGAGGTAGAGACAGAAATACATACATATATACATACATATGCATGTTTATGTGTGTATAGACAGACAGACAGACAGATAGATAGATAGATAGATAGATAGATAGATAGATAGATATAATAAATGTAAGAGGGTTTAGAAAAAAATTATCATCAAAGGAGGGGTAGTAGTAAGGAAAGGGTTCATGTAGGAAATGGAACATGAGATGAATGTTTTGTCATTGAAAGTGTAATAACTTTGCAGTCAGAAGACCCGGGTTTGAATGCTCATTCTAAATATTACTTGCGTGTCTTTGAGCAAGCTACTTCCTGTATCTTGGTCTTAATTTCCTTGTAAAAGTGAGTTTCTGTGCACCATTCCAGAAAACCATAATGTCATTGCCATTTATGAATGACTCCTCACAAATGATAAAAATGTATCTTAATGCTCAACAAAACAAAACAAAAAAATCATTGGGAATCCTTCGCTCTCTTAAGTTTATTCATATCTTACAACTCAATGAACTCTCAAAGGCCACTTAATCAGCAAGCATTTATTAATTATCTAACAAGTGCCAAGCATAGCACTAGACACTAAGGAAGTAAGTACAGAGAATGAAACAATCCCTACTCAGAAGGAGCATTCATTCTAATAAATACACACACACACACACACACACACACACACACACACACACACACACAAACCCCTATTGCAGATCATAGGTAGATTATACAATCAGAAGATATTGGACTGGGAGAGGGGTGACCTGGCTCAGATTCTGGCTGTACCACTTATTGACATGTTATAGAGCCGCTCTGAACCTCAATTTACTCATCTATAAAATGGAGATATTTATAGCTCTTTCAAGGACATCTTATGGGTTAAGTTCTTTGTAAATCTTAACCATTAGCATCACGTACATGCATACATGCAATTTCCATATAAACATATCACAGAACATACATTTTATAGGCAAGTATATATGTTACACATCTCATATATGTTGTATATACGTTTATTTATGTATTAGTGTGGCATAGTAGCTAGAGAACTTTGCAATCAGGAAGACTTTGGTTCAAGTTTAGCCTCTGACAAATACTGACTATGTGATCGTGGAAGGGCAAGTCATTTTTCAGTGCCCTGGGATTACTGTTGTAAACTATAAATTGCAGAATAGTTGTAAATGTGCATTGGTGGAGAGTATTTCCTCACCCAAAATTTCCTATACCAGTAAAATCACAGGTCTGTCTAAAAGCCAAACTAAAATGCATATAAAGGTGAATGATAAAATCCGAAATTTGTACCTACTTTGTTTTCTTAGGTAAGAGTAGAAAAAAATGAACCATAACCCAGTTGAAGCGAGGGTGAGAGTATTAACTACAGTGGCAGATTGGTCAAGAAGTCCTCTTTGACATTTTCTGGAATTCTGTCATCCTCACCCCAGTTGCCTGGTTGCAAAAGGCCCATGTGATTCCACTGGACCAGACAGAGCACATGAGACTCTTGCCAACTCATCCCTCTCAATCTGCCCATGCTCCCCTTCTCATCCAATATTCCCTTCCTTCTTTTCCTCATCCTACTTTCTGGGTTCATTTGGTTGTCTTTGATTCCTTCCAGCATCTCAGTCCTGCTCCACTTTTCTTAATCAGGTAATCTCTTAGCTCAATCCAGCTGCTTCTTGTTTCTTCCCTTAAGCAATAACTTCTATTTCAACAGCCCTTAAAATTCCCTAGTCATGAATATTCCTGTGTCTCTGACATCATGTGACTACTATGTCCTATAGGGATCCACCATAAATCATTATTTTTGAAGAGTTAATTTTAGAACTGTTTTATTATATATTGGGGACATTATAAGCACCAAAGAATGAGGAAGAGGATGACCATGAAGATATATAAAGCCTCTTCATTTAAAAAAATCATAACTTTTAATGCTACTAACCTGTATTTTGACATCATCAGCTATATTTTTATTTTTACTGTTTGTAGTACTTTGTAATGATGGTGACCTTTTATGATAATCAGATGCATTTCATCTGGGCCAAAAACCGGTGTGAAATCATAGCTTATTACTGAATGTCATAATATTTTATTTTATTTGATGAAACAAAAGTTGTCCATGTTGCTAATGCTTTCTAGTGCTTCTGTTCTCACTATGTAATTTTAGATGTTGAATATGGTTGCTAGGGACTTAGTGGAACACTTGTATTGAACAGAGTAGGCTTGATGACACATTTTTATATAAGCGAACTCCAAATTGCTTTTAAATTTACACTCTTTTCATGTTTCCTGGGTTGTTGTGTTGGTTAGGGTACACTAGATTTCTCCCCCTCCCAACCCCAGGAAGTAGATCAACCCTCCATTCCTGGCACAGTGCCTGGCACATCGCAGGTAACCAATAAGGACTTGTTCATTGACTGATTGACTGGTGTGTACATCAATATTATGCAGTCACATATTACACAAAATGAACCTAGCTCCATATCTGTCTTGGGGCTTGACTTTACAAATGACTTGTATATTCATCCATTTCTTGGCTATCACACTGGTGCTTCTATGTCACTTCTCCTAACCCCTTTGTTTTGGCCAGATGTTTAAGATGCCATGTGGTACAGTAACAACAGCCCTGGATTTGAAGGTAGTGCATCTAGATTCCAATCCCTTTATTACCCTTGTGATACTGGGCAGGCCATTTAACTTCCTTGAGCTTCCAGTTTCTCAACTTTAAAATGAGAAAATTGGACTAGATGATCTTCAGGGGTCTTTCCTGGCTCTAAATCTATGAAGTTATAAGCTGCCATTCTGCACAAATGCTAATTATGTTGGCTCACAGTGATTGCCAAGAATGGTACCAATGGAGGGAGAAAACTCTCCTTTGAATGCCTATCAATACAGTTTGCCAGTAAGCATTGGGAGGCAACTCTACCCAATAAATGACATTCCTTAGCTGTACTGAATCCTCGGCCAGGACCATTAGCCCTTGTATTTATTGCTATAGACTTGTAACACTTAATTTTAACTCATAATCTTCTCTGATTGCTTGTTTGTCTTCTGTTACAATGACTGTAAGCTCCTTGAGGACAGGGTCAGTCCCCTCTCATCTAGCTGATTGTTTGCTTTCAGGCTCTGCTGGCTCTTCCTCCCCCAGTACCCTAAATGTGGCAATTCTTCAGGGCTGTTTTTGGTCCTCCTCTCTTCTTTACCTGCAATCTTTCCCTTAGCGACCTTATTTACTCTTGTGATTTCGATGGTCAATTCTAGGTGGATGATTTTTAAATCTACATCTCTATCCCTAACCTCTCTCCTGAGGTCCAAACACTTCCAAATGTCTGCTGGATATCACATTCTGAATATCCTCCTAACATTTCAAATGCAACCCACACAAAATAGAACTCATCATCTTTTTCTCTAAACCTGCCTTTCCTCCCTAATTTTCATATTAGTCGCACCATTTTCCTAGTCACATAAGCTTGAACCCTTATAGTCAACTTAGATTTTTCCCTTTCATTATCCACATATAGTCAGTTGCAGAGTCTTTTGACTATTTCCATTATTAACTTTTTCCTTTGCATTCCTAATGCCACCCTCATAATTCATCCCTCATTACTTCTTGCCTGGACTGTTGTAAAAGCCTCCTTACTGTTCTCTCTGTAACCAGTATCTTCTCTTTCCATTCAAACAATCACCAAGCATTTAAATGTTTTGCATGTTTTAGACACTCTAATTGGTAATCGAGATATAAAAACAAAAATGAAAGTTTTTTCTCTCAAGGGGCTGATATTTTATAAGGGAATACAGCATGTGCAAATATAAATACATACAGAATAAGTGTGTGAAATACATTAAAAATACAAAGTAATTTTTAGGAGCAGGGAGTCACTAGTAAATTGGACCATCCGGACAAGCTTCATGTAGAAGAAAGGGGGGAGAGAGAGAGAGAGAGAGAGAGAGAGAGAGAGAGAGAGAGAGAGAGAGAGAGAGAGAGAGAGAGAGAATAAGCTTTTATTAAGTACCTACTATATGCCAGGCACTGTGTTAAGTGCTTTACAAATATTATGTCATTTAATGCTCATAACAACCCTGGAAGGTGTCAAGTACCATTATGATCCCCAGAGTAATTTTCCTTATTCACAGATTTGACAATATTTCTGTTCTACTCAAAAAGTCATCTGTGACTCCTTATGGCTAACTGAACAAAATGTAGACTACTTAGTCAGGCATTCAAGGCCCTCTACAATCAGGTTCCAACCTACCTTTCAAAGTTTTCACATGCTATCTCCCCATATGCATTCACATGTCCCAACCACATTACACTGTTCACCATTTCCTGATCCTTCATGCTGGTCCCCAATGCCTGAAATGATCTCTCCCTACATCTCTACCTACTGAAATCCTCCCCTTTCTTCAAGGCCTAATTCAAGCACCATTACCTCTATGAAGCCACAAGTGATCTTTCCTTTCTTGAATTTCTCCTAACAATTTGTTTGAACTTCTCTTGCACACTTGTATGTTATAACATATCATAATTATTTTATTTTATTTCCCCATTATAATAAAATCTCCTTGAAAGCATAAACTGTTAGTTTTTATCCTTATTTCCCCAAAGCCAAGCACAGTGCTTTGTGCATATTAATGAATGGATATTTGTTTGGTTGAATTAAATTATACCTTTATATTTATCATACTGACTAATACAATTATAGTCACATAAGATGTGATTGAGAGGCACCCTGGCATCATAGATAGAGGAGGCCTTGGATTCTGAAAAAAACTTGGCTCAAATCCTACCTTTGATATACACTTAGTGACCACAAGCAAGTCACATAACTTCCCAGTGCCCTAGAAAATTCTCTAAAGACTCTAAGTTACAGATGAGTTGCTGATTTGCATGGTGGAAGGAATTTTCACACTGTGAATTTCCCACATAAATGAAATCACAGATCTGAATTGGCAGGAGAGGAAGGGAGGGGAACTAATTAACTCCTGTTTGGTTTGTTTGATTAATCTTCCTAGGCAAATGAGATATGTACTACTGAAAGGGAGAGAATCAACCAGAGGAATCAGGGAAGAGGCAAGGCCAGTTCCATTGTTCAGCATTGACACAGATGCAGAGAGAAAGTTGTGCTAAATAAGCCAGTGCCAGTTGTAATATTTGGGACCTCCTGGGAATTCCTTGATATCCCAATGGGTTCCTGACTGTTCTGTTCAAGAAGTACAGGTTTGTTTAAAATGGTTCCTAATTCAAAGTAATTGCTTGTCCTATTGTTCATAAAAAGTGATAACATGAATTTTGTCAGTATAAACTCTATTTTTCTTAGTTTCTTGTGCTCTGAATTAATAAGCCTGAAACAAATAAGTTAAAAAAGTAACAGATGCATCATTCATTTGATATTTGTTATATAAAATAAAGTCAACTCAAGATTTTGAAGTAGTAGAGAGACTCTCTGAAATGGATAATTTAGCTCTAAGTGAGTTGCATTATCTTTAGGTCTCAGTGTCCCTCTCTGTAAAATAAAAAAATTAGACTTAAAAATCTTTAAGGCCTTTTTTTTTTTTGGCAATTGGGGTTAAGTGACTCGCCCAGGGTCATACAGCTAGTAAGTGTCAAGTGTTTGGTCTAAGGCTGGATTTGAACTCAGGTCCTCCTAACTTCTCGGCTGGTGCTGTATCCACTGCACCACCTAGTTGCCCCTTTAAGGCCTTTTCCATCTTAAAATATAAATCATGTGATTCTGAGTATGGGTGAATCCATTATGACAAGGATCCTGGGAGCTACAAAGAAAATCTTCTAGAATGGCAGTGGTAAAATTCAGACTCTTTTGTTGCCCTTCCTTGCTATATGTCCCTTTTCAGTTACCTACATTCTAGGCAGCAGGGTGGGTAACCTGCAAACTCAAGCCCACATGTGGCCCTCTAGGTCCTCAAGTGTGACCCTTTGACTGAATCCATCACATTTGGAATCTCACATTTTCATTTCTCTCCCCTCACTCCCCCTTCTGAAAGCATAGGCGAAGATAAGATGGCTGAACAGATTATAAAGATTTAATAATTGGATGGTTGAAATCTGGTCTTTCCAGTAGACTATAAACTCTAAGAACAGGGACTTTTTTATTTTTTTGGTCTTTGTATCCCCAGCAACCAGCACAGCTTGTATACAGTAATTGCTCAATAAACACATGTCAAATTTTGATGATTTTCCTACCAAAACAGTTAATTTCCCCAAAGTACAAATTGTGCATCATTTCCACATGAAAACAGTTCCAAGAGTGCCTTGACAATCAAATTAAAGATTATTGTTCAACAGTGTGATATCAATTGACACTGTATCCAAACCAACCTTTTATAACTTCCTTCCCCCTGTTGAGAAAATGAAACTATTACAACTTTTGTATCCCAAACATTCTCAGTTACTTCTAAGTTACAGTCTAAGTTACTTCTTTTGGCTTTTTGCCTTTTGCATAAATATAGTCACTAGAGTTGAGTTAAGCAGATTAAAGTTTAAACAGAACATGACAAATACTTCCAATACTTGGTGACAGCTATCATTGTCGCATTGAGTGTTCTCTTCTCCAGGACAGACATACCTACTTCCTTCAGTAAATAGCCATTCTTTATCCTAGTCACCATCATCTTCAGCATATCAATATTTCTTCAATTGTGATGCTACAAGGTAATCACAATATCCCAGATGTACAGTCTGATCAGGGCAGAATGTAGCGTTTCTCTGTTGTTGTTGTTGTTGTTGTGTCATTTCAGTTGTGTCTGACTCTCTGTGACTCCATTTGATTTTTTCTTGGCAAAGATACTGGAATGGTTTGCCATTTCCTTCTCTAGCTCATTTAACAGATGTGGAAACCGAGGCAAACAAGGGTAAATCACTTGCCAAGATCACAAAGCTAGTAAGTGTTTGAGGGCAGATTTGAACTCAGGTCCTCCTGACTCCAGGGCTAATGTTCTATCCACTGTGTGTCACTTAGCTGCCCATTCTGCTAATTCTAGATACCATCCTTTTCTTAATGCAGCCTAAGACAGCTTTTTAGCTGCTTTATGACAATGTTGATTTACAATTTTATGTTCTGAGATTCAGCCTATATTCATTCTACATTCTAGCTTATAGAAGTTATTTTTGGATGTTTATTTTGTGATCTTGGCCCAGTAGATATAGTACTGGCCCTGGAGTCAGTAAGACCTGAGTTTGAGTCTAGCCTTAATAGCAATATAATCCTTGGCAAGTCATTTAACTTCTATATTTGCACAATGGGGATATAATAGCACTTACTTCCTATGATTGTTGTAAGGATAAAATGAGGTCATATCTACAAAGGACTCTGGAGACTTTAAAGCACAACAGAAATGCTGATTATGAAGTTTTAAAATCTGACAAGTGTGCTAGCTATATATTCAATCAATTAATTGATAAAAATGATAAACCATATAGGGAAAAAGGACACCTCCATAGGGTACTCAGTCTACTGGAGATCTTCCAAGCTGACATAAAACCATTAATGACTGCTTTTGGTGACCAGACATTCAGTCAGTTCCAAGGGCATCTAACTATACTATGGTCTAACTCACATCTCTCCATCTTGTCATATAGCGTCAGAGACTTTGACAACTATTTTGTGTATTATGTCTATAGGATTCTCCTGATTTATTTGTCAGTCCACTAACTTTGTCAAAAAAAGGAAATAGGAACTAGTGTGGTATAACCTGTTTCTGGGGAAGTCATACTGGCTCTTTATGTTAAAATCTTCCCTTTCTCTATGTTCAGTAACCACTTCTTTGAAAATATATTAGGGAGGGGAGAGGTTAGAGAGGAGGGAGAAAATTTAGAACTCAAAATTTTATAAAAAATGGTGGCACAGTGAATAGGGCACCGGCCCTAGAGTTAGGAGGACCTGAGTTCAAATCTGGCCTCAGACACTTGACACTTAATAGCTGTCCTGTGACCCTGGGCAAGTCACTTAACCACAATTTCCCCACTCCCCCGAAAAATGAATGTTAAAAGTTGTCTTTATACGTAATTGGAAAAAATACTATTTTAAATAAGTAAAGGAAAATAAGATTAAAATGTTATTTTAAAATTAAATCAAATTATTTAAATTTAAATTAAATTAAAATACTATTTAAAAAAGGAAAATTTACGATAGAATTTTGCCAACAAAGTCAAACCCACTGGCCTCTTTTTTTTTAATAAAGGCAAAAACTACTAAACATTTTAGCTTGATGATGTTCTCAGACTGCTGGGCAAGGGCATCCTCAGAAGGAGTTCAGCCTCTGTAATCTGTGCAATTTTCATGCTATGTTCCTATATGAACAGGTAAATAGAGAAACACCCTCAAATGTCCAAGTTAGTGATAGGTGAAAGAACAGATGCAAAGCACCTGGCTTGGTTTGCGTTGCAATATTTTGTTTCCTTCCTTTTCTCTACAAATAGATGGGAATAATTTAAATATTAAAAAGAGTTTATTTTAGCTTCTCCTCCTAAGAATCACTTACAGATGAGTTTTTTCTTTTTTTCTAAACTTTTTACAACAATAGCTGAATGTAAACAGACATGGTAATGTTCTCATCTGAAGGAAGATAATACAATAGTACTTTTATGTTACATTTTAGACTTCAACTGTTTGAAAAATGGTAACTGAACCTAAAATACCTCATCACATTTTCATAAGAATTCCCTTTTTCAAATGGACCTTGTGAGATAGGTAGCGCTGGTATTACTATCCCTGCTTTACAGATGAGGAAAACAGAGGCTCAGTGCCTTGTTCATACAATTTGACCATGTGATTTAGAAGTGTTGGAATTCAAACCCAGATCTTCTGATTCAAAGTGCCATCTATGCTTTTTGCTATCACATCACACTACCTCTCTCTCTTTTTTTTTTGCCTTTTGGTGAGGTAATCAGGGTTAAGTGACTTGTCCAAGATCACACAGCTAGTAGGTGTCAAGTGTCTAAAGCTGGATTTGAACTCAGGTTCTCCTGCCTCCAAGGTTGGAGCTCTATCCACTATGCTACCTAGCTACCCTACTTACTATACTACCTCTTAAAGGTGAAAAGGACCTTAGAAATTACTTACTTTAAATGCATTTTTAAAATGTGAACAAGAGAGCCCCAGAGAGAGGGATGGAGGCAATTCAGCTAGGTTTTAGTAGAACTGGAACCCAGTTCTCTTCACTACTTATCCCATGCTCTTTTCATTCATTCATCCCTTCATAATTTATTAATTGTCTCTTCTGGGCAAAGATTTTACTAGGAGCTAGAAATCCAAAGCTGAAAATAAAACAGCCTTTGGCCTCAAGGAGCTTATATTCTAATAGATCATAATAACCATACTTACAAATTGAGCTTTAGGATTTGCAAAGCACCTTCCCCCCACAACCTCATGATTTCATAAGATCATAGATTTATAGCTTGAAGGCACCTTAGAGGCCATCCCAACCCCTCATTTTACAAAGGAACAAAGAAGGCATAGAGATTAAGTGACTTGCCCAGAGTCACACAGGTAGGATATGAACTCAAGGTCTTCCTGATTACAAGTCTGGTGCTGTAGCTACTGCACCATGCTAAATAGCATATATCAAATTGTGCCCATTTTACAGGAACCACCATTCTGAGAAGTTAATTGACTAGCACCACTAGTTCACTATTGGAGATGAGACTCAAACTTCAGTTTCCTGGCTCAAAGTCCAGCACTCTGTCCACTAAAAAAAATTTTTTGAAAAAGATTCATTTATTATTCAATGGAACACATATTAAGTACCTGCTAGGTGCAAGGCACTGTAGTTAAGTCATGCTGCTTCTCCTAGCATTTTACTGGTGTGACATTTCTGGTTCGTTCTTAAATAGCCAGGCAGAAATTGTCCTAGTTGAAATCTGAACTGAAACGATCAAAATCTGAAATGAAATGAAATGTGTTAGGTTGCTAGGGCATGGTGTCATGTGAAAAGAAATTAGAGGATGCTACTGCCGATTTTCCAAATTTAAAAAAAAACAATGAAAAGTAATAGTTATCTAACTCAGAGAATCAGGCCTTTCTCTAACCCTGTTTATCCATGTGTCTGACTGTAATGATATATTATTTAACACCACCCTATCTGCTACCTACCTACTTATTATAGTAGTTAGAAATCAATGTTATGCAGAGCTCTCTAGGAAGAGTCTGACTCAATACGGAAAACATGCTTATCAACATTTCAGGGAACATTAAGTGGGAGATGACGCAGCCAATGTGATACAGACAAAATCAAAATTCAAACACATCACCACAGCTGACACAATGAGTCCAAACTAACAAGAGTCAATTTGCCAGGGATCAGAATCAAACTGCAGGAACATAGATTGAAAGCTGCGAGAGAACTAGGAGGCCCAACACCGTTTAAGAGCAGAGACTGTCTTATTTTTCTATTGCTATCTCCAGAACTTAACACAGTGCTCTGTACTTAGCAGGTGCTTAATAAATGCTTAGTTCATTCATGAGAACCTTGGGGTTAAATAACTTCCCCAAGGTCATACAGATAGTAAATGACAGAGGCTAGATTTGAAATGGATCCTCTGACTCCAGATCTAGAAATTTTTCTAACAGTAGTCCTTCAGTCTGGTTTATTGTTCAGTCTGCAGTTGTGGGGAACCATGGGGAAAAGATTTAGGGTTATTGAATTGACTAAACTTAATATGAGCCAACAGAGCAGCTGAAATAATTTTTACAAACTTAGAATACATTAATTGAAGTGTCCAAATCGACAGAAGTGAGGGGTTAGGTTGTATTCTGCTGTTATTAGACCCCTTTTAGAATATTGTTCTGGGAACATTCTAGGAGGGCCATTGAGAAATCAGATGCATCCTGAGGATGAAAACTAAGAGGATGATGGGTATGTAAACTATATATCAGGAAGGGGTCAGAGCATTCGCTTTGTGACCTTGGGGGAAATTGCTTTGGTACCCTTTGACCTTGTTATACATTTCTTCCTAATATTAGCCTTTGGCTTTGAATCTGTACCCAGAATTCATTTGAGCTTTCATCAGTCATTGTTTGCTGACTTGTGAACCTTCTCTCTGTTCCCCTAACCCACAGATTTCTCTCTTTCTTAAGGCATTGGTTGATTTCTAGTGATTTCTTTATCTTTGTATTGGTAAGTGTCTTGATTTCATTCCTCCAGTACTATAGATAGACTCTCAGCCCTTTCATCACATTCCCTCCACCTCACCCCCAACCCTCATATACAGAGTCTGGTCCTCCAGCCCCTGGGGTTAGTAGGCAGCCAGGCTAGCCTCCACCCTCCGGTAGGCCTTGGGACCTATGAACCAGGATACTTTTTGGTTTTTAATAATTAATTTACTTTCAGTTTTCAAGATTCACCTCCATAAGATTTTGAGTTTTAAATTTTCTACCCCTCCCTTTCCTCTCCCCATCCAAGATGGTGTGCAATCTAATATAGGCTTTACTTATACGTTCATATTAAGCATATTTTCCTGTTGGGCATGATGTAAAGAACAATTACAACTAATGGGAAGAACCAGAAGAAAGAAACAATAAAACAAAACAACAAAGGAAAAGGAGAGCAAATAGTATGCTTTCATCTTCATTCAGACTTTCTCTGGATGCGGATAGCAATTTCTATCTGGTCTTACTGGAACCCACTTCCCAGCAGAAAGGATCACTTTGGGAATATCTATTTTACTCTAGTTACTTTAAATAGGCTTGTATTGCTTTAAGTCAATGACTGTCTATATTGTTTATACAATGTGGTTATATTCACTATATTGTCCATATTCTGGAGATGGGGAGAGGTGGCTGGGGACCTGACTCCCAACCCCCTTTCCAGCTGACAGCTTAAAAAGAGACTTTGTCAAATGTCACAAAACACTGTGTCTATGAGATTTCCCCAATCATAATGAGGAATTTTGTCCTGAATTCACATTCTTTACTGCCTGGTATTTTTTCCTGTTAATTGGAATCATAGGACATAGATTTAGAGCTATAAAAGACCCACCACCTTATACTGTAGTTTATATTAGCAGAAAGTTGGAGATATGTGAAGTTCATCCACTTGCTTAAAGCAAGTGTATACCAGCCCTTCTTGGGATGAGCATTGCCATGGGCCTCAAGGGCCAAAGGTAATAGTCACTTCAGGTTGTGCCAGCACACCTGAGCACACCCGACCCTCACTATGCATTTCTGCAATGCGGTCTTAGGAAAATCAAACAAAATGGAAGTGTTTGGAATGCAATAAGGGCCTTCTGATGAAATAGTCTTTCAGATTCTTTTTTTTCCAATATAAAAAGATGTCTTTAAAACGTAACAGAATACTTGTAAAGTTATTCTGAGCTGCAAAGACCAATGATATTGTCAGTAAATTGATATTGAAATGTTCTGTGGTAGCATCTAGGATGGTGAGAAAATTTGAAACCACAACATACAAAGAGCAGTTGAAGGAACAAAGCATGTCCGCCTTGAAGGAATGGTTATGTGGGTCTTCAGAGTTTTGAAGGATTGTTATGTGGAAAAGGGCTAAAACTTTTCTTTTGTTCCAAGCAGAGGGCCTGGCTTTGAATCCTGGGTCTGCCTCTTATTCAGCTCCACAAGGGGGGCAGCATGGGACAGTAAATACTTGAATCAGAGGACACAAGTCCACATTCTATCTCCCACTTACTACCTAGGGTGAACCAAGCAAGTATCTTAACTTCCAGTGAGGGGATGGGACTAATTGACCTCCAAGCTCCTGTCTAGCTCTTCATCTATGCTTTTGTGAACTATGTTCCTAATGTAGTGCTAGGGATGCAAAGTGCACCCCTAGGGACATAGGTGATAGGGATACAAAGACCAAAATGAAACAATCCCTACCCTGAACAAGCAACTAGGCAGCACAGTGGGATAGAACGCGGGGCCTGGTGTTAGAAAGACAAGAGTTCAAATCCAGCTGCAGATACTTACTAGCTGTGTGACCCCGGGCAATCCATTTAACTTCTGTCTGCCTCAATTTCTTCTATTTTTAAAAATGGGAATAATAAAAGCAGTAGTCATCCGCCCTCCCCAGGTTGCTGTGAGAATCAAGTGAGATATTTGTAATGCATTTAGCTCAGTGCCTGGCCTATAGTAGGTGCTATATAAATGTTAAGTAATTGTGTTCTACTGGGGAGAAATAACATATATGTAGGGTAAGGATAAAGACTGGACCTGTTATTTCCTTAATATAGACAACTCCCAGGTGAGGAAAATCCGTTTGTCAATGCTGATCAACACCTTTCCTATAATTTACAGTCTCAGAGAATTTCCTAGTATAGGGCACTGAGTAGTTAAGGGACCCGCCCAGGCTTACATAGAAAGTGTTTGTTATAATCAAGACTTGCGCTTGAAACTTTCTGGATCCTTGGCCAGATCTCCATACACTACGAAAGCAGTTCTCTAAACGTGGTCAGGGAACCAGGAACCTTTCAGAATTTCCTTGAGTTCAAAACTATTTTCATCGTAACACTAGGTCATATTAATATCCAATATGCCAAATATTCATAATTATAACTGACACATGCAAAAGCTCTTTTGTGGGCTTCAGTGACTTTTGTGAGTGTAAAGGGACTGTGAGAACAAAAAGTTTGAGAACTACTGCACTACTAGGTGCTGCCTAAAATAGATTTGGGTTATAATAGATTTACATATAATATTTTATTTATTTTTTCATATAGTTTTATCATTTATATTTATATATTATACAAAATTTAATTATTTTAAAATTATTACAAAATATATTATCATATATTATACAGAATATTATAACATTATATAATTACATATTTTAGCTTAACATATTTATTAATATATTATAAAATGTATTTTATTTTTTGTTGTTGCTGCTCGTCCTTTTCAGTCATGTTCAACTCTTCATGATCTCCTTTGGCTTTTGGGGGGGGCAAATATCCTGGAATAGTTTGCCATTTCCTTTGCCTCATTTTACAGATGAGGAAACTGAGGCAGACAGGGTGAACTGTTGCCCAGGGTCATAGAGCTAGTAAGAGGCCAGATTTGAACTCAGGAATATGAGTCTTCCTGACTCCAGGACCAACCCTCTATCCACTGAATCACCTAACTCTGTATTTTATTTTTAAATATTTGTTAATATATTATCAAAATATATTTATTTAAAAATGTTATCACATTATTAAAATATGTTTTAAAACAATATTATTAAATATATCATTAGAACACATTATAAAATATAAAATATATTTTCTATTATCTATCTATTGAAATGTTATCTATATGTTATCATATTGTATATAGCATTTATTATATATCAAAATATATGTGTATGTATAGATGACATATATATGCGTATATAATTAAATACATAATATATGCTAAGTAGTTTCCGGCAGAAGTCATTTACTATCTGTGTTCTAAAATATTCTGAGTATTATATAGACCTAAAAGATAGCAAATGACTTTGTGCTTCATTCCAGCTGTTTCTAATTCAAGAGGGGTAAATGTGTCTACTTTTGAACATGGTGGAGTCAGACCCACCCATGTATAATGATTTAATCTCAAGGAAGTTGTCTCAGAACTCAGTAATGGGTAGGCAGGTAGGTGAGAGGGTAACAGGTCTTACCCTGGCCCGATATATCTGTCTATATGTGGTGTTCTTTTAACCAGTGTTATAAGGTTTTGTCTGGAGTTTATACATTTGTGCTGAAGAGCTCAAAACCTGAGTCAAAACATCATAATTATTAGCAAGGAGCTGCAAAACATGTCTCTTTGTATTAATCTTTGGACAATGTGAGCAGTTTGAATGTGATTTCAGTTCAAGTAGAATTTTCCTTCCTACTTTATAGACTACCTTCATACTATGTAAAATCACATATATGACCAAAAGCGTCCTTTAGGGCTGATTAATGCATGTAAATGCACTGTCATCTCCCATAGAACCACTTAATAGGGCTCACATAATTATTTGTCTGGTGAGGCTGCTGGATATTTGAGTTCCTGATTTGGGAGGTGTTGTGCATATGTCATCTAGGAGAATAATTTGTCAGATCTGAGAAAAGAAATTATAATTGAGTAGAAAGACTAAGGTGACACAGTGGGTCAGGAGTCAGGAATACTCATCTTCCTGAGTTCAAATCCAGTCTCAGACACTTACTAATATGACTGTGGGCAAGTCACTTAACCCTGTTTGTCTCAGTTTCCTCATCTGTAAAATGAGCTGGAGAAGGAAATGGAAAATCCCTCCAGTATCTCTGCCAAGAAAACCCCAAATGGAGTCATGAAGAGTGGGACATGACTGAAAAATGACTGAACAAGAAAGGCAAGGGTGACAATTGCTATTAACAGTGCGAGTCTAAAGTTAAATTCTGGTAGTTATTTAGTTTGGGGTGGTGATCTGTTTTTCCGCTATGATTAGGAAGGAGCAAATCTGTAACTAGTTAAAGTGGCTCTTAGTTATTATAGTGAGAGGAGGAGGCTATGGCGGCAGCAGAAGCAGCAGCACAGAAGGCAATTTTACCATATCTGGAGTCAAATCAGGAAGGTGGTTTTGAAGGTAAGGTAGACCCCCAAAATGAAGTGTCTTCAGAGTGGTGTCTAGTACACCTTCAGAAGACTGGAAAGAGAGGATGGGGACAGTGGAAGGTGTATGTGATGAGGGAGAAAGTATCATTTCCCTTTCTCCTCCTCTGATGGATGTTATCTACCTGCTAGTTATGCCTTGAGGAAGAAAAGTCTCAAAATTCAGAGCAGTTTGGAGTTACTAAGGTACTATTCTAAAGTACATTTAAAAGCTTGGGGTGGGTAGAATCCATCCATATATATCTGCCTACTTTGTCTTATGCTTGCCAACTTGGTATATTTTCTCTATGGGAAGTGAGTTGGTGGAAAGAAGTGATTGTAATCTCAAAGCAAGAAAGTGGGGAGAAGGCAGGAAAGAAGAGAAAAAAAGGAGAGAAGGAAGTAGTAGATAATGGCATACGAGCAGCAGGTCTTAAATAAGTTGGCTCTTTTCTTCCTCAGTCTACATTATTGGTGTTCTGGAAGTTACAATTCCCTTTGGAGTAGAAGGTACTTCTCATACTAGGGTATTGCCTGTAGGTATATTTTTAACTAAAAAAAAAAATTGATGTCTTTAGTTTCCCAGTCTCTCAGCTGCTTTAAAGATGAGTAGAAAAAGTCAGAAGAGAGAGACAAGATAGTTGTAGGAGAGACCATGCTTTGAAGCTACTGTTACTGATCTTTGTTTTAGAGGTGACATGATGTAAGGTAGGAAATATTATGTTTGAAAGGGCAGAAAACAGTAAAGCAGAAGTAGTGAGATTGTATGAGCTGATATTGATCAAAAGGGAGACTTTAACTTTTCTTAAAGTAGAAGGTGTGTGTGTGTGTGTGTGTGTGTGTGTGTGAGAGAGAGAGAGAGAGAGAGAGAGAGAGAGAGAGAGAGAGAGAGAGGAGGGAGAGAGAGATGAGAGGGGAGGGGAGGAGAAGAGAGAGGGAGGAAGGAGGGAGAGTTATAGGTGGGGGAGAGGGAGAGGCATAGAGACAAACAGAGAAGGAAAGGGGATTGTTTATGACTTATGATTCATGTAGATTTCAGAGGAACTGGAAAAGATCTCTGGTTTCTCCAGATCACTTACACAGCCAGAACCAGTGGTCCCTCAGTTTCTACCACTACAGATCCATTCCTTTGGTTTGAGAGGCAGTGTGGTAGAGTAGATAACATTTTGGATTTGATTAGGAAGATCTGGATTTTGAATCTGCCTCAAACATTTACCAGCTGTGTAACTATGGGCCACTCACTTAACTGTTTCTGACCCTCAGTTTCATCACCTGTATAGCCTACCTTACAGGGATTTTGTGATGTACAAACGACATGGATATAAATACAGATATAGATTACAGACAGCTGGGTGATGCAGGGGATAGAAAACAGTTAACTTGGAGAACAGAAAACAGAAAACTTGGAGTCAAGAAGACTTGAGTTTAAAAGCCTGTCTTAGACACCGACTAACTGTGTGGCCCTGAGAAAGACACTTAATGTCCCTGTTTCTCAATTTCCTCATCTGTGAAACAGGAACAGTAACAGAACCTATTTCAGGTTTCTTATGAGGATCGAATGAGTTAACAGCCATAAAATGATTTGTAAACAAAGCGCTATGTAAATACATTATTATCATTATATGCCCATATATATACATGTATATTGAAAATCTCATATAAAAATCAATTATATTCTTTGCTTTTTCTCCCAATTGAAATGCAAATGGGAGTGACATTAGACTTTAGGCTTTATCAATCATTTATACCTTTCTGCAAATTAATTTATGAGTGCTATTCCTGAATTTTGATAGGCTGGGGTAGATGGGGCAATAAGGAAAAGCCAAGGATAGTGGTCTTAAGGGAGAAGAAAGGGAAAAGAAATATCTGAAGACCAACTTAACTTTCTTGGTCATTTTTCAGAGGGCAGACCTTCCATACTGTAGATATGAGGAGCGCATACTGTATTTATGTGTATGTGTGTTTGTGAAGAAGAGTTTGAGTGCACAGCATGGAGGGAATCATTCTCTTTATTTATGTAGCATTGAGGAAATGGTTGTGTTTTGATCTATCTTTTATTGATTTTTTGTGCTTCATCTACTCATAGAGTTACTGTTTTATTTAGAAAATGTTTCTGTGTTGGTTATATATTGTTCCTTGTTTTAGTCCTGGATGCTGTTGTACGGCATAGAAATAGAGGTATCATTTGTTTTGCCCGACTGCAGAGGAGGCAGATAGAATGCAGGGCCACAGATAATGTTACTGAGCTGTGTTTTCATACACTGCCTTTCTTTGGAACGACTCTTTACATATGTTACACAGCATTTTTCTTCTTAGTTTTTATTAAATTACCAAGGAATGCTAAGGGCAGTAGAATGCATATTAAAAGGTACAACTTTTGTCCTTAAGGAATGCACATTTTAAAGAGGCAAAGAGATCAACATGCTTAAAAAAAGATATTCTTGGAATAGGAATGACTATCTGTTTTATTGGGCTGAGCAGTTGCACTATTGGGCACTACTCCTAGTCTAGCCTTATAAAAGGAGATTTGCCATCCGATACCAATAGATCTGCTATCCAATATCAATGAGATCTGCTAGCCAATAATCAGAGTCAGCAGCCTACCAAACTTTCAGAATCCCAGGCCCAACTGAAAAATGATTTGGTGTTTGAGGCTTTCAATGCCTAGACTATCTCTATATGATAAAGTGACGATATCAAGGCAAAGCAAGGCAACAAGCATTTATGAAGCACTTCCCGTGTGCCAGGCACTGTATTCAGTGCTAGGGATACAAATATGAGCAAAAAGAAACACATTTCCTGCCCTCAAGGAGCTTACATTCCAATAGGGGAAGACAACAGATTAGAGGGAGCTAAACATGATGGGGAAAGGGGGTATGGTATGGAAGTCTAAAGAGTCAGGAGTAGAACTAGGAGGGGAATGATGGATGGCTAGTGTGGGTCCTTCCCAAAAATGAGGCCCAGGGCAATGTCACCAATAGGATAAGGGAGCCAGCATGGTGGAGGGATGTTCCAAGGTGAGAAGGCAACTGAGGCATGGTGGTGATAAGCTAGAAACTGAGCCAGGAGGGGAATGAAAGGTCAGGAATAAACAATTTGGTCAGTTTCATATATTCCAGGTCTGCAGAAGACTTGGATTCAAATCCTGTGTCTGCTATTCACTAGCCTTGCAACCTTGGACAAATCGCTTAACCTGTCTGGGCCTCTGTTTCCTCATTTATAAAATGAAGGGATTGGATGAATTGGCCTTCTAAGATCCTTTCTGACCTATTGTTATGATTCTATGATCTCCATCTAACATGTTTCCTTCCCTGTTGTCTTCAGGGACACCATGATCTCCTGTCACTTTTCCTCTCTCTTTTTAACATCTCCTCAGTTTCTTAGGGACAGCTAAGTGATGTAGTCCACAGAGCTCCAGCCCTGAAGTCAGGTAGATTCACCTTCATGAGTTCAAATCCAACCTCAGACACTTACTAGTTGTGTGACCCTCGGCAAGTCACTTAAACCTGTTTGCCTGTTTCCTCATCTGTAAAATGAGCTGGAGAAGGAAATGGCAAACCACTCCAGTATCTCTGCCAAGGAAACCCCAAATGGGGTCACAACGAGTTGGACACAACTGAACAACAACAACTGTTTCCTTTGCTTCTTCCTCATTCCTTAAAAAAACCTCTTTAATCTGGCAGTTTCAAGGCTCTGTGCCTCCCAAAGTTCTGTCCTTGGCCCTTTTCTCCCTCTGAACTTTTTCTTGGCAGTCACTTGTATTCCCACGGCCTTATCTGTCCCCATTAGACATATCTTCCAAATCTATATGCTATTGACCTGATCTCTCTTCCAAGCCCAGAGCAATATTTCTTACATATTTCTACCTGAATACTTGGTAGGCTCATAGGATCATAGGTCTAGAGGCAAAAAAGAATGCAGAGACCATCCAATTCAATCTCCTTATTTTGTAAATGGGGAAATGGAGACCTAGGGAGATCAAATAATTTGCCTAAGGTCAGACAGGGAATAGGCATTTGAATCCAAGTCTGCTGACCCCTTTCACTGTACCGCACTGCCTGTCAAACTCAATGTGTCCTAAACCAAACATTACCTTCCCCTGAAATCTGTTCTTCCCCCTGACTCCCCCTCTTTCTATCAATGGGACCAGCATGTGCCATGTTGGAAAGTTTTGGTATTATATTGGTCTCTTCCTTCTTCTTCTTCATATCCAGTTACAATGACATGTGAACAATTGATAGCTCTCTTCTTGATTCCAGTTGCTACCATCATTGTCACAGAGGTCTTCCTTACCTGAGCTACCTCCTAAGATGTCTTTCTGCATCTTTTATCTCTTCCCTTCAAATCATACTTCTCATCACTGCCAGGGTTGTCTTTAGACTAAGATTAAGAGAAAAGCATAGTGTGATGGGTAAGGCCTTGAACTTGGAATCAGGAAGAGTTCAAATCCAACTCATCTCTGTAACTTTGGGCAAGTCATTCTAGCTCTGTGCCTCAGTTTCTTCACCTCTAAAATGAGGGGATTTGAATTGAAGTGTTCCCATCTCCAAGATCAGCTCTCTATCCACTGTGTATGTACCTATATACATGCATATTATATGCACACACATGCATAGACACATGTATGTACATCTTGTCGTGTCTGATAGAATATAATCTCCTTGAGGGCAGGGGCTGTTTCATTTTTGTCTTCTTATTCTTAGGATCCTTAACGTAGTGTCTGTACATAGTAGGTAACTAATAAATGCTTACTTATTTGTTTATTGAAAAAGTATTATTTGTGAGAGTATGGATCAGACCTTAAATGTATCTGCAGATAAGTCAAAGTATAAACTTTAGGTAAGTCTTCTTCGTGTAAGAAGCTTTCATAAGAAGCTCTCTACCCTCAAAGAGAACTCCAGCTTTTACTCTATCACATGGAATAACAGAGGTCTTCTCTCTCCTCATTCCAGTTTCACTCTTATCCTTCTCTCCCCTTTTCCCTGTTCCCAGCTTCTCCCATATTTACTTTTCCCAGCTTACACAAAAATCCTTAGAAAACAATCATGAGTGCTCCACCAAAGCTATATAGACAGAAGTCTTAGTCTCCTTGTGGTTTTGAACGTTTAAAGGATTATGGGGATGTTCTCAAAGTCTGCTCAGCCCTTTGGCGTCTCAGCACTGCCCGGTAAATCCCTCCTTGAAATATACTGTGGGATACTTGGGTGGCTGTACCTGTGGGTTGCTATTATCTCAGTGCCCAAGATCTTTGACATTAGAGGTTTAAATTGTTACAACTCCTTCCTTTGTTGGAGATTTCATGCAGACTCTTTTTTCAAAGCTCAACCAGCTTTTCCGTCCAAAGTCAAGCAGAGTTTCTCCTTTTAAAAAAGGGAAGTTCCATATGCTATTCTTCCTATTTCTCTGTCAACTGCTAAATGATTTTTAAAATAAAAAAATCTTAAAGTGGCATCAATGACTATTTTTGTCTATGGGTAGGTCATTAATTAGGGAGACTTTCAAAATCTCTACTCTTGTATCCTCTGTGTGTGTGTGTGTGTGTGTGTGTGTGTGTATGTGTGTGTGTGTGTGTGTGTGTGTGTGAGCACATATGCATGGGCACATAATCATTGTGGTTTAGAATATAAATAAAAAAGAGGGTGATACAATCAAAGAAATACATTCTCTTTTGGAGATAATAATAGTTAACATTTGTATAATTGTTGTTGGGCTTGGGTTTTTTGAGGCAATTGGAGTTAAGTGACTTGCACAGGATCACACAGCTAGTAATTATCAAGTGTCTGAGGCTGGATTTGAACTCAGGTCTTCTTGACTTCAGAGCTGGTGCTCTATCCACTGTACCACCTATCTGCCCCTTGTATAACTGTTCAAGACTTGATAAGTGAATTACATACATGATTTCATTTACCTGCATGACTCTGGATGACTCCTTTAACTTCTCAGTAACCTTTGACAACTAAGACATTATTTTTAAATTTTATTTCATGCTTTAATTTAACAAGCATTTATTTTCTCTCCTTTCCACGTCCTCCTCCATTGAAAAACAGGAACAAAAACAAAAAAAGCTTTGTGACAATGATGCATAATCATGAAAAAAAAATCCCCACTTTGGCCATGTCCCAAAGAATATCTGTCTCAGTTTGTATCTTCCTCTCAGCTGATGGGTAGCATGTTTCTGTACTGTTCCTTTGGGATTGTTATTGGTCATTGCATTGATCAGAATTCTTAATTCTTTACGAGATGTTTGTCTTTAAAATTTGTTGTTACTGTATAAATTGTTCTCCTGGTTCTTCTCATTTCACTCTGCATCAGTTCATACATGTCTCCCAAGTTTCTCAAAACCCATCCTTTTAGTCATTTCTTCCAGCACAATAGTTCTCCATTACATCCATAAAGCATAATTTACTCCTCTCTAAGACTTTAAGTTGCAAAGGAGGTGCTGATATGTATTTGCAGAAGTTAGAAAGGGCTCTGTAACTTATCTTTTTATAGGAGATTCCTACTTTTGAACAATATAATCAAAAAATTTTCTTTGCTGGTGTTATCTTTTGGGGACCAGCAAGTGATATTGTATCACTTTGAATTTCTATCACTAAACTGGGCTGTGAAATTCCACATTTTTCCTATTTATCCTGGGTAGTTAATGGTCAAGAAGAAGAAAAAATGCTGGATTTTAAATTGTAGCATGTCAGTGTTGGAAGGGGCAAACAGTGAACCCACAGCCCTCTCATTTCACAGACAAGAAATCTGAGAACTTAAGAGGTTAAGTGTCTTGCCTTTTAAAAAAAGGCCATCTAATGTAGTGCTAAGAGTACTAGAGCTCAAAAGATGTGGGTTCTAATTAAGGGTATGATGGTAAGTGTTTAACTACCAGGTTTTGCAGAAGGGGGGAAAAAAGCATTCACATGCTCTCTAAAGTTTAGCCTACATCAGTAACACTTTCTTCAGTCTAGATAACCAACAATTAAAAAAATCAATTTTCTTAATTACCAATTTCTGAATAAATGCTCACACTGAACATTTAACAATAGGCTCTACCAACAATAGAACTGGCTTTAGCCCACACCTGGTTCTAATCCTTCTTCACCACTAATTGGCTGTGTAACTTTGGACAGGTCACAGGACAGGACCTCCCTGAGCTGTCACATTTTCTACGTCTACATTTGAAAGATTTGTGTTTTCTTTAGTGTTGGCAGTTTTTCTACAAACATAAATCACCACTACTTTAGTAGACAGGTTTGCTTGTCATATATATATATATATATATTATATATATATATATATATATATATATATGTATATATATATATATATATATATGTATATATATATATATATATGTATATATATATATATATATATATGTATATATATATATACGTATATATGTGTGTGTGTGTGTGTGTGTGTGTGTATATATATACACATGTAAAGTCTGGGGGAGCTAACCTTCTGGGAATGAGTGTCTTGCCTAAAATAGGGGTAAAAATCCATGACCTACAGCCCACATCCTCGGGTTGATATGAAATGCGCCTGCCAATGAAATAATGTATGCGAAAGCTCTTTGAAAATAGTAGAGATGGGTCAGCTAGGTGGTGCTGTGGATAGAGCATTGGAGTTAGGAGGACCTGAGTTCAAATTTGACTTCAGACACTTACGAACTGTGTGACCTTGGGCAAGTCACTTAACCCCAATTGCCTCAAAGAAAGAAAGAGAATAGTAGAGAATTCTACACAGATGTAAAGTGGTGGTTTTGTCATCACCTTCATCTAAAGTCCCATGATGACAAGTCAGAAACAGAATCAGGAATAGAATCTCAACTTCCTTGACTCCATATCCAGTCTCCTTTCTAATGTACAAGCTAGCTGTCTTCAGTTTACTATTTAGAATTGGAAGTTGGGCTATTTTTGTTCTGACTGTTTCTAAAGGTATACTGTTACTTATTTTACAAGTCTATAGGAAATGGTCTTTATGATTCTAACTTTGGCAAGAGCATGAAAACAAAATGGCTAGGATAGGTAAGGATGGCATCAGATCAAGGGTGCAATAGCAATGTTATGGAACCAGATTAACAGTCAAGTTGGGTGAGTAGTTCTTATTTCCATTCCCTTCCCCCCTCCCCCACCCCCTATCCTTTTTGAGCTCATCAAATGAATAAACACTATAGGAACAGATTCTGTCGTCTGAAGGTAGGAAACAAATTCAGAGTGACATTTTCTTTGTGAATGGTCTATTGCCTAGGACTTCTTTTTGGTGAAGTTAATGATAGAAATAATCTTACAATAGGTTTTGCAGTCCATTTCTGTAAGCAAGGGAGACAGAATGTTTTTTAATAACCATATAGCTATTTGATGAATTTTAGACTTCCTACATGAAGACAGTGTGCATATAGATTGATATAGAATTATTTAAAATGCTGCATATAAATTAAACATTAAAAAAGGGAGATACAGGCTGGCTAAGCTGCTCCATTATAATCTTGGGTTGTGCGCAGTTCCTACCTCAAGGACACACACTCCATCCATTTCATATCGGATGTCCTTCTTTTGAAAGGTGATCACTAAGGTTCAAGTAACATATCAGCATAGCAGGGAATTGTATAATTTATAGGACTTTTTTAAGTAGAGGGCAAAAAACTTTTTCAAAAATTAAAATTCTTTCATTTTCTCTTGTTCTTTCTCTCTCTCTTCTCCCCATTTATAGATTGGCGCACTGAAAGATTACTATCACTTTTACCATAGCAGGACAATTAAAAGGTCTGTTCTCTCAAGCCGAGGTACCCACAGCTTCATTTCAATGGAACCAAAGGTAAGAACAATCTGCTGGATGGGGACCAGAAGTCAAAGCTTCTGCATTTTTCATTGGTAATGTCATACCTAGAGATGATAGCCCTGGTGATGTCTAACGTTTCAGGAGCTGAACTGTGTTATGTCTTATCTACGGTCTTGGCTTACTACTCCAGTGAGGGCTCAACAGTACTTTGATTTTTACTGATATGCCTTTATCATCTAACTAAATTATGGAACCCTTAAGTTGTCCACAGAGACTGGTCCTTGTGGGAATTCATTTTGATTCTGAACCTCAGTATGTGCTTTTGTGACCTGGGCCTTTCATTGTGTCTGTATCTTTAAGGGAAAGATGACTGATGCTGCTTTTATAAGTGAAAACCACAAGGGTAGGGCTCGATGCAGGGTCCTCATGGCAAGCCTCAGGTCAACGTAAAGGACCATAGTTTAGAGTCTGACATCATAGAGAACTAAGGAGTTGCTCTGTCTCATCTATATAAAAATCTCCACTATAATTTAATCGTCAGTGTTTGGTTTAAACCTGATTGCCCTGGAGTATCATTGGTTGCTCATGGGGGAGACAGGAACTCTGAGAAACCGGTGGATGAGAGACACATTGTCATCTGTTGTGCCAGAGAGACCATCTTTGACTCATATACTGTCTTCTCTCTCCATCGCTGTAAATAGCTCAGCCCAAACATCATTGATAAAACCTAGGAAGAAATCTTTCCTGGTTTCTCTCACATCACTCCTAGAATATATGAAAAGATTAATGGAACATCTCACAACATTCTGCAGGGGGGCAGGGATGGTAGTGGGGAGGAATAAGAATGTGAGGAAGAAAAGCTAATTGTTAGCAGCGAACTTCTAAGAGAAAGTTGTTTGTCCTTCATTCTTGAAGAGGACCATGACATCAGAAAAATGATGTCATGACTTGCAAGGGAATTGGATTTAAGTGAGAGAGAGCTGTGCAAAGCCACCAGCCTAACTCTGTCCTCCAGAGCCATCTGGGTCCAGTGGCAAGATGAAGTATAGAATAGTAAATCATGGATTTAGAGCTAAATGGGATCTTAGAGATTATTGCCTAGTGGTAGGATAGGATTAGGAGCTAGAAAGAGTCTTAGAGACCAGCTAGTCTTAATATCTTCATCTCACAAATGAGGATATTTGGGCCCAGAGAAATTCAGTAACTTGCTCAGTATTACACAGTCAGTAACTTAGATGGCATGGTAGATAGAGGTCTGGGCCTGGAGTCAGGAATACCTGAATTCAAATACTGTCTCAGATATTCCCTAAGTGACCTTAGGCAAATTACTTAATCTTTGTTTGCCTCCTCTGTAAAATGGGGATAGTAAAAGCATCTCCCAGGGTTGTGAGGATGAAATGAGATAATATTTGTAAAGTGCTTAGCACAGTACCTGACACAAAGTAAGCCTATATAAATGTTAGCTATGATGATAATGATGGATTTGAACCCAGCTCTTCTGAGTCCAAATCCAGGCCTTTTCCTCTACCATCAGGAAGACCTAAGCTCATTCTCTCTGTGGCCATGAACAAGTCACCTTGTTTCTCTGAACCTGAGTCTCCTCATCTGAAATAATAGAGTTAACAATACTTATCATGCCTCCCTCCCAGGATTGTTGTAAGGCTTACATTAAATAATATACATGAAGCATTTTGCAAACATTCAAATGTTACATCATGTCAGTAATAATTATTATTATTGCTGTTTGTGAAGTGTGTTTTAAAGATTGATTTCTCAAACATTCATACTATTTGGGGAAGGGCCCAAATAGAGAGAAGTAATTTAATCTTCCACCCATATGTGGGTAGTAAACATATGAGCAGTGGGTAGCTATACCTACTTTGTCATGATTTCTCTATTTCTTTTCAGATATTATTTTATTAGCATGATAGCTCCTTTTCCAATATTATTTGGACATGATGTATAGAGTAATTTTAAAACAAGGAGGACAAGACTGTTAAGCCCAGAGGGTTGTTTTTGTTTTTGTTTTTTCAGAGAGGAGAATAATTTAAATATTTTAATTATTAAAGCAAAAGACAGCCGTTTTAATTAATGTGCAGATTGGGTCTGAAACTTGGAGTCCTGCCCTCTGTATGTGTCATGACTTGCCTTGTTTAATTTTGTACAAAATATTGTGACACAATATACATGTTTGCACAATTATATCTCAGTGATATAAAAGACACCTTATTTTCTTCACCCAATTTTCTGGGGGTTATAGGAGCATCTCTCAAAGCTCCCAGTCAATTGAATTTTCTCACTCTTGTTTCCCACTCAGAACTGAATATTTCTGGCCATGCAATCTGCGGGGCCATTTCTGAATTAGCCGAGTGTTTGAAGCAAAGTCACATTTTTCATCTATTGGTTAACTTTCCAAGGCCTATTTGATCTTTTGTAATTAAGATAGTTCACATTTCAGACCTCACCTACATAGGCAATGGGATTTTCATAAACCAAACACAAGTGATTTCAGAAGCTAAAAAATGTAGTGTGTAATTATATATTATCTTCAGAATCCAGAATTTACTGGATATGGGAAGATTTCTATATTTTTTTATACTCTGGACCAGGGGTGGGGAAACTGCGGCCTCAAGGCCACATGTGGCCCTCTAGGTCCTGGAGTGTGGCCCTTACCACACGTGGCTCTCTAGGTCCTCAATTATGGCCCTTTGAAATCAAAGGACCACACTTAAGGACCAAGAGGAACACATATGGCCTCAAGACCGAAGGTTCCCCACGCCTGCTTCTGGGCTTTCTAGTTTGCCTCCCACCTTTTAAAGTGAAGTCTTATTGTGCTGGGTCTGAGTACTGAAGCTTCATTTAACTCGATTGTTGTCTAAAAGTGTTGCCATAATCAAGAATTCATGGCAAATGATGGATGGTACAAGAAGGCAGAGACTGTTACCAATAGCCCTAGGTGGCACCTGTCTTCCTTTTTGCTAAAGCTTCCTATAGGAAAAAAGTAAAAGTAAAAGGAGTCTAGTCCTCTGAGCTGGTGTTTAGACTGGTGTCAGATGAAGCTTCTTTGTGGCAGAACAACACAGATCTGAGGAGTCTGATCATCTTTATGACTTTCTTCATGGCTCTCCATAATTCTCTGTGTTGTGTATGTCTCTGGGAAAGCTCTTTTGTGTTAAGATGTGCTTTTGAATCTCTTAGTCTATTGTCAATAAACATTTGTTAAGCACTTACCCTCTGCCAGGCCCCATGTGTAATCACTGGCCATACAAACACAAAAAAAGAAAGACAACCCTGTCATCAAGGTACTTGTAATCTCACGGTGGGAAGACAACACATTAAAGGGGGAAAAAAAGCTTAAGGCACAGACTACACTAGAGGGCTAGACAGAGATAACCCTGTATCATTGTAGAGTCAGCCATAGCTACATCCTGGACAGTACCTTCTGAGCCTTATTCCATTTGCGTTTTTGGCATGCCTGTGTTATGGGAAAGTTAGTGGCCATGGGACCCTGACAGGTAACACTAGAATAATGGAGACTTGGCTTTCTTTCCCTCTACCCACCATCTCTAAGGGTCTCCTTGGTTTGTGATAAAGGAGGAGTGGTCTTATTCAGGTAACTGTTAGTTCTAAAACTGTTGATTGGTTAATAAGCATTTATTAAGAGTCCCTGGCCTCAAGGTGTTTGAAATCTAATGCAGGAGAAAATAAGCAAACATTTATACACACAGGCCATAAATAGGATAAACAGGAAATAATTAAGAGAAGGAAGGCACAAGAATTAAAAGGGGTTGGGAAAGCCTTCCTATAGAAGATGAGATTTTAATTGGGACTTAAAGGAAGCCAGGGAAGAAAGTAAGAGGAGATGAAGAGGGAAAGAGAATATCAACCAGAGAAAATCCCCAAAGCTGAGTGATATGGAGTGTCTCATTCATAGAACATCAAGGAGCCAGTTTCACTAAATCAAAGAGAACTTGTAGGGTGTGAGAAGGTATGAGAAGACTGGAAAGGTAGCAGGGGGCTAGGTCATGAAGGACTTTGAATGTCAAACAAAACATTTTGTATTTGATCCTGGAGGTGCTAGGGAGCCAGCCATTGAAGTTTATTGAGTGTTGTGGGGATAACATGGCTGGACCTGTGAAAAGAAAAAAATCACTCTAGTGGCTCAGTGGAGGATGGATTAGAGCAGGGAGAGACTTGAAACAGGCAGACCATTACCAGGCTATTACAATAATCTAGGCATGAGGTGACAAGGCCTGTCCCTGAGTGATGGTGATGCTGTCAGAGGAAGGGGAAGAGGTATTGAAGAGCTGTTACAAAAGTGAAATCGACAATCCTTGGCAGTCGATTGGATAATCGGGGGGGGGGGGGTGAGAGACAGTGAAGAGTTGAGGATGACCCCTAGATCGGGACCTCAAAGGACTGGAAAGATGGTGTTGCCTTCTGAAGTTACAGGGGTAGGAGGAGAGGAAGGATAGGTCAGCTTAGAGGTGGTAATTAAATCTCCTGGAACTTCCAGCAGGACTGCTGTTATTTGAGCCTGCCATCATTTCCCTACTCATGTTCTAGAGGCAGCAGGAGCAGAGCCTGGCCTTCCTAGGTTAGTGCAGGCTCATCTTTAAGACCTAGTCATATACCTGGCAGGGTAGGGTTATGTAGAAATTGGGGTCAGGACAATTGCAGGTGATTCTGTATAGGTCATTACATTTGATTGAGAAAAGGAGGTATAAGTTTATGGCAATACTGTCAAAGTTCATGGACAACTTCCTCCTTGCTGTAAATAATCAATAAACTTTTTTTTTGGAGGGGTGATCTGCTGTATAGTGGTATAGAAGAGTTTTAGAAGAAGTCTTTTGTTCCAAAACAAAATACATTAATAAATTTTAAAAAAATTTTAAAGGAGTAAACTTTTTAATGTGATTTCTTTTCAAAATAATAGAGTTCCTTCAGGTTTGGGAAGTACCCCATGCAAGAGGCATGCTCATACTCTGATTAGAAATACCAGCTTACAGAACACACATAAATGAAGTCTGTTGACTGAGAGAAATTTTGGTCAGGGGGTAAGCAATGAGTAATGGGAATATTTTAAAAGGACTTGAATGAAAACTTAATGGATGGCTCTCCAGGGCATCCTATTTGTGCAGCTTTGTGGCCTTAATTGATATAACCACACAGTAAAAGGTTGGTGTGTATTATGTGCTGGTGATGTCTGACACATGGTAGGTTTAATTATTAACTATTGACTAAGAGAGTTTATAGCACAACTCAATGCACAGAGACCTTTCCCAGAGACACACATATCACATAGGAATATGAAGACACATCTATTAAAAAGAAAGCCATCAAGATGATCAGACATCTCAGAGCTACATTGCTTTGCCAAAAAGAAGCCTTATCTGACTCTCTCAAGATCCCTCCTTCTAAAATGTATTCCTTGAACTGGGTATTGTTTGTCCTTCATTCTCAAAAAGAACAATGATGTAGGAGGTGATACCATGACTTACAAGTGAATCGAATTTAAATGAGGGAGAGCTGTGCAAAGTTACCAGCCTCATTTTTTCCTCCAGAGACATCTGGGTCCAGTGGCCAGATATGGATCAGGATGACTGGAGATGGCCCTAGATGCAATGGGAGGCTAGGCCTTTTTAAGCTAAGGTCTTTCCCCATGTCTCAGTCTGACTAAGGCCATGTCCATTCATTGATTAAGGCTAGATAAGAAATGAGGCAGAATGGCCTCTTTTACCTAGTCAAAAAAAAAATCAATCTGGGAGGGGGAAGATCCTCAGGGTTTCTGGCCAAAATAGAAGCAATTGCTATTTACACTCACTCTGAGCCTCAGGCCACAAACTATGACCAAGTGAGGCTTGAGCTGAGACTTATTGTTGGCCAATCAATGAGAACCAGAGTGACTTGGATTTAAGGTGTGGTCTTTAAGAAAGAATCTAACCTGTAAACCCCAAGACTTTTTGAGGTTTCAGTGATCGAAATTCATATTCCTTTGGGCAGAGCACCTGCAGGTAAGGGTATGATTCCCTATGTGGACAAAGGGAGAAGAGAGAGGGAGAGGAGGAAGGAAAAGAAGGAAGGAAGGAAAAAAGGAAGGAAGAAGGAAGGAATGTTAATCACTTAATGGGCATTGCCTCAGTCAAACTGAGACCTGTGAAAAACTTTAGCTTAAAAGGCCAAGGTCTCCCACTGCATCTGGGGTCATCTCCAGTCATCCTGTTCTATATCTTGCCACTTGACCCAGATGGCTCTGGAGTAGAAAGTGAAGCTGGTGACTTTGCACAGCTCTCCCTCACTTAAATCCAATTCACTTGAAAGACATGGTATCACCTCCCTGATGTCATGGTCCTCTTTGAGAGCAAAGGATAAACAATAACCTGTGAGGAGGAGTAGCTGCCCCACTGGGGACCCAATTGTCACGTTCCAATTATTCAAACACCACAGGACTGAAAGGAGGGTATAGGTTTAAGACCAAGATGAATATGCAAAACCAGTGGGGATGCCAGAAGGCACTAAGCAGATTCTGGGAGGAGACTGTAGAGATTGCAGTCTAATGATTTCTAGTAGGAGCAAGTAACAGTGGAAAGAGTACTAGATTGAGAATCAGAAGACCAGGATTCTAATCCTGACCCTGCTGTTTACTAATTCTATCACCTTGGATAATTCTACTAAATCTTTCTGGGACTCAGTTCCCATCTATAAAAGGAGACTATTGGAATAGATGGTCTTTAAAGGGCTGTGATCTGGCCTACAGTGACACTAGTCCTGTGATTGACACTCTGGAAGAGAGCCTTTAGGTGGTCAAGAGAATATTACTAATGAGCAAAAGGAGCTAGAGGTCTCAGTATTCCAAAGAATAGACAATGAGCTTGCTGGGGCTGATGCCTTCAATGTAGTGACCTCAATTACCTGGATCCTAGATCCTTGCAGTTAGCCTGGGGACACAATCTTGCCAGGGAAGAGAAAGAGACCCTGGAGGGATGGAAAAGATAGCTCCTTTACCAGGGAGTGTTTGCTTAGGGCCTGGGCAGAGCAAGTGGTTGCACTCCTCAGCAATATCAAAATCTTAGGGGATTTTATTGTCCTCTGGGAATGCTTCAGAGGAAGAATGTTCTTCAGGGGGAGTCCAATGTTGGGAGAGTTGCTATGTAATGAAAGAATTCCACTGATTTACTGAGCAGGTGGTGATTCAGATTAAGGAGTTTTGGGGGCTCAACAGAAATGGTGTTTGAGATGCATGGCTTAGGATCTCAGGTCAATAATAAACATTACCCTAAATCAGACTCTATAGAGATCAGAAATCAATGTTCCCCAACATTCTATTGCAGTAGCTGGTTAAGATCCCTAGAAGAGTGGGCCAACCAATGTCCTTTTTGTCATGAAGGTGACCAATGCACCTTGCCAACAGGGGTGAAAAGATTCCCAGACTTTTTAGGTTCCAGCCTGAGGTTGGGAGATCTTGAAAAATGTTGATGATGCAGAGATTGGCAGCTTACACCTCCAGTCCAAACCTTGAAGAGATGAATAATTGGAGAGGTTAATAGGAAAAAATGAACCCTTTCAGAAAAGGAGTAAGAGTGTTAGATAAGGATACACAAGGCTACTCAAGTGTTGAGCCAGACTATAAGGCATTTTCATGTTTGTTACCACTGATTCAGGGGAGGATCAGCATTAGCCCAGTAGGCCAAACAAAGAGAGACGTTCTTGCAGGCCTTAGACTGCAAAACCAGGAGGGAAACAGTGAGGCAGTTACCCTAATCTCTTTTTGAAGGGAAGAGGGGGAATATGGTCTTTAGAGGGAAATTACTACCACTGCAATCAGGAAAGTAGAGCATTTGGTCTGTAGGATAGAAGGCATTAGCTATTGCCATGGGCCTTAATGAGGATACCAACTTGTCCCACTGATTCTGCCTATACATGAGAAATTGAATCTCTGGGCTCATGTTAGGCTGTCCCATAATGCCATAGGGGCTGAGCTATGTGTTTCAGAAGAAGGAAAGAGAACCAGATTAGTCTCTTTGTGACAGAACAGTGCAACTCAGGAAAATCTGGTTACTTGGGTGTTTTTAATTGGGTTTTGTTGTCTTTTGGTTCTTCTTGCTTTACGTTGTATGTGTTTATAGGAAAAGTATTCTGTTGTTCTGTAAGCTGTTTGAGGTCATATCAAAGGGATATATGTGCGTATATATGTACATATATACATATATATGCATACATATACACACATATGTAAATATAAATGAATAAATTGATATATAAAATATGTATATATCAACCCCAAGTTAAGAACTCCTGTTCTGAAGCAAGTCAGGTATATGCCCCTGTTTACTGGAAAGGGCTGGCATGAAAAAAAAATTGTACATTTAAACAATAATGTGAAATGGAGTGATATAGAGAGGAATTGTGGGATGCCTTGGTGGGAGCCTGGGAAGTATCATGGAATTTAAAAAAAAAAATCCCAAAGTGTTTTTGTTTTTAGTCTAAGGGAACAGTAAGTCCACCCTTGCCCTGCAGGAAGCTCACACAATGAACATTTCACTGACTGGGTGGTTACTCACTTCAGTTAATGCCAGGGCTCCTGGCCTTTTTTCCCTCGGTATTCTTAGGGTTTTCTAGATAATTTCAAAGTAGTAACAGTGCAATAACACAACAACAACAACAATAACAACAAAACCACGTTGGGGTCCTGGGGTCAGATATACCATGTGAGAGAAATGACTGTTAACTCTATGTTTTGATTATGTTTTGAAATGGCACAGACTAGTAGCATCCTGAGATAGCATTACTATACTGTAATAACATAGATGAATTAGAGAGGTTTTGCAGTAGCTTGGCAGAGCTCAAAATTGTGTTCTGCAGGCTTTGGGACTCCAATTTTTCTTTGCGTTACAGGTTCTTAAAAAACTGGTTTTTTGCCTTCTTTTTCCTTACTAATCCTCCCCCAAAACAAAACAGGCTGGACTATAGTTAGTAAAATGAATTAATATTAACTCTTCTTCTTAAACCATTGCTGAATTCAGATATTTAGGCAAAGGGCTATCTGAGGGACTGTGGGTTTCCATGAGATAGAAACACCTTTATAGTAACAGGTCTAGTGCCTACCTGGGAATGCATACTGATATTTTAATAAGAGGATACCTTCTATTTTAAAATTCTTAGACCATTTTATGAGAGTTTGATTAAAGCATGCAGTGATTTGAATGGGTAGAATCTTTGGTTATTCATTTAAGATAAATCTAATTTGAAAAGCACCCATGAAAATCTAATTTTAAAAGTATCCATGATCTAGTAGTTTGATAAAACACATAATAGATATGACTTATTTGTTAGATTTATGTAAAGCTCATTTCCTCCAAAATGTTCAAGATTTCTTCACATTATTTTCTTCAGTGTAAAACTTGAAACCAAAGGATATATAAAAATGAGCTTCCTTTATTCTTGATGGAAATTGATTGAGTGACTCACTTCACTTGTCAACAACAACAAAACCTATAGGAATAGGAACATCTGTAAAAGTATTAAGAATTAATAACCTGAGCTAGGAAAGCATGATTACATGACCAGTCACTGGGCTCTGGTCCTATCAGTCATCTTTGCTATCCAAATGAGCTGAGAATTAGAGACATTTCTAGACATTCCTAACTCAGATGGAACCTCTTCCATGAAACGTACCCTGATTCCCCTAGTTAATAAAAATGTTCCCCTCTGCTATCCTTGGATTGTAGAAGAAAAAAATTTTGTATCTGCCTTATGCACCTATTGTGAATACTATATTGTATTATTATAATTTGATATATGCCATATTTCTCTCATTGAACTGTAAGTTCCATGAACTACAGCTGGGACCCAATTAGCTCAAATGGAAAATCCCATGTAGTAGTCACATTATTGAAATTCACACTGTCTCTTTCAACTGGTCTGGAACCAATGACCATACTTTACATAATTATAATTTTAAATAGTGAAAATTCAAATACATGTGACCACTTCAGGGGGATTTCATTCTTCACACTAATTAGAACCTACCTGTAGTTCTTATTTGTACTTCCTCTAGTGTCAAATGTTTGTTTCAGTGGTTGAAGGAAATAGGAGATCATTTGGGATCATCGAGCTAAAGCAGGAAGTGACTTTGAGTTCCAATCTTACTCATTTGACTTCTGAGGAAACAGAGGCCCAGAAAGGTTAGATTCCAAAGGTGATGCAGGTGGCATTCCAACTTCCTTATTGTACCTTTAAGGTACCTTATTGTACCTGGCCCAAAGCTGTTAAGTGCTCTACCCCAGGGAAGTTTGTGGCAGAGGTAGAGATAGACCGGAGGTCTCTTGACTCCAAGAAGTAGTGATCTCTCCATTGCATTGAATTTGGAATATCTGGGTTCAAATCCTAATTCTGCCACTTATGTAGCCTTGGGCAAGTCACTTAATGTCTGTTGGCCTTCAGTTTCCCCTTCTAGAAAATGAGGGAGTTGAGCCAGATGACCTCTAAAGGCCCATTTAGATCAAAATCTATGATTTTGTGTTGTAGTTGATAGAATGTGAAAATACAAGGGAAATACAAAGTTCAGAGGAGGGGCTGAGCACATCTAGTAGAGGAGAATACAGAAGATGCTGCTCTAGCCCAGCCTTGAAAGATGAATGGGAAAAGCTTTTAGGTCAAGAACTGGCAACCTCTGGCACCTGATTTTAATCATGACAGTGGCCAGGTTGCGGAGAGAAGCACAAGTACATCCAACATGGTATAGGGAGAAGAGCACATGACTCTAGAATCTGAGGACCTGGGTTCAAATGCCATCTCTGATATTTACGCCCTATATGACATTGGGCAAGTCACTTCAACTCCTGACTTAGTTTCGCCAACTCTAAGTGATGGTATTGGACTAGATAAACGCTGAGGGCCCTTCCAGCTCAAGGGCTGTGATCTTCCCTTCCCTGCTCTTCCTGATTCAGATCCCAACATCAGATTTTGGACTAATCCTGGAGTGTTCACCATCAGTTGATGAATATCCTTCATCCACACCTCTTCATACTAGCAATGAATAAGTTAAAACCCCTTTGGGAAGACAGCCAACCCTTGCCTTAAGTCTTTATCAGATAATACTGTAGCAGAGATAAATTTAGACTGTGGTGGGGAGAGAGAGATGAAGGCATTAAATACACCTCATCTACTTCACCTCATTGCCAAAGGCTATCTCTGACCTGTTTTTAGTCCTTATTGACCTGACCTAGTTGTGTGGCCAGAGTGTGGGCTCTTTCCATGCTTTAGTTTTTTAATTTAAATGGAGATGCTTCATGGGAGTAAATGATTGATAGAATTGTCCTACAGGTGAGACGAGGGTGCTGTTGCCAGAGATTGAAGAGCAAAGGGGCACATGTCCTCTCTCTTCAGCAACAGAGGAACCTTATAGTGTCCCAGAGAAAGGTTCCTCCCTCTTGTCTGCACCAAGAACTACCCAAAAAAAGCAATTCTTACGCCCAAGGCAAGAACCACAGGCTTTAAAATCAGTTTTTAAAAGACAAAGTCAGTTGGGAGGGGGCAGGGAGAGACCTCAGAATATGGGCCACAAGGACCTTAAAAACAGTATGAGGCAGCTTTTGGAGAAGACACTGCTAAGGAAGAGAGCAGAGCAAGGAGGAAGTTACCTGATGTATAGCCTCAGGGGACAGAGTGAAAGAAGGTCAGCTTCCTATTTTAACTAACTAGGTACTAAACTTAGTTATTTTTATTTGCTGAAGAAGTACAAATGCTTTTCAAAACTTTTAAAATTTAAGTACCTTGGGGCCAAGGCCTAATCATCTTACCCTAGTTATAGCTCTGGTTTCACCCCAGGTTTAAAAAAAAAAGGTATCTATACCCAGAGAATGAAAGAAAACTGGGCAAAACTGAAGCAGTCAAAAGTGCCTAATGAGAGAAGAAAGAGATCATGTCAACTCATGTATTCATAGTAACTGATTCAAAAGCATCCAGGAAATATAAAAAAATAAGATGGAGGAAGGGGGGAAGCACAAGTGATACATGGCTGATTTGTAAATGAGCTCTTCCGATTTTCCTCCATTCCTCAAAGTCCCTTCTCCCCCTCCCACCCTCAGCTTGCCCCCAAGTACAGAAATTGCTAACTACCACTTCATTACTAGCTAACTCTTTTCTTTCTCTCTTGCTCTCCTATATCTCTCTCACTCCCTTTGTTTGCCCTCTAATGGCCCTCATATGCATTGCTCAGCTGATAACAGCCCAGATTAAGGAGGCCGTTGACCCATGACTTAGTAATCAGACCTGAGTTTAATCATGAGACAGAAACAATACCTGATTCTCCTTAGGTCATAAATGATAAACATGGGCCAAGAAACAGAACTTGGGTTATATGCTGATTAAAATGCATAGAGAATGATACTGAGTCTAATAACTGATTATTATCAATGATTGTGGAGTCTCCAAAAGTTGCTTATAATAGTCAACCATCATATTTAATAAAAGGCCTTTACCAGAAGTTACAGAAGAACAAAGACTCCTCCTGGTCATATAAAGAACCGCATCTAGGATACAGACAATTAAGTGGTTCCAAGGGGAAAAAAAATCAGTTAGGAGGGCAGCTAGGTGGTGAAGTGGATAGAGCACCGGCACTGGAGTCAGGAGGACTTGAGTTCAAATCTTGCCTCCGACACTTGGGCAAGTCACTTAAACCCCATTGCCTAGACAAAAAAAAAAAGAAAGAAAGAAAAAGAAAAATCAATTAGGTATTGATTATATTTTGATTAATAGGCAAATGTCAATTTTATTTTAATAATTTAAACATATGACCTTCATGCTATAATTAAGGTCTAGGTATGCTCTGATTCTGTTGTTTTCTGCTCCTGTGTATATCTTTCTATGAGACTAACAAAAAGTTCATATACCCTCTCCATACATACCTGCTACTTGGCACTGGACAGGGTGGATAGAAAACAAGAACTCGGGGGTGAAGGAAGGAGAATGAAGTAGTTCTTGTAGTTTTTTCCCCCATCTTCTTGATATTGCCTCAACAAATACTTAAAACTATAGGGGTACTGGGACAGGACTTTAATCTCTAGTGGACTCCTCAACTTTATGTGATTGAAAGACAGGAAGGGGAAACATTGAAAAAGAGAATACTTTTGTTTGAAGACATCGGCTAGCATTGAAATCAGCTTGTGCATGAAGTGGTCTCCCTTGATGCTACATGTCTAGTTTTTCTACATCTCTAGCTTTCCTGGCTATTATCTTTGAATTTGCCTGGTAAACAAAGAAATTCAATGTGAAGGGTTAGGGGTGATAGCAATGGTAGTGGTGGAAAAAAAAGTGCGTCACCTGTAAGCTAGTACTGTATAGCTTAGCAACTTCATAATCTATTTCCTTAGTCTTCAAATCTTTCTTCACAGTACTCATTTTGGGGAATGTGACCAGGTATGTCCTAACCAGTTTCTATAGTTACTATTAACTGATAGAAACAGGGTCAGGAGTGAGGCCTCTTGAAGCAATTGAGATTGGATTACCCTAAAGGCTCAAAGATTTAGCATAAACTCCAGAGAAGACAGCAACATGAATCATCAATAGAGCATACCTGGCCCGACCTAAATTTGACTACAAAGTTTGTCAGAAAGTTGTTATTAACCCCTAGTCAGCTAATTTCAGTAACTTTGGGACATATGACCTTGGGCAATCAATTCCCTTTCTCTAAACCTGATTGACTGGATAGACATTCAGAAGGAATCTCTCAGTTCAGAGAATCAAATGTATGTATTCTTTCAGACTTGATCTCCCCTTGTAACCAAGGAAGCAGGGGACCTCCCTATTCAGATTTACCATGTTTTCGAGTCTGTGGTTGGGAAAACCCCCTGGATAAGCTGGCATACCACCACACTTGCTGGGTAATTTAAAAGTTTGGAGCTCTAAATACCTCACTGTTTGACTTAAAAAAAAAGTTAAGTCATAGGGAAACAAATTATATAACCCACATCTTTTCGAGTCTACAGAATTGCGTTTTGTTTTCTAGTCTACTATGGTAGATATGATCACTCAGATTTTACTTGTAAAGTACCCAGTACATCATATGGCCAAAGAAACAGGAGAAATTAAGTGTAGCTCATTGTTAAGATGAATGGGCATGAAAGGCATTGTTCAGTTATATCTTGTGAAATCTCTGCTCCATAAAACATTATGCAGTCTGGGTTTTTTGTTTTAGCTTTGTTGCCTTGAGAGTCATTTCACCATTTAGGTTTCATGGTTCAAATTTCAGTCTTAGAGCATTTTTTTTTCTTTTTTCCAAGTGAGTAGGGACATTTTTCACTTCAAAAACAGGAAAATATTTGAATTTCCACATTGCTTTTCAGAGGCTAGATTCAATTGAATTCAGTAAACTTATGAAGTATGCTAAGTTCTGGTAGCCCTAAAGGGGGAGGGGAGGGGAAAGAAATTCCAACAGAGTTCCTGTCATAAAGGAGTTTACATTTTATGGCGATTATATGTCATGTACACAGATAAGTAAATGGAAAGGATATACAAAGTAATTTGAAAAAAAAAAAAGAAATTTAAAGAGCAAGATTACATCATTGGAAGCCAGCATTCTGTTCTGAATATTAAAGGATGTAGGTATGGGTGATGCTTTGATGCAGAGGAAGGGAGAGAGAATGGGCTAGGACAGAGGGACCAGAAAAGGAACAGACAGTAGCAACTACCAATAAATATTTCATCCTGTTGCTATGTAGCAGTGGTTCTACCAGTTCAAATTGCTTAACAGTAATTCAGGTTGATGCAGGATCTAGTTAGCTGAGAAGCTGGTGAAGGGATAGATTTCACCACGGACTTGTGGTTTTGTTTTGGCAAGGATTCTGGTGCAAAATTTGAGAAGCCACAGCCCTGGACACCTGCCATTTGGAAAGGAGAACCTGCTTGTCTCTTCTTGCGGGGGTGCATTTTGTTCAAACAAAGGCAGTGTTTGGGGACTTTGTTAGTTTGCCCCGGGCGTGTGCATAAGCTTGTAAGAAACAGAGAGAAAAGATAAAAAGTCTTAAGTTTTCATAAGTTGAACTGCCTCATAGGCAGAGCTATAGGGAGGCTTAGAGGACATCTAGTTCACCCTCTCCCTCTAATTTTACAGATGAGTAAACTGAGGCCCTTCCTACCTTTCTAGTCTTTTCCCGTCACTCACTCTGTGATCCAGCAGCAGACTATGGCCTCCGTTGTGTTCATCACACACAATGTGCCATCTCCCAACTCCTGCAATTTCACTGACTGTCCTTCATGCCTAGAACTCTCTCCTTCCTCATCTCCATAGCCTACCTTCCTTAGCTCCCTTTAAGTCCCAGCTAAAACCTCACCTTCTATAAGAAACTTTTCTGATTGTCCTTAATGCTAGTGCCTTCCTTTTGATAATTATTTCCAATTTATCTTCCTCATCTCTTCTTGGTACATACTTATTTGCATGTTGACTCTTCCATTTGACTCTCAGATCCTTGAGATCAGGAATTTTTTTTTTTTGTCTTTCTTTGTATCTCCAGTGCTTACCCTGGTGCTTGACCCATAGTAGGCACTCAATAAATGCTTATTGGCTTTATGTGACACAAGTAATAAACATCAGAATTTGAACTCTGACCCTCCTTCCATTATGCAATACTCCCTCTAACCTTAATAGAAGATGAGGAAAAATCTGTTCATGGGGAGGAGAGATGAAAAAGATAGGATTCTATTTTAAAACTGGACTAAAGTCCTATTTTTCTTTTGTCCATTATTATTTCCATCAAAAATGCTTTGGACCTTGAGTTTAGAGTCTTACGAAGGGGAAAGTGTGAATGTAGGAAAGTTTATTTTCACCCTTGGCAGCCGAAGTCATTAAGCTGATAAACTGCTTTAGAGAACAAAAAGATTCTGTTGGCTAACTTAGCAGGTTAGTTATTGATAGCTGTTGGCAAGACCAGCAATCATATTGACCCTTGGAAGAAAAAGAAGTTTTTAAATTCACTTAACATTTAAGCTAAAAGAGACTGCGCCATTCATTTTCTACCCAAGTGACTTACAGAACTACCAGAAATACGAATCATTCATTTTCCCAGCCTTCTTGTCCAAGTAGTTTTACTGGTCATCTCTCTGCACTACGTTTAAGTCACTAACCTGCCTTTAAAAAAAAAATTCTTAACTACCTGTGTTGCCTGTGAACTTACTAGGGCCCTGTTGGTAACTGAATCACATGGGGTGGGCAGAGATGCATCCTTGACACACCTGCCTCTCCCACTCAAGAATTAGTCAAAGTTGGTGAAGAATGGGAGCAAACGATGCTGTGGTATTGCTGTTCAGTTGTCTCGGTTGTGTCTGACTCTTTGTGATTCCATTTGGGGTTTTCTTGGCAAAGATAATGGAGTAGTTTGCCATTTCCTTATTATAAAGATTAGTACAAACTTATTGTGCGGCGAATGCCCCGGCCCCTGTCTAGAGCAAATTTAGTTATAATTATAGCTGCCAAAACAACAGCTTTTTACACTTAAAAAAAAAAAAGATTCATGAGAACTATAATATTAGAGAAAAAGAGTAGAGATTTGGGGTGCTTTGTGTAGGATGAAAGGAAAACTAAGAGAAGCAAAGGAAGTAAGAATACGCATAGACGTCACATAGGTGGACTACATGTAGCCATTGCAATGTGGGCCCTTCCCTGACCCCCATCTTAGCCTGAAATGCCTTGAATGAGGGCCTCTTTTAAGGTCAAGTCACCTGATGATATGCCACCTGGCTACATAGTCTAAAAACATGATACTTGAACCATTGTCTCAATGGTTCAAAGATTATCATTCAAACACATGGCCTGCTGCTTTTTTCTTGGAAAGTGGTTTAAAAGTGCTTTTGATTCTAGATGCATTATTATTATTATTATTATCTTGAGTACATGGGAACAGTTACACACTCTGTCTCCAAGTCATCTAGAGTGTTCTGGCTTCTGGGTTTTTATTCTCACTTGCATGTAATAAAGGCTATCACTGATAGTGTGATTTAAGGCTATAAAACCTGCTAGGTGTTGGACCAGATTCCTGCCCCCTTCCCTCCCATACTGCAATTTGTTCATTTTTTTTCCCAAACTAATATGTGATCAGATTTGCAAGTCTTTGTGAAAAGAAGCAAAGGTTTAGATAGTAGTATTGCAGATAGATCGGCTGGAAATCTGAATCAAATATATGATTTGAATCTGAGACCACTGGTCCTATCTGCTACATCCCAGGTATAAAAGTAGGATTTTATTAACTCAATTCAACTCAGCAAGAATCTATTAAGCATCTTATTTGTGCCAGACACTATACCAGGCACTAGAATACCAAGACAAAAACAAAAACTCACAGCCCTTGCCCTTATGGAACTTTCATTTCTTTCATTTCACACAAATAACACAGATAAGCATACACACACACACACACACACACACACACACAGAGAGATGTATGCATATGTGTATATATGCATATATATGTATGCACATGTGTGTATATATACATGCATATACATATACACATAGATAGATATGTATATATACACATAAAGACAGTATTCTTTTTATAGTCTTTTTTATCATATTATTTATTTAAATATATGTGTGTGTATATATATATATATATATATATATATATATATATATGTATATGCTATTACACTATCAAGGTGATTACCACACTATCAATGATAGTCTTTATTATATGCAAGTGAGAATAAAAACCCAGAAGCCAGAACACTCTGGATAGGTGTAAAGATAGAGTATGTAACTATTCCCGAAAACTAAAAGCAGTGGGTGATGAATTTGAATGAGCATCTTTGTTTCAGTGGTTCAAGTAGCATAAGCAAATGGATGTGTGGATATATTTCACATATATATATATATATATATATATATATACACACAAAGAAAAAAAAATTGAGAGAAGCACTAACACCTGTGGGGATTGTGTTAAAGAAAAAGTTTAACGTGAGATGTCCCTGAATCAAGCCTTGGAAGGAGCTTCCAAAAGGCAGTGGTGAAGGAGAGATTTCCGGGCAAAGGGGACAGCCTATGCCAAAGTGTCTAAGGGATAGATAAATGTCATGTACAGGGAATTATTTTCAGCAGAAATTAGTGGTTTTTCGAAATATATTCTACAAAATTTCCCCCTTATGGTGGCATCTTTAGTGATCTGAATACCTTCACTAGGTTTTAATAATCTTCGATTTTCATTTTCAAATTGGGGTATAATCTGATTTTTGGCTAGAGCAAAAATGTAGCTCTTTATATCTTTGTACCAACTGCTGCATGCTCACAAACACATTGATCATCCAGAATGAAGGTCTGTGATCATCCAAGATATATTTGATAATATCTGATAGAAGTACCCTGCTTGCAGCTCCCTTATTTAGGCTTTAGATATGAATTCTGGAAGCAGATCAGCCTGAGTGCAGATGGATTTGCATACCTCATCCTTCCCAACATGGAAATTCAGACTGGGGCATGCTTTAAAAATCTCTTTGCACATTTGGAAAATGTTTGTTTCAGTGTCATGCCAAATTTCACTTGAACTCCTATCAGATACACGGGGATAATAAATGACTCCCAATTTCTCATACAGTGAAACTCATGCAGGAGAACACTTACTGGAAAGGGCATTTGCTTCAAAGACCACATTTTCTTTCATGTATTTTAAGATCAGGACACTTGAATTTGAAGACAACCTGTCAAATTAGAACGCTTTTAGATGAAGTAGTGGTTGGGCTCCTTTCATCCAGCTTACACTGGATTTAGCTGTATGTTATATTCTTGAAAAAAAATAGGTTAAAATATATGCCCCCTTTAAAAAAATGTGAATAGCCAAATTTATAAATCATGTAAGTTAATAGTGGTTGTTCATATTCTCTCAATTTATAGGTCATCTTTCTTGTATAAGGTCAGAATGGAAGAGAGATTCATTATAGATGAAGAGCTCCTCAAGATGGCCTTGTTTGCCCATATTATTCACTATTGTGATGGTTGCATCAAACCCTAAGGCTTGATAAAGCTTCCTTGATGAGCCATAATTGGCCTCACAAAAATATTTTTTTGACAGTATACAACACCCCTTCCTTTTATTTCATTTTTTAAATAAATTTATTTATTTTCAGTTTTCAATGTTTACTTCCACAAGATTTTGAGTTCCAAATTTTCACCCCATCTCACCCCTCCCCCTACCCCAAGATGGCATGAATTCTGAATATCCCTTCCCCTAATCTGCCCTCTCTTCTATCTCTTTCCCCCTTCTCTTATCCCCTTCCCCTTCTATTTTCCTGTAGGGCAAGATAGACTTCTGTACCCCATTTCCTGTATTTCTTATTTCCCAGTAGTATGTGAAAACATTTTTTTTGAAACATATGTGTTTTTAAAACTTTAGATTTCAAATCTTTTCCCTTCCTCCCTCCCCACCCACTCCCATTGAAAAGGCAAGCAACTCAATAGGTTATACATGTGCAGTTATGCAAAACACTTCCATAGTAGATATGTTGTGAAAAACTAACTCTATTTCCCTTAATCCTATCCTGCCCTCCCATTTATTCTATTCTTTCCTTTGACCCTGTCCCTCTTCAGAAGTATTTGCTTCTGATTACCCCCTTTCCCAATCTGCCCTCCTCTCTATCACCCCCCTGTTCTCTTGTCCCCTTCTTCCCCTATTTTCCCATAGGGTAAGACAAATTTCCTTACCCAATTGAATGTGTATGTTATTCCCTCCTTAAGTCAAATCCTATGAGAATAAGATTCACTCATTCCCTCTCACCTTCCCCCATTTCCCCTCCACTGTAAGAGCATTTTCTTTTCTAGTTTTTTTTTTTTGCCTCACAAAATATATTAGAAAAACTAAATGGATAAAAAATGTGTGTCCTTAGACTATGACATTTATTGGATGCTCAGTTCATTGAGTCCTTAATTAAATTTATTTGGGATAGACATTGCAAATGGGAAGTGAGTTAGGCCCAGAATTGAATAGGAAGAAGAGTAGACTGGACTATATTTGGGAAATTATGCAGTACTTTTATCAATCTCTGGTACACAGATCCATCTTTATAACACAAATGTTCTCCAAATGTTGATATAAATGTTTGTGAATCATGGACCATCATCGTATTCAAAGAATCAAACTTGTATGTGATCCAAAGGACAATGGAGAAATATTCATATTGCATTCAAGTAAACTTTAGCATGTTTCCAACATTTGAGAAGTGGGTTATGGAATTATCTTTGAAGAAATATAAAACTAGAAAGATCAGTTGGCCGTGTAGTCAGACCAAGGACTCATAGAAGGGCAGAGTGGTACCCACAGTGTATAAAAGTGTTTAAAAGATTCATACAAATGTCTCTATCACATTGGATCAATCAATCATCATGGAGGAGGGACAGGAGAAGGCACGGCTCCATATTGATATTTGTTGAATTGAGCTGAGCTATGGAGATCAGATTCATTGAAATGTTATAAGGTAGAATAAAAGGAATGCAGAGAAGATTTCATTTTAAATGTTGGGATACAAAAGGGAACCTATCTCCGGTGCTATGGAAAATTATAAAGTAATGTTCTCTTGTTCCTGAGGTCCTCTTCCTTTGTTCTGTTTCCCTTTGGTATTTGCCCCTTCCTCCATTGCTTCCCAAACTTGAGTACACATCTGTTTTCTTGAAATCCTTCACTCACGCTCAAGTGTGGGTAATGGATAACCACTTTAAGTGTTAGCTTCCCAGGGGTATTTGCATTTCATCATGGATCAAAGAATTTTTTTTTTAAGTTTTGAGGACTTTCATTTTTGACCCCCCCATAATTTCCCCTTATATTACATCACCATCCTTTACCCTCCCTTGTATCAATAAAAGATAGTTAAGCATAGCAATCATGTTATGTGTTATGTGTTATGTGGAGGACCAAACCTTTAGCTAGAAGGATAAAATTCAGATGGTAGGATTTCAGGCATCAGCCACTGTCTTGGGGAAAGTTTTTGGTTTTTTGGGTAGGTTTTTTTTTGGGGGGGAGGAGGGTTGAGGATGAGAGAAGGAGCAGGGTCAAGAAGTACCTGGATCTTTCAGACACCACTTAAGGTCATCAGCTATTTTGCCTCTCCATATGTTTAATCTTGTCTCTGAAATGATCCCGTAAATACATGGAAATGGTCTAAAAAAGGTGACATGGTCTGGTAAGATAGTGGGAAGATCAATGTATCTTAAAACCATAAATGATTACCTAAATCCAGGATTCAGACTCAGGATATGTAGCTTTAGATCACATTATTTCTCAAAGATGAGGCATAATTATTAGTATCCAGAAATGTGTATTACACTCAACTTTTTCAGAAAACCATTGATTGCAAAAAGTCGTATGCTTTAAAAAAAAGTACATGTTTCTTATGATTAAAAAGAAAAAAAAACAGATCTATACCAGCAAAAAAACATGCTCTGGTTGATGAAGTTCTGACTTTAGAGATTGGTGAGTTGGGTTCTGTTCTTGGCTCTATGGGGATGACTTTGTGGGTGGCCTCATTTGTGTCTGGCAGCCCCTCTGTGCCTTAGTTTCTCCATCTGTACTAACTGCAAAGATTGTAAAATGCTTGTAGATCATAGAATGGAATGTGCTATGTAAACAACAAGCAGTGTTGTTAAAATAAAATAGCAAATTAGTGACTTGTTTCTATTTGTTATTTTTAATGATTCCTGGAAATGCAAAATAATCAGAAATTGTTGCTAGAAAAGAATGAAAGAAATCATCTTGATGATTTCCTTCAGAAGCAGAATTTTTAGATTTTTGTTTTACTTGCAATAGTCAATGGGTGACAAACATAGTTTTGCCTCTGTTTCCATGTCTGTATATGCCTAGACCTAGTATCATCATAATTGGTCAGCTTGTTAATAACTCAAGGTTTCTAACCTCTTCTCCTACTGTTTTTTTAAACAAACAAAAATTCTGATTATGAAGTTCTCATTTTTTATTTATAATATCCTTTAAAATTCATTGCAGTAACAATATTAACATTAACTATTGGGCAAGAAATGGAAATTCGTGTGGAGATTTGAACTGGCATGTTTCCTAATTGGTGTAACAAATGGTTTAAATATTAGGAGAAAAAAGTTATACCTTTGAATTGACTGGGAATATTCAATAGAATAAGCAACTTTGCTTAGAAGGAATATCTTATCTCAGACAGGATCTTACAACTCATACCTGGACTGTGGCTGAAACTAACTGTGGGTTCTGTTTGCCCAGCACTTAGTATTAAGTACTGTTCCTTGATATCTCAAAACATCGCCCAAATCAACCCAGCTTCAGGTGGTTTACAGGATTATTCCAGACTAGAAAATATTATAGAGCAGCCCTTGACCAGCCCTGTGATCCCAGCTCAATTAGGACTGGACTCCAGAGGTAGGGTCAAAGGCAAAGTTCACCGGAACATTTTGCTCTGTGTACTTTCAGTGATTAATTGTGTAGTTACAAACAAGGAGTATCTCCTGAATGCTGTCTAGTCAGTCAACAAAAGAATGAATCAAGCCATGATTTGTAGCATCTGCTCATTTCTGAGGTGTAAATTATCATGTTGAAAAGTTAACAATCAGTTCTCCAGTCTGAGCTGGCTCCCGCACCCTAGTGGCTAAGGGCATAGTCAGCTTTGCAACAACTGAGAGTTGGTCATTTCAGTGATCCAAACTTCCTAAAAAGTATTCACATTTCAGCTGATCTCTGGGGTCAAAACAATTGACCTCTTAGACCTTTGGGAGAAGAATTATGTCTAGCAAATAAAAGAAGAAAGAAATCGAGATAAAATTTTTAAGAAGGGATAAATGGTAACGTTCAGGTTAAAATGGAAATTTAGCTCTGAAAAAAACCTTTTATTATGAAGTAAATACCAGAAGGAAGAAAGTCTTAAAACCCAAAGAGGCCAATTAATTGCCTTTGGTATAAGGGTCAATTTAAAGCCGTTTATGTTCGTCTTGTATGTCCAAGAGTAACATTTATTGTTAATCCCAAAGTTTCATTTCCATAAGGAAAGGGGAGAGAGCATAATTCAGGCTGAATCAGACTTTGCTCACTATTACTATGGATAAGGAATAAATCATGAACAGCTTCACCAACTTAGCCTTGTTCAGTTTGTATGGAAAGACTACTGGAGTATAATTTGGGGTACTTTCAGACTGATCACAGATTTAGAGCGGGGAGGACCTGGGATGTTATGTAGTGTAGTCTAATCTACCCGCTTCACTTTACAGAGGAGACAGCTGAGGGTCAGAGAGGTCGTGACTTGCTTCAGGTCACACCAGTAGTAATAAGTGGCAGAACCAGGATTTGCATACAGTCCCTCTGCTTCCAAATCCAGAGTTCTTAGCACTGCACCACAACCAGGGAAAGATGTGAATCGTGACATCCTGGCTTGAGAGCAGAAGAAGAGATGGCAGTCTGGGAGAAGCTAATAGTGCAGCTGGGCCAAGGGCCAGGCAATCAGCTAACACATGGGCAGAGAAACTGTTTTGGGATGAGGCATCCCAGTGCCAGCTGGATTCTAACGAATAGGAATGTGACAGAGTAGCTCTTTGACAAGAATGGAGAAAACACTTCCAGTGGGGATCTGTCTCTATTTGTTGCTGACTCTCCTGTGGAGGGCAGGGTATTGAAAGCAACAGTATGTTAAGTTTTAAACGGTAGCTATCCCTTAAAAAAGCCTGACTTGGAGTAGTGGTGCACGTCTCCAGCAGGATTTGTAACTTGGAGAAGGTGCCATATTTTCTAGGGCAGATGATGATTATAATTCACTGCTCTTAGCCAGATATTTAGATGCAGGCAAAAAGCTAGTGGTTCTATGGCACATATAATTGGGCTCATCTGGAGTGAATGACAGCATTAGGAGGTGTCTGAGAGATGGGTAAGGCATTGTGTCTCATGCTAGCATTTGGAAGATGGGTGCTGGAGAAAGTGAAAAGCCTTACTTGAGTACAGTACTTTTTCCTCTTCAGGCTGTGTCCAGGGCCAGTCTTATTATGTTTCATTGGGTTTTGTTCAATCTTTCTGTTTTGCAAATGAGGAAAATGAGGCCTGGAAAGGTAATTTCACTAATTACACATTTGATTAAAACTATCTTAAATCCTTGAACTCTTCAACAATTTATAAAATCATGTAGAAGGCCACTTTTGAGTCAGGAAAGATATGAGTTCAAATCTTCTCTCTGGCACATTAGCCTTGTAACTGTGGGCAAGCCTTTGAGCCTCATTTTCTTTACCTGTAAAATGGGAATAATAGCTTAGCACACAGGATTGTTATGAGGAAGGTGCCATATTATTTACCACACAGGATTGTTATGAGGAACAGATAATATGTAATCTGTAAAGTAAAACAGCATTAGAAAAATGTCCACTATTATAAATTTTGGCTTATATAGTAGAATATGAGAAGAGGGGTCTTCCTTACCTAAAACAATCAGCTGATGGACAAATGAAGGCATCATTGTCTCATGACTTAGGCTCATCCTCTTGCAACAGTGTAGAAAGTGTACCAGACAGACACCTGTTATAGTATGACCCTGACTCTGCCGTGTTCTGGGAGGAGATGGTGACCTTGGCTCTGACACAGAGCCAGATTCTGGCAGAGCTGAGGAAATCACATTTTTCCACTGACATGATTCTTACAGCACCAGTTCTGGCAAATTTGCAGTGAGGAGATGGTGGAGTACAGTACATATGGAGGGAGCGCTAGCATCTGAAGCATTTTGAGGCATGAGAACTCTATACTGAATTCACACACACATATATACATACATGGTGCATATGTACATACGTATGCGCGCGTGTGTGTGTGTGTGTGTGTGTGTGTGTGTGTGTGTGTGTGTATGGCAGCTAGATGGCTTAGTGTCTAGAACTCTAGCCGTGGAGTTAGGAAGACCTGAGTTCAAATCCAGCCTCAGACACTTATTAGCTGTGTGACCTTGGGAAAGTCATTTAACCCTGTTTGCCTCAGTTTTTTCATCTGTAAAGTGAGCTGGAAAAGGAAATGGCAAAGCACTCCAGTATTTTTGCCAAGAAAACCCCAAATGGGGTCATGAAGAGTTGAGCACAACTGAACAACAAATACACATGTATGCACACACATATATACATATCTATCCATCTTTCTTCTTGAAAATACTTGCTTGAAGGTGGGTGGCCCTTAAGATATAATGGGTATGATTTCAAACCAGCTGCATTCACTTGGGGATGAAGGGATAATGGCAGTGAGTCAGTTCTACTTAGATACTACTCAGAAAGCTTTATCCTACTGATAGTGGGTCAGTCATATTTATTTATTAACATCCACATGTTACTCACAGATTAAGTTAAAACCTCCCTTAAATTAACTGACCTGCCCCGCCCTTCTGCATGGTATCATGGGAAGCATATTGGAATTGGGGTCAAGGAATCTGCTCCAACAGCCACTTCTGTCCCTTAGTAGTTTGATGATGATGGCAAATCACTCCATGTCTCTGTGTCACAATTACAACACCTTTAAGAGTGCAATATCATAAAGTTGTTGTGAATATCCAGCAAAATAACCTAGGCAATCTGCCTATCACACAATCAATTAACAATGAATGAAAAAAAATATTTATTAAGTGACTAATATTGGCCAGGTGTTGTTCTGAGTTCTGGGATACAAACAAAAGTGAAGATAGTCTCTGACCTCAAAGATCTTACATTTTATAAGGGGAGACAACATTTATACATATACATTTAATAAAAATATAAACTAAGTAAATGCGAGTAATTTCTTCTAGGGAAGCACAGGCAGCTGGGGCATCTGACAACCTTAATGAAGGTTAATTTTTATTACTCTTATTTCTTCTCTCTGGAATACCATGATTGTGAAATGCTACTTTTGATGGCTACTAGGAATATGTACAGGGCAGCTAGGTGACGAAACAGATAGAGCAACAGGCTTGTATCGTCCTGAGTTCAAATCTGGTCTCAGACATTCACTAGCTTGTGTGACCCTGGGCAAGTCACTTACCCCGTTTTCCTCAGCTTCCTCATGTGTAAAATGAGCTGGAGGAAAAAGTGGCAAACCACTCTAGTGTCTTTGCCAAGAAAACCCCAAATGGGGTCATGAAGAGTTGGATATGACTGAAACAACTGAAAAGTGACAACAAAGGAATATATATAGATATATGACCTAAAAAGAGTAATTCTAGTCCATGAATAACCATAGATGGAATTCAACTTTAATGAATGCATTATAATGTATAGTTTATTCCGATTCACCCATTGTTTATTTTTGTTTGCCTGCTGCCATCTAGGAGAACTCTTTTCAGATCTTAGTGGTAGCACAGAATAACATTCATTACCTTACTAATCTGTTTAGTGTCTGTCTGTCTATCTATCTATCTATCTATCTATCTATCTATCTATCTATCTATCTATCCATCCATTTCTTTGTTCATTCATTTGTTTATCTATCTATCCATACATTTATTCATCCATTTTTATTCATTTGTTTATTTATAAGACATGCCTTTCCTAATTCCAGTTCATTCAGGTTTCACTTTCAGTAATGAAGAGCATTTGACAATTGTCATTTGTCAAATAACTTTGAAGGCTTGATACAGAGTATTGGTTCTGGAGTTAGAAGATGTGGGTTCAAATCCAAACTCTGATGCTTAGGACTTGTGTGACCTTGGGCAAGTCATAACCTCCTTGGGCCCTAGTGTCTTCATCTGTAAATGAAGGGGGATAGATTTAATGAACTATGAAGTTCCTTACTGCTCTAGGTCTGCTTTCCTGTGGAAGCTATTCTTAAAATCATATAGTTTGTGGTTTATTTCCTCCCAAAGTTGATGATGTTTAGGGTAGTAGAGAAGGAGCTTGAGAGAAATAGTGCTTGTACAGAAGCAAAAGTGATCAGTAAATTTTGTGTTGTTATAGACCTTTGCAGAGTTTGTCCCTGTTAGCAGGCTTTCTATTTGCCCAAGGTCTTTACTCAGACTTAGTTTAATTCTCCTGATTGCAGCACAGAAGGCTGGGCTGCCTTCAGCTGTTGCGTTCCAGCCTCCAGCAGCCATGGCACATTGTTTAAAACCTGGTCTCTGCGCTTCCCTAAAAACAGCAATCTGCAGGATTGTAGTAAACACACAGAGGTCTATCATTATCCGCTTTTCTTTGAAGATGGTGTTGCTGATAATGGCATACATACAAATTTAGCTGAAAAGACAAATGTGACAGTCAATCTCTCCCACAATGACAGCCGGCACAACAGTCATTTGTATTCTGCCTCTGTTTGCTTCTCCACACTTTTCTTACCATCTAGGAAATATTTTTGGCCCAAATAGGGCCAGTTAATGCTGCTAGTTACATAGCATTTTGTGCTTATAAAATAATCTGCCTTCTCCTGCTATACTTTCCATCTTTCTTTTGGTACTCTCTATCCAAAAGTTCATTGCTGTATAGATGCTTCCAAATTCAAGAATAGGGTAAAAATAACATTATCACCAATAGCTAGTAGTTAATGGCATCCTCACAACCATCAAGCTCCTTGGAAACTAACTCTTGTAATAGACCATGGCTTCAGAGCACACCACTTGTTGGATTCTGTTTTTTTAACCTTGACTAATAGTTTTTCAACCTTTTCTTCAAAGAAACATTCTTTTAGACTTTTATTTTTCCTTTGGATAAATATGAGTCAGGTTGCCTTCCACACCTCTGCCTCTTAGCATCTCCCTCTATTTTATTATTTTTTAAAGCTAATTCTATGATGTCATTGGTATTCTCACAGTGACTTCGTCTACCAATTAGGTTGGCATTTTCTTCAGAACTCATTCTAGTCTTAGAGTTTTCTTGGGCTTTGAGAGTTTGTATGACTTACTCAGGGTCATACAGCCAGTATGTGCCAGAGACAAGACTTGAACCCAGGCCCTTCCTGACTCTGAGGCTGGTTCTCCATCTATTACTCCAGAGTGTCTTATCCTTAGACTCTCTTGCTTCTTTTAAATTATAGCTCAGAGGTCACCTCCTACAAGAAGCCTTTTTTTCTAACTCAGCCCAGCTCCTTCCTAGTCATTAACACTATTAATTGAAATTGTTTTGTTTATACTTTCAATTTATAGGATCATGAGATCATGAGGAATATTTTCTTCATCCATTCCCCACCCCTTTGTGTAAGTTGCTTGAGGGTAGGAGTTGTGTTTTTGTTTTTGTGTCCCTAGTAACTTGCAAATAGTAGGCTCTAAATAAATGTTAATGGAATTTGAAATTAAACTGGGAGGTGGAGGGATCTTGAGGGAAGCCTCACCTTAAGGTTGGACTGGAGAGCCAATTGGGTTTGCATTTGCTTGGCACAAGGTGGGTACTCATTAAATAACTGATGAATGACTGATTACTCTCTTCAGTTTTTGACCTATCCTATAACTTCCCTGGGTGGAGTGAGGACAAAGCCCAAAGAATTACATAGGACTGATCAGACTTTGACTTCTGGAGTCTAGTCACTGATTAAGAAATAGGTGTGGATTTTGTTACAGGATGAAAAGGAGTTGTTGCAGTGGCCCAGGCCTGGGTTGTAGAGTCAGACCACCTAGGTTTTGAATGCTGGCTCTGCCAGTTACTTCTTGCATTGCTTTGGGCCAGCCTCTTAATCTCTGCAGATCTCCTTATCCTCATTGGTAAAATGGAGTTGGACTTCATGACCTCTGAGCTTGAAAACTGATTTGATCATCCTGTAACTGCTTTCTCCATCCAGAAAGTGCACACTGAAGCCAATGAGTCATCAATACAAGTCTAGTCTAGGCTTCTGTGACAATAGATCAGCAGTAGACCAGGGGGAATGGGGGTGCCCTTTCCCAGTAAGGAATCCCTCAGCTCTGGACATATACAAGTACCAGATTCTGTCCTGGAGGAGTCTGTTGTTTTCATTTTCAACTCATTTTCAACACTTCTGCCTCTTTATACTGTCATCCTAGGGCCTTGAGGAAAATCACTAAAAACTTAGGTTTGGGTCATGTCTGTGTTTTCCTCAAAGGGGAATAATAGAAAGGTATGCAACCTACAGAATAGGTCTGGAATGAGCCATCTATCTATTTTCTCCACCACAAAAGAAATTCTCAGAGCATCATTGATTTATAAATGTGCAATGACAATAACTTAAAACATGAAACAATGCCATTTAACTTCTATTATATTCTTCTGGGAGGTTATTGTTGTTCAGTCTTTTTTCAGTGGTGTCTGACTCTTCATGACCCCCATTTGGGGCTTTCTTGGCAAAGATACTGGAGTGGTTTGCTGTTTCCTTCTCCAGCTCATTTTACACAGGAGGAAACTGAGGCAAACAGGGGTAAGTGACTTGGTCAGGTTCACACAGCTAGTAAGTGTCTGAGGACAGATTTGAACTCAGGAAGATGAGCCTTCCTGCCCCTTTAAAGACTACTGATGGGTGATTCTTTCTAGCTCAGTGTCCAGTGTTCTTTGACATAGGCACCCCTTGCCACCATCATGGAAGCAAGGGACCAAGAAGGGGAATGCTTTGTCTTCCATAAATGCAAGTCCTTTAGCAGTAGAATTGGCCAGGGAAGTTCAGGTCTTCTGGTTAACTCCATTACATTTATAAATCTCCCATTTGAGCTACTAATGGCAACATAGCATAGTAGATAGGATGTATAACTGCATCAGAAAGACTTCTTAAGCATCTGCTGGTTGTATAAACCCGGACCAATCACTTAACTTCTCTTAACCCACTTCCTCATGTGTAAAATGGAAATAATAATACATGAGTACTTACCTCATGTGGTCATTGTCGGGGCTAAATGAGAAAATGTGGGTAAAACACTTTGCAAAGTTTAAAGGCTCTTGGACTTATGTCTGGAAGAAACCTTTGAATTCATTTATTCTAGGGATTCTTAACCTTGTCTGTGTCATGTCTTCTGTGTGAGTCCTATGGACCCCTTCTCAGAAGAATGTCTTTAAATGCAGAGAATAAAAGAAATAGGAAACCAATTATGGTAAAACAAAGAAAAAAGAAATTTACACAATAATTTTGTTGTATATTGGAAAGGAATACAAAGTTGTGCATAGTAGATTTCATGCGCTATCATCTTTTTATTATTATTATTATTATACTATGTTATGGAAATGCTTGTTTTATTCCATAAATTAAAAATAAAAAATAAATTAAATTTTAAAATATATGTAGTTACAATTTTTTTTTTGTTCACAGACCCCTGGTTAAGAATCCCTGAACTAGTCCAAATCCCCCTCACCCATCTTATTTTATAGATGAGAACTAAATGCTCATTTTTCTTATAAAACTCAATCCCTGTCTTCAGGGAACTTATAGTTTAGTAGGGGGACAAGACAGAACAGCTCTGGTAGCCCATAGGATAAGACCTAGATAATAAATGATTATGTTGCTAAGCACTTGTAATAATGTTTATTGTATTATTTATATCACATGTGTGTATTTCTATGTTTGAGGAAGGGTAGGACAGAAGACCAGACTGCTCTTTTCACCTTGGAGGTATGTTGGAGAAAGGGACAATCTCTCAGGAAGTTCTTAAGGAAATCAGTCTAGACAGATTGTTTATAGTCTGGGAAAAGACCCAAATGTCTGTCAGGAATTTCTTAGGCTGGTGATTGGGGAACAAAGACCATGACATTGTAACCAGCAGTCAGGTTTTTCTGCGTGTAGGACAGCTAGAATGTAAAAGAATGACATCATTATCTATTGTCATTTCTAGCTCTCCCCTTAATTAAAAAAAAAGTCAGAAATTGAATATCTCTTTGCCACCAAGCAAGACAGCAGCATATCATCCTCATTCTGTCAGGAATGTGTTTTTCATAGTATCCCTCTCTCCAAATGTCTAGCGATGGTTGCCTTTTGTGTTTATTCCATATTTCACTACTTAATACAGGGACCATATTTTCTGAACCCAAAATGAGATATGTGACCTGACAAAAGATTCCTTTTCCCAAAATCTTATAAAAAGCCCATTTTCTGTTGTGGTAAGAAATATTCCGGAAAATCAGAGAAATAATAATAATTAATATTTGCATAGTGAATTAAGACTTACCTATTGTTTTAGGTTTGTTATCGTTTGCTCTTTACAACAGTGGGTGATATTACCCTCAATTTTCAGATCAGGCAGCTGAGGCTTAGAGATCCACATAGCTAGTCAACCCCTACTACAAAAGAGCTCTGTGCTAGGCTTTGGGGCAGAGATGTGAAGGAGGTGGAAATGAGTAATGAATAGACTTGAGTTATCAACTTTGAATCAGGAATACCTGCATTCAAATCTCATCTCAGCTATTTTACTAGCTTTGTGACCCTGGCCAAGTCATTTAACCTTTTTTAGTCCATTTTATTACCTGTAAAATGGGGTTAATGATACCTTCAGGCAAGATTTGAGTATAGACCTTCCTGGAGACTCCAGGTCTATCCACCTCCCCAAGCTACCTGAATGTAATGATAGCTGACATTTATCATTATTGTTATTCAGCTGTTTGCTACTCTTCCTGACCCCATTTGGGGTTTTCTTCACAAAGATACTGGGGTGGTTTGCCATTTCCTTCTCCAACTCATTTTAACAGATAGGTAACTAAGGTAAGCAGTGACTTGCCTACGGTCACATACCAAGTAAGGGTCTGAGGCCACATTTGAACTCAGGTCTTCCTGAGTCCAAGCTGGGCACTCTATCCACTGTGCCACCTAGCTGCCCCGACATTTATCAGTACATAATGCTTTAAGGCTTTGCACATATTACTATCTCATTTGATTCAAATACAAACCGAGCAAACCCTTATAAGTCCACCACAATGATTTTTCTGTGGTCTTTGTTGTAATGGGGTTTGACCTTAATGCACAGCCATAAAAATCATAGAGCTGGAGGGACCCTGAGAAATCGTTTAATCTCAGATCCCAAGCCAGAAGGACAGATGCCATTAACAGAAAACCTGGGAAAGGCAGCTAGTTGGGGAGAAATGATCTCAGTTTTGCATATGTTGGATTTCCGATGAAGGGGAAATATTTAAGTGGAACCTTCTTGTAGGCAATTGGAGATGATCTACAGACAGAGATGGAGAGCAGAACTCCTAGTACTTCCTCCGTTTAATGAGGGGTCCAGGCCAGCCACCTCTTCTCACCAGGCTGCACTCCTTTACACTTTTCTATCCTGTCTCCACGTGTACCTACCAATCCCTCCCTTTCAGTGGATTGTCTTCCCCCAGTAGACTGTAAGCTCCTTAAGAACAGGGATTGTCTTTCTTTTATATTTGTATCCGCAGCACTTAGTATGGTGTTTGGCCCATAATAGATACTTAAACAAATGTTTATTGACTGATTATTGAACTGTTTTAGTTAATCTGGATCCTTATCCAGGGAGTGGAATTTAAATTGGCCTAGTAAAGTAGAATTATACTAATAGGGGCAGCATCCTGTAGTGTGGTTAAACTGCCAGATGTGGAGTCAGGAAGACCTGGATCTTTCTCAGATTCTTACTAGTGGTATCATCCTGGTCAAGTCATTTAAACTCTCTGTGCTTCAATTTCCTCTATGTAAAATTAGTAATTGGACCTAATGATCTCTAAGGTCCCTTTCAGTTTTAAATCTATCATCCCATGATCCTAACTATGTGACTCTGGGCAAATCACTTAACCTCACTGTGCCTCAGTTTCTTGATGTGTTAAATGAGGGGATTAGATATCATGGTCTCTAAGGTGCCTTTAAGATCCAAATCCTATGAATAATAATAATAATAGTGTGAACAACAGAAGAGACAAAGTCCGTCTAATCCAATCTTCATGTTTTACAGAGTAGGAAACTGAAATGCACGGGTTCAATGACTTATTGGAGGTCAGTCACACAGTGAGCAGGCGCAGGAGTCATCTGACTCCCATTAGTCTACACCACCCTCTGTGTTCAGTGTATCATCCCAGATGCCTGGGTGTAGATGTAATTTTGCTGTTGTTGTTGTTTTGATTGGTACAAGGAAGGGCTGGAGAAGAAATTCCCTATGACTGGATAGCTTGTAATGGCCTGGAAGTTGGTTAAAAAAAAATAATTCTGTGCCCTCTTTGGCATCTTGTATGGCCAGGGCATCTGGTGCCCCAATGTGGATGTGATTAGAGAGCTGAGTACCCTGAGTGTGCTTTTTAACATGAGTCCATCATCCTGGAATCAGCTTTTTTTTTTTGAGAAACTAACATGGCTTGAACTTTGCAGCCATAATAAAGAGTCCTTGGAAGAAGGGGAAAAAAAAATCCTATTCTTGCTGCCAGGATTGTGCCTAAAAGATTCCTCAGCTTGTGGCAAGTTTCTTTTTCTGACATACCTGTCAGCTTGCCTTCTGTTAATGTTAGCCTCTCGTTGTAGGGGCTGGGAACATTTTTAAATGTCTTCACTTCAATATCTGAGGACTCACTCAAAAGAGATATTTGTAAAAGCACTTAGCACAGTGCCTAGCACATTGTAGGCACTATGTAAATGGACATTCCTTTCCCCTTCCCTCTGAATAATTACGTAGGAGAATTTCAAGAGTCGGAGTCCTCCCTCCATTTATAGGGTTAGGGGTTGGGTTTCTTCCTTCATTCTCTACACTAATCCCTCAGTCAACATATGTATCCTCATCATTGCCTCTGGTTTGCTATTCCATTTCTCTGGGTTGTGCTCTCCCTCTCTCATTAACTCCCTTTTCCCAATGGGGAAGCAGAAAGAATGATGGTCTGAGCATGGGGTAACCTGATTTATGTCTTCATCATTATCTCTGTATGTCCTTGGACAAGACAATTAACCTATTTTTGCCTTGGTTTCACCATATTAAAATGCAGATGTACTTATGATCTGCGTGGTACTTTTGTAAGGGCATTCATTCTTCAGTCAGAGCACTTGCATTTACATTTTTGCCTCTAAGCTTCACTAGATGTGTGTCCTTGGTCAAGCCATTTAATCTGTTGGGCCTTAGTTTCTTCATTTGCAAAATGTGTGTGTGTTTGGGGGTGGGGGTTGGACTATATGGTCTCAGGTGCCTTCCAATTCTAGGTCTGTTAACCTATGGGAGTATTAAATGGGATAAAACATAGAAAGTGTTTTTGCAAAGTCTACCCCACATTCTCCCAACCCTATGGAAGCCCTATATGAAAGCTAGTTACTAATATCATTTTTCACATGTTCACACATACAAACATATGTCAGTAAAATTTTGTTATTTCCAGGTCCTTTTCTATATTTGCCAGAAATCAATCAATCAATCAATCAGCAAATATTTATAAGAGCCTACCATGTGTCAGGCATGGTGCTATGTAATGAGGCTACAAAGATTAAAAAAAAAAGGGGGGACAAATTCTGTTCTTGGGGAGAAAAGAAAGATACCAAATGACAGCATTTGGTCAGTTTTATGTGATTTAAGCCCTGACTTCTATCCAAAGCCTGACTTCTTTATCCATTATAGACCTGAACTGAGAGACAACTGGGCTTTTGTGTTTGGATGCCAAATATAGAATTCTGTTTATCTCTTGTCAGCAAGAATTCCTTTCCAACCAAGGCCACTCATGGCTATCCCCAAAATAGTGCTAGATACGAGGCAATGTTGATACTTCTCTTTTAGACTTTTTCCTCAATTGTAACGTGAGAGATCTGGATTAGATGGTCTGTTGAACCCTTAGATCTAAAAATTCTGACTCTATGAAGTTTGACTCTGCTGCCTTCCTTGCTGTGCTTAGGAATTTGAGCTCCATGGATGTATCCAAACTCCCCAGTATTCTTTTAAAGAAGGAGGGCATTCATAAGTTTTCACTCAGTAAATATTTATTGGATATTGACTATTGGTTATTAACTACTCACAGCATACTCTTCTAGGAGCTATGGAGGATGAAAAGATGGATAAAACAAAGACCTATTGTCAAGGATTTTAAATACAAATATCCATGACTAATCTTCCACTTTTCTTTTAGCCAAAGGTACCTAAATCTCTTTTGGGTACCAGGGAGGTATGATGGACAGAGACTCAGTTTCAGAATCAGCAAGACCTTGGTTTGAATCTTTAATATAAACTGGCTGTGTGACTCTGAGCAATTCACTTAACCTCTTAGTATCCCAGGCAATTCTCAGACTATAAATTGTAGAACAGATGACCATTTGCATTAGTAGAAAAAGTTTTTTTTTTCATTTAGGACTACCTTATACCAGTGAAACCAAAGGTTTGGTTTCCTCCTCACCTTCCAATATGCTCTCTCTATTTGTTGCTGTTCAGTCATTTTTCAGTCGTGTCTGACTTTTCATGGTTTTCTTGGCAGACACTAGAATGATTTGCCATTTCCTTCTCCAGCTTATTTTACAGATGAGGAAACTGAGGCAAACAGAGCAAAGTGACTTGCCCAGGTTCACACAGCTAGTAAGTGTCTGAGGCCAGACGAACCCAGGAAGATGAGTCTTCCTGACTCCAGGCCTGGTGTTCTATCCACTGTATCACCTAGCTGCCCCAGTCTCTCTCTATGCTAGCACTATGTCAAATCCATGCTGAATTTTAAGTTAGAAAGTGCCAGATTGAAAGAGGTCTCTAAGGAGTTGATATAGCAGGTGTTAGAATTTGGAGGTCCTTTTGCAAATAGCCAAGAAACGATAGGGTGCCGTCAGCCATAGTGAAGGCCGAATGATACTCAGTTCAACAAACATTTATTTGTCTTGTATTGGCAGCCTTCAAGTGACAGAGAATGATTCCTTTTTTTTTTTAATTGGGAGGCAGGGGGAGGAAGGGAAGCAGAGAGCTACTCACAGCCCCCTGGTGAAGTAACATCCAATTTCCAGCAGTATCAACAAAAGAGGTCCCCGGGCATGCCATTCAAAGCACACTCATCCTGAAGGAAAGGGCCATAAGAGATCTGCAGCTTCTGGGTGTTCCGATAGAAAATGTGTCTGATTTGATGATAATGATGAAAATATGGTCTCAATCTCTCCCTCTCCCCCAAAGCCAGCTCTTCTATTATTTATTGTGGAAGGGAGCATGAATTATGAGTCCAGAGAAGAGAAAACTCCAGTGAAGTGGCTGGTCTTGGCTCCCTTCTTCGGCTGAGACACAGACCAGTGCTTCCAGGGAGCCGGGAGCCAGGGCACGCACTTGTTTTCACATGGGGCTTTAGAAAGTTCATGCCAAGCAGTTCCTCTCATTCATCACTCTCTGCTCCACGGTTTTGGGGTTGGTTTGTTTTTTTTTTTTTTTCATGTGCTCAGACCTGCAAGACTGAAGTGAAGGTGAAATAACACCTTTCTGGAAGCCTTGTCAGTGGTTTCTGAGGTGTGGGAATAGCTCTCCAATTGAGAAAACATTTGGTTTGCCTCAGGCAACTGGATTTAGTACAGTGCATTTCAATCCCTTTCTTATTTGCCTAGGGATGTGGGACTACATTTGCCCCTGAAGCTGAAAGGTAGGTATCTTTAGCTCCCACAGAGTAGCTGTTCATTAAATAGGTCAATGGTTGATGGTGGTGTTTAAAAATGACCACAATTCTATTGTTTTGATAGTAAGAGAGCATTTTGTAATATCTTCCTTATGCACCTATCCTGTCTCAGTCTATATCATGGGTATTCGCACATATACACATGTGCACACACATATATTTGCATGTATGCATGTATAGATTTGTGTGTATATGTCTTTATTATGATTTATGCATCTATCTATCTCTCTATGCATCCATCTATGCTTTCATTTATCTCTGTATGCATCTATCTACCCATGTGTCTCTTTATCATCTATCTAATGTTCTTGTTGTCTTCTCCATAAGCTCTTTGTGAGTAAATGATTGTTTCGTTTGTTGTATTTGTATATCCAATGTCTAGCACAGTGCCTATGTGACAGGCACTGTGCTAAATGCTAGGAATACAAAGAGAGGCAAAAGAGAGTCCCTACTCGAGAGGAACTCACAATTAAATGGAGGAGACAATATGCAAAAAACTATGTACAGGCAAGATATAAACTGGATAAATTGGAAATAATCAATAGTGGGCATTTAGTAGTCACTTCATAAATACCTGTTGACTGCTTTGCAAATGCATTAGGGAAGCAGTGTGTTATAGTGGACTTGGAGTCAGGAAGAACTAGGTTCAAATTCTGACGCCAACATTTAGCAGCTGTGTGACTAGAGGCATGTTGCTTAACTCTCTGAGTCTAGGTTTCCTCATCTGTGAAATAGGGTTCATCACAGATGAATTGTCTATCTCACAGCTTGTTGTGAGGCTTGAGTGAGGTAATGTATGAAAAAGACCTTCTAAATGTTAAAATTCTATACGAACGCTAATTATGATGATGTTAAGGAAGAGGAAGATGATGATTGTGACGGTTATTATTATTACATTGTAAGCTACTAGAGGGCAGGCATCCTATTTTACCTACGCTTTATATCTGTCTTCCCCGTCGTCCAGTGTAGTGTTGTGCTCATAGGGGATGCTTTGTAAATGTTTTTAATTGAGTCATAAGATCACAAATTTAGAGCCAGAAGGAATCTTACACATGATCTTGTCAAACCCTCCTCATTTTACAGATGAGAAAATTGAGGAACAGAGATTCCCAAAGTCCGAAGCAGTAAATGGTTGAGATAGGATTTGAACTGAGACCCTCTGAATTTAAATCCATTGAGTTTCCAGGGCATTACACTGACTCTGTAAGTTGGAATCAAATTAAATAGGTTCTCCCCCTCCCCAGACTGAAAGGTAAGAATTGGGGATAAAGGAAAGCATAATGAAAACCCAGACCTAGATAAGTAGCTTGTCAGTTAGAGCCTACTTCCTACTTGTAGTACCAGCCCATAGCACCAACCATACCATCATATAGCTCCAGTTCCTAATTGTGACAGTTTCTGGATACCTGTGGAAAACTTGGTGTGCCCAATTCCTTCCAAGTTTTTCAGCTAGCTGCTGTATAGTTTCCTAAGCTTTCATGGTCTTCTAAGATGGCTTTTTCCATTTTTTTTTTTTTGCAGTGCAATTGGGATTAAGCGACTTGCCCAGGATACATAGCTAGTAAGTGTCAAGTGTCTAGTCTGAGACCAGATTTGAACTCAGGTCCTCCTGACTTCAGGGCCAGTGCTCTATCCACTACATCACCTAGCTCCCCCATGCCTTTTTCTTCTCTCTGTCTGTCTGTCTGTCTGTCTCTCTCTCTCTCTCCTGCCCCCTATGGGCTTATTTAAAGTACAAAAAAAGTAGAACTTCAAGGGCACATGAACCTGAAAAGCCTTTGCAGACACACACATGCAAACACACCTATGTCTGCATGAGCACATATACACATCTACAAAAGCACACAACACACACACACACACACACACAAAGCGAAACATGTACAGTCTCTTCTTCCTGTTATCACAAAGTAAAACCTCCAAGTTTCACACAGTTCTATTTTTCTCTGTCATTGGAAAAAGAAACCATAGTATCCCCTCCTTTTTCTTTCCCCTGCTAAATTGCAAAGTTATGATGGGACTATTTTTTTGCCTTCTGTAGGAGAAGGGGAAAACTTTATGTAGTGGAGGCCATCCACACCCTCTCCCATACCAACAGAATGTCAGGAGACAGAATAGACATTTTCTCCCTCCCTACAGACCCCCTAAAGAATTGGGGACAGAAGCCAAGTTGGAAGTTGTCTCTTCCTTTTAACTGATGAAGTCCACTCCCCAACCTCCCACTCCAGAAGACCAAAGCACCATTGGGCTGAGATCAAGATATCTAACTATAACTCAATTTATTTTTAGGTTAATCAGTCTTGGGGTTTTAGTAGACTGTAGGCCCAATATGCTAATGGGATAATATGGGCAGTCAAACAAAGCTACCATGAACTTACTATAGTAGCCCTTTTGGCAAGGCTTGGACTGATTGCCTTGAGAAGAGGCCTAAGTTGCTAAAGACCCTAAGAATTGTATTTCTTCCTAGCTCTGGAAAGCTAAGGCAAGTTCAGAATTAAAGTTTGGAGTCTTCTCTTCCCTAACTGAGAAGAAATTCAGTTCTTAGATTTTTTTATGAGTTAGCCCCTTGGCAAGCTAGCCAGTTCAAACCTTTCCAGAAGGACTGTTACATTGAGATACCCTAAGAGAGGCTAGTGTAGATACCAAGAGAGGTGCCTTGCTCTCCTCTGCCTCTAACCTCTAGAGATTTGTGCTTAGGACTAGAAGTTGCATTGTAGGAAAGATGGTGACAAACCAGAGTACATCCACAGGAATGTGAATAGGATATCAAAAGGAATGGGGACTATGTCATAGGATCCCAAAGGAACTCTGGAATTTAGGCTAGAGAAAAGAAGATGAGTGGACTATGATCCTTGTCTTCAAAGACTTGATGGTCTATCCTGGGGAAGTTCTGCTGAGTCTGAGAAGGCAGAAATAGAGTGGGTGGGTTAGAAGTTTCAGAGAGGCAGATTTAGGATTGATTGGGAGGGAACCCCCCAAAAAAAACCCAAACTTTTGAAATATTAAAGATTTCTGAAAATGGAATTGATTGCCCTTAGAAGATAATAGATTCCATCCCATTGGACATCTTCAAGAAGAAAGATGGATGACCCCTTGTTGGCTATGTTGTAAGCTACAATTGCTTCTTACAATTTCTGAAGTGTGGCTTGGACTAGGTGTCTACTGAATTTACTTCCTACTCATGCTGTTAATGATTCTGAGACAAAAACGAAACATGAAAGGAAAAAGGAAGATCCAGAGCATAAGTCTAAAACATTATAGCAGATCTAAGGGTATATTACTAGATGTTTGACAGTTGGCTCTCTGGGGGAAAAATGTGCCCACAATACACTTTTAAATTTAATTTGCATTCCATTGAAAAAAACTAAAAGGCTATTTAAAAAAAAAGATTTACAAAACTGGTTGCAAGGATGGAGTATGATTGTTAACTTTCAAAAGGATAACTATTGTGCAGATATCAAGATGGTTAATTAGATTGTTGATGATTGAACTATTTCAGAAAATTGGTATCTAGAGCCCAAAGAACCAGCTTAGATGCTAAAATGATAATTATGATGTGATATAATACATAATTATGTACATATAATTATATATTATGATGAGGATTTAAAAAAAGTTTTCTCCATCACTCTTTTAAGTCTATACAATCAACATGCTAGTAAATCAAATCCTCATTTGTAGTATTTACTGATTTCTAAGGTGTTAATACTCAAACTAGAAATTTAACAATCTGTTCTCTGGACCCAATTCAAACTGACTCCAGTACACTCCTGGTTGGATCCTTTCTGTTCAAAATTATAGTAGAAGTGGCATGGGAATTTAAAAGTCAAAGCTTTTAGCCAACCATAGCTATTAAAAAACAAATTGTTAAATTAGGAAGTTCCAATTTAATCACACTGTGTTAGTAGGTTGTTAAAAAAAAAAAGGTGTTCCAACTGCATTCATCAAAAGAGAGATTCCTCCCCCACCACCTCATATGACTATGACTTTCTTAGTCTTCATTGTGTGGTTATACAATAGTGTGTTTGATATTGAAGAGCAGAGGGCTGATGAATTTTTCTACAAGACATTTCTTTTCCCCAACTCTTGTTTACCAGCTCTGCCCATGCACTACACTGTTAGGGGGAAAGAATGGCAAGGACTTCCCTCCAGTTTGCCAGCATTTGCCTCTTATTGCATTAATCTCTGTTTAAGTGAACAATTTCTCGGGTTTGTAGAACATAATGCAGTTCTTTGTAGTGACTTGGTGAACAATTTGAGGGCATCCAATATTTCCAAATGCAGATCTGGAAAGATCTTTAGTGATTCATACCAAAAGAGAATTGGAAGACTTTGTAAAGAAAAAAAAAAACAAAATATCCTCCAGGTGAGCAACTTTTGGTTTTAAGCTGCAATTGCCATTCTTAGGGATATCAAAAATTCCAACCGTGTAATGTGCAGAATGAGTTGTAACTTAATTCTGCTCTAAATAGCGAATAGATGTGTATTTAATTATATCCCTTCAACTTTTATGCTTCTTTAAGAAGAGATTACTGTGAAGGCAAACACTTTATAAAATGAAGTCATGCCATTTTATTTTGAATTCAGTATTAATGTTAGTCTTGATCTTTGAGTAAAGCAATAGGGGATTATGTGCTCTCCCATATCAATCATTGCATTAAGACTGCATTTAATCGAATGTGAAAATTTAACTTCGGGGGCACACAGACATTAGAATTCCATTTTTTGGTAATGCTTAGCCAATTGAAAGTGTTTCTAAATTCTGTCTTGTTTACTTAAAGAGATATTGATGTAATTATTTGATCTCACTAAGAAGGAAATATCTCCATCTTTTGTAATTTGAGTCTATTTTTCCCCATAAACTTCTGTGGAGATTGGGCAAAAGCCTTCAGTGGAGCCCTCCAGCTGTTTCTATGTTGCCTTTTTTGTTTTCTTTTTATGTTTGTCTTTTTTTTTGTGATATGACTAACTCTCATTTTTATACTCACAAATGGTTTTGATATCTTTTAAACCACTTCAAATGTACGGGTCATTTTTAGTGTTGGTAACCTAATCATACCCATTATACATCTTTGGATCACCTTCAATTTTTATTCTTTGACTGGGAAACCATTTGGTATCTTGTTCTATGGCATGAGCACGGGTTGTCCAGGATGGAAAGATATGGATATAATATGCATTGTTGGAAAGTGTCTATATTGATTTTGCCTAATCTAATACAAAGTTCAGTATAAATAAAAGTAAAATCTTACATTTGAATTTTTAAAAGTGAATGTCACGAATATATGAAAGAGAAAGCATGGTTAGAGAGTAGTTTGTGTGAAAAAAGATCTGGGAGGTTTAGTGGATTGCAAGCTCTATAAGAGTCATTACTGTGATAATGGCATTGAAAAAGTTAATGTGATTTGGGGTTGCATTGAGGGGTATAGTTTCTAGAAATAAGGAAGTGATAGTCCCTCTATATTCTGTCTTAGTTGGACCATATATGAAGTATCTATTTCATTTTGAGTACCATAGTTTAAGTGAAATGTTACTAAGCTGGAGAGCTTTCCTGTAGTGAAGCACCTTGAGTTTATGTCATGAATATAGGTTGAATGAACTGGCTAGAAGAGAAACCTCAGGCAGGCTGTTATGGTTGTGTTAAAGTATTTGAAGGGCTTTAATATGGAGGATGGATTCAATATATTCTTTAGCCTCAGAAGGCAGGAAGGACCAAGAGCTTTGTGTATTTCTTTTTTATTTTAAATTAATTTATTTTGATTTATCAACAATCACTTCCATAAGCTTTTGAGTTTTAAATTTTTCTCCACCTGCCTCTGCATCTCCCTCCCCAAGACAGCGAGCATCTGATATAGGCTATACATATAGATTTCAATTAAACATTTTCACATTACTCATATTGTAAGAAGAATTAGAACCAATAGAAGGTACCACTAGAAAGAGGAAACAAAGCACAACAGAAGGAAAAAGAAATAGCAAATACTATGCTTCGATCTGCTTTCAAACTCCATATTTCTTTCTTTGAATGTGGATAGCATTTTCTATCATGAGGCCTTTGGAGATGTCTTAGATCCTTGTATTGCTGGGAAGGGTTCAATATTAGTCATCTTACAATGTGGCTGTTATTGTATACAACGTTCTCCTGGTTCTGCTCACTTCACTCAGCCTCAGACCTTACAAGTCTTTCCAGGTTTTTCTGAAGTCCTCTTGCTCATCATTTCTTATAGCACAATAGTATTCCATTACATTACTTGTTCAGCCATTCACCAATTGATGGGCATCCTCAAGAGCTTTGTGTATTTCAAAGAAACATTTAAGCTTAGTATCAGAAAAAAAAACACAAAATAAAACAAAACAAAACCAACTTTCTAACGATTAGAGCTATTTATAAGGAAAAGGGGCTTTTTTGGGAAACGGTGATTTCCCCCTGTCAAGTAGATGCTGTATAACTGTTGGATATGTAGGAATTACTTTTGGGAATGGATTGGACTATTTGGATACTGAAATCCCTTTCAATGATAAAAATTCTATAATTCTGTTATAGTATCCTATATCCATAGAAGTATATTATTTTAAGCAATATGATTCAAAATTTCATAGCTATCTAACTATATTTCCAAAGGCTTAAAGACATTATTGCCTTCACATAAAATAACTTGAGATATTAATCAGAAACTTGGAGATTAATTGGATTAATTGATGAATTCAACAAATATTTCATGATCCCCTGTGTTCATCTTCCAGGGACCATCATCCTTCTTTCATCCCCACTCTTACAGGCCTTCATAATCTTCTCATACACTGTCAAGGGCAATCATTATGCTAAGGTCTTCATCACTGAGGTGACACTTTCCAGCTGAGACCTTAATACTGACAAAACACAAATAAATAAGTCTACAATGATTTTTATAAGTAGGTGTATTCATTACCTTAAAGGATAAAAAAAAAGTGCTATAAGAATATAAGTTGTCACTGTTGTTGTTATTTTATTGGAATCTTGAGTTGCTAGGTTGTAAAGCTGTTAATTTTGGTTAGGGACCCTTCTACATACCTTTCATATTATAATTTGATCAGTAAAGCATTATTTTAATCACTTTGAGTAAATGTAAACTAACCTGCTTTCTATGTGTTTAAACATTTGTGACCTCTTTGTTGTGGTGATTGTTATATTTTATAGAAAATATTGTTGCTCTATCTGAACAAACTATAAAGGAGTTACTTTATAGAACAAGACAAGAATAGTATCAATATTCTTTTAGAAGGAAAAATAAGCTCCAGAATATCAAAGAAGGAATAGAAAAACAAACAGGCATTAAAGGAGCTTAGCATCAGATCTCAAACTACTTTTTGTTCATCTGTGATTTTATTGGTGTAGGGAACTCCTCTTTTTAAAGGAATTTTCCTCTTTTAAAGCGCATTGGCAATTAAATTACACTTTAAAGTTATATGGAGATGCTAAGAGGTTAATTTTTGGTCCAGAGGCATATAGCCCACATATATAATAGACTGGACTTGAACTGTTAGATCTTCTGATTTAGAGGATGACTTTCTATATACTGCAAGAATAGCAACTATCAACATTATTTGGTATTGGCTAAAAAATGGAAAAGTTGATCAGTTGAATACTCCAGGTAAGCTAGACAGACAGAAGACTGCCTATCAGTTATCACTAGTTTTTCTCTTTCTCATTTCCCATTTTTCAGCATCAAAAGCTTTTTTTGAACAGGTCAATTCTTTCTTCTTATCTCTTTTTCTTCCTATGTTGATACTGAGATTAACTTTTTCCTCTAATTAGTTGATGATGTAACTACAGACAACTGATTTTGAAATTATTATTTTGTAATAATAAATCAAAAGATGACTTAGGGAAAAATGAAAAAAAAAGCCTTTAGTTTTTAAAATGTTTATAGCAGCTCTCTTTGTGATGGCAAAGAACTAAAAATTGCAGGGATGCCCATTAATTGGGGAATGGCTAAATAGGTTGTGGTATGATTGTGATGGAGTACTACTATGCTATAAGAAACGAGCTCAATGAGCTTAGAAAAACATGGAAAGACTTGCACAGAATAATGAAGAGTGAAGTGAGCAGAATCAAAAGAGCACTGTGTATAGTAACAGCAATATTGTTTTAAATTTTTGAGCAAATAAGTTATTTTGACTATTGTAAATATCCAAATTAGCTATAAATGACATATGAAGAAAGATGTTATCTGAGAAAGAATTGACAAATAGAAGTATGTATAGAATAATTTTACATATATACATATACATATATGTATATATGTATATATACATATATACACACACATATATACATATATACATACACACACACATATATATACATACACACACACACATATATATACCTATTTGTGTCTAATGGTAGCCGTCTGGGGGGAGAGCAAAGAAAAAAGGGAGGGGGAAGGAAATTGGCACGATAACATTGCTGTGTATTTAAAAGGAATAGCAAGTTGTACATAGTAAATTTGCAGTTTTATGTGCAGTCATATTTTTAATATACTATGTTATGGAAATGCTTATTTTATTCTATAAATTAATTAAATATATTTTTTAAAAGAATTGATTATCATATTGGTAACTGCTTGTTTCCCATCATTCATTTTCTGTCATGTTGTTAGCTGCTTATCACATATGACAACTTTGTCTCTCTTGAAGAAAGTATCAGTGATTGATAAGAGAAGTTCTTTTAAATACCTTATTCCTGAGCCATATTTCCAACATTTTTATAATAATATTCTAGTCCAGCCTTTACATTAAAGTTATCAATGATCGCTGTATGTGTTTATTTGATTTGGAAGATTCCATGAAGTTTTTCAAATAATTTTTTTCTCTCTTCAGTGTAGATAAAAATTAGAATTCACCCTATGTAGACTACTAGATGATTTGTTTGGATGTGGCAACCCATAAATAAAGGAAAAATTCAAGGTGACCCTCAATCCTTAGTTTAGAGTGACAGTGGGAGAAATGTGGCAGAATAATAATTAAGCTATTAAATCAATTAAATAATAAACAATTAAATATTTGTATGATATATAAATTATATAATGAAATACTTAAAATAATTAAACTAATAATTAAACTATTTTTAGACCTCTTATGAACACTCTTTAACTGTTGGTATTCTAAGTGTGGGGCAGCTAGTTGGCACAGGGGGGATAGAGCACTGGGTCTAAAGTCAGAAAGATTCATCTTCTTGAGTTCAAATTCAGCCTCAGACACTTACTAGCTGTGTGACCCTGGGGAAGTCACTTAACCCTATTTGCCTCAGTTTCCTCATCTGTAAAATGAGTTGGGGAAGGAAATGGCAAACCGCTCCAGTATTTTTGCCAAGAAACACCAAATTGGGTCAGGCATGACTGAAAATAACTTAACAACAACAAAAATTCTAAGTACGAGATCCAAGTCCTACAAATGGTGAGATAATATGTTGTTGGAAGAGTTGGACAATATCAGTATTGATATCGTCACTAAATTCAAAGCAGGTGACCTAATAAAGTTATGTTCAAGACAATAATTGGATATTTGTATCCAGCAGATGTGGCTGCTCCTTTGCATGGCATTGGTCGCAATGCAGCCATACTTTCTCATTCAAAGTTACGCTTGTCCTGGGGGTTGCTAATGGCAGCAGTGGAGGGGGCAGCTCGATGGTACAGTGGCTACAGCGCTAGCCCTGGATTCAGGAAGACCTGAATTCAAATCTGGCCTCAGACACTTGACAGTCACTTCATCCCATTGCCTCTTAAAAAAAAAAAAGGTAACTCTTGTCCTGTAATACTTCCTGATGTGCTTATTAATCAGCATGCTGGGGGATTTCTATAAGATCTCTTGACATTATGTGGCTACCCATGGAGCACAAACCTTTTCCTTGCTGTTGCTACATGACTAACTCAACTTTAACTTCTCTTCTCAGTTATTTGTCTGAAAAATAGCATGATAATAATTTCCTCACTACTTATGACTTTTAAGAGATCTTCCTTTTTTTTACGTTAATACATATTAATGGATAAAACAAGCATTTCCTTTCTTTTTTTACATTAATTCATATTAATGGAATAAAACAAGCATAGTACAATAAAAAAGAGGATTGTACATGAAACTGCAAATTTACTTAGCACAACTTCCCATTCCTTTCAAATATACAGCAAAATTATCATGTAAATTTCTTTTTTTTTCTACCTTCCTACCTCATGACATTGTAAGGAGCAAATAAGATAATGTATATCAAATATTTTCTAAAGTGCAAAGCCTCAGTAAAACCAACTGCTTTTATTGTTTGTGGTCTTCCTCAGCCACAGTCTGCTGGTGGAAGGAAATGCTATCCTTTCCATGGTCTTTCCTAATCTAGATTTTAAAATCACATTCTTTCTGCCTGTGTATAGTATAGTTATGTCAACTACTTTGGTAGTGGGCTTGTCATTGACCCTAAAAACGTTGTAGAAGCACTTTGTCGGGGTTTTTTTCTGAGAATGCATCACTTAGCACTGTGGGATTCACCGACTTTTACCCAACTTCAGACTCCTGCGGTTTAAGAAATGACTGCTGGTATCTGGAATAATTTCCCAAGCTCTTGACCTGCGTCAACAGCTACTTTGTCACATAATGTTCTTCCGTTTTTATCTAGAGATTGGTTTTTGGTGCCAGTGAGATTGAAGTGGCTAAGGTGAGAGAAATAAGTCCATTTCAAAACCAAAGAAAATTAGGAAAGTGAGAGGTGACAGGAGGAGGAGGAGGAGGAAAAGAGGATTGAGAGGGAAAGAGACCAAAAGGCTCAGTGAGGTGCTAGGGAAAGAGTGCTGGATTTATATTCAGAAAAAGAGCGAGTCTGAATCCTTGCTCTGCCATTGCTACATGGGTGACCTTGGGCAAGTCACATGATCTATCTGGGCTTCAGGTTCCTCGTGTGTAAAATGAAGGTTGAACAAGATGGCTTCTGAGGTCCTTTCCACCTCTAAAACTATGATGTTCTATGATAATTGAGAAAGTACATATTACACCATGGATATTAGTATTCATTAATTTATAAAAATTAGTTAGGTATTGTTACCAGGCAATGTAGTTTAGTGGTAAAAGTACTGAATTTGGAGTTAAGAAAGCTGGGTTCTAGTTTCACCTTTACCACTTACAGGTTAGGTGGTGCGGTGATGAGGGAACTGAACAAAGAGTCAAGAACCCCTGAGTTCAAATCCTACCTCGGTTGCGTATTAGCCACGTGACCTTGAGTGACCTCTTATTGTCTTGTTTTGTTTTGTTTTCATCTGTAAAATGGGGATAATAATAGCACCTACCTCCGAGGGTTGATGTGAAGATCAAACCAGTGAGCATTTGCAGAGGCTTTGCAAACCTTAAAGCTCTCTGTAAAGGCTAGCTATTACAAGGCAAGTCACAAACTTCCTGGGTCTCCATTTCTTTCTCTGTAAAATGGGAAAAAATAGAATTTGCTCTAGTTATCTTACGTGATTGTTATAAACATTAAATCAGTATTTATAAAAACTGTAAATTAAAGTATTATTTAAATACCTTATAATTAATATGTTACATGTTATATATATAATATGTTATATTTAATTATGTATAACATATAATCATAATATATTGTATTAAGCATTATAGAAAAGTATAAATTATAAATTAGAAAATAAATTAGAAAATTTATATAAATGTAAGATTATTATTAGTGGTTTTTTCCATCTTAATAGTTCATACATCATGGATCATCAGGTTCAGAATTGGAAGAGACTTTAGAGATCATTGAGTCCAATCCTCTCATTTTACAGAGGAGGAAACTGAGGCTTAGAGAGGTCAAGTGACTTGAATAGGGTCATGAAGCTAGTAAGTGTCTGAAGGGAAATTTGAACTCAGGTCTTCCTGAATCCATGTCTAGTCTCTACATATTACATTATGCTTTCTAGAGTTTAGATATACATGGTCTTAGATTGCCATCTGGCCATTTTCCTTTTTATGTTTAATACTGATAGACTGTTGCACAGATACAGATGGGTTTTTTTTTATAATGAAGTAAAAATCCTGGGATAGAGGATGTAAGTTCATGTATTATCATCACTGCTACCACTGCCGTCATCATATATTTCAGGCTAAAGCTCTTCTATACCTTCAGGGGCCAATTCTGCAAGTGATGCCTAACTTCACCATCTCTGGCACTTTATTACAACCACCACCATCCCAACAACTACCACCACCACCACCACCACTGTCAGCACCACCAATATCATGAAATCTACACGTTTCACAAGTTCTGAGCAAGAAAGTATAATATTATTGGTATAGACAAGCTCAGCTAAATCTCACCTTCGTTGAAGGCAAAGTCCTCTTGTTATGTAAAGAGCAGACCTAAGTATAAACTTAACAGTTTGCAGCTTATGATGCACCCCCACCCCTCTTCACCCACCCCAATAATAGACTATCATCTCCTTGAGGGCAAGTTCTATTTTTCATTTTGTCTTTATAGACCCAGTACCTTGCACAGAGGTGGTATTTGATTAGAGTAGATTGTGTTATCTCCAAGTTTAAGATAGAAACATAGTCGTAAAGGAAGCCGTTTAAGGCCACAGGGCCAAGAACTGAGGCCTTCTATTTGCTTGTCCAATCTTCTGTCTACACTTCTGCAATAAATCACATTTTCCTTCTACACCCACTCCTTTCTTTTGATGAAACCTTTCAGTGCATATAACTTCTATGGTAGAAACCATTTAAACATTTCTCTGATTTCTTTATGTGATTTTTGTTGGTGGTGGTGGTGGTGGTGAACCTATATTTCTTTTTTTTTTTAATCTTTATATGATCTTTAACCTTAGTTTTATACTACATAATGGAATGGGCAGAATTGTGTGTGTGTGTGTGTGTGTGTGTGTGTGTGTGTGTACGTGTGTGTTACTGGTCCAGTTCCACACACACAGTACTTAACACCACATACACGGAGCCACAGAACTAATAATGTTAAGTACAGATGGGTTCCTGGCTCCTAGACATTCATCTTTCATGGTAGAATTTGCCTACTCAATAGCTATAGCCTGTGATGTTGTGCTACATCCTATTTTCAGGGGAAAAATAAATTCAGGAAGCAGTAAAGAAACCAGGAAATCATTTTTCAAATAAACCATATTGGAATTGTTTAGGGGAGAAAACCAGAATTTTAATTTCTACAAAATACAGTCAGAATTATAACAGATATAAGGGTTTCCCATGTAAAAAAAAAAAGGATAAGATTCTGCTGTTTATGTAGTCCTAAAATTTTACTGATCAAACTAGGCAAATACAAATTTTTGAAACCTGAATTATTTTTTCTTCAGTTAGACATACAAATTTTCCATGTTAATTTGTACACAGGACTCCATGGTCCTCTCCCTCTTGTTTGGACAAATCCTCCGCCATGTCAAAGCTCAGTTGCCCCTTTTGCAAAGCAGGGATAATAATATCCTCATTGGTTTCTAGGTTCTAAGATTAAAAGCTAAAAAAAGGAATCTTCGAGGCCATCAAATGCAGCCCTTTTATTTTACAGATGTATAAACTGAGACTGAGAGAGGTTAAGTGACTGCCCAGAATAATACTATTAGTAAGAAAGTATCTGAGGTGGAATTTGAACTCAGATCTTCCCAGTACCAAGCCAATGCTCTGTCTTTTTCTGCTTCTCTGGGTTGTCATGAGAAGCAAGTGAGTTAAGGAGTGAAAATATGTTGTAAATTATAAAGCACTAGCTGTGCAAATGTAAGGGACAAGAAATTCAATTTATTTCAAACATAAGGGATAAAAATTAAATTCATTTAAAATTCAAAAACCTTTATTTATTTTCACAATGGGATACCAGGTACCTTGTTAAGTTCTAGGCATACAAGACAAAGCAAGACAGTCTCTGACCTCATTCTATTGGTGGTGGTGGGAGGGATGGGTGGGTGAGGTTGTTGCAGTAGAATATAAAATGTACACAAATGATTGTGACGCCAGGAAAATTAAGGCAGAACAGAGTCTTAAAGCCTGGGACGGTCAGGGGAAACTATACAGAGGAGGCGGCATCTGAATTGAGCCTTGAAAGAAGATAAGGTTTCTAAGAGGTAAAGGTGAAGAGGGAATACATTCTAGGCACAGAAAATCTATGGAGAATGGATTTCAGGACACAGAAAAGGTCTTCTTTTCTATCATAACTTCCCTTTGAGAGGTAGCTAGGTAGCTCAGTGGATAGAGGGCTGGGCTCTGTCCACTTAATTCAAATCTGGCTCTAAATACCTTGGACAAGTCATTTATCCCATTTGCCTCACTTTCCTTCAACCACAAAATGGCGATAATATAGCACCTATCTGTCAGGGTTATTGTGAAGATCAATGATCCTCCTCTATCCCTCTCCCCCTACTTCTGTGATTCTTCCTTTCCCTTCCATTTATTCTGTCCCTCAGACCCAGTTGCTCACATCTGTAAATGAGGTGGGAACCAGCAACTCTAATTCCTTCTGATGAAATGGAAAACCTACATGCCTTGCACTGACAGGGCATTCAAAGGTCAATGAGGCTTTATCATCTGCTCTGACCCTGGGCTCTGCCAGCTTGACCTACCTCAGCCCAAGGATCCCTTGGTCTTTCAATCAGCCCTGCGGGGCTTTCTTTGTTAATCTGCTGATGTCATTTCTTTGATGCGTTAACTCCCCCAATTAAAGTGTGAATGCTTTGAGAGCAGAGACTGTTACTTAAAACAACAACAACAAAAAACCCACCTGGTTTGTTTGTTTGTAAGTAAACTTTCCTGGAGTACTTGGTAAGCATTTTATAAATGTTATTCTTCTGATTCATTTATTCGTAAGGGCTCTCAGAAGCGGATGGTGGGAGATGGAGTGTGGCTTTCAGGGAACAGCAAGCTGTCTTCATGCATATTTCGTGATACTGTCATAACTTCCTCTCTGTGATATCTCCCAAGCCACATGAAACCCGTGTATTCCTGTCACTCTGTAACATCGGGGAGTGTATTTAATGACAGTAGCAACTCTTCCCAGTGATTTTCACAGGCGATTTGTTGCTGAAAGACTTAGGTTGTTTGCCTTGTCAACAAACTTGTGGACTTGGTTCTGACTAAATGAGGGGCTGTTTCCTGCCTGGTGTTGGAATAGCTGGAACAAAGCAATATATTGAGATATAATAAACTTTACAATTGTTTTATATCTTTAAATTTTTTCCATTAGCAGTATATCCTTTTGGCTAAAATCACTTGTTTTACACAATTTGGCTTTGAGTTCCTAAGATTTTTACATGTATTCTTTAATTTTTCATCATGAATCCACACTTAGCACATTTGATATTAGGTGCTCTTTTGCTAAACTATCCTCTTTTCCAAGTCCAGCCATGATTTATAGTCCATAGAATTTCAAAGGAATTCACATCAGGTGAGTTCCCAGGCCTCTGAAACCACCTTTTGTGACAAGCAGCCTGATTCAAGGTCAGGTTTCAACATTCTATCGCCATTTGGGAATTTCTGTGTTTCTTATTATTTTAATGTATTTGTTAGAGTTCATCATTCCCTCAATGGAGACAAAACTTCCAGGCCCACTGGAAGAAAAGAAACAAAAAACCAAATCATTTTTCAGGTGGGTGCTTTATTCTGAAGATGTCCAAATCAACTGGACTTCTTTCATAGTTTTGGTTAAAACATTAAATGTAAAAGTCAATTCCATCAGCAAAAATTACCTTTTTTTTCTTTCAATTTGTGATACTCCAGTCTTTGTATTGTGCTACCCATAACAAACATATTTTCCTCCCTCGCAACGATTAATAACTGGGTTTAAAACTTTTTTGTTGTCTTCTTGCTGTTTTTTTTTCCAGTCAGTCAAGCAACAAGTATTTATTAAGCACTTACTTATGTTCTAAGCACTGTGCTAAGCATTTCATAAATATCATCTCACTGGATCCCTACAACAACCCTGCAAGGCAGGTACTATTGTTATCCTCATTTTACAGTTGAGGAAACTGAGGCAGATAAAAGTTAAATGCCCCTAGGGTCTCACAGCTAGTAAGTGACTTAGGCCACATTGGAACTCAGATCTTTCACATTACAGGCTCAGTGCCCAAGCTTCCTGGACTTCTGTCAAAAGTTTTGGTAAATAAAGTTTTGAAAACATATGTTTTAAAAAAGTGTTTTCACATGCTACTGGGAAATAAGAAATACAGGAGATGGGGTATAGAAGTCTATCCTGCCCTACAGGAAAATAGAAGGGGAAGGGGATAAGAGAAGGGGGGAGAGGTAGAAGAGAGGACAGACTAGGGGAAGGGATATTCAGAATGCATGCCATCTTGGGGTGGAGGGAAGGGTGAGATGGGGTGAAAATTTGGAACTCAAAAACTTGTGGAAGTGAATGTTGAAAACTAAAAATAAATAAATTTATATTTAAAAAAAAATTTTGGTAAACACTTAAATGGAAACTTGACTACTCAACTTCCCCTTACCAATAGCCACTACAATATCTCTTACAGTTATTGAAGTATGTACCTTAAGAGCCACAACTTTTGCATGTTTCCTTAGAACAATGTTTACTCTTAAAAACTACAGACTTAAAAGCACAACAAAAGTAAACAATGAAATGCATGTATGACATGACATCTAGCACTCAAGTGACAAAGCACTGACCAAAGGAGGGAAAACCAGTTCAACCTGGCTTTAGCTGGTCAGTGTCCAGCCGATTTTGAATCAGCCTGATGTCAATAGATGTACACACAGGTAACCATTGTTTTCACAAAATGAAATATTATCAAAATTATTGCTTATCCCAACCAATTCACATGCCTCTGCACACTTGGCTCAGTTGAGAGCTTTCCACTTTTATCAACTTCCAAATTCCTTGGAAATAGTTTATTTCCTTTGCAACTCTTACCTTCAGACCAAACTGCTGAAGAGATCAATGTAATAGAGTTTGCCATGTCTGGAAATAATAACATTTCTACCAAGCTTTAACATTTATAAAGTTCATTTCATGCAACAACTTAGCCAGGGTTTGTGGTAGTCTGAATAGCACTGGGGTGGCTAGATGGCATAGTGCATAGAGCACTGGGGTTGCAGTCAGGAAGACCTGAGTTCAAATATGACCTCAGACACTTCCTAGCTGTGTGAACCTGGGCAAGTCACTTAATCCTGTTTGCCTCAGTTTCCTCATCTGTCAAATGGGCTGAGAAGGAAATGGAAAACCGCTCCAGTATCTTTGCCAAGAAAACTCCAAATGAGATCACAGAGAATCTGAAATGACTCAATGACAATAAAATCTCACTAATACTTTTTTCCATTGAAACTCAGTACAGATCATAGGACTCTAGGACTTTGATTTGGAAAGCACCTTAGTGACTAATATGGTCCAACTCCCATAATTTATAAATAAAAAAGCTGAAGCCCAAAGAGGCTAAGTGATTGCCTGTGTTCCCATAGCTAGTAAGAGTCAGTATTAGGACTCCAAGTAAGTTTTCCATTTCACATCCATTGAGGCAGCAAAGTGGTGCAATGGAAAACACTGAGCCTGGAATCAGGAAGATAAATTTAAATAAAAATCAAAGCATTTACTCGTTGTGGGGACCTGAACAAATCACTTCATCTCTGTCTTCCTCAGTTGCCTCAATTATAAAATGGGGATAATAGTCCCTACCTCCCAGAGTTGTTGTAAGAATCAAATGAGATGGTATTTGTAAAGTGCCATAGTTGGTGCTTAATAATTGTTTATTTCCTTCTCCACTACACCATGTTGCAACAAAGGAAAAGGGCTTTGTGAATAGCAAGAGACTAAATATGGTTGTTAGATACTGGGCAAGTATTGAGATTAATGAAGGCTGGAAATAATAATCACGTTTCCATTCAGGCTTACCTTTTGTCCCTCAACATATAGGAAACGGAACTTTGGGAAATTAAATCAGTGAAAGCAAGGAAACCATTTATCTGTGCCCCAAGGTTAAACATGGCTTCATTGAGATGTCAGAAATGTATCATTTCTTGCCATAGAGCCTTTTGGCAAGGAATGAAACCTGGATAATCCATCACTTCTGAGATTTTTCCTTCAGGGACTATGGCACAGGAGTATGGACACAAGCTTTAAAATATAAATGAAGCCTTTCCATTCATGGACTCCTTCCAATCCCAGAATGTGTGTTTTTGAAAATAACACAGAAGTTTCAGGTTACATGTGGCCGCCCATCCATAGTGCACATGTTATTTTGGTACTAAAATGACCACTGAGCTATTCTTTGGTATTATAACCCTATACTCTGACAGAGCAACTTAGAGGCAGGCCTTTGAGGCAAAATTCCTTGTTACCTAACAATTACTAAACCTTATGTTTGAGTATGAGCCAAATTTTGGAAATGATGCTTCCTTCTGTAAGATACTTTATTCATTAAACATTCTGTTCATATTTTGCCTAGGCTTTCAGGGTTTATATATAAAAGATTTATATATAAAATATAAATAAAGTAAGAATCCTTTATCTGAATAAAATTGTAATCTAGAAGAGCGATTCTTTTTCTTACATCGAAATTTCTTTTTTAAAAAATTATTTACTTTTGACATTCATTTTGTAAAATTTTTATTTTTAAATTCTCTCTCCCCCTTTAGCCCCCTTCCCTACCCATTAAGAAGGGTTAGGAGAAAATATTTCATATTTCTATTTTTACAGCATTAATATTATACTGTATTCACAGAGAGCTTCTCCCTGTACTGATGAAATCACAACTCTGGATAAATCCACATGCATTTGTGTATTTAAGAATATAATACCTGTAATATATGTGAAGTCATGCAAAACATTTCTGTGTTAGCCATTTTGAAAAAAAAAGCAAGAAAAATAAAGTAAAAACATATTCATCAGTCCGTACTCTGAGTAGAACAGATGTATTTATTTATTTATTCATCATGGACCCTTTGGTAGTCTGCTAAAGCCTATGTACGGATTCATTTTCAGAATAATGGTTTGAAATGTACAGAATAGAATGCATAGGATAACAAAGGAAACCAATTCTATAGAAAGACAGTTATCCAAATATAATTTTTTTTTGGGGTGAGGCAATTGGGGTTAAGTGACTTGCCCAGAGTCACTCAGCTAGTCAGTGTTATGTGTCTGAGGTTGCATTTGAACTCAGGTTCTCCTGACTACAGAGCCGGGTGCTCTATCCACTGTGCCACCTAGCGGCCCCTCCAAATATAATTTTAAAAGAACAAAGTCACAGACCCCATGTTAAAAATTCTTTAGGAGATAAAACAAGATAGGCACAAAAGTAAATATGTAATACAAAACAGGTTAGGTGGATATCAGAAGTATGAACAAAGTACATTCATTGAGAGCTCAGAGGAGAAAGACATCACTTTCTTCTCAAATGTTCAAGATCAGAGGGATGGTTAGAATAGTTGGGGAAAACCATTCCAAGTACAGAGTGTGAGCAGAGGTTCTGTGGAGGCAGCAAAGGTGATGGGTATTATGATGCCAATTTTATTCTTTTTGAGTATCTCTAATAGGAGGCAGTGTGTATAATGGAAAAAACACTAGATTTGCAATTTATCAAAAAGCATTCCTTAAGTGCTAGCTATACGCTAGGCACTGCAGATACAAAAACGAAAAGGAAACAGTGCCCTTGAGTAACTTGCATTCTAGAAGTAAACACAACATATACACATATAAATATACACAGAAAAAAAATGAAATAATACAGTATGGTTTAGGGAGAGGTGGGACATTTGCATTTGGGGAAATTAGGAAAGAATTTTATTGAAAGTGGGGCTTGAGCTGAGTTAGAATTCCTGGTTCAAACCTAGATTCTACCATGCACTCACTCACTATCTTTGTGACCTTAGGCCAATCGCTAATATTCTTTGGATTGCCGTTTGGTCAACCACAGAGTAGAAGTAGGATACTGCTATGGTCATTTCCAACCTTAAGTCTATTAATTCATGTAGGAAAATACATTGTGTGTGTGTGTGTGTGTGTGTGTTTGTGTGTGTGTGTGAGAGAGAGAGAGAGAGAGAGAGAGAGAGAGAGAGAGAGAACAAGAAAAAGAGAAGAAGGGAGAGAAAAGAGAGGGAGGGAGAGAAAAAGGGAGGGAGAGAGAGTCTTCAGTGCAATTATGAAAATCATTTTCAAACAAATATTGATACAGTTGGCTTATTAACAGGATCCTCATGCAGCTATACCTCCAATATATAGACTTTCAGAATCGGAGTCTCTTCATTAACTTTGCTTGCTTTTCGAGGCATATGTGACCACTGTTTTGGTTTGTGCACATGTCCTTCGCAGTTTGGAATTTAGGGAAGCTCGGAATGAGTTCCCTATAAAGAAACCTGCAGCCCTCTTTTGTCCAGTGCCCTGTATGATACCCTAGCTCAAAACTGTGGCCAATACACATAATGGCCTCCCAGTTTTGCCACTTACTACCTGTGTGATCTTGGGAAAGTCTCCTAACTTCTCTAGACCTCAATTTCTTCATCTGTAAAATGTGGGGGTTGAACTACTTGGCTTCTAAGACTTCTTCCAGCCATAAAGCTATGAACGATCTAGACCGTTGGATTTGGACTGGCCTATTATAGCCTTTGCCTTTTAACTTCCTTGTAGGTGAAGAATGAATATCAGCTTCTTGAGTGGATCTACATCTATATGAAATATGAATTATATATTTGAAGGTCATCAATCAATCCACCAAAAAAGCATTTATTAAGTGCTTGCCCCCTGCCAGGCACTTTGCTAAGTGCTGGGGATTCAAAGAAAAACCCCACCAACAACAGTACCTGCCCTCAGGGAGCTTTAATGAGGGAGAGCAACATATAAATAGATAGGTTCAGAATATATCAGCTGCTTGGCCCAGGGGCAGGAAGAGGCAGCATTTAAGCTGAATCTTGAAAGAATCCAGGGATTTAAAAGGTGACTGTGAAGTGGGAGAAAATATCTGGCTTGAGATGAAGCCAGTGCAAAGGGAAAGAGACAGAATGTTGTACAAGAGGAGCTGTTGGTGGGGCAGTTTGTCTAGATTGTAACTTGTATAGAATACAGTGCAGCTAGGGTCTGAAGAGTGTGAATTATGAATTCTTTGAAATAATTGTATGTATTCAGATCCATACCATTCAAAAGTCATAATGATTTAAATATGGTCACTGGCTCCGGCCCCATGAAAATAGGCAGTGTGAATTCAAATACAGTTATTCCCTCCACATTGAGGGGCTTAGGGGCGCAGCACCCCTGTGATCTGGAAAATCCGTGTAAAATTGTTGTCCCTCCTTTTATACCAGAGAAGAAGTCTGATTTTTTTTCTTTTTCTTTTGTGGGGTGTTTACAGTACCTTATTGTAAAATTTGGGCTGATATTATGTAATACCATACATTACTTTATGCATTTTTGAGTTTCTAAACTTTTTCTGTGTTGTCTGCTGGCCTTCACATGTCATATACGGCTTCTGCAAAACTCCCCCCAAATTCCCATTTAATTTCTTATGCCGACCAGCGATTTATCCACAGTGATGTGGAAGGGATAACTATGTAAAAGGAACACTTCACAGGCTTCATTATTTACATTAATTGGGACCTAGCTGTAATGTGTAAAGAAGACTAGGAATGATAGGAAGGGGTGGAGTTGTGAATATGAAACAGAGGAGTGCATATTTAAACTAGAGGATTTAATAGGATACTATTGCAGATTACTGAGTAAGGGGGAGGGGAATGACCTGGTCAAACTTACCCTTTAGGAAAAGCATTTGGGCAGCTGTTTTGAGGATGGACTGGAATGGAGTGAAATTTAAGACAGAGTGACCAATTAGAAGGCTACTGTAATTGTCAAGGTGAGACTTGGAACTAGGAAAGGAAAGCCATGCCCCCGATTTACTAGGAAGTGTGGGTGTAGCATCGTGTCTAAAATCTTTCTCAGACAAAAATGTGTCTTGTGAGATGCAAAAATGCAAAATGCTTCCTAAGACAATTACTGTTTTGTTTCTGATATCTTGTCTGTAATCATAACTTCCATTTACTTAGCTTCACATATGCTCTACAGGGTGTCCCAAAAGTTTTAGTGCAGTTTTAAGCTTTAATGGTTAATTAAACCATTGTTAATTAAACAACCACCTGGAGGGGGAGAAAGGAGCCTGAAGGGGTTGGAGCCTGGGAGCAGCAGGAAAAAAAAAATGATGGTGCTGGAGGAAAGGAGAAAGATAAAGAATAGTTTGGGATGGACTTGGAGTAGAAGGATCATTCTGAAGACAGAGGCAGATGGGGAAGATGAGAGGCCACAGCCCTCATTCTAGTCCAGCCAGCCCACTGCCCAGTTCCAGAGCCCCTGGCCCCCTTCTTCTCCTTCTCCTTGACTCTACCTGTGCTTCTGGTGCCCCTGGCCTTATAACTGAAAAGGAAGATTATAACTCATGGTCACCCCCTCCCAACTCCCTCCTACTCAAACTTCCACCCTCATTGAATTAATTTTAGTGGCTGGGAAGTAGGGGTGGGGTGGATAGAGGAGGGCCTTCTTAAATGTATTTAAACATTTTGAAAGGAAAAATAAATAGCTGTCAAAGCTTAAAAGTGCACCTAAGACCTTTGGGATACCCTGTATTGTCTTATCATTGAAATAATCCTATGAGGTAAATAGCAGTGGCATTATTAACCTTTACTAGATGAGAAAACAGGGTGAATGAGGTTGAGATTTCCCTGGGGTCGCACAGCTGAGTGTCAGCAGTAGGAAGTAAAGTCAGGTCTCCCTAACTCCAAGTCCAATATTCTGTATCTCTAACCAGTAGGATGGAGGGCTATAACAACCTAAGGGTTGTTCTTCTTAAGGGAAAACAGCAACAATGTAGGACAATTTTAAACTTTATGAGGCCAGCATTTGAGCATTTCGGGTGATTTTCATAGATATTTATAATGTAATATTTTTCTGAGCAGAACTGAACTTTATTTTTATTTTTTTAAATTAATTTATTCAAACGTATCAACAATCACTTCCATATGCTTTTGAGTTTATATAATGTAATTATTGAAGAATAAGTCCTCTCTCTTGATAACAATGTGCTTCCTAAGGTATGTTTTAGAAAAATGTTGTTATTACTCCACAATACACAGTTTGAGCACAGATAGAAAAAATATATATATACCTTTTCAGCTTCTGAGTCATTTCTGACGAATGGCCATAGTAGTAAGAATAGGAATAATTGTGTGGCTGGTATTTTGTTGCTAAGTGTGAGGGTAGAGAGGGCTAAGGGTATGGTGGAGAAGGGGTGAGAAGAGTACAAAGCAGAGATTTTTAGTGCAAGTTTACACAGGGGAAGACCCAGAGTCCATTGCCAGAACACGATTTCCAATTTGTTTATTCAGACCCATTATCTGGGTAAAATGAGCTGTCAGTGAAGCCACAAGTATATGCTGAGCTGTGGTCTTAACCACAAACAGGTTGCAATATTTACTTAAAGAGCAGTGAGCTCCAAGCTAGCCATTGTTAGCGGAAGCATAAACCATTCATTGCGTTAGGACCCTGGGAGGTAAGTGCTGCTGTTATTACTATCATCCTCATTTTACAGAATAGGAAATGATGGCTGAGGAAAGTGTGGCCTGTCACACAGAGAAGTGTCAGAGGTGAGACTCAAAGCCAAACCTTCCCTATTCCTCCTCCAGAAGGTCCAGAACTATGCATAACACCACCTAGGTGGGAGAATGAAGTGCTTGAGATTAGAGGGAATTCCTGGCTTAATTGATAGAAAGCTGGATTCAAATCCTATTTTAGCTGCTCTTGGCAATTTTAAGATTGTAAGATGAAGAGAAGGAGCTGACCTGTATTGGGAGAGGGCATTTCCCTACAAGGAGTTCTGACTCTTAGCTTCCCTGGCTTCCATCAGGGCTCAGTGAAAACCCCTTCTTCTGCAAGATGCCTTTCCTAGTCCTCCTTAACCTTAACACCTTCCCTGGAAGATTGTTGTTGTTAAGTCTCGTCCAACTCTTGTGACCCCATTGGGGGTTTTCTTGACAAAGATAGGTTTGCCATTTCCTTCTCCAGCTCATTTTACAGATGAGGAAACTGAGGCAAACAGAGTTAAGTGACTTGCCTAAGGCCAGATTTGAACTCAGAAAGATGAGTATTCCTGACTTCAGGCCCGCTTCTCTATCTACTGCACCACTTAGTTGTCCTCCCTGTGAGATTACCCTTTCCCCAATTTCTCTTGTATATTTCCTGTCTATGCATTGTTTCCAAGGTATCTCTCCATTTATTCTATTCTATTCTATTCTATTCTATTCTATTCTATTCTATTCTATTCTATTCTATTCTATTCTATTCTATTCTATTCTATTCTTTCTTTTGACCCTGTCCCTCCTCAGAAGTACTTGCTTCTGATTACCCCCTTTCCCAATCTGCCCTTCTCTCTATCATCCCCCTGCTCTCTTGTCCCCTTCTCCCCCTATTTTCCTGTAGGGTAAGACAGATTTCCATACCCAATTGAATGTGTATGTTATTCCCTCCTTAAGCCAAATCCTGTGAGAATGAGATTCACTCATTCCCTCTCACCTTCCCCTGTTTCCCCTCCACTGTAAGAGCATTTTCTTTTCTGTTTTTTTTTGATGAGATAATTTACCCCGTTCTACCTCTCCCTTTCTTCTTCTCCCAGTATAATCCTTTCTCATCCCTTAATTTTATTCTCCAGATATGACCCCTTAATCTTCAGCTCACCCTGTGCCCTCTATCTATCTATCTATCTATCTACATATACATACATATAATTTTTTTCCTCCAACTACCCTAATACTGACAAAGGTCTCATGAGTTATAAATATCATATTTCCATGCAAGAATATAAGCAGTCCAGCCTTAATAAGTGTCTTATGATTTCTCTTTCCTGTTTACCTCTTCATGTTCAACTTGAGTCTTGATTTCAAAGTCAAATTTTCTATTCAGCTCTGGTCTTTTCATCAAGAATGCTTGAAAGTCCTCTATTTCACTGAAGGACCATTTTTTTCCCCGGAAGGATTATACTCAGTTTTGCTGGGTAGGTGATTCTTGGTTGTAATCCCATCTCCTTTGCCCTCCAGAACATTATATTCCATGCCCTGTGGTCCTTTAATGTAGAAGCTTCTAAATCTTGTGTTATCCTGATTGTGTTTCCACAGCACTTGAAATGTTTCCTTCTGGCAGCTTGTAATATTTTCTCCTTGACCTGGGAACTCTGGAATTTGGCTATAATATTCCTAGGAGTTTTCCTTTGGGGATCTCTTTCAGGAGGAGATCTGTGGATTCTTTCAATTTCCATTTTGCCCTCTGGTTCTAATATATCAGGGTAGTTTTCCTTGATAATTTCTTGAAAGATGACATCTAGGCTCTTTTTCTGATCATGGCTTTCAGATAGTCCAATAATTTTTAAATTTTCTCTCCTGGATCTATTTTCCAGGTCAGTTGTTTTTCCAATGAGATATTTCACATTGTTTTCTAATTTTTCGTTCTTTTGGATTTGTTTTACAGTGTCTTGATTTCTCATAAAGTCACTGTCTTCCAATTGCTCTATTCTAATTTTTAAGGAAGTATTTTCTTCAGTAATCTTTTGGACTTCCTTTTCCATTTGACCAATTTTTCTTTTTAGGGCATTTTTCTCCTCATTGGCTTTTTGAACCTCTTTTGCCATTTGGGGTGAGGCTATTTTTTAAGGTGTTATTTTCTTCAATATTTTTTTTGGGTCTCCTTTAGCAAGCTGTTGACTTGTTTTTCATGATTGTCTTGCATCACTCTCATTTCTCTTCCCAGTTTTTCCTCTACTTCCCTTACTTGCTTCTCAAAATCCCTTCTGAGCTCTTCCAAGGCCTGGGACTGATTCATATTTTTCTTGGAGGCTTTGGATGTAGGTGCTTTGACTTTGTTGTCTTCTTCTGGTTGTATATTTTGATCTTCTTTTTCACCAAAGTGAGATAATATAGTCTGACTCTTTTTGCGCTGCTTGCTCACAATCCCAGACAATTACTTGAGTTTTAAACTCTTTGTTAAGGCAAGAGTCTGCTTCCAATGTGGAGAATGTACTGTCCCAAGCTTCAGGGGGTTTGTACAGCTGATTTCAGAGATACTTGTAGGGACCTATAAATTTTCAGTTCTTCCAAGGTGGTATGATAAGGGGCAAGGTGTTTACTTCTTCCCTGGCCTGTGACCACAAGTGCTCCTTTCTGTCCTGTAACTGTGAGGAGGGGTTCTTCTCTACAGCCACTACAAGCTCCATCACGTCAGCGGTCCTCCTCACCCCAGGACCGCCATCCAGAACTGTGACCCAGATCCAAGCAAGGTCAAAGCAAGTGATTCCTGCCTCAGCACTGGCAAAGAGATCCCTGCAATCCTTCTCTGATCAGCCACTGGATTCCCCCTCAGTCTGTGGGCTAGAAGCTCAGGAGGCAGCTGCCCCCCCCCCAGGGCCACGCTCTTGGGGAATAGAACTGAGACCCCGCGTTCCTCTCTCAGCACCACAGAAACAGAGTTTTCCCACTGATTTTCTAAGTTGTCTTTGTCATTCATGGATTGAGGAGTCTGGAAACCACCACAGCTGCCGGAGATTCAGGCCTCTGAGGCCTGCTTCAGGTTCACTGCGGCCTGTGCGCCTATGCCATGCTGAGCTCCTCTATCAGCCCTGTGGGATATACCTTTCTGATTAATCATCCAGGTTGTCTTGGGCTGGAAATTTGTTTCACTCTTGTGTTTTTGTGGCTTCTGCTGCTTTAGAATTTGTTTAGAGCCATTTTTTTGTGAGTATTTGGAGGGGTTTGGGGGAGAGCTCAAGCAAGTCACTGCTTTCACTCTGCCATCTTGGCTCCACCCTCCATTTTTCCAAGGTATCTGTCCAATTAGATTGTGAGCTCCTTGAAAATAGGGACTTTTTCCCCCTCCAGGCTTTCTTTGTATCCTTAGCACTTAGCACAATGCCTGGCACATAAGGGCTTAATAAATGCTAGTTTATTGACTATACCAGTGAAATCAAAGGTCTATTCCAAGGGCAGGGAACCTGCAGCCTGAGACCTCAAGGACACAGATTCCCCACCCCTTATCTTGTCCCTATCCCTGTTTTGAACTGGAGTTTGAGATGTTTCTTTGAATTAAATAAGAAACAGGATGTCTGTGAATTCATTCTCTCTTATGCTGCTTGTAGCTTGGGCAGAGGTTTGGTTAGGTCCTTAATATCCTATTTGGCTTGTATTTGGAGCATGTAGTAATTTAACCTGTTAATCAGTACCCTGGCCTCTTTCCCCCATCTAATGCCTTTATTATACAGACAATGAAGTCTTAAAAACTTCCCTGAATGAGTACAGCCAGACTCACTGAACAGTGGGCTTCTGCTTCTTCCTCCCCTTTTCTCTTTGAGGTGAGGTAGGGGTAGGTAATGGTTGTACTAATCTTTTGAATGCATTGTGACTAAATTAGCTCTTGACAGGGGAAAAAAAATCTAAGAAAAGGACACTTAGAAAAAAACCAAAAACAGCAGATTGGAGAGGCTTTCCAGATTGGTTGGTAATTTTAAAACTAAAATGGATCTAAGGTACTCAGGGGAGGAAAAAACTCACAGAGGTTGCTTTCTTTCTGTTTCAGTAATTATGCCTGTTAAAAAAGGAATTGTCCTCCCAGCCTCCCAGCCCCAGGAAATTGAGATCCCATGTCAAAGATTCAGTGTCTAGGATAAGCCCCCATCTAACTGCAGAAAGGAAGCCAATGTTAGAGCAGGGTTATAACCTAGCCAGACCTAGCCAGGTCTCCTGATGCCCAGGCCACAGCTCTTCTAATATAGAAAACTTATGAGTGATCATAAAAGGATTTATAAGCTTTTTTGGAGGGCGTAGAAACATATATAAATGATAAAAATTTTTTACTAATAACATCATCAGTTTGTAATAATGTATTAGTGAAATGTAAGAATAGGGACTGGACCTATAATTTTATTAATGATTTATGATTTATGAATTTATTATTATTATTATTAGCTGTCCTAGATGAGGAAGCTCCCTTCACCAATGCAGGTCAGCACCTTCTCTGTAATTTATAGTCTTAGAGAAGTGAAATATGCTTTTTAAAAATAGGTTTAAAGTTTACAAAATACCTCATACTAAGCTAATGAATGAGATTGTTGGTGTGTATATAATTTTCCTCATTTTACAGATGAGGGATCTAAGGCTCACATCTGTTCTGTAACTCACCAAGAGTCACACAAATAGCCAGTGTCAAAGCAAGGATTTGAACTCAGTTCTCTCCTGTTGTTTCCACTATACCACCTGCAAATGACTAGGTTGCCCAAGAATCCTAATCCAAGCTCCACGTAAATTGTGTGAAAGAAGCCTGGAAGGGGGACTGTGTTCAGTCAGCGGTAACTGGTATCAACAAGCCTTATTTTTCTTGCTGTTCTTTATGGAATGTCAATATTTATCATGTTCTCCTTTCTGGCAGGTTGAGTGGATACAACAGCAAGTGGTTAAAAAAAGGATAAAGAGGGACTTTGAACTCAGTGGTGCCCAGTCTACTTACTTCAATGATCCAAAGTGGCCAAGCATGTGGTATATGGTAAGTACAAGCAATAACAACAACAATAACAAAAAACATTTACTCTAATTCATATAGTTCAAGTCCTTGTTGATTGATAGACTTCTGTTGGGACTGGGCATTGTATTAAAATAGTGGGAGAGAGCATTACTATTATTATCATTCTGGGGGGGGTTAGGCAGTGGGGTTAAGTGACTTGCCCAGGGCCACATAGCTAGTAAGTGTTATGTGTCTGAGGTCAGATTTGAACTCAGGTCCTCCTGAATCCAGGTCCAGTGCTTTATCCACTGTGCAACCTAGCTGCCCTCGGAAGATTATTTTTTGCTCCAAAGCCAGTTTAGTGGAGATTAGTTAATGTGCTAAACGAGATTAGCACACTATTAATTATGTTTTTTACGTCATTGAATTTTGCTCTATATAGCATTAAGAGGGAGGAAGGAAAGTTTAACAGTTGAGATTTTCTTGAGATCACTCTAGGCCATAGCCTTCCAATTGAGGGATGAATATCAGAAAACAAACCAAGGAAGAGAAACCCATGGATTTATTCATATGTCATTAATGAGCTTTTTAAGGCCAGATGTGTGATTTCATTAGCATAAGATTATCTCAGTGAGGTATTACTACCAGCACATATGGGCACCCCTTCTGCAACTTGTAGTCTTACAGAATAATGAAAGTTTGAAACATGAGAAGTTGTGACTTTCTCAGGTTTGGACAACTAATATATGTTGGAGGCTAGATTTCAATCTGGGTCCTTCTCACTACTCCATGCTACCTTTTAATGCAAAGTTGTTGGGTTTTTTTCTTATGAGTAGGGCTTGTTTATTATATTTCTATCCCTAATGCCTGGCACATAGAAGATGACTAATAAATGCTCATTGATTGATTGACTGAACCAAGCACTATTAATTACCCATCTCTGTTACACATTTTGCCAATTCAACAATTCTGTTAAGCAAATCTAGGAAATGTAGGAAGAAGAAAAGAGTGGGAATAGGATCCACAGAATTCCTAGGTCTCCAGCGACCACCAGGTACAATTTCTGGATGATGATTTCAGAAGCTTTTCGTTCTTCTGAGGAAGCTAATCTGACCGTTCCATAGTTGTCTGTAAGAGAAAAGCAGAACTTTTAAAGAATGAGGTTATCATTGTCAATGTAGAGGGGTGAAGGGTGGGAGGGAAACAAGTCAGGGTTTTACTCATTGAAAAAAGTAAAACATAATTAAAAAAACTAAAGTCTGAAGTTAAAACCTAGATGTCATTTGCTGAGTGTTCACATGAGCCTAACCTAGGTAATTCAAGCTTGATTTTTGTGACAGCTACCTGATCTCACTGACAGGTTTTCCATTGGGTTGGTTGGCCCCTTTAACATTTGAAGTTGTTTTCAGTTTACAGGGTCACTGCTCATGCTTGGAACGAAAATAAGTTCTGATTATATGGCATTTTTGAGTGCTACAGGAAGTTAACACTGTGTGTGACAGGAGAAGTACACTAGGGGTGGGCCAAAATTTTGAGAAGTCAGTGAAAACTTACAATATGGATGACTTTAACATAATTAGGCAAGCTGCATATTTGGCCATTTCTTTTTTTGCTTTTGGAAAGCTCTACTTGCCTCTAAGGAAAATAAAATATTAATAAGAGCCCTTAAGGGTCCAAAATTGAGAATGACCAAGCTTGAAACATTTATTCCTGAAAGTTGGTTCAACATTATATGCATATCATATACAATATGTAAATAATTACCAAAAGTCCATTAGATTTTAAAAATTTGTTCCAGGCTTTTGGTTTCCTTGATATAGGCAGTATCCCAATGAGGAAACCCTCTATATGAGTATAGGGAAGTACCAGCTCTGCTGATTAGAATGTGAGAGCTGCCTTAGAGCTGAAAAATTAAGTAATGATGATAATAATTGACATGGTTTAAAGTTTGCAAAGCATTTTACGTATGTCATCTTATTTGAGCCTCATAAAAATCCACTGAGGTAGGTGTTATTATTATCCCCATTTTGTAAATGAGAATGCTGAGGTTCAGAGATTTAAGTGATTTAACAGTTACATAGACATTTGTCAGAGATGGGAATTCAATCCAGTTCTCCCTGATTCATACTTCCCAATACAAATTTCTTTCTTACTCTCATAGAACATGAGCTTCACACCAGGGACTATTTCATCTTTGTTTTTTATCTCCAGTGTCGAACACATAGTAAATATTAATTAATTAATTAAATGTTTGTTCATTGACTGCCTACCATTAGATTGATGAGAAGATTGGGCTCTTCTTTTTAGGAGTGGGAATTATTCATATATTTATACACACACACACACACACACACACACATACACACACACATATATATATATATATATATATATATATATATATACAAATACATTATTAAAAAAATTTAAAGTTGGGGGGCAGAGTGAAAGCAGTGACTTGCTTGAGCTCTCCTCCAAACCCCTCCAAATACTCATAAAAAATGGCTCTAAACAAATTCTGAAGCAACAGAACCCAAAAAAGACAGAGTGAAACAAATCTCTAGCCCAAGACAACCTGGATGATTGATCAGAAAGGTGTATCTTGCCGGGCTGGGAGCACAGCGCAGCGCGGCGTGGGCGCACAGGCCACAGCAAACCTGGAGCAAGCCTCAGAGGACTGAATCTCCGCAGCTGTGGCGGTTTCCAGACTCCTCAATCCATGAATGACAAAGACAACTTAGAAGGTCAGTGGGAAAAGTCTGTTTCTGTCGGTGCTGAGAAAGGAAGGCGGGGTCTCAGCTCCATTCCCAAAGAGCATGGCCCTGGGTGGGGGGGGGGGGCAGCTGCTTCCTGAGCTTCTGGCCCACAGACTGAGGGGGAATCCAGTGGCTGATCAGAGAGGGATTGCAGGGATCTCTTTGCCAGTGCTGAGGCAGGAATCTCTTCCTTTGCCCATGTTTGGATCTGAGCCACAGTTCTGGGCGGCGGTGCTGGGGTGAGGAGGAGCGCTGGCTTGGTGGAGCTTGTAGTGGCTGTGGAGAAGAACCCCTCCTCACAGTTACAGGACAGAAAGGAATACTTGTAGTCACAGGCCAGGGAAGAAGTAAACACCTTGCCCCTTATCATACCACCTTGGAAGAACTGAAAATTTATAGGTCCCTACAAGTATCTCTGAAAACAGCTCTACAAACCCCCCGAAGCTTAGGACAGTACATTCTCCACATTGGAAGCAGAGTCATACCTTAACAAAGAGTTCAAAACTCAAGTAATTGTCTGGGATCATGACCAAGCAGCGCAAAAAGAATCAGACTATGTTATCTTACTTTGGTGAAAAAGAAGATCAAAACATACAACCAGAAGAAGACAACAAAGTCAAAGCTCCTACATCCAAAGCCTCCAAGAAAAATATGAATCAGTCCCAGACCTTAGAAGAGCTCAAAAGGGATCTTGAGAAGCAAGTAAGGGAAGCAGAGGAAAAACTGAGAGTGATGCAAGACAATCATGAAAAACAAGTCAACAGCTTGCTAAAGGAGACCCAAAAAAAATATTGAAGAAAATAACACCTTAAAAAACAGCCTAACCCAAATGGCAAAAGAGGTCCAAAAAGCCAATGAGGAGAAAAATGCCCTAAAAAGAAAAATTGGCCAAATGGAAAAGGAAGTCCAAAAGATTACTGAAGAAAATACTTCCTTAAAAATTAGAATAGAGCAATTGGAAGACAGTGACTTTATGAGAAATCAAGACACTGTAAAACAAATCCAAAAGAATGAAAAATTAGAAAACAATGTGAAATATCTCATTGGAAAAACAACTGACCTGGAAAATAGATCCAGGAGAGAGAATTTAAAAATTATTGGACTATCTGAAAGCCATGATCAAAAAAAGAGCCTAGACATCATCTTTCAAGAAATTATCAAGGAAAACTGCCCTGATATATTAGAACCAGAGGGCAAAATGGAAATTGAAAGAATCCACAGATCTCCTCCTGAAAGAGATCCCCAAAGGAAAACTCCTAGGAATATTATAGCCAAATTCCAGAGTTCCCAGGTCAAGGAGAAAATATTACAAGCTGCCAGAAGGAAACATTCAAGTTGTGGAAACACAATCAGGATAACACAAGATTTAGCAGCTTCTACATTAAAGGACCACAGGGCATGGAATATAATATTCTGGAGGGCAAAGGAGATAGGATTACAACCAAGAATCACCTACCCAGCAAAACTGAGTATAATCCTTCAGGGGAAAAAATGGTCATTCAGTGAAATAGAGGACTTTCAAGCATTCTTGATGAAAAGACCAGAGCTGAATAGAAAATTTGACTTTCAAATACAGGACTCAAGTGGAACATGAAGAGGTAAACAGGAAAAGAAATCATAAGAGACCTATTAAAATTGAACTGTTTACATTCCTGCATGGAAAGATGATATTTATAACTCATGAGACTTTTGTTAGTATTAGGGTATTTGGAGGGAAAAAAATTACCTGTATGTATTGGTAGATAGATAGATAGATAGAGGGCACAGGGTGAGTTGAAGATTAAGGGGTCATATCTGGAGAATAAAATTAAGGGATGAGAAAGTATTATACTGGGAGAAGAAGAAAGGGAGAGGTAGAACGGGGTAAATTATCTCACAAAAGAAAAACAGAAAAGAAAATGTTCTTACAGTGGAGGGGAAATGGGGAAAGGTGAGAGGGAATGAATGAATCTTATTCTCGTAGGATTTGGCTTAAGGAGGGAATAACATACACATTCACTTGGGTATGGAAATCTGTCTTACCCTACAGGAAAATAGGGGGAGAAGGGGACAAGAGAGCAGGGGGATGACAGAGAGAGAGCAGATTGGGAAAGGGGTAATCAGAAGCAAGTACTTCTGAGGAGGGACAGGGTCAAAAGAAAGAATAGAGGAAATGGGAGGGCAGGATAGGATTAAGGGAAATATAGTTAGTTTTTCACAATGTCTGCTATGAAAGTGTTTTGCATAACTGCACATGTACAACCTATATTGAGTTGCTTGCCTTTTCAATGGGGGTGGGTGGGGAGGGAGGAAGGAAAAAGATTTGAAATCTAAAGTTTTAAAAACATATGTTTAAAAAAAATGTTTTCATATGATACTGGGAAATAAGAAATATAGGAAATGGGGTACAGAAGTCTATCCTGCCCTACAGGAAAATAGAAGGGGAAGGGGATAAGAGAAGGGGAGAGAGACAGAAGAGAGGATAGACTAGAGGAATTGATATTCAGAATGCGTGCCCTCTTGGGGTGGGGGGAAGGGGAGATGGGGTGAAAGTTTGAACTCAAAAACTTGTGGAAGTGAATGTTGAAAACTAAACATAAATAAATTTATATTTTGAAAAAAAGGAAAATAAAATTTGAAGTCGTTTTGCATTTATCAAGGAATCTAGTATGACCTCAGTAGTCCTGATCCAACTTAATTCTCCTACCTTCCATCTATTTATTGTCTTCAATTTATCCTGCCTATGGCTTATTTGTATGTAGTATACATATGTGTATGTATGCATGTACATATGTGTGTCTCAATCTGCCACTCTGAATGTGTTTCCTCTGTTAGTAGGTAGTTGGCATGTTTCATCTCTAGACCTCTGAAATCATGGCTGGTCCTTATATCGATGAGAGTTCCTAAGTTTCATTGATCAGAGTTCTTAAGGAATTTAACTGATCTTAATACAAATACTATAAAAGTTTTGGAAGTTATATTAGCATGGTAACTATACAGTACCATGAAAGTACTTTTGTCTTTTAGTCACTAAAGAATAATAATGAACACCATTATTAACGATTATATATTAATAATATAGTTAACTATGCTATTATGTAATGCTTATTATTTAGTAAACTACCTTGGTATGGAACTGCTTATTCACCTCCCCAGGACTAGAATGATTTTGATAAAAATTCAAAATAAATAATGTCACATGGGCAAGCCCAATAGGATATTTTACAAAATGAAACTGATGAAATTTTAGTGTTTATTGACCAAAGTGAAAGACCTGAATTCAAGTCTCTGTTCTGACACATATTGGCTGTATGACTCTGGCCAAATTACTTAATCTCTTGGTGTCCTGGGCTAGCAGTTCTCAAACCTTTTGGTTTAAAAAAATTTGGTCTCTCTTTGTTGTTGTTTATTCATTTCAGTCATGTCTGACTCTTCAAGACCCCATCTGGAGTTTTCTTGGCAAAGACATTGGAGTTATTTGCCATTTCCGTCTCCAGCTCATTTTACAGATGTGGAAATTGAGGCAAACAGGGTTAAGTGACTTTCCTTGGCTCACATAGCTAGTAAGTGTCTGAGGCCAGATTTGAACTCAGAAAAATGAATCTTCCCAACTCTAGGTCCAGTACTCTATTCACTGTACCACATAGCTGCCTAGGGTCTCTCTCTACACTCTAAAAAATATTAATGACCCTCCTCAAAGTGCTTTTATTTAAGTGGGTTGTATCTATTAATGTTTTTTCATTGTTTGTAAATCATTTTCACCGCATGGATGCCCTGAAAGGCTCTTAGGGAACACCAGGAGTTCTGGACTATGGCCCTAGGAAGTTTTCTAAGACCAAAACTTGCATGTCTGTTTTGTTAGAAGGGGTTCTTGTCTCGGGGAGTTATTTCCCTATACTAAGTCAACCACAAATGTCATCTAAAAAAATGAACAATTTCCATACAATATAGCTGATGAGAGTGCTGACTCTTCATCTGAGGATAATCATGTTAATAATATTAATAATAGCTAGTATGTATAGTACTTTAAGGTTTACAAAGTACTTTATAGAAATTTCTCTTTTTATCCTCGTGACACCCTTGCAAGGGAAGTACTATTATTATCCCTATTTTACAAATGAGGAAATTAATGATATCAATATTTACATAGAGTTTTAAAGTTTGGGAAAGTCTTTAAGAATAGAGGTTGAGTGATTTGCTCAGGGTCACACAGCTTGTAAGAATCTGAGGCTGTATTTTAACTCAGGTCTTCCTGACTCTCAGTCTAATGCTCTACCCATTAATGACTCCACCTAGCTACTTGCACAGTTATTCTGTTATTAAGAGATGATGGCTTGCTTAAACCAGGTAGTAATTAAAACAAAGTTGCAGGAAGGGCGAACTTTTTTTTCTTTTCTCTCTCCCTGTTTTTTTAAAAGTCCATGACTCTGTTTCTTTTGCAAAATTTTTTCAGATTTGCAGATCAGCAGAGTGAGAATTAGCCGAGTTCTGCTGTGTGGGGGGGGATATAGCTGCCAGAAACGATTGACTAGCTAGGACAGTAATTGTGAAAAATGATTTTAAGCCACATGGTACTTTCTCAGCCAACTGGATGGGGTTCAGCACTCCAAGAGTGTGGAACATGGCTGTTTCTGTGGTTGGCGCACTTGGGCCTTTCTGATGATTTATACTCTCATTTAACTCTAATAAAAACTGGTGGAGTTTACGATATTATTGGCCTGGCAGCTTTGAAGTCATCCTTTTTAAAACAACCATTTAGCTTTTTAAATTGAAAATGCAACATGGTAGAAATATGTAACCATGTGGCACAGCCGGAGGGAACCAGGAGGTCTTGATGAAAAAGAGCAGAGACAAAAGGCAGGGTAGTAAATGATGTAGTGGAATGATCATTGGATAGGGAGTCAAGAGACATGAGGATTTCATCCAAGCTCTGTTACTAACTAGCTATGTGACCTTGAAGAAGTCATCTTTCCTCTCTTGTTTTGAGTTTCCTCATCTATAAAATGAGGGAGTTGTCCTGGACAGTCTCTAAAGTCCCTTCCATCCCTAAAATGCCCTTATCAGAAAGAAAAAGGAGTATTATAGGGCATTTAAGGCCAACATTGGAGTTATCCAGCGAACCTCAGTACTAGTCACAGTTTTGCCCTCACAAAGATTAAATTATTGAATTAAATCTCAGCGACTTTGTTAAACAGACAAACAAGTGAAAAGAACTCTCTCAGCGGAATAATGCAGTGAAAAGAACACAAGATTTGAAGTCAGAAGACCTGAGTTTGAATCCTCACCCTATCACTTACTACCTCTGTGACCTCAAGTTATTTGATCTCACTGGTCCTCAGTTTGCTTAACTGAAAAAATGAAGGGGTTGGACTACATAACTTTTGAACTCTTTTCTAGCTCTGTCTGTGACCTTAGAGGGGGTAGGTAGGTGGTGCAGTGGATAGAGCACTAGGCCTGAAGTCAAGAGGACTCGCCTTCTTGGGTTCAAATCCAGCCTCAGACACTTACTAGTGTGGCCCTGGGCAAGTCACTTAACCCTGTTTGCCTCAGTTTCCTCACCTGTAAAATGAGCTGGAAAAGGAAATGGCAAACCACTCCAGTATTTTTGCCAAGAAAACCCTAAATGGGGTCAATGAAGAGTTGGACACAACTAAACAACATGATATTATAATTCTATTAATACTCCTCCAAAAGCCTAACCCAAAACAAAAACCTTGCTATGTAGTTTTCTTTTTTTTTTTCTTCACTGTTTCAAATTGTCCTTTCAATAACATTACCTACATCCTGGTATTTCCTTTCAATGACACTGGAGTCCAGAATTCAAACTAGCGTGAGGTGAATGAGGATTTGCTCTAGGACACTGATGTGATAAATGGCTTCTTCCAAGATGGGCTTGCTTCCTCCCATGGTGACCACCATCTCTGTACCTTGCATTATGGTCTTTCTTGGGCTAGTGGGATAGTCATTCCTAGAGTATTTTTGCCATGGTGCCGCTTTAAAACTACCTTTCTCTAGAACAATTGGACTCAAGGGGACAAAAACAAAACCACCTACACTTCCACTGCAAATTCAGTCTGCTCACATGGCTATACTATCCTCTTCTTCTTTGCCACAGGTGCAAAAGAATTCTAGTTATAGTCATCCCTGAGACACTTATGTAAATACTTACATTTATAAAACACAGATACTTCCATGAAAAAACAAACAAACAGTTTTATAGTGTCAAAAAAGATCTGAAACAACACAAGAAGCAGCATGGCATAAGGGAATAGAGATCTGGTCTTGAAGCCAGGAATGCCTGGTTTCAAATCCCACCTCTGATACATACTGGTTGTGGGACCTTGAGTAAGTCACTTTTCAATGCTCTAGGCAACACATGAAGTTGCAGAGAAGGTGCCAGCCTGCTTTGGTAGAAGGAATGGCCTCACTTGGGATTTCCTTATGTCAGTCAAAAGTTCTGTAAACGTTAAGTCCAAATGGGAATAAAATGTGGTGTTACTCATAACTTATCAAGTTCTTTATTATTTTCAATATATACTTCCCATTTTTACCTTCTATAGAGTAATAATATAGCAGTTATCAAGGTGGGGTAGGCAGAAAGAGGGAGACGAGAAAGAAAGAAGAGAATAGAGCTCTTTAGAAAAGAAACACTAATCTTTTTTTCCCTTGGTTTTTAATTTATTTTTTAACTTTGTAGTCATTTTTCACAATACCTTCCAATCTCTCCCCACTTCCATTTAAATATTCCTTTGTAACAAAGAAAAACATGTAAGTTTAAAGTTAAAACCAACAAACATATGACATCATATACAATATTCTGTACCCATAACCTTCCATCTCTCTACTGAGAAGAGAGAGGGGTTTTTTGGTCCACTATTATCTGAAATGAAAATTATTAGATTGTTCATTACCATTAAAATAAGTTCACCTGTCTTAGTGTTGTTTCCTTTTACATCATAGTAGTCTTGTGTTTTTTTCTCTTGGTCCTGCATTTTTAACTCTGCAATACTCCATTCAAGTCTTCTCATATTTCTCTGAATTCCTGATGTTCATTTCTTAACAGTACAGTAGTATTCTATTCTATTTGTATTACAACATTTTGTTCAGCCAATCAATGGGGCATCTATTTTGTCTCTAGGGTTTTGGTGCTACAAAGGGTACTGCTTTGAATATATTGTTATTTATGGGACCTTTTTTTTCAATCATTGGCCTCCTTGGGGTATATGACCAATTGTAGATCTTTGAGTCAAAGGATATAAACAATTTGGTGACATTTCTCACATAATTACAAATTATTTTCCAGAGCAGTGAAACCAATTCATAATTCCACCAACAATGTGCTTATCTTTTCTTAGCATTGACTGTTTTCCATTTTTAAAAATTCTTATTTGTAAATTTGACACATGTGAGGTGAAATCTCATTGTTGTTTTAATTTGTATTTATTGTATTGTTAGTGATTTGGTATGTTTCTTAATATGATTATTGATCATTAATATGTCTTCTGTAAAATGTTTGTTTACATCTTTTGACCACTTACCTGTTCAAAAATGGGTCTTGGTCTTACATATCTGTGTCACTTTCTTACATATTTTAGATTTTAAACTTTTGTCAGAGATCATTTAATGAAAAGCTTTCCCATTCAGATGTCAGATTTTCTTATCTTAGTTGCATTGATTTTGAGCATGCAAAACCTTTTTAATTTAATGCAATTGAACTTTTTCTATTATAATCAACTCTTGAAGAAGTCTCATAATTAACAACTCAAAAGATTTTTCCTTTCATTCTCCTTTGTTATTTTTTAAGAATATGACCTTAGATCACATATCCAGTTGGAGATTATTGTAATATATGATATAAAATGCTTGTCTAAGCCTAATATAGATACAGAGGGAGAAAATTGAAGTTCTAGGGGGAGGATGAGAAATCTAATACTCAGAGACCCATGGCCACCCAGCTAATGAATGTAGAATTCACAATCAAAATCTCTGCCTCCTGATTTCAAGCTCAATTCTCTTCCTGTCATAATGCACCAGATCCCAAGTTGATGAAATCATAGGTTTTTCATGTATATGTTCACATAACATAGTTTCAGGTCTGTTACTTCAAGATTCCCTGCAGAACTACTTCTTGCATTATTTCCCTTGAGATTCTTTCTTTTTTTTTCTTCTTAATGAATTTTATTATTTTGTTTAGTTCTCAAGTTCTTCAGTACCCTTAAAAAAATTCTAAACTGCTAAGTTCATCATACCATCACTTCATTTCCTTTTACTGAGAATCCTATTGAATTACTCTTACATCAATGGAACTAGCAAGTATTCCTTTGTAACTAGAGAGTGAAGAGCAACATAGTTTCTGTTAACACCAATAAAAATAAATTTTAGACCACTCTGCTGAGATAAGACTAGAAATATGCTACCACGGTATTACTTTTATTTTTTTTTCTGTTAGATATGTTCATTTCATATCAGAACTCATCAAAAATAGGGTTTGCAAAGACTGAGGAGTCAATGTTCAAACACTCCCTATTTTGGAAACTGCAAAAACAAAACAAAACAAAATAAAAACAAAAAACAAATTTTCTCTCTTTGGCCTTCAGGCCATCTTTTAAAAAACATTCAGCAATTATCAAGTTCAAAGGAAATATGTGGGAACTTACGTCAAGATGAGCTCTACTGACTGATCAAGAGGTTCTTTTTTCTCTTGATAAATCAGAAAAGCATCAGATCTTTCATTAGTTTCCTCTATTTTGGCTGAAATCCATAAGAATAAAATAAAAACAATTTTGGCCTCTCTCCTTCATCCTGCACAATAGAGAATAGTATCTGGCAAAGTGCCTGACACATAGTAGGGGCCGAATAAATGCTTGCTGACTGATTTGCATTGAAATAACAAATATTCGGTGAAATAACAGCATTCCTTCTCTGGAACTGATTTCATTACTCCATTCTCCATACACTAACTTCATGAAGTAAGAGCAACATGGCATGATGGCATTAATATTTCGTTTGGAGATAGAGGATCTGGGTTTGAGTAGCTTCTCTGCCATTTCCTACCTTGGTGATGTTGAGCAAATCATCTAACTTCTTGGAACCTCTAAAGTGAGGCCTCTGGTTAGACTGGAGGCCATGTGGCCTAATGGAAAGAGCTTGGGAACAGGGAACCTGGATTTGAATCCTAGCTTTGCCACCCACCATTGGTGTAACCTTGGGCAAGTCTCTTAACATCCCTAAGACTAAGTTTCCCTGTTTGTAAATGGAAGAAGTTGGAGTGGAAGCCTTCTGAGGTCCTTGGCAATGGATAAGGTCATTCTTTAATATTTCTTCTCCTATAAGTAGTAAGTATAATAACTGGCATTTATATACTGTTTTAAGAATTGCAAAGCAAAGCACTTTATACGTGTTATCCCATTTTATCCTTGCAACAATTCTGGGAGGCAGGTGCTATTATTATCTTCCTTTTATAAATGAGCAAACTGAGGCAGAAAGATATCAAGTGACTTGTATAGAATAACACAAGTAGTAAGTGCCCAAGGCTAGATTTGTATTGAAGTCTTCCTGAAGCCAAGTCCAGCCCTATTCACTGCACACCCAGCTCAGCAGTCCTCCTTATCTGCAGGTGGATGGGTAAAAATAAACCAAATTGTAGTCTTGGTCAATCACCTTAAGTAGTAGGTGAGAGGTGAAGGAGAAAGCAGAAACTGGGACCTAGAAAAACTGCTTAATAGATAAGTTTAGATGAAAGGCCTTGAATCAACAAATCTGAGACTTTACAACACAGAGGAGATTAGGTCAGTTCAAGGTTCACTGGTATCAGCTCTGTAACAGTAAATGAGTTATTCATTAAGGAAAATCTTTAGCCAATATGTTATTGCTTTCACAAAAAAAAACACCAACAACTTGGTTTCTAGTAAAAGATGACTCGATGCCCATATTGGAATTGTGCCTAATAGAGCAAGCCAATGAGGGCTGGGGGACTCCATAAATCTATTTACCCAAATGAGTTCACTAATTGAAGCTATAGTTACAACCATCTCCACTTTGTAGGAATGTGTGTTGCAATGGAAGTAGTGCTGTATTTGGAGTCAAAGGACCTGGGCTTTAATCCCAGCTCAACCACTTATTAGCTATGTGACCTTGGATAATTATTTCACCTCTCTGGGCTTCAGTTTCCTCATCTTGAAAAGAGGGGGTCAGACTAGGTGACCTCTGAGGTCCTGTCCTGATCTAAATCTGTGATCCTATAATGGAAGTAATTTGGGATGACTCTTCTAAACAGAACATAATTGTCTGCCCTTCCTGGAAGGACTTTGACAGGGTCAAAGATGACAATGAGATAATCGTCTCATGGCTGATAGGTTAAATGACCCTCATTACCTACCGTTGCACTACTAGCATCACCAATGACAAATTTAGTATCAAAAATCAATTACCTAAATGTATTTACTGAGTGTGTTAAGTATTTAGCTAGGTCCAGTACCCAAATAAGCAACTATTTATCTGATATTAATTTTGGGTGTGAGAAGATTGTAAGGAGAGCTCCCCTTAGAGCACGGACTCGAAGCTTTTCAACTTTGATGGGGCTTGCCTCTCACTAGGATAGCCTTTGAGAACCTAGTTTTCTTCTATACCATGATGAAGTGTTTAGGAAGGATTGGCTGATATCGTGGTCATCATACCTGGTGTGAGAAGCAATGTACCATGGTGGATAGAGAGCTGGCCTTGGAGTCAGGGAAACCTGGGTTTGAGTCCAGTTTCTGACACATTCTGGGTGTGTGACACTGGGCAAGTCATTTATCATCTCAACAGACTACAAATTGCAAAATAATTGCCCATCTGCGTTCATACAAGAAGTTCCCTACTGGGAGCTTTCTATACCAATAAAATGTTAGATACTTTTCCTATTTGGTATATGCTTTCTTAAAACATTATATCTGGAGTCAAAAGACTTGGATCTGAATCCTGGATTTGCTGCCTGATATGTGTGTGTAACCTTAGGGAGCTATTTACACTCTCTGGCCTCAGTTTCTTTATGTCTGTTAATTGATTGATTGACTGATTTTAACTTGGTATATAGAAAAGGTCCCTCAGTCCTTAGCATTTTTAGCATCTAGGAGTCAGCCAGGTCCCAGATAAGAGAGGAGAGGATAAGGACTCAATAGCTTGAAAAGGATGAAAATGGGCACTCACTTTGCCATCTGGCTGCCTTGTCCCAAAAACAGAGCATCATAATTATCTTCAGGAGTCCCAAAGATACTTATTCTTGGCTAAGGAGTTGGAATTAGCACTACTCAGCTGAAGATACTTCAAGATCCATGATGAGAATCCTTTGAAGCACCACCCTACCCCCCAAAAAATTGGGAAATGAAAAGGCTAAAAATGTTAATTCATTATTCAGTGAAAGGGACAAGTGAGGTCAATGGGCTAAAAAATCCTGTTTGTTCTGTAGCAATTTACCACCCTACTTCCCATTGTCCCCCAACCAAGGAAAGATTAGTGATCCAGAGGAGCAAACAAAGTTGATGAAATTCATTCTAGACAAATGAAAAGAAACACACATAGTGGTCAAATAATTTAAACTATTCTTTCACTGTAATGAGTTGTGAATTAGTTCTACCCTATCCATGGGGGGAAAAATTTAGTAATCAGCTCAGACTATTCAATAGAAGCATTAGCCTAATGTGTAACTAATGGGGAAGAAATAGAGAAAGATGTTTGCCCCAATGGTAAAAAGGGAAAAGTGATAATTAATTTATTCATTTCTTCATTCCTTCAATAGATATCTGTTGTACACTAGCTTTATGTTCTTATAATAGACCAAAGATTCTCAATCATTTTTGTCTAGACAATCAACAAAGCAATAAATCAATCCCTGCTTTACAGCATTTGCTGATTTCTACTGGTGTACATGTTGACACTAAAAATTTAACAATTGGCTCTTGCTATCCAGTTAGAGCTGTCTCCAGCACACCCCTGAATTTAGTGTATATGCATACATACATACATATACACTCACACACATACGCACACATATGTATATACATTATATATATACACACATTATGTATATAGATGTATATAATGCATATACATGTGTATATGTATATATATATATATATATATACATATATATATTCCTCATTGATTGATTCATTGATTGATTCACTCAAATGCAAGGGATATTGCTGAGCTATAAATGATAATACTTAGTAACTGGCTGCACGGGTAGTCGGGGTGGGGGAAGGTGAGCCAGATGGAGAGAGAAGAGTAAAAAGATGACTAAGTCTTTAGGTCTGGGTGACTGAGAAAATAGTGGTACCATTAAAAGAAATTGATAAATTAAGATACATGGAATTTTGAGAAAATTTTTGGTTTTAGTTGGATATGCTGATAGAGTTGTGATCGGATACATTATGATGAAATACATTATTTCATTTTACAATCTGACTTCTGGATATTTGTCTTCTCTCACTCCCCTCCCAGACCTAAATTAAAAAAAAAAAGCAAATAAAAAGAACAACCAAATGCCAAAAAAAGAGATTTGCACTAGAGTATGAAGAAGAAAAATTTAATACAAAAAAGAAAAAAATCATGTTAAATGAATGTTGCCATCCTTCCAACAGAATATTGAGCTGCTGTCCCAAATCTATATCCAAATACACAATGGTGGAGAAGAGTTTTGAATGAATGAATGAAAAAGTGAGGATTTCATTTCCACTCTAACTTTTAGTACAAGGGAAGGCCAAGAGGGACCCTGCCTATCCTCACAAACTTATCACAGATTGGGCCTCTTGCTTCGAAGTGATCAGCCTTTGGCCACTTAGTTACTTCTGTGTTTGGTCTCAAGGGATAAATGTGGTAACCCAAATGGTAAGTGGATATTTCAGTCTCATTTCTGAAAATTTTGATACATTTCATGTGGGTAGGAGAAAGTAAGAGAATGTAACTAGGAGACAGACCTGAAGAAAGTAATTTATTTGAGAATAAATTAGTTTATAAAGGTGAACCCAATATCTTTCATTCCCTAATGAAATGTGTGAAAACACCACAGGCTTTTAAATTTAGCTCCTACTCTTGGGAAATAACCCTGGCATTAACCAAAAATGAAATAAGCGATCACCTATTCCCCACTTTAAATAATCTACTTTTTTTTTTCTTAAACAGAGATCCACATGGGATTTAATGAGGAAACTCCATAGAAGCAGGACTCCAGATTAGCACTCCCTTTCTAGTCTTAGAGAGTTGTCCAAGGAGGAAGGGGAGGGAGGGGAAACGACAGAAAGGTTGGATGACTTTGCCAGGGACATAGAATGAGTATGTGTCAGCTCTCGCTTTCTACTGTCCCTCTCATTCCTTTTTACAACCCTTTTTACTCTTACTTAGATACTTCTTAGAAATAGGAAATGAATAAGGCTAATGACACGACAGGGAAGAAATGAAGTTCGTGGGTTAATATTAATCCATCATTAAAAAAATGGAGCACACACTGTTTATGCAACTCTAGATCTAGCCAAGAGCTCCATCATACATAGAGAGGGCATCTGATAATTGTTATGTTGTTTCATCTCTGCCACAGAGCGGAGCTGAAACAGGTGATTTTGCTATTAACCACCTCTAATCAGTCGGCTGGAATTCTAGGGTTAATCCTCTGAGCTGTAACAATAACTAGCCTTTCCATAGCACTCTAACATTTGCAAAGCACTTCAAAACTATTCTCTTTTTTGTTCCTTACAACAACTCTGAGAGGTAGGTGCTATTTTTATTCCCATTTTACAGATGAGGAAACTGAAGCAGGCAGAGGTTAAGTGACTTGCCTAGCTGCTAAGTGTCTGAAGCTGGCTTTGAACTTGGGTCTTCCTGACTTCTGATCTCTTAATGGTAGAGGACTACATATTCATATTATGAATGAACTGAAGCTATTGGCTACCTGACTAGGTGGCCCGGAAGATACAGCACCAGACCTAGAGTCAAGAAGACTCATCTTTGTGAGTTCAAATCTGACCTCAGACACTTACTAGCTGTGTGACCCCAGGCAAGTCACTTAACCTTGTGTGGCTCAGTTTCCTTATCTGTAAGCTGGAGAGGGAAACGATGAACCCCTCCAGTATCTTTGCTAAGAAACCCCCAAATGGAGTCACAAAGAATCAGATACAATGAACAGTATTGGCTGCCTGAGTGGTTCTGTACTGATGCCAAAGAAGTGGCCTCTTAGAGAACATAAAGTATGATTTTCCTTGTGTCTCTGATCTCTGTTCTCTCCTCCTTGCCTCTAGTCACAGAACAAGAGGCTAATCCCTTTACATACGTCCTTGATTCCTTTCCCTCTCACATCTTGCAGAGCCTTGCTCCCTCCTAACATTCATTTTCTTTCTCTTGTATCTTCAAACTTTCCTTTTTCTTTAGCTTCTTCTACCCATTAGCCCACAAAGATGCTTAGGACTCACCTGTCCTAAAAATAAGTCTACCCTTGGCCCCTCTAGCCCCATCCACTGACTCTTCTATTTCTCTTCCCCATTTGATTCTTAAATTGCTTGAAAAGACTGTCTACACTTCAGGCCTCCACTGCTGTATTACCTACTGCGTCCCCAACCTTCTGCCACCTGGCTTCTACCTCTGCCGCTTTACAGAAACTCCTCTCGTAAAGGTCATCAAGGACCTTCTCATCAACAAATCCAATTGTCTTTTTCTTTTCTTTTTCTTTCTTTTTTCTTTTTTTTTTCCTTTTTAGTTCTCACCCTTTTTGAACTCTGTACCATGTGATGCTGCCAATCACTCCCCTCCTTTGGCTTCAGAGACACCACATTCTCTTGATGGCTGTCCTATTCTCTCCCTTTTGCTGACTATTAGCCCTTTTTCCTGACCTCTTAAGAAAAGAAACCCTTCATCAGTGGATCTCTGGTGCCCGAATAAAGTTCAAAATTCTTTGCCTGACAGACAAAAAATGTTGTAATATGCCATATTCTCACTTTAGTTCATATTATTCCCTCCCACACACACACACACACACACACACACACACACACACACATTCTATATACTCTGAGCCAAACTGGACTCCTCTGTTGCCCAAACATCAGTCAATCAATAGACATTCATTAAGTGCCTGCTACATGCCAGGCACTGTGCTAAGTGAAGGGGACACAAAAGCAGGCAGAAGAAAGTGCCTGCCCTCAAGGAGCTTACAATCTTCCCTCCTTGCCTTTGTATCTGCTGTTCTCTGTACCTGGAATGTTCTCATTCTTTCTCATTGCTTCTCAAAATCCTATCCACCCTTTAAAACTTAACTCAAATGTCACTTCACCCATGAATTTCTCTTTGATTCTTCCTGTTGATAAATGACCTTTCTTTCCCCGGGGTTCATGTAATGTTTTTCTTTGAAGTTTCCTAATACACTTATCATATAATGTTGTATATTACTAATATCTGTTTATCTTTTCCCCCTACTGAACAATAAGGGAGAGAGAAGGAAATAAACATTTGTATAGGGCCTAGGCAGTGAATATTGTGCCAGACCTAGAGTCAGAAGTTTTCCTAAGCTCAAATCTGGCCTGAGACACTTACTGGCTTTATGACCCTGGGCAAGTCATTTAACCCTGTTTACCTAAGTTTTCTCATCTGTAAAATGAGCTGGAGAAGGAAATAGCAATCCACTGTAGTATCTTTGCCAAGAAAACCTCAAATAAAGTCACTAAGAATCATGACTGAAACAACTGAACAAAACAGCAGGGAAAAAAAAAGTGTCAATGGTAAGTATTTTTTTTTTTTACAAATACCATCTCATTCGATCCTCACAATAATCTTATGATATAGGTGCTATACTAATCCTCATTTTAAAGTCTAAGGAAACCGAGACAGACAGAGATTAAGTGACTTGCCCAGGGTGCCACAGCTAACAAGTGTCTGAAGCCAGATTTGACCTCTAGTCTTCTGGAGTCCAGGCCCAAGTCTCTGTCTGCTGCACCTCCTACTTATGACTAAGCTGGCTCTGTTATAAGTGCCATGAGGGTGGAGAATGTGTCTTATTTGAATTACATGTCTTCTCCAGCACCTATCACAATGATGCACACATAGTAGGAGATTAACAAATGTTTGTTGAGTGAAAGCATCCCTGAAGAGCTTCAAATACTTATGAACAGCTGTTATGTCTCCTCTGTGGCTTTTTAGGTTAATCATCTCAAATTCCTTTAACTGATTAATGTGATGGAAGTCAAACTTTGTAGCAAATGGTTTGAAAATTGCCCTTTTCCTTTAAAAGATATTGGGATACCATTTGCGTGTCCCCTGTTCTACGTCACCTTTTCTGTTCTCTGCTGCTGCCTTTATTCTGCTCACCTGTTAAAATATCACTATCCTAGTTCTAAAGTTGAGGGCTTTCCTTGACATATCCCTTTTCTGAGACTGACTGGTGAACTGTGATGTTTGGGAAGGAGGTTGTAGTATTTGTCTCATCCCACCAAACCCCTATGTACATATAATAAAAGTAATAGCTAACATTTTTATAACATTCTATCCCAGGCACTGTGCTAAGCACTTGAAATTATTGTCTCATGTCATCCTCACAATAATGCTGGGAGGTAGGTGCTACTATTATTCTCATTTTATAGATGAAGAAAAGGATGCAGACACAGGTTAAGTGACTTGCTTAAGGTCCCACAGCTATTAAGTACGTGAGCCAGGATTTGAACTCAGCTCTTCCTGACTCCAAACGTGGAACTCTATCCATTATACCACCTAGCTGCCTCCATATGTGACTTAGAAGTAATAAAAGACTGTTTTCAAGGATGGCTAGGCAAGTAGGTTCCTATCCTTTATCCTGGAAATGACGTGACTCTTCTCACTGATTTTATTTTTACTCTCTATTTGATGTGAGACAAAAATCAGTGTAAATTGCTGATTGTTGGAAGACAGTGCAGTATGTAAGCCTCCCGTAGGTTTGCATGATAACTTTTTAGGAAAACAGATTTTTTTTTTGTAGCCATAAGACATTGCTGCAGAATATTTACTAAAGAAAATGCTCCATTAGATTCTTGAAAGGAGAAGACACTTTTATAACTAAGAAAAGCACCTACAATTATACTTGACTAGTACAGGATAAAAATGAAATGGTTTCCTCAGTTATCTTGCTTTTTATGCTTCCGGGCATGAATAATCTTCCCCAGAATCTGGAGGCAATCTTCCTCAAAGGATATTCTGTTGAGTAGTTGATCAAGTGCCTTGTGGGATGCTTTGATTTTTTCCTAAGACTCTTCCATTGGACCCAATGGGAGACAGGCTGAGAGACATTATTCGGACTAGAGGTATGGCAGTATCTATGTGTCTTTGTCCTCAGGACAATGTCTACGTATTTCATATGTAGGCTCCTCTTTTAAAGGGACCAATAAAAGCCAAGATGTTAAGAAGCATTTGGTAATTATTTTTATTCAGCCTACAAAGGAGGAGATTAAAGTGGTCTCTTTAGTAGCTATCTAGATTGATTTTGTTGCCTGTCAGAGGTGAGATTGTTTTTTTCTTTTTTTGCCTCAAATAAATTTGTTTTCCAGGGATATGTCATGCAGTAATAATATATGTAGGACCCCACTTATTGCTATTACTGATTTTGGCTTGAGACATGACAGAATACATTTGTACTGCCTTTTGAAATCTACTTAAAATGTGAAAATGTTTTTGTTTTAAATGGCAACAGGCCTAAAACCTTAATTTTGCATAGTTTATTCTTTCATGAGATGGGTGTATTACCTGATTTCTGTAAATGCCTCTTTTTTAAATGAAGTTCCTCTGCTCACTAAAGAAAGGTCAGCCCAATACGTATGAGGCAAAATCCAATGGAACAGAATGTAAGTATATTCATGGCTCCCATAAACACCATTGCTTAAGTTCCACCTCCTACATGAGGCATTTCCAGATTCTTTGCAAAAAATTAGTTCTCTCTTCCTGCCCCTGAAATAACTTGGTTTTTGTCATTCTTGTTGTTAAATTGTTTTGGTCATGTCCGACTCTTGGTGACCCGATTTGTGGTTTTCTTGGCAAAGATAGTGGAGTGGTTTGCCATCTCCTTTTCCAGCTCATTTTACACAAATGGAGAAACTGAGGCAAACAGGGTTTAGTGACTTGTCCAGGGTACACAGCTAGTAAATGTCTGAAGCTGAATTTGAACTCAGGAAGATGAATGAGTCTTCCTAATTCCAAGCCCAGTGCTCTATCCACTGTGCTACCTAGCTGGGATTAACAGGAATATTAATGTGTGTGTATATACATATATGTGTGTGTATATGTGTATATACATACATACATATGTATATACATATGTGTGTGTTTACTTGTCTATGTGCATGCTATTTCCACCCAATATGATATAAACTCTTTGAGGGCAGAGATATAGTGCTTTGCACAAAGCAGACACCAAAGAATGTTTTTGTTGAGTTGAAGTGTGACTGACTATCTATGATTTCAACAGGCAATTTATTAATTGTCCACTATGAAATCTATGGAATCTTTCATGATTAAATTAACATTTAATTAAAAAATATGAAGTACCTACAATGAATCTGGCATCCTGCTCGGGTAGTTTGAGATGAGATTATTATAGAATGGTTGTTTGCATCCTGCCCCCGATATACTTACAAATTAGTTGGCACAAACAAATACACATCAATAATTAAACCTTACTTAAAAATTTATCAGCTCCCAGAATTTTTAATCACACCTCCTTTTTCACCTTGGGTGGGTGGTTGATTGTACAGTTTATTTAAATATAGTCAGAGTTTATATAAATTATCATTACCTACATTTTATGGGGAAGGGGATCAAATCAGTTTTATAAGATTACTACAAGATATTCCTACCCTTTCTTTCCAATCTTACTTGCAGGGAAATACAAAGGCACAAGCTTTCTCCTCCTACCTAATTGCTGCCTATATATACTTTCACTCAGTCTTACTTGGAGTATAAAACTGGCCCTAACAACGCTTTTGTGTTGGACTGCACCTGGCACATAGTAGGCACCTTAATAAATGCTCGTTGATTGATCAAACTGCCTTTCCTACTGCAGTCACTGTAAGCAGTCTAGCATGCTTCTTCCTCCTTGCTCCCAATAAGCCAAAGGACTGGTAGGGATAATGCAACCCTCTTCATTTAGGTAGCACATAAGCTTATTTATTTCTTGTTTTCTCTCTATTTCCCACTTACCTGTCTACTCACCTACCCCCCCTTCTATTTTTTCTTGCATATAATTTTCTGCCTTTGTTATCTGACCCACCCCAAACCATAAAGCCTAGAGACACAAATAGAGCACAGTGACTGGGTGCTGAATCTCGAAGGTACTCACAGCAACTGCAGTCATTCAGCAAAGCTTGGCACCTGAATAGAAAGAATAATTCGTTAACATCAGAAGCTATCAGATGACAGGCTGCAGCGAGTTCCACTTATTTTCCTTGCCCTGTTCTTCCTGCTGTTTCGTCAAGTGACACCTCTCCAGCAGCAGCTTCCTGCCAGAGTCCCAGGGTCTCTTTCTTCCTACCAGACCCCTTACTCCCGGCGGGGGTTGGGGGGGGTTGGAGAAATGATCTAGGTGTACTTTTTGTGGTATGTCTCCCAGGCATGAACATTCTTAGCTACTGTTCTGCTAAAGTAAGCTCCTCCAGTTTGGCTATACCACAGAGTATATATGGTGGGAGAGAGAGGGGCGATGAAGAGGAAGAATAGCATGAGATAATGCTGGAAAGAACTGGAATGCACACAGCTTTGAATGCCAGAGACAAAGAATTGGGGTTTTATTCAATAACTGAAAGTTTTCAAGCTTTGGAATTATTTTGTCAGTTTGTGACTCTTAAGGATTAATCTGACGAGGGCTTTGAGGAGGACAAAGGCTGAAGATGCGGAGACAAGTTAAAGGACTGTTGCAGTTCTCCAATCAATAGGTAATATGAGTTGGATTAAGGTAGTGGCAGTGGAAATGGTATGTAAGGAAAAGACTGAGTCAAGAGACATCCTGGATACTCTGGAGGCATTTTTGATTTCTCTATTTCCCTTGCCTCATATATCCACTTGGTCTCTCAGCTCTATCCATTAAACACCCAAGAGAAAAGATATAAAGAAAAAAGAAGAGAAGAAAACTAATGATGGAGCCTTGGGGAATGCTTGAATTCAGGAGGCCTCGGGTTTGGTGGAGGTGACATGGTACAATAACCTGGTGAGAGCAGGTGTTTGGATGTTATCATCCCCATTTCATAGAGGAATAATTGGAGCCTCATTGAGGGGGGCAGCTAGGTGGCTCAGTGCATGCAGTGCTAGGCCAGGACTCATTAAGACTCATCTTGGTGAGTTCAAATCCAGCCTCAGGTACTTACTAGCTCTGTGACCCCTTGTGTGCCTCAGTTTCCTCATCTGTAAGATGAGACGGAGAAGGAAATGGCAAACCACTCCAGTGTCTTTGCCAAGAAAACCCCAAAGGGGGTCATGAAGAGTTGGATGTGACTGAAATGAAGGAACAACAGCACTGAGTCAAGCAACTTGTCCATGGCCACATATCTAGTAAATGTCAGAAGCAGGACTTTGGTCCCAGATCTTCCTGCTCCAATCAGCATTGATTAAGCACCTACTGTGTGCCAGCATTCTATCCACTGTACCATGCATGTATGTGTGTGTGTGTGTATACACTTGCACACATAGGCATGCATACACACACTGCCTCCAAGACAATCAATCAACAAGCATTTATTAAATACCTACTCTGAGTCAGCACTCTAGGTACTATGCATACAAGGAACAATATATACACAGATAATATTTATATGTATGCATAATATAGTCGAAACCCACAATTGCATCAGCATATAGAGCTTCCGACTGAGAAAATCCCCTTTACTAATACAGTTTAGTTCTACATCTTTATTGCTAGTAGGTGTCAGATCTAGGACTTAAACCCAGGTCATCTTGACTACAAAGCTAGCTCTCTTCTCCATTACATAGTGATATACCTTTTACACCTCACATTACTTACACCAATACCACCATGAGCCATCCCATTGACCAGTGAGATGGTCATAGATAAAGTACATTTTAAGAATGGCCCATTGGAACACAAATAGGAATCAAGAGATCTGATTTCATCACCATTTTTCAGAAATAGTTTATAGGGGCAGCTAGGTGGCATAATGGATAGAGCACCGGTCCTGGATTCAGGAATACCTGAGTTCAAGTTCGGCCCCAGACACATAACACTTACTAGCTATGCGACCTTGGGCAAGTCCTTAACCCCATTGCCTATCTGAAAAAAAAAACCTAAAAACAAAACAAACAGAAATAGTTTATAAATAATGAATCACAATTATCCCATGCCTTTAAAATCATTTGTAAAATATAGATAATAATAATAATAGTTATTATTTTTAGAGCTAGCATTTATATGGTACTTTATTGTTTCAAAGTGATTTACATGTGTTATCTCATTCTACCCTCACAATAACCCTGCTAGGTAGGTACTATTATTATCTCCATCTTACCCATAATGTATTTGATGATAATATCTACTTTACCAGGCTCATTACGGTATTTGAAACAAAATGGATGCTAATTCCCTTTTGTTGTTATTGTTCAGTCTAACTCAAGAAAACTCGGGTTTTCTTGGCAACGATACTGGACTGGTTTGCCATTTCCTTCTCCAGCTCATTTGACAAATGAGAAACTGAGGAAAACAGTGTTAAGCAACTTGCCCAGGGCCACACAGTTAGTAAGTGTCTTAGGCCACATTTGAAATCACAAAGTTGAGTCTTCCTGACTCCAGGCCCAATGCTCTATCCACTGCACCACCCAGCTGCCCTGTTAATTCCCTACTATGGTAAATTAATTGAAGGGGCTATCTATGTTGCTTTTTCTTCATTGTATCCTTAGCCCAGAACAGTGTCTTGCCTGTAGTGGAACTTTATAAATGTTTCTTGAATTGAATTGGAGAAATTTGCAGTGGGGAATCTTATTTCTGTTAAAGGAAAAGATAGATTAAGAAGCAACTACCCAAGTCCAGGTGGGTGCTTGGGTTAATGTATCTTATTCCAATGAAAAGTGTTTGAATTTGGGGTTCCCTCCTCCATCTCCATATCATTCTCTAATTGAAGAGTTCTTGCAATGACTTGGTTTTGTAACACAGCCAAACTCTTAAGTGGGGTCTCCCTGTTGGACAGACTCAAATGTACACTTCATATTTCTCTCATTATCTAGTGGGAAAAAATAAACCTGTGGCCTAATATCCATATTTTTGGGGCATGCCAGCAAATTTATAAAAAACTGAGGTTGTCAAAAGCACAGTCCACTTAAAGGGCCTTGTTATCTGCAGACAAAAAAAAAAGAACTCTTGGGTTGCTTGGAGTCTCCTGGTACACATTAGGTGGGAGAAGATTGTTAAGGGGTAAGTCAGTGGCATCTGCACAGGAAGAATTTCACATCATCTTCTTTCCCCAGCCTTCTTCTTTCCAATTCTGTATCAGTATTTTGCTCGAATTATTGGGATAATGACCTCAAATCTCCATTTCACTTTCATAATGTCAACCTAATCTTTGGTTCTTGATCAGTTCCAGTATCTAGAACTATACCATATACTTGGCATATACTTTAATTTAACATTTCATTGTTAAAGTCTTAATTTGAGGGCCTGAATTACTATACCTGAAAAAAAAAAACTTTTGTCCGTAGGAAAAGAAATCTTTGCCCCTCCTGATGTATTAGTGATGACTTCTGCCAAACAATTGTAAAACTTACCTTCCTCCCTGCTGAAGGTGTGTGGATTAACAGTGCTGCCTGAGAAAACAAATCACAAGTCAATTCAATACAACAAACATTTATTAATCACTTACTACATGCAAGGTGATTAGTACTTTTTAACCCACAGTTAGTGGGTCAGTGCTTTGGACGTAGTGATTAATAAATGTTCCTTTTTCCTCCTTTCCTCCCTCTCTCCCTCTCTCCCTCCCTCCCTCCTTTCCTTCCTTCCTTCCTTCCTTCCTTCCTTCCTTCCTTCCTTCTTCCTTCCTGCCTCCTTTCTTTCCTTCCCCTCCTGAGACAACCTCTTTCACTTTCAAAAATAACTATTTCTTTAAAAGTTTTTCCTTATATTGGCCAAAATCTGTTTCTATGCCATTGTCATACACTGCTCCTAGTTTGTCCCTTCTGTGGCCAAGCAGAACAGGCCTAATCATACTTGAGATACTTGAAGCCCTTCAAATTCTTGAAGACAGTTATCATATCACCACCTTCCCCCAATCTTCTCTCCAGGTTAGCGATCCTCAGGTTTTTCAACTGATTTTTACATGGTGTAGTATTGATATTCTTCAGATAATCTCCAGTTTATCAGTTGATACTTCTTAATAGGTAGTAAGAAGTGGACATAATAGTTTGAATTTTATCTGATCAGAGCATCACACACAGTACGATGATGACCTCTGTCCTTGTGCACACCATATCAATTTGGCCTCAGATCGTGTTAGCTTGTCTACATCACCTTATTGACTCATTGACTTTACAATCCACTGAAATCCCAGGGTCTTTATTCACATTAACTAAACATAGGATCTTTGTATATTTATATCTTGTCCAGTTTTTACTTGTGGACTTGATTTTTTGGATCCAATTGTAAGACTTGACATTTATTCCTATTGAATTTAATTTGATTAGGCTTCATTGTTATCTCATTCAGATAGTTGTATTCCAGTTCTCCTCTCTAATGTGTTAGTTAAGTAAGTAGTTATTGACTAATTTTGTAGTCTTGGAATTCCAGTCTGTTCTTTTGATTGAGAAGAGTAGTTAGGGGAAAAAAGTGTATTTCTGAGTTTCTTCTTCTTCCTGACTTCTTTCATAGGATCTAGGGCTGGAAGGTACTTCAGAAGTTTTCTAGTCCAACTCTATCATTTTACAGATAAGGAAACTGAGGCCTGTAAGGTTAAATAACTTGCCAATGGTCACATAGCTAGTAAGCATCAGAGGAAGGATTTAACCCAAGTCTTTTGATTCCTGAGTCAATTTTCTTTTAATTGGAATGCATCACCTGTGGGCAAACAAATAAAAAAGGACTAAATTGAGTAATAAAAAAATTGTGAATGACCATTTTTTTTCCTATAATTTGTCAGCTTGTTCTAAGATTTGTTTAGATTTTGGTCTCCTCATCAGCAATTCATTAACTAGCATAGGAGTTATTAATACTTGTTATACGTTCGGGAAGTCCATGACCTTGGATGGGGAAAAAAATCCATCTTTGTTTGAACATAATTGTCTTCTTTTGTAATCCTATGAATTTTATTTTATACATTTAGAAACGTTATTGTGAGAAGGGCTCCATAGGCTTCATTCACCAGATTGTCAAAGGAGGCCTGATATAAATAGGATTAAGAACACCTCAGGAGGAGGAGTGGGAAGAGGGGGTAGAATTCTTGGAGGTTTAGCTAGTCAATCACAGTGGAAAGGGGGCACCTCCTAGCTGAGTCCACTTGAGGTGTCCTTTCCTTAGCCGAAATCCAGTTGAGGTATTTTCAGTGGCTGTCCTTGTTGAGGGGCAGCTAGGTGGTATGGTGCATAGAGTTAACAGGGCTGGAGTCAGAAAGACTCCTCTTCCTGAGTTCAAATCTGGCCTCAGACACTTAACTAACTGTTCATCCCTGGGCAAGTCACTTAACCCTGTTTGCTTCAGTTTCCTCATCTGTAAAATGAGCTGGAGAAGGAAGTGGCGAATTACTCTGGTATCTTTGCCAAGAAAACTCCAGTTAGGGTCAAAGAGAGTTGGACATGACTGAACAACAATAATTCTTGTGGAATAACCTCTGATTCTAGAGGTGAAGTAAATCTCCTTTCATTACACTGTTGAATGGTTTATAAGCTTCTCATTTTGTTCTGAGATGGAACTGTAAACTGCCAGGGGACTGGCCTGGGACAGAGCAAATGGGATCTACAGTATCCTTCATGACCTGAAGCCCGATCTGTTTTTATTACTGTGGAGGACTTTTTATTATAACCAGAGATGGAAAAGAATGTTAAGGCATCCAGCTCTACTATGCCATCATTAGTGCCACTTCTGAGTTCCGTATGATTCAAATGTTCTAAAAGCTGAGAAAGCTGCAGGGATACTTCTTAGCAGCTTGGTAGCAAGGTCATGGTGACTTGTCAGAGTTAATGTTCATTGGAGGGTTTTATGAGATGTAGCTACTTTCTGCTTTGACAGTTGAGAGGCAGCAAATGAAGAAACATTAAGATGAGGGATGGGGCATTTCCTAGAAAAGTGTTGTTTGTACATTCATGTTTTCTACTTTCTTTCAACTCCTTTCTGAAAAGCCCAGTAGTTTATGTTAATGAAGGAATCCTTAAAGATGCAGTTTCATTGTAGGCATATGCCCATAATCATGTATCATACTATGATTCTAATTTTATAATTGTTCATGCCATACCAAAAATTGCATAACATATTTTTAGTTGTTTCTGATTCGTCATGATCCCATTTAGGGTTTTCTGGGCGTAGATACTGGAGTGGTTTGTCATTTTTTTTCCCAGTTCATTTTACAGATGAGGAAACTGAGACAAACAGGGTTAAGTGACTTGCCCACGATTGTGCAGCTACTAAGTGTCCAAGGCCAGATTCGAATGTCTGACCTGGCATTCCGTCCACTCTGCCAAATAGCTACCCGCATAATATATTGTAAACATATAATTATTTTATATTCAGATGATGAAATAATTAAATGAGGCACTCACACACACATCTACCCATGTCGTAAGTATCAGCAAGGTGCTACGCATTACAAAAATATAGTAAGGCCTAAATTCCAGATTTTAGAACTTTTCCTTCTTTTCCATGTTTCTTTCTATCTTCTACTATAAAAATGAAGGATGAAACTTTAGCACTAGAAGGGATTTAGATATCATAGGCTAACTCCCCCATTTTACAGATGAGAATATTGAGGCACAGGGAGAGAATAAGTAGTAGGAGAGAATAAGATCTCACAAGATATCCTTGGTAGAAGCTGTGCTAAAATCTGGGTCTTCCCTCTCTCTGACTAGTGTACTTCACCTTCAACTTGACCTCATTCTCCCTAGACTCCTGTGTGCTTTGGTACTATCAGTCTTTCAAGATCTTTTGCTTTTTAGACCTTTTAAAAAATGCTAGAACCTCTTGGCTTCAAGTCAATTCATTTTTACAGCTGAAAGCTGAAATACCAGTGATTTTTTTTCTTCTCTAATGTGTGGTCTAATGTGAAACACTGCCTGTTCTATTTATTGTCTCTCCAATGTATCCATTTTAAACATTTTTGATTTACTCAATTTTAAGAATTGCACCTGTATATACAGAGCAACTTTCTCTTTAACCCATGGATTTTATTATCTTTTAGGCAAACATAGTGGACAGCTTGACATAATAAAGCACAGCTTAAGAATTCTCTTAGGAGCTCTTGGAAGTTTGAGTCAACAGTATACCTTTTATATCCTTGTATGATACACATTAATGGGTCTCAAATTAAATTATGGAGAATCTAGAGAAGGCATTAGGAAATTGTAGCTAAATATTACATTGACATAATATACTATTGTAGCAAGAAACTTAACATTCTCAGTGGAGATTATTACTATTTATAATGAAGGATTCTTTTTCCTCTTCATTTATAAACGGTAGTTTTATTTTTCTGTAACCTTATGCCCAGTTCTGTCCGTAGGTTATTTACATACGTAAATATAATAATATACTGACAGAATCTATGTAAAAGGAAACAGGAAAGGGAGAGAGTAAGAGGTGGGTGGGGGGGTGGGGAGAATCTTGGAAGAGCTACACCAAATGACAACAGATCTGTAGTTCTCTGTACTCCCAACACCAGTAAGGTGCCATATTTATTGTAGATACTTATTAAATGCTCATTGGATTGGACTGGATTTAATCGGACTGGTTCAAGGGTTGGGAGGGGGAAAAGTAGAAACTGAGACTTCCTTGAAATGCCAGCTTTCTTTCAGGGAAAGACCTTGGGACACAATCCCATCTTTGTGGATGATGTTTATGGTATAAAAGGAGTTTCCCCTTAAACCTGGCCCATATTAGTTTAGGTTCCATGTTGAAATCAAAGGAGACACTTATAGTTTATTCATGGGTTACAAAAGAAGGTTTGCTTTGTGTTTTAGCATAGAAAAGATATTCAATAAGAATTCTCAATTACTTATCTTGGATAGACATAACCCATGCTACCCTCACATCCATATGGAAATGTTTCTGATCAGTAGGTCTGAGTCTGGTGACTCATTTGTTCTTGGGACATCCTTCGACTCTGGGAGCCCTGAGTCTAAGTGGATGGACATTTATATGTCCTTTGGTATGGTCAAACACTCCCGGAAGTCCAAAGGAGGCTCAACTTAAATTCTTCGTCCCCTGGACTAATTAGACCCAGGACAATTTTGTTGCCTTTGATAGGAGACAAACACCACAACAAAAAAGCTAGCCTCACCCAGGTCACGAGTATATGGTGATACTATTGTGTGGGGGAGGAAGGCTGCCAATAGAAGAGGGAGCAGGCTCTTCATATTAAAGAGAAGTTGTGAAAATACGTTAATGTTTCAAGGATTTGTGATGTAATTGGTGAGTGCATTGATAGTCCCTTCACCAACAAAGATCTCAACCACACGGGGTTTTTTTTCATGAATTGCTGCAAATTAGAAAATTCACCTACTGGTTAGCTTCCCTGTGATAAGCTTTGATTAACTTAACAGTTCTTTGGATGATAAACCCACAGATTCTTGCCCTGATGTAGAAATATAGGGCCTTTTTGTTGTTCAGTTATGCCAGTTGTGACTGACTCTTCCTTCATGACCCCATTTGAGGTTTCTTGGCAAAGATAATGAAGGTGTTTGCCATTTCCTCCTTCAGCTCATTTTAAAGATGAGCAACTGAGGCAAAGAGGTTGAAGTGATTTACCCAGGGTCACACAGATAGAAAGTGTCTGAGGCCAGATTTTAACTCAGGAAGATGGGTCCTTCTGACTCCAGGCCCCAGCTCTGTCCACTGCACCACCTAGCCATCCAGTATAGGGCATAAAGAACAGAAACAACTAGAATGACTGAAGATTCCACTACTGGAGGTCCTGAATAAACATCATAGTTACTCTAACAAACCCTGTATTTATCTTTATCTTGCCTGCTCATGCTCATTTATTCAAAAGTCCATAGGTCTTCTTATCATAGATAGGTCCATTTGCAAAAGGCTCCAATTCCCTTTTTGTCTTCTTGAGTAAAAATGGTGCGCATCATTCAAATCAAGCCTGCTATTCTGGGAAGTGATGGTTTCTCCTGGGATGTGGGCTATATCACCTCTCAGGATCAGAATCAGACTGAGACACCCAGGGTGGCATCAAGCCACCCCCCCACACACACACTCCCAACCTTCAGTATCTTTTGCCTACCAGATCAGTTTGTGTATTACTCATTCATTCATCCATTAAGCATTATTAAAAACCTCTTATTGCCAAGAAACCCTACAATTAGGTCAACTGAGGATAGGACTCTATTCTCTGTTCCTTTAAATCCCAGATTGGACTTGCAGAAAACTATGTATTATGTCAAACCTTTCCATCATGGTAGGACCTATCAGAACTATATTACAGTAACATAACATTCTAAAACTTAGGGTCAGCTCCATGCCAATGTGCCCCACCAGTGTAGTACATCAGTGGAGGCTGTGAAAAGAAATGAGCTAATATACCCAGAGCACTTCAAGCTCTTTGGAAACATGCTACATAAATTTAAAGTGGTGTAAGAGTATTTTAAAAATCTTGTTAAAACTATAACTGACTGTATCTACTTTTGATCTTATACTTCTCCAATTTGGAAATAAACTTTTAATGAAAATTTTTGCCCACCGTTTTTCCTTAAACTTACCTCGGGGCCTTTGAAAAAATGAAACCATTGGTGAAGCAGCTAAGTTCACAATTCAGTTAGTTCTCCACATTGAAATAGCTTCCTACTCATGATAGAAAAAAGAAAACAATTCTTCTCTTCTATTAGTTGCTGTCCCACAGGCCTTTAAGAAGGAGATGAGAGGTAACCTCAGGCAACACCATGCCAGATTTATTCACAGAGGGGACCAAGAGGATAAAAGGTTTCTATGCAAGCAGAATTTCCTGAATAACACAAACAAATAAATTACATTTTAGAAAAGAAAAGGGCCGGCTTCCTGTTAATGTTCCCCATAATTATTAAGTAATGCCACCGGATTGCTTCTAAAATCCATTTCCACAAGCTCCAGTGAAGGAATTGCTTCTTGGCTTGAAGGCATTTAAAGGAAACATTTTAATAGCGATCATCCCTGTGCAAACAGTTTCCTAATTGCTCAATTTGGGGAGAAAGTGGAAGAGATTAGGTTCAATTAGGGAAAATTTTGTCCTTGGTTCACAGTCTGGCAGTCCATTTGGTACGATTGGATCTCAGTTTCCCACCTTACCCTTCTTCAATTCGTGGAAGTTCGCACAACACTGCTTTGAAAGGGAAAGTATGTGCAGCTTGAGTCACACCCCCCCAAACCAGAAAACAGCTGGCAAGTGTTCATTTCAATCAATGCACTGTGTCATTCCAGAGAAAAACAAACCACAGCACCACCGAGTGCCTCTCCCGCCAATCAGGAGAAATATCCTCCCTTCCCTTCTATACCCCCCACTCCCTCCACTCGTAAGTAATCTCTCTTGTCCCTCTACACAACGACTCTGCTGACATCTACAGAGAATATTAAACCTCCGAGGCCACTTGGGTTGCCCAGTGTACAAAAAGGCACTCTGTTTTTTCTTTTCATCCGGTACCTGTGATGTAAACAAAACAAATTATACTTAACTTTGTCCTTGACCTTTTGCTTTGGTTATTTCAAATGGTCAAAGTCTGTGATCTTGTACCCTGCTGTATTCAGCTGCATAGAAAAAGTGAAAACCTTTCTCATCACTTAAACTAGCCCTCTCATAAAACCTAAGCAATCATATTGTCTCCTTTTTTCCTTTAAACTTTGCTTTCAAGTAATCAATAATTAACAAATGTTGAGCAACTAACATTCCATTTATTTATTTTTCTTTTCTTTTCTTTTTCTTTTTAATATTCTTTGAAAAAAATTTTGAGTTCCAAAATCTCTCCCTACCTCCCATCCCTCCCCCACTCGTTTAGGAGGCAAGCAATGTGATATCAATTATACATGTGAAGCGATGCAAAACATATTTCCATATTAGACGTGTTAGACAGGGGTGGGGAAAGCAAAACAAACAAACAAACAAAAGGCAAGCAAAATAAAGAACATAAAAAATATGCTTAAATCTGCACTCCGAGTTCATCAGTTCTTTCTCTGGAGGTGGATAACATTTTTCATGGATCCTTTGGAATTGTCTCAGATCATTGTCTTGAATAGTCTTTCACAGTTGTTACAATATTGCTGTTACTGTGTGCAATGTTCTCTTGGTTCTACTCACTTCGCTTTTCATCAGTTCATGTAAGTCTTCCCAGACTTTTCTGAAATCATCCCCTTTGTCATTTTTTTTTTTTATAGCACAATGGTATTCCATTACAAACATATACTGCAACTTGTTCAGCCATTCTCCAATTGATGGGCATCCCTTCAATTTCCAACTCTTTGCCACCCCAAAAGAACTGCTATTAATATTTTTGTACAAATAGGTTGTCTTCTCTTTGACATATGGACCTAGTATGGTATTGCTGGGTCGAAGAGTATGAACAGTTTTACATCCCTTTGGGCTTAGCTCCAAGTTGTTCTCTAGAATGGTTGGATGAGTTCACAACTCCACCAAGAATTCATTAGTGTACCTATTTTTCCACATGTCCTCAGCACTTAATCATTTTTCTTTTCTGTCACATTAGCCAATATGATAGAACACCTAATATTTTTAAGGCATAATGCTAAGAACAATGACTGATATATAAAATGAATGAAAGCTCCTTGAGGGAAAGGAGCTATTTTGTTTTTGTCTTTATATTCACAGCACCTAGCATAGTGCCTGACATGTAGTAGGCACATGTTAATTGAAGTCTAGTGAATTATCTCAGACTTCAATGAGCTTTCCAGCTACACAAGGAGATAAGACTTGTATACATGCAAAGATGAAACTGAATAATATCCAGGAAATATGTGAAACCACAATGGATTTCAATTTCTATTATAACATTCCTATTAGAATATAAGTACTTCAAGGTCAGGAACTGTCTCTTTTAAAAATATTTTTTGTCTCCCATTTTTAGCAGTATTTGATACACAACAAGCACTTAATAAATGTTTTTTTTTTCCATCCATCTACCCATTCACCATTGAGGGAACATCTTACAACTTTGCTATTTCCATCACTGGTGGAAATATGAATATCAACAGGATCACAGTTCACTTTGAATAGGTGTTAAGTGATAAACAGTTTTTATGAATAGGAAAAGAATTTCCATGGGTAATGTGACTTTTCAGCTGGGCCTTGAAGGATGGAAAGAATTTTGAGAACCATGAAGGCAAACAAAAGACATTAAAATATAGAGAACACTGAGCCAGCCAGAAAACACACATGTTTCTTGGAAGATGATGAATAGACCAGTTTAATGGGATCTGGGGGTTTGTGTGTAAGATTAGAAGAGTGAGTTTGGTTCAGATTGTAGAGGAAATTGAATACCCTGAAAGTTGGACATTGGGGAACCATTAAAACTTTTTGAGTAGGGTAGTGAGATAATGAAAATAATATTTTAGGACAATTACTTTGGCAGGGGGTGTAGAGGATTGATTAGAAAATTTAAAGATCAGGGTCATGATGATCAGTCTAGGTATATAACTTCCTTGTGAATAAGTAGGGATAATTTCATTCATCCTATTTGTATCCCTCACACTTAGCACAGTGCCTGGCACATAGCAGGTACTTAATAAATGCTTGTGGATTGATTGATTGATTGAAGAGATAAGGCTAATTGTCATAGAAAGAATCCTGGACAGATCTCTGTGGCAGTGGAACATCAAAGTGTTGACGTCTGGTGGCTCTGTAGAGCCTGGATGTCACTCTAGCACCAGGAGATAGATGCAGTAAGAATTGAATACAGTTCAAACCAGATTCTTACACAATGAGATAAAGAGTATGATGATCACTTAAGGGAGACTTGAGACTATTAATTCAAGATTTGTCTGGATGGGTAAGATCCACTGAGGATCACAACATGTATGAAGAAGAGGAAGAAAAGAAATATTTTGTAGTTGAATCATTGCTCTTGAATCCAACACTTGCTTATTTGACTAAGTCTTCTAGACCACCCAGTGATCCTTTGGATACTCATCCTGGATGACTTGATCCACAAATGAGTAAAGTTTTGGCTTTGTTCTCCTTTTCCCCCATCTAAAACTGTCTCTTGCCCACCACAGCCTCTCTTTTTAGCAATTCTTTCCTCCTGGTTCCTTCTAATGATTCGTTGTTGGTTTTGGTGGTGACAATGATTTCCATAAAATTTTTGATTAAGCATCCCAGACTAAGAATTAGCCCTCTACCAAAGTGGAATCTGTGCATGCTGTCATTCAGGCAGAGCTAAAGGGTGAGAATACCTCAGGAAAGTAGTACCAACAATTCTTATGTGGTGAGGCATTGTCATAACATTTCTTTGAGCAGTAAGATGCCATAATAGCTAGCACTTATATAGTGCTTTATGGTTTTGTTAAGTGCTTCACATATATTGTCTCATTTGATCCTCACAGCCCTTGAAAGTAATTTCCATTTGACTGCTGAGGAAGCTGAGGTTCAGAGTGGTTAATTTGTTTGTTTGTTTGTTTGTTTTGGTGAGGCAATCTGGGTTAAGTGACTTGCCCAGAGTCATGTAGCTAATAGGTGTCAAATGTCTGGTCCCAGGCCGGATTTGAACTCAGGTCCTCCTGACTTCAGGTCTTGTGCTCTATCCACTGTGCCACCTAGCTGCCCCTCAGAGTGGTTAAGTGACTTGCCCAAGATCACATAGCTAGTTAAATAACTGAAGCAGGATTTTAACTCAGGTCTTCCTGACTCTATCTACTGAATCATGAAGCTGCTATGTGTTTATTGATATATATGTTGTATATACTGATACATATGCATATGTGTGCATACACACATATATACTTACACATTTATATATAAGTATGTATATGCACACATATATATATGTATAAACACATATACATGTATGCATATATACTATATTGAAAGCTGCATAATCTATGTGCTGTAGTTTATGGGATGGAGAATTGGAATTATGCAAGACTATAATAAATGGGAGAACTGCATGAATTTCATGACCCTTACTTAGCACATTGCTTCCTAACCAGTGCATTGAGATGCTGTTTGGCCCATCATAAAGCTATCTTTTGTATATTACAACATCCTGGGTTTACCCAGATTCCCTGGACAATCCATAGATTGAATAGTCATCATCTGGGTGGTTGAGATTTGATTTCATTGACCAATGTGATCTGGGGCAAGTTACTTAAATTCTCTTGACCTCAGTTTTCTCATCTGTAAAATGAAAGATTAGACTAAAGTGATTTCCAAGATCCTTTCCACCTCTGAAATTCTATGGTCTGTGAGCTGTATTTGTGATGCCAGGGGCTCAGGATTCTAAGTCCATAGGTACCATCAGTCTGGCATTTGAGTAGATCATTGAAAGTAATGAAATCAATATATTGTTTTAAAATTATGGCTTTCTATAATTCAGGGAACTGCAGTTAATAGGAGCAGGTACACACTGTCTAGTTAATGAAAATTGAGCAGAATTTTGCCTTCTACACTCAAAATATCCTCTCTCTATTTAGGACAGAAAAAACTTCCAAGTAAGTTCAGACTTTGGGTTTCAGAGTTGATTATTCTGCAGCTATCATTTACCTAGAAATGTTTAACCTGGAGAGGAGAAGACTAAGACAAATCTTTGAACATTTGAAGGACTGTCCCATGCAAGAGGGAATCAATAGACCTATTTTCTGATGCTTCATAAACTGGAGTAGTAGGACAAGTTTTTGAAAGTGTTAGATAGGCAGATTTAAACTCAATATAAAGAAGCCAGAACAATCCAGAGAGAAAGTGGGCTGCTTTGTGAAGTAGTGATTTCCCCATCAACTGAGTTATTCAAACAGAGAACTGAATGGCCTTTTGTCAAGGATATTGTATTGCATTGTATGGAAGGTTGGACTAGATAACCTCAAAGACCTTTCTGACCCTGAGTTTCTATGATTTTACCTCACCGCTTAAGTTCAGGGACTCATTCTGATAATTTCTTCATTGTTCTGAAGTTTCCTCTGAACCTTGTCCTTTCTCTAGATTTTGCATATTTTTTTTTCTTTTCTGAATTTGCATGTGTTTTTGCCCGGCTATGATATTCCTTGACTGTAATCATGACATATGTCTTTCACTCAGAAACTGATCCTCTTCTCCCCTCATCCCCCTAAAAATCCTAGCATACGTCTAAGGGGGTCCAAGTACTGAGTATTCTATCCCGAGGTGTTCTGAGGATAGAAAGGTACAGGTATCCCTTAATACATGGAACAGAGTTGTTTCTACTATTGCTTATAAAACATATATATGTGTGTATATATATATATACATATATATATGCACACACACATATATAGTATACACACATGCATACATACATGTATTGATTTTGATTTTCCTATTTAACAAAATCAGAAATCCATTTCTATGGGCTGCTACATTAATAGGAATGGATAGTAATGGACAACAGATGGTTACAAAGTTAAGCAAACTGTTGGCAGCGATGTTAATTGGCAGTTCAGTAGAGTCTCTCAGAAATTTTTAGAAAATGTTGAAGTGGGTAGCCTTTTTTTTTCCCTCCAGTGTGAAGAAAATGATGGTCAGACCATAACAAAGGTGTTTATTTTTGGAATAAACTGTTCTTTCACTGAGCAAACATTTCAATGTTTATGTGGATACTACAGAAGTAGACACACCCATAGGAGTTTATAAGAGGATGAGCCCATAACCCTGGTATGGATAGAGGCAGCTTGCACAACTCACAGACACAGTCTTTCTTGAAATCTCATTCCTAATGAAAGTATGAGGTTGGGGAAATGGAAGACCAGGAGCAGCAAATGATCATTTCTGTGAAGATTTCTGTGTGTGTATGAAGTTAAATTTCTAAATACTTGGTCAATGCTGGGTAGTTTATCTTACAGCTGGCATTAAGATATATTAGTCTCTGATGAAAGTACATGCATCTAATAAATATTTATCTTGCTTTTTTTTTGTAAAAATGAATGGTTTTCAAGAGCTCCACATAAGTTAATGTTTTCTCACTAATGCCTTATGCAAGCATCAGGGGTCTGCTTAACTGGGTTCCTATACTATCCTCAGCATCATTACTGAGAAAAAAATTTCGAATCTAAATTGCATGCATTCAGTTCAATTCAACAAACTTTTTTTTTAAGAAAATGTTTATATGTAAGATACTGTGCTAAGTTCTCAAATACAAAAGACAAAAACAAAACAACATTAAGGAACTGATATTCTGTTAAAGAAGGGAAGGATATAAGAAGTACAGAGATCAATCAATTAAATAACAAAAAGTTATTAACAGGCTACAAACACCAGGCCCCAGGCTAGCAGGACTGGGAATACCAGTGCAAAGAATGAAATGCTCCTTAAGATAAAGAATATTTTAATTGGGAAGAAATTATGTGTATAAGCAAATACACAATAAATAGAAAGAGAGTAAGTATAAGTAAATACAAAGTAGTTACATACAATGCAGTTTGGGAGGGAGGCCAATAGTAACTGGAGGATTAGCAAAGGCTTCATCTAGAAGGTGGTGATGGAGCTTTCACCTTGAAGGAAAAGAGGGATTCTGAGAAGCAAAGGTGAAGAGGAAGTACATTCCAGGCATGGAACATGGCCCGGGCAGAGGTACTCAGAAGCCCTGTGTGTGTCAGTCAGTCTATGACCATTTATTAAGTGCCCTACTACATGTGAAGCATGGTGCTGATTGCTGGAAGAACAAGAAAGCCAAACGAGAGCCTGTGCTCTTGAGGAGGTAGCAACCTGGCAAGTCCCATTAATGCCTTCAAATGAATATGAGATGCATAAGCCTCAAGTAAGAGGAATGTAGCAGGAGTCTGCCCTTGTCTCAACCCAGTAGCAAGGCTCCTGGCTGGAGTCTCCATTGCGTTTCTTATATTTCCAGCTTATGAGTATTCTTAATTTGTTTACCACAAGTTTGATCAGTAGTTCACTTCATGAGCTATTGAAAAAGTTTATATTTTTCCATTGATGGTCTGTCCAATAGAGTCTACATATATATTTACTAATTGTTGAAGAGCACATTTGTGTTGTTTACTAGCACTTAACACACAAAGGCGCTAGATGGCGCAGTGAACAAAGCGCTGGACCTGAAGTCAAGAAGACTCATCTTCATGAGTTCAAGTCTGGCCTCAGACGTTTACTAGCTGTGCGGTAGAAGTCACTTAACCCTGTTTGCTTCAGTTCCTCATCTGATAAATGAACTGGAGAAGGAAAAGGCAAACCACTCCGGTATCTTTGCAAAGAAAATCCCAAATGGGGTCACAACAAGTCAGACATGGCTGAGGTGACTGAACAACAATAACACACAAGTATTTATTTTATTATGGAAGAATGGCTTATTGGAAATCACCTTACACCAAACAATTCAGTCACAAAACGAAGGCTTAAAAACAAAATGGAGGTAGCTGTGCTAAGCTGAAAAACTTATTCTTACGATCTTAAGGTAATAAAACTTATTCTCACTATACTACGTGCTTGCTTGCATGTGTATGCATATGTAAGGGTCCTTGAGAGTAGAGAGAAGACCAGTTATTGCTTGTACCATAGAGTTCAGGAGAGGAAGTAATATTGGAAAAATGAGTTTTTGTTGTTGTTGTTGTTTTTTTTTTGTTTTGGTTTTTGGTGAGGCAATCGGGGTTAAGTGACTTGCCCAGAGTCACACAGTTAGTAAGTGTCATGTGTCTGAGGCTGGATTTGAACTCAGGTCCTCCTGACTCCAAGGCCAGAGCTTTATCCATTGTACCACCTAGCTGCCCCTGGAAAGATAAGTTTTGAAGGGATTTAAAAAGTTAAATGGAGGAACTTATATTGCTTCCTAGATGCAATAGGGAGCCGCTGGAGTTGGCTGAATAGGGGAGTCATGTGGTCATATCTGTACTTAAGGAAAATTACTTTGGCAGCAGTGGGCAGGATGAACTGGAGTGATGAAAAACCTGTAGCAGGGAGACCAATTAGAAGGCTGTTGCAATAATTCAGGAGCGAGGGCTTAAATGATGGTGGCAGCTGTGTGAGTGGAAAGACTTGGTCAGAAGCAAGAGATGTTACAGAGTTACAAATGGCCAAATTTGTCAATTGATTGAATATGTGGGCTGAGGGGGAGTGCTAGTTTAAGAACCTGGGAGAGTGGGAAAGTGTCGGTATTTTTGACAGAGATGGGGAAATTTGGGAGAAAGAAGGGTTGAGGGTTGGGAGGGGGGTGAATTCAATTTCGGACTTGTCGAGTTTGAGATGTTCCTGGGACATCCTCTTTGAAATGTTCAATAAGCAATTGGTGTTTCAGTAGAGTCTAGGGCTAGATATACAGATGTGAGTCGTTTACATAGACATTATAGTAAAACTTATAGAAATTAATGAAGTTATCAAGAGAGTGTTAATAAAAAAGAGATGACAGAACCAAGAGAAAGTAGGGTTAGGGAAACTGAGAGAGAAGAGAATAATTAGAAGGATGGCCAATAGTGTCAAAAGTATCAGATAGCTCAAGGATAGGGAAGTCTTGGAAATGTTTGAAGGCAGCAGTGGAGGTACCAATAGATAGGGAGGGACTGAAGATTTGGGTGAGAGGATAATTGAGGATGCAATATGCTGGAGAGGACAGAGGGGTTGGAATCAAGTGTACGTGCGGATGGATTGCGTTGGCAAGGAGAAGGTCATGTCTTTTGTCAGAGACTGATGGAAAGGAGGAAGGGCAGTCAGGGGATTTTGATAAGAAGAGAAAGGGTAAAGGAGGAGTTAATTTAGAATGTTCTGATTTGTTTTTCAATAAAGTAAGTGGTAAAGTTGAAAGAGAAGGGAAACAGGGAAGGTATAGGAGGCTTGCAAGGGGAAGAAAAGGTTTAGAATAAGTAAATACAAAGTAATTTTGAGAGAGGAGAGAGTGTTAAAAACTGGCGGGACCAGAGCTAGCAATTTAACTTTGTTTTGAAGGAACCTGGGAATTTTAGGAAGTGAAAGTGAGGATAGAGATTGGGAGCCTCCTGTACAAAGGCACAGAAGCAAATGACAAAACACAGTGTATAAAGAATAACTAGACAGCCTGTTTGACTTAAATGGATAGTATGTGATATGGAATAATATGAAATAAATGGGGAACATGCTCCCATGAGCCATAATGTGAATAGGTTTTGTTGTTGTTGTTTTTGGATGGTATTTTGTTTTGTTTTGTTTTTGTGAATGGTTTTAAATTCTAGGCTGATGACTTTGTATTTTATCCTAGAGGTAAGAGGGGTCCAAGGAAGGAGATTGACTTGATCAGATCTGTGTTTAAGGAATATAAATTAGGCAGAGTATGGAGAATATGTCGAGGAGGGGAGAGATGTGATGCAGGAAGGACAATCAGTAGATAAATGCCATAATCTAGGTAGGAAGTGAAGAGGACCCAAACAGAAATAGAGTGGATGTGAGTAGAGAAAGGGTATGTGCATCAGGGAGGGTAGGAGGAAAGAGTGATGCAAGAAATATGGAAATAGAATCAACAGGACTTGGCAGCTCTTTGGGTGTGTTAGGTGGTAGGAGGGTGGGAGAGGAAGTTAGGGAAAGCAAAGTCTCCAGTGTTGTGAAGCTAGGTGGCTAGGAGAATAGTAGTGCCCTCAATAGAAAGGGGCGTTAAGAAAAGGGATGACTTTGAGAGAAAGTATAAAAACTTCCACTTGACACATGTTGGGAGTGAGTTGGCGACAGGCCATGGCCCAGGTGGAAATGTCTAACGATCAGCTGATAACATAGAACTAGAGTTGGGGAAAAGATTTAATGGCTTGATATAGTGTTCTTTGTATACATAGCTAATGTCTAACTCTGTGTAGATATATGTAAAAAGGCTTCTGTTAAAAGAAAAGGCAGGGCCCAATTCACATACCATTTCTACCAGGCAGCTGATGACATTTTGAAAGATTCTGAAATATACTGATTCTAATTAACATCAATTAATTTTGAGTGAAATAATTATATTCTATAATCTCTTTGGAAAAATAGGCAACTTTACTTTTGGAAACAGTTGACTTTGGGGACACTTAGAGCTGGAAGGTACTTCAGACTCTAATCCAATCTCTTCATTTTAGAGACGAGGAAACTGAGGCACAGTAGGGTTGTGACTTGCCCGAGCTCACACAGATAATGGGAGAGCTAGGATCTGAACCCAGGTCCTTGGACATCAAATCTAATTCTTGTTCTTTTTCCATTTCCTGAGCAGTGTTAGAAAACTTTACAGTCAGAATTCAGAGTTAGTGTTCAAAGACTATTTGAATGTATTTGAAGGGGGGAAAATGTAGTTCATTAATTAGTTCTTCAGAATCATCTAAGCAGTCCATCTTACCATGAAAATTATGACTCTTGTGTGTATTACATTATTCAAATGAAAAGAATCCCATTTTTACAATCAGTAATTAATGTATTCATTCATTCAAAAACATATATTAAATACCAACTGTGTGCAAAGCACCTGTACTGGGTCTGGGAGACACAGAAAGATAAATAAGACAGAGTCCCTTAAGGAGCTTACACTTACAATCTGAATATTTACAAAGTGCTTTCCTTGTAAACTATCTTGTGAATTACGCAATGCTAGAAAGTAATACTGTCCATGTTTTCAAGGGAAGAGCACTGTGACTTAGAGAGGATAAATGACTTGTCCGTGTTCACACCGGGAATAACTGTCAAAGCTGAGGTTCATGCTCAGGCTTTCTAACTCCAAAGTCCAATGTTCTTTCCAGTGCTATAGTAGGAAACTTAAGAGATGAACACATGTTTGCACACTCACGGACTGACACATGAACAACAAATCAGAACATATGCACAGGAAAATCTGGGAATGAACCCACCTCAGATACTTCCTCACTATGTGACCCTAGGCAAGTCACTTCACCCCTCTCTCTGGCAATGGGAGGGGGATGGGTTAAGTGATTTGCCCAGTGTCATATAGCTAGTATATATACTATTTTATATATATATATATATACTGTATATATATAATATACATATGATATATGTATATATAGTATATATGTATAGCATACCCCACACTTGACCTTTCTAAAACTCAATTTTTTTTACTGTAAAAATAGGGACAATAAATGTAGAACTTACAATATTGTCATGAAGTTCAAATACATGTATAGTTTTTTTCAAATCAAATAAATTACATCATGATGATGACCATGATCATGATGATGAAAGAATGAAAGTTTTTATGGAAAGAGTCAATTTTGGCTCAGGTATTTAAAGAAGGCTTCATAGAGTAGGAGAAATGCTATCTGGGCCTTAAAAATGTGAGTAGAATAATAACAGACAAGGACCTTGCTTAAGATACAAAGGTAAAAAGCAATGCCCTCACTTGTAATGGTAAAATCAGAGTAATAAGCATGGGTGAAAATGAAGAACTGGAATTTATGTCCTTTTAATTCACATGTTTTCCAGAGATGACTGGGTTTTTTTCAAAGGGTTATAATTACCTTTTCAGGCATCATCTGTTCCCAGTATAGTTATCCAGTTTGTGGATTATCCATTTCCTTTCATTCTCCTTTTTTCCTCTTATCCTGCTTTTGGCCAAGTCTCCACTTGTGAGCATCTCAACCACAGATGGGCAGAGGAAATGAAAGGAAATTAAAAATGAAACTCCAATCAGTCAAATTTCCTTCTTGGTCATATTAGCAACTCTGGTAAAGGATTTGGTAGGGAGAGAGGTTGGAATCCTTAGCCAAAGCAAAATTTTCCATTCCCCTGGTATGGCCATTTCTTATTCTCTAAGATGAGGGCACTGGGCTTGATGACCTCCATGCTTCCTTGTAGCTTAGTGATGAGGATGCAAAGAAAAGCAATAGACAGTCCCTGTTCTCAAAGAACTTATAGTCTAATGGGGGAGGCAACATGTGGTCAGTTACATACAAACAAGATATACACAGAATAAGTTGGAGATTATCAAAAAAAGGACCCTAACAATAAGGGGGATTGGAAAAGGCTTTTTGTAGAAGGTGAGATTTTATCTGGGACCTGAAGGAAGCCAGGGAAGTCAGGATGCAGAAATGAGAAGGGAAAGAATTCCAGGGTTGGGGAGCAGGCAGTAAACAAGCCTGTATTCTGGAGACGATTGTCATGTGCAAGGAACAGCCAACAAGGAATTCATTGTCACTGGATACCAGAATACACAGGGGTGAGCAAGGTGTAGGAAGATTGGAAAGGTAGGATGGGGTCAGGTTCAAACCCTTCTGTTTTGGATGCCAAGCAGAGTATTTTATATTTGATACTAGAGGTGATAGGGAGTCATGTGGGGGTGGGGTGGGGTGATAGAGTCAGATCTTCATTTTAGGAAGACCAGTTTGACAGCTGATTGAAGAGTAGAATGGAGTGTAGAGAGATGTGGCAGCCAGATGAAGTAGCAGGCTATCACAACAGTCCAGCTATGAAAGAGCCTATACCAGGGTGATGGTAGTATTTAAGGACAGAAAGGGAAACATGCGAGAAATGTTATGAAACCCAAATCAACAGGACTTGGTAACAGGGCATAAAGGAGAGTGGAGAGTATTCCAGGTAAAGGAAACTAGTGGTTGCAGGCAAGACTGAAGATGGAACGTTCATTAACATCACCTAACTCTTGTGTGAGACCAGTGGTCATTGTAGTTAAAAATTAAAACCCTAAGCTTAACTAACCTTAATTTGCTTACTTTCCCTGTAGCCTTCTGAAACTACATATAGATATATATTGCATATACACTTTAATCTATCTCGTCGTTGTGAGTCCATCTTCCAATGGTGCATATGGCAATTTATTCATGCCTTCTCCCCCTGGGTGACTGTTGCCCACATCTACTTTCTCTGGGAAGCTTCCTCTTAGTCCCTTGATGCTGTATGGAGCATGCAGGCCACATATTGGCAGTCCCTCATTCTCACTATGTGACCAGCTCACCTCCATTTCTGTAATGTAGTTCTCTGATCTATAACACTACTTCCATTCCAACTCAAAAGGCACCCAGGAACACTTGAACTGGGAGGAGAACGCTTGTACTTGTTTCCAGGTAGGGAGCAAGGCTTTCCATTGTTCAAGCATGGAAATGGGTTTAGCAAACATTCATGTGTCATCCCTTAACCCCCCAGGCCTGGGTATTCCCTGTTCCAATAAATTCACATATATGTACTCCTTTACTAATGCATTGTGTACATGAAAAGACATGCACAAAAATAGATAAAGATGGAACCAGCAATAATTTTCCAACATAATCTCATCCTGCTTTTCAATTTGGGACCCAGCTCATTGTCATCATGTCTAATTGCTATCCCAGATACACTTATCGATGAACCAGCTTTGTGGATTGTCTGTCAAAATGCATAACATAGGCTAGGCCAATTATCTCCAATTTCTTTTGATAACTTAATTGAAACATTAAAAACTTTTGAGCACCCCTAATATATGCATACTAATTTATATGTAAATTATAAAGTGCATTCATTTATCAGTCTATTACATATATAAAAATAGACAAAATAGACGTTAAGAAGGATGAGATAAAGATGAAACAGTACAAAAAGGTAATTCCCACTGAGTATTAATATTTTTAGTGAAAGCAATGTGACTGACTTTTACCATGTTTAAAAAGTCCCTGAGTATGTCCTAGGGCCTTGGACTGACTTATAAATAATTATTATTTGTTAATCATGAGAGTCATCTTGGCATAGTGGATAGAAAGACCTGGCTTCAAAACCAAGAAGACCTTGGTCAAGTCCTGCCTTTGGAAAATACTGTCTTTGTAACCCTAGGCAAATTACTTCAGCTAGCAGGATGTTCTAGTACAAGTGGAAGAAAAGTTACTAACCTGCATTGGGAAAGGAAGTTTCCTCCATCAAGGAATCACAGATTCAACTGTTATTCTCCTTGCGAGTAACTAATGAATCATTCATTTCATTTGATCAATGAAGGTACATTTTTTGGGAGACTTTTTAAAATATAAATACAGTGGACATCATAATCTTTTAACAGGACTCATGTTTCTCCATGTGTAGATATTCTCTATGTACAACTGAAAAATAAGAAGCAAAATTGAATTGACTCTGATAGCTAGGTGGCTTGGTGGCTCCAGTGTCAGACACTTAGTAGCTGTGTCAATCTGGAAAAATCACTTTAACCTCTGTTGCCTTAGTTTCCTCAATTATAAGTGTGGATAATAGTAGCACTTCGTTCACAGGATTGTTGTGAGGATCAGATGAGATAATATTTGTAAAGCTCTTTGCAAATCTTAAATCACTATATAAATGCCAACTATTAATAATAATAACAAAATTCAGCAAGAAGTTTTCAGTGTAAAGTTAGTCTTCCTCCTTTATGTAGTTCTGCTTAATGGATGGTATCATGCCTTCATTTCTGATTCATGTTTAGATATTTAAGATATGGTCAGTTTAACTGGATGGTAGAATGAGAGAAGGGACACATGTATATGCATATATGCATGTACATATAAGCTTGAAAAGGCAATGAAACTTTGGAGATGCCTTGTGTGCATATATAGTGAACATGCACATATATATATATATATATGCATTCATATATGTGTACATACATGTGCCTACTGCTGTAACTACCACAGTAGCTCAAAAGAAATGTGAGATGCGCAGACTTAGAGACATCTCTATTCCAAATGGACATATGGACTATTGGTGCTTGATTTGTGGTAGAACCCTCCAAACTCATATTAGTCTGATCAGCCACAGTCAGACACACTGTACCTTGACCCCAACATAGCGATGTCATTTTTATCCTTTTTCAGTATGAAGGACAACAGCCAGCCAACATATGCCTAGAAAAGTAAGTGAAGGGCTTCAAATCTGCCCTAAACTCTGCAGCAGATTTCAGTGTATAAGGTATAATTATTTTATTAATTGGTTTTTTAAAAATAATTTATTGTTATCATTTGTTTTCATAAGATCTACATTTTCGAATGTATCCCTCCTTCTTTACATACAATGTCCATACGTTATAAGATTGGGTCTGATTATCTCATGTGCAGAAAGTGGATGTGCAGGGGAATGTAGTGGAGATAGATAGGAAAGAGAGAGAGAGAAAGAGAACGAATGCATGTCATGGCATCACTTCCCTGATGTCATGGTCCTCTTTCAGAGGGAAGGATTACCAACAACTCCTACCTCCGCAAAGTAGCTGGGGCTTGGAGGAAGGATGATTTCTCCTACCTATTCTTAAGAACTAAGCTTGTAAGGCTGTGACATAGGACAGTAATTTTCACTTCAATTGTTTTCAAATGTCTCTGATGAGCACTGCAATATGAAATGATCAGGTATCTCATTAAATATTTTTTTTTGTTGCCTCTGGACACACACTGAACCCAACTCTACCACTTGTAAGGTAAGCCTGTCAGGCATCCCTTCCATTTAGCTGCAACTCCTTTTTGTTATCTGATTTCATTGATAGTTAGATTGGCAAGATCAGTTTGGCTTTTTTCCTTCAATAGCATGTCTCCCTGGTCACTGGACAGAGAACTCACATTTGGATGAAATGGTGTCCACTGTTAATTAGCCTCCCTGTTCTTAAGTCACTTGATCCTTGGAAAGTAGGCTTAGTCCTCTACCAAGACTGTACTCAAAGGTTTCCCAGCATGATGGGGCCTACCAGAACCTGCGCTCAGCTGTCATAGCATTCAAGGGGGTCACCTCTACCCTACAAGGCTGCATCAGAGTATGAGTTTGTGGAGGAAACCTTTATGTACAACATCAAAAAAACCAAAACAAAACAAAACAAAAAACATCGAAAGGAGAAGGGGCAGCTAGGTGGCACAGTGGATAGAGCACCGGCCCTGAAATCAAGAGGACCTGAGCTCAAATGTGGCCTCAGACATGTAACACTCACTAGCTGTGTGACTCTGGGCAAGTCACTTAACCCCGATTGCCTAACCAAAAAACAAAACAAAACAAAACATTTATCATCGGAGTCATCAAGAAAACTCACAGAAGGTCTACCATTGGGCCTGATTGTGTCACACACAGAAAGTGGGTGTGGAGAGGGTTGTAGTGGGGATAAATAGGAAAGAGGTTCCCAGAGTGATTCTATTTGCATACTTTTTGCCTGCTAAAGCATTGAACTATTATGAAAATGAATGAGAGAATGAATTGCAAAAGCTTGAGTGTTGTTAGTGTTGCTATGGTTATTATTTTACAGCATCTCTCTCTCTTTCCTCCTTCTTTCTTTCTTTCCTCCATCCTACTCCCCACCCCCCAAAAAAAACCCTTTTTATCCCTAAAGAACCAAGAAAATAGCAGCCCTGAGATGGCTGTTTGAAAGGGATAGACTCCTAGGACACAGTTGTTTGTGTTAGAAGGAGCACATGATGGCACTAGGATCCCAGACCTGTTTATTTATCTTACAGGTCTATGGCAAACTAGTATGGTTATACAGCCTCTAAAATGGAATGTTTACAGATCACCCTTTGCCTCCCTTAGATTCCCGTTATCCAGGTTGCATTACCCTTTTGCCTTCTGCCTTTCTTCCTGCAATCTTGTCCCTGAAATGAATCTGTTTCTGCTTCTGTACTCACAAATCAGGGGGCTGCAGCTGTCCATGATTCGTTGAACACACTGTAGAGAGACTTTTTGTTCTCCTGGCTACATGGTTTTTTAACAGTAGCACATCTCCTGCTGATACTGAATGAGACCTGCCAAAAGCTGTCTTTTATAGATAGAAATGATTCTGAACTAGTTGCCAGGTGCCCAGGATAGAAGTGATCAAAGTTCTATTTGTCATCTAGTTTTGGTCCAGAGAGGATCATTGTGCTACAGGTGCCTATCTATTCATTCTGCATGTAGCTAGTAGGTGCTCAGTTGAAATATCAGATCTACTCATAGTGCCTTTGCTCAGATATTTGTTGTTGTTCAGTCATTTCAGTCGTATCCAACTCTTCGTGATGCCATTTGGGATCTTCTTGACAAAGAAACTAGAGTGGTTTGCCATTTCCTTCTACAGTTCATTTTATAGATGAGGAAACCAAGGCATTCAAAAGTTAAGTAACTTGCTCAGAGTCACACAGCTAGTAAGTGTCTGAGACCCGATATGAATTCATGAAGATGAGTCTTCCTTGACTCCAGGCCTGGCACTCTAACCACTGCACCACCTTTGCTCAGGCATACTTTCTGTTATTCTTCTGCCAGAGGTTTAGCTTGATGATACTCTTTTTCTAACGTCCTTCATCCATGGAAAGAAATCCCAGAAGAAACCATCTCCTGGAAGCAATTTCCCTTTCATTTGGGATTTGTTTCCCCTTGCTAGCTTCGTGAAGACATTGATACACTGATCTGTGTATGGTCTCTACCAATCAATCCCCTCAGCTGTTGTTAATTAGACATATTATGCTAAGAAGTAGGTTAATTCCTTTTTTCCTTCTTACTCTTTAGTAATCTCCATAGACCAATTCTTTTTTTTCTCTTTTTTCCCTTTAGCACTGCAGTGATAACACTCACCCCTGTCAGTCAGATATGAACATTGAAGGGGCTTGGAAGAGAGGTTACACTGGAAGAGATGTTGTGGTCACTATCTTGGATGATGGCATCGAAAGGACTCATCCAGATTTGGTGAAGAACTACGTGAGTGTTTTCTATGCCTTTCCTGTGGATCCATCTGGAGTAATGGGCTCTGATTGCTGGGAAGTGGGGAGGCTACTAAAAAAATACATGAGCCAGATGTGCCAGATGTTCCATTGGGTTTTATATCTTTCCTTTCCTTGGTGAAATCATTATCACATGATGGAGGCAGCATAACTTGAGGGAATAGGCACAGGGAGACCTGGGGTGGGGAGGTTGTGGTGGGGAAGATGGGTTGTTTATTTGCTTTTATTTTGTTTATTTTCCTTGGCTCAACCTTGGTCACCATACCTCCACCATCAGCACCACCATCACTACTCAGTAGACAGGAAGTTTGAGGTAATAGATTAAGTGCTGCCCTTGGGGTTCAGGAACAAATGGAGTTAATCAGTGATTAATTCATTGAGCATTACTTGTCGACTAACAATCATTGATTAAGAGAATCTTATGTACCATGTGCAATGGCTAGGTATTTGGGATACCAAAAAAAGGAGCAAAAGAAGAGAAAAAGAAATAGCTCCTACTTTCGAAGAACTAACATTCTATCAGGGGAGAAAATATGAAACAAATTAGTATCTACTACAATATATAAATATGTATACATATATATATATCCATACATATATCCTGTCTTAGATATTAATTGTATGACAAATCACTAATCTCCTTGACTCCATTTCTTCCTTCTTAAAATGGACATAATAGTCAGCAAAACAAAACAAACTCCATGGGTTTTTGTGAAGATCAAATTTTATCTATCTATATCATTTCATGCTTCATAACTGCTATAAATTCCATCTGTTGTCATCATCACTATTCAACATCTAATGATATTAGGTGGATTCACTCTGATGAACTTATTAATTATTAGAATGAAAAACAAATCTTTGCAACTTCATCATGCCTAGTAATTGCACTTAAATGTTATTATAAATGCAAATGTACATATGCTATATTGATATCATTATCTTATTCTATCTATCTGTCTATCTATCTATCTATCTATCTATCTATCTATCTATCTATCCTCACAGAGTATCTTGAACGTGAGGTTGAAGTCACCTACTGGAGATACAACCTAGAACCTTCAAGAACGGAATTGGGGAGATAGCCCAGTATCAGCTAGCTAGTTAGAAATTAATAGCACAGATATTATGTGTGCGTGTGAGTGTTGTGTGTGTGTGTGTGTGTGTGTATGTATGTGTATGTAAAACAGCCCACACATACTTTTTGTTCATTATGCATAATATATATCTGGGCTACAATATTTAACATAATAATAAAAATAACATATAATATGCATTATAACCCAGATGTATATTATAGCCCAGTTATTAAATTACATATTTTCTATATATCTTCTTAAGATATATATGTAATATTACATATACTATTAGAGTATGCATACAATACATAATATTATATATATATAAAACTAGAGTATATATAATATGATATCTGAGACATTTCCCCAGTTCAGCTTTCAAAGGTTGTAGATTGGGTCTCCAATGGATGATTTCTACTCTAGATTGAAGATGCTTTTTGTGTCTACTTTCCTAAAATTATAGCTCATTATCTGCATCAACGGACTTAGCTTTAATAGTTAGACATTGACGACAATTAACTTAAAACACAGACATTGACTAATATAACTTTGTGAGAACAACAGTACCAAAACATTTCCTGTAACCCTAGGGCAAACTCTTCCACAAATGTATAGTCAGTGGAAAAAGGAGGCCCACACATGGAATATACTGGTATGGAGGCACACATGGTGGAAGCATTTCTGTTATTATAAGGCCTAGGTGACCTTTCTCTTCCTATTGTGTCCTCACACAGCTCCACCCTGTTCAAAGTATTTCCTGTGCAGGTTGCTTAGTGGGACTCCTGAGGCCTACTCCCTCTGGGTACAGTGCAGTTTCACTTCAAGATGCCATGGCTGATGGGATATTGGGAAAAGAGAAAGAATTCCTTTAATCTCCTACTCCCTTCTGGGAGAGGAGCAAGGAGAAAGGCAAAGAGTGATTTCCTCTCAAGAGTTGGCTTATTCCTCTGCAGTTGGCTCTCTTCTCTGCTGCCAAGAGTCACACCCCTCAGACCCATAGCCTGCTTCCATCAACTGCTTAGCAATTGTGTCTAGATTTTTTTTAAAAGGACCACCAAAGATATGTTCAGTTTTTTGGAGATAGTGGTCAGACTTGTTAGTTGCCCTGTAATTGCATGAAGTTTGAAGGTTTCTTCTTTGTTTATAAAGGGGTAATAAAATTGCCCTCTAATTTCATCAAACTTGACTGATTTCTTTATTTTTTTTGCCTAAAAACCTAATGCAGTATTTTTTTGTTTTGTTGTTGTCTATTCCCTTCTATTCTGTGATTTCATCCACTGGGCTGAGGGGGATAGATGGGGATTAGTTGATTATGAGTCTCCTGATCAACTCCCTCTACTACAAACACACATGTATGTGTACACACGTGAGTATATATACAGACATACACAAATATATATGGATTTATCCAGAGTCGTGATTTCATCAGTAGGGAGATTCTCTCTATGAGCACACAATAATATTAACGCTATAAAAATAGAAATATGGAATGTTTTTCTCCAAACCCTCACTAATCAAGGGCAGACATATCTTTGCTGTGTATTTCTGAAAATACAAAGTATGCCAGTACCGTAATCAGTTCTTCTCTCTACCTCTACCCTATCATCTACTTTCTTTTTTTAACTTTCTGTTTTCTATCCATTTACTGCCTTGTCCCAATCCTATGATTTGAGTACCTGTTTTAATTCCTATTACAGCTGAGGGATGACCCATTTAAGCAACTAGAATAGAGCACTGGGTACAGTTTCTCAAATGCAATAATTTCTCTGAGTGTGCATAACTAGATTTATCTCGTTTTTTTTTAACAACTCAGAAACTAAGTTTTCAGATAATGTCTGTGATTTTTAAATTACCTAATACAATCCAGTCCAGAAACTTGACAGTTCTAATGCTTTCTCTCAACGTTATCAGAATGACCATTCAATTAGGCCAGTTCTGCCAAATAATCAGCTCATTAAAAAAACAAAGATCAATTAAAATGGTCATTTGATGTCATGTAGACAAAAATAAAACTTGAATGTTTGATTTTTAATTAAGAACCAAGTAAACAGATATCCACTTATATAGCCTAAGTGAATCCAAAGCAATATAAGCATTATTTTCTCTTTTCCCATTACTTTGCACATGTGGATTCTTAATAAAAAGATCATCTTTATGCCCTATTTTCATGTAGGGTATTTTCAGTTTAGTCTGCAGTCATCATGTGTTTTTCATGTGCCTGAATGGACAAGATCCTTAACTCCACCACTCCACATTCCACATTTGCCTTCAACACCCCACTCTAAAATATGAGAGCTATGGTTTGAAAGATAAAGGAGCATTTGGAGGAGGGATTGTCTTCATTTTGTTTTGTTTTGTTTTGTTTTTTTCCCATTCCTAACTGAAGATGCTCTTTATGGGATCAGAGGAATGGAAGAAGCTATGTTACTTATAAATTAATTAGACATGATAACCTCCTAGCTCTTTCCTTGAAAGCAGGATTACTTCTAGCTTTGGCTTAGTTTTTCTGCTATCATTTCTGTGTAGATGTAAATGTAAGCTGTGATGATATATTGGTAATCTAAAGTTCAAAAGATCATGTAATCTCAGAGTCAGAAGGAACAGTTTAAACTATACCTAAAAAAGAGTCTCTTCTACAACGTGCTTGACACATGGCTGTCCAGCCTTTGTTTGAAATCTCCTGGGGAAGGGGGAACTCACTAGCTCCCAAGGCAGCCCATTCCACTTTGGGCTAGGTCTATTGGGGTGTTTTCCCTCATACCAAGTCTTTATTTGCCTTTCTACAACTTAATCCCATTATTCCTAGTTGTACCCTCTGAGGTCTGATCTCTTATCCTCTTCTTGAAACCAGAGAGAATAGTCATGACCAGTTTCCAAGGAACATGGTAAAATTAATCAGCTGATTTCCTTGAGGAAGAAAGGGACAGAAAGTCATTTAGTTCAGGTCCCTAGGGGCATACTCATTCCATTCTCCATCTTTTTAAAGACCTCATTTAGTACAACCAGTTCATGTTATAGGTAAGGAAACTGAGACCAAGATATCCAGGGGTACCCTCAGTCTAGATACCTTCAGGAAAGTGCTTTTCAGCTGGACAGGTGGTTAACAATAGAGTCAGGACATGAAACCTTTTGCCCTAGGAGTGTTTCTTAACTCCCGACACAGTTTATTCCATCTCTATCTTGTTGCTTCATTTTGACAAGGTCATGTATCATAAAATCATAGATCTAGAGCTGAAAGGGGACTTAGATGTCATCTAGTACATATAATTTTAACATATAATTTTGCAGATGAAAAAATGGAGGCCCAGAGAAAAGGAGGTGACTTGTCCAATGTCTTGTGACTCCAAGTTGTGACTCTTTACACTATACCACTTTGACTCCCAACTGACTTTATCTCAATCTTACTAATCTGGTCAGTATCTTTAATTTTTCCCTCTTTTTTTTCCCCTATGAGAGGACCCCTTAGAACAACGCAAATTACTTGTAGTTCTGTAATCATTGGAAGTGATGACTTTGAACGCTGAAGACATGAAAAGGAAGGACTTGCCGTGTCGACATGTCACTTGTTGCAACATTAATTAATTAAGTGGATAGAAGTGGATATTTGAGCTAGAAATTACTTTTAGTGGAATTGCCTTGGGTGATGGCAGAAACAATAACGACAACAACAACAACAACAAAGTTGTATTTTCACCATTTTATTTTGTTAAATAGTATTTTTTCCAATTACATGTAAAGATAATTTTTAACATTCATTTAAAAAAATTTTGTTTCAAATTTTTCTCTCTCTTTTTCCTGCCCCTTCTCTAAAATAGTGAGCATTTTTATATGGGTTATGTATGTAGAGTCATGTAAAATATAATTCCGTATTATTCATGTTTTCACCATTTTAAAATAGAAATATTTATAATATGTAGGAAAGTTTAAAATAACTTTTATAAATATTGAGTGGTAATCTTTAGTGATGGAAATTTGAATTATTTTAAAGCCCAGATGACCATATTTCACTAGCTTTAGAACATATTCTTGGTCATTTAAAAAAATTCAAATTTGTTTTTAACTTACTTATGCAATATGTTACCTTATTAATAATAATGTTACCTTATTAATTTAGACTAATGGACAGGGTAGGAGGGGTAAGGGTAAAGACAACAAGAATTTGTGGTGTCTAAATTACAAGCTTTTTAAAATGAAATTTTATTTTTAATCAGTGAAAATTCACCTTCTCTCCTTCCCATTGAGAAAGAAAGAAAACCCCCTGTTACAAAAATGTGTAGTTAAGCAAAAAAAAAAAAAGTGCCCACAATTTCCATGTCCACCTATGCATGTATGTGGATGTGTGTATATAATGCACATGTGAGTCTATATATACATTCGTGTCTCATTTTATACTGTCTATCATCTCTCTGTCAGGAGACGGGTAACATGTTTCATGAGTACTCTGCAATTGTGATTGGTCCTTCTATTGATGAGAGTTCTCAAGTCTTTTAAAGTTGTTTGTCTTTACAATATTGTTGTTATTATATAAATTATTCTCTTGGTTCTTCTCACTTCACTGTGCATCAGCTTCTACAATTTTTCCCACGTTTCTCTGAAACAATCTCCTTCATCATTTCTTGCAGCACTGTCATGTTCATCACATTCATATACCATAAATTGCTTAGCCCATTCCCTAACTGATGAGCACCTCCTCAATTTCTCATTCTTTGCCACCACAAAAAGAGCTGCTCTTATAAATTATTTTCTTACCTTAAAGTATGTAAACTTTACTTTTCTTGCTTTTAAAGTGTTGTGATATTAGGAACTAGGTTAATAAATTCTGCTAAGTAGTGGTTCTAAGGGGACCTAACTTAATGGATATTTATGGGTGATCTGTATTTGGCACATCCTTAATTTGTGATTTTGTAGCCTTTGCAATATATTGAGTGAATGACATGCTTAGTTCAATTTAACAGACATTTATTAAGCATTGACTGTGTTGGGAGCACCATTCTAGGCTACGGGGGAAATACAAACTTTAGATAAGACAGAGTTCCTGAACTCAGAGAATGAGGTAAGTATATTGAGAGTTGGAAAACTATCAACAGGAACTTATCTTTGTTTCTTGTTTGACAGGGAAGAAAGACTTCATTGATGAGAGTTCTCAAGTGTTTTAAAGTTATTTGTCTTTATAATATTGTTGTTATTGTATAAATTATTCTCTTCGTTCTGCTCACTTCACTCTGCATCATTTGGAAATTTGGAAATACTGAAATCTTAGTGACTTCTCAGAAGGAAGCAACTTAGGGGTGTAAAAAAGGATCTTCTGGTAAGAATGGAACACACAGACAAAGGCTGGTAAATAACTACATTTAGAGATATTGAGATGGACAAGCAAAAGACTAAATTGATTTCTAAGGAGAGGAGAGGCACTGGATTTATCTAAAAGCCATTTAAAATAGTTAAGCAGTTCCGATTTTGTACTTGTTTGTAATATCTTTTCCAATTGCCTATATAGGGTGCCTCCTCCCCATACAAGGGAAAATAAGAATGCTGATTTGCTGATTCTTCCTGAATTAACTACTCTTTCCTAAAACACTCTGTCATCACTCAGCCACGAGAATGTTAGTTATCCTAATTACTCACTTGTAGGATCTTGTTAAAGAATGCATGAACTTCAGGAGTTGATGGATAATTAATGAGCAGCCATCTTTCTTTTTCTCCCTTTCTTTTTTTTTGGTTACAGGACTCTCAAGCAAGTTTCGATGTGAATGGGAATGATTTCGACCCAATGCCTCGTTACGATGCCAGCAATGAGAACAAGTAAGGCCCGAGTGCAGGGTGACTTGGTGTGTCTGACGTTTGCCTGCTTCAAGTAGAACTTTGCCCTTCTGCTCACTTTATGGAAAGTATTTTCATGGGGAGCTTTCGAAATAAACAGTAGCTCATCTTCATCTTAGAAAGGCAGATTGGCATAGTTGATAGGGGCTGGTCTTGGCATTAGGAAGACCTGGCTTTAGGCCTTGTCTCCAATACCACTATCACGGGCCTTTGGAATGGGTAGAGAGACGCCATAGAATTTCTTAACCTCTTGGTGTCATATGCAACTCTATAAGACAGGGGGTCTTAACCTGGGTCCTTGGACCTTCTGGGGTCCAAAGAGGTAGACTTCGTTCAGTTTATGAACTTGAATGGGGAAAAAAAACCAACATATCTTTGTCCCAATATAATTGATTTCACCTATATTTCATTTTATACATTTAAGAGCATTATTCTGAGGAGTCAACAGGTTTCACCAGACTGCCCAAGGGGTGGAGTCCATGATACAAAAAAATTTAAGAATTCCTACTCTAAGACTACTATAAGTTGAAGACAATTCTCTGCTGTCCACGGATAGAAGGAGATTTCACATTGGATGTTCTCCAAACCAATTACATCATAGGTCCATTCCCACTCCTACTCCCCCATCCAACCCAACCCAGCCTTAGAACAACAACAATCTACTCTATATCTTGGTTGACCACTAGGCTTCCCATTGCATGCCAATGTGGCCACAATGCAGAGTTACCATATAGCTATGCAGCCCTGAAGAAGACACCAAACCATAGGATACTTTTACAGGACTCAAAGTGACAGTTTGGTGGTTTGGGGAAGTAGCAGATTATTTATTGGCCCGTTCCTATAGGACTTACTTATTTTTTAAAGATTTTTTTTTCTGTTTTCTTTCTCCTTCTCCCCACTATACTATAGCTCTCCTGCACTGTGTTTAATTCATAGATCACAGATTTAGAGATAGAAATAACATCAGACATGAGCTAGTTCAACTCTCATTTTACAGATGAAACACGTTCCTGAATGCCAGGGAGATTCATGATTTACTCCAGGTCACACCAGTAGGGTGTGACAGAGGTCCTGCAAAGTCATTGTTCTTCCCTTTGTACCAGAATGACAATGGGCTGAAGTTATACCTGATATCAGTCACCAGAATACATGAAGTGCCTAAGACTAATGTCTAAGACTAATTCTCAAACTTAGTCTGCATACAGACCACAGGACCTTGCTACCCAGGTAGTCTCTGTCCCAGAAACCCTGTTTATTTCCTATGTCTTTCCTCATTAGCAAAGTAATTGTACTGAAAAAAACCAAAAACGATCCTTCATTTTGCTGAGAATCTTAAGATATTTTTTGGTTTTTTTAGTTGCTTTTGCTTTTGGCATTTATTTTTGGCTAATTTTTGTTTAAAATAGTACAGCAATTAACAAGCATTTATCAGTTGTCTTCTGTGTGCTAGACACCATGCTAGGCACTGGGAATACAAAAGGAAACTGATGAAAGAATGTCTCACTCAAGGAGCTTACGTTCTAATCTAATTTGAATTGTGTATATTATCGAGGAATTTTCATATTCATTATAACACTTCAGAACAAAGGGGTTTTTTGCTTGTTTGTTTTTGGTTTTTGTCATTGTGAATTTTTGTATGGGGCTATTACACTCTGCTGTAGGTTTGCTCATTTGGATTTTATGTGTCTATGTCTTGTTTGAGGATGTTGGAAGCAATAGCAAAAATGGTTTATGCATACTATTTACATCCTTTTAAATATTCAATCTCATGTAGTGAATATGAATGACATGCCTTTTCTTTACAGAAAATTTAGCTAGTAGATATGCACTAATCCAATAACTTTGAATGAAGCCATATTACCTCAGGAATTGTGTACGCGCATATGGTTTATCTTATTTTTCACAGAGACCCACATCAAACTGGTTGTAGGCATAGGTTGTACAATTCTTTGCAATAGTAGCCAGATGAGTGCTACAAATCACGTGTCACTGGTGAAAGGGCTAATATGCAAGGTGATAGAAATAGAAGTTTCCAGAACTTTCCTGAAGCAACACAAACATGGGCCTAAATGAAGGCTGGTTAACCTGTCTGTTATACACAGAGCCCCGATTGCCTAATTTATAGTGCTTTAAGGCAGCCACAGGCACACAGATAGATGGGGGTGGGGTGGGGGTGGCTGTACTTTTTAATCACATGAACTGGTTTATCTGAATCTATTTGATCAATTCTCTTTGGAGAAAAGTATGGGGAATGTTCAATAAGTAAGCAAGGCACAGCTGGTTTCAACATGGTGGAATGAGAGGACAGCCTTATATTATTGGTGGTTGCTTGGTAAGAAAAAAAAATCTAGAAAGCATTAACTCATGGTTTATTACAAAGGAAGGGGGGAGGAAGCATTTATTAAAGGGCCTACTGTGTGTTAGGTACTGTGCTAAGCATTTTACAAATTTTATCTCGTTTGATCGTCCTAACAATCCTAGGAGGTAGATGCTATTAATATCCTCATTTTACAGTTGAGGAAACTCAGGCAGACAGAGGTTAAGTGACTTGCCCAGGGTCACATAGCTAGTAAGTGTCTAAGGTTGGATTTAAACTCAGATCTTCCAGGCTCAGTGCTCTAGCCACTGTGCCTAGGAAAGACCAACTCTGAATGCCTTATTTTCAATCATTTTAAACAACGGTCCAAAGTAGTATGTGTGTGTGTGTGTGTGTGTGTGTGTGTGTGTGTGTGTGTGTGTGTGTGTGGTGGTGGTGGCGGTGGTTGCTTTTTCAATCTGTGAGTTTCTTGGTTTAGGGAATTCCTGGCATGGAAATTCTTTCCACAATGCAGCTGAGCAACTCCTGTATAATTTAGCATATTGGAGATTTGCCAAAGAGCACTGAGAGATTGAGTGATCTGTCCTTACTAGTCACAGAGCAAATACATGTCATTAGAGGGACCTGAACCCTGGTCTTACTGATCAGAGAAGTTGGGGGAGGGGGGTAGAGTTCCAAAGAATATATAGAAAATAGGTCATAGAGTCTGGGGACATTGAAGGAAAGAAGTAGGTAGACCCAGATGATCAGTTAGTTTTTGGAGCCTTAGTGCCAGAGTCTATGCATTGTTACTTCTTTAATGTTGACAAATGAAAGGATTGATGATCATTGCTAGGGAAGGGGGTGGTGACAGATGGCTGCATCTACAATACACACATTGTATTTGAGTTGTGACTTCAGTTGAGTTTTGCAAATGGTCTTTTGAACCTGGGATTTTGCCTCTCACAGTCTTTCCAGTACGTTTGAGCAGAAAAAGCCACCCATTTCCTGCTAACTATATTTCACAAACTGCTTACCTGTCTGCCTGCTCCATTCCACCCCCCCACCCCCATCTGTTCAGAAAGATGGTGCCCAGTCTCATGATTGCAATGTGGGCTTGTTTACTGTGGAGTGTAAAGAGTTCTAACACCAGTGTGCTTGGGCTGGTATACACTGGCAGTGAAATAGAGAACATTTCATTGGTAAGATTCTGCAATAGAATTTCTTTTTCTCTGCTGAACAGAAGAAGGCAATCAGCTGTGGATGAAGTCATCCTGCTTTCCAAGACATCATGTTTTTCTTTCATTCTAATTATGCTGATTAATCTTATCTCTGCTGAGCCCCAGCTTGATTTCAGACATTTAGGTTAAAAATTGCCTCAGCTTATGGGAGTCTACTGAATGAATATAAAATAGTAAACCTATAGGTATGTTTATTTTCATATCTAACTATTGCTTATTAAACAATCAGGTTTAGATATTTTATAACAAAGAACTCAATATTTGGGTACATCCCCCCCCCTTTTTAGGCAATTGGGGTTAAGTGACTTGCCCAGGGTCACACAGCTAGTAAGTGTCAAGTATTTGGTCTGAGGCCGGATTTGAACTCAGGTCCTCCTGACTTCAGGGCCAGTGCTCTATCCACTGTGCAACCTAGCTGCCCCTTCTTTTTCTTTTTAGGTTTATGGAAATTATTCTATTCAAGTTTAGAATTAGGACTGACTTATTCAGACACAGACAGATATAACTTCTGCTTTAAGGGGCAAGTATTATAAATCAAAATACTTCAGGCATAGATACAGAAGTGTGCTAGTAAAATTTTAACAACCAGCTCACTCTACGCATGACACACTTTTAAGTTTAATATGAATTATTAACATTTTCTTAAGTCTAGACAATCAATGAAACAATGGCTTACACCAAGACTTGTAGCATTTGTAAATCTCTGAGGTGTAACTGCTCACACTGAGAATTCAAGTGGGCTTTTCCTAGCATATACAAGCTGGCTCCAGCCTCCCTTTGAGTAGATCACATGATAAATCATAGATTTAGAGCTGAGAGGGGCACCAGAGGCCATGTAGTCCTATCCTCACATTTTAGAGATGAAAAAACTAAGATTTGGGAAGCTCAATGTCTTATCCAAGGTCATATAGGTTGTGTTAGCTTTAAAAAAAAAAGTTGGTATTTTCCTCCTCTTCCTATGTTTATCAACTTGATATAAGTATCCAGGGCCATCTTTAGTCGTCCTGATCTATATCTCACCACTGGACTTAGATGGATCTGGGGGAAAGAATGAGGCTGGTGATTTTGCAAAGCCCTCCCTCCCTTAAATCCAATTCACTTGCATGTCATGGCATCACCTCCCTGATGTCATGATCCTCTTCTAGAGCAAAGGACAAACAACAATGATATAAGATGGTGAAAGCAAAGGATTTTTAACATTGGGTGGGACTGAGAGGATATTACCCAGCCTACCTGAACTTCTCTTCCCTTTAGTACTCTTCAGTGTACTTAGAACACACTTTCCTAGTTGTAGGCTAGTACAGCATGGTGGAAAGATCACTGGAGTTGACAGCAGAGGTCATTTCTATATTCTAATGCTTCCACTTACTACCTGTGTGATGTTAACATCAAAGGATCATAGCTGGAAGGGACCTTACGCCATCCAGCTGAGTGGAAAGAACATTAGTTCAGGAGTCAGAAGTCCTTTTCTAAAGTACTATCTATGTGACCGTGGAAAAGTCCTTTAACCTTCATGTACCTCAGTTTCCTGATCTGTAAACAGAAGGTATTTGATTAGAAGTCATTTCCAACTTGAGATCTCTGATCCTAAGTCACCTAACCTTTCAGTGTCTCAGTTTTTTTATGTGTTAAATGAAGGGATTGGATTGTTGTCTTCGTGACCCCATTTGAGATTTTTTTGGCAAAGATACTGGAGTGGTTTGCCATTTCCTTCTCCAGCTCATTTTTATAGATGAGGAAACTAACTTGCCCAGGGTTGGGTCGCACAGCAAGGAAGTTGTCTGAGTATGGATTTGAACTCAGGTCTTCCTGACTCCAGGCCTGCCCACTCTATCCACTGCACCATCTAGCTGCCTGAGTTGGTCATCAGACTAAATGATTTCCATGTTTTGTTTCACTTCAATCCCTTCCATTCATTCTATGATACAGCTATGCTATTCTTCATGATGTTACTCAAACATCTCCCATTGTCTTTTGAACTGGCTATCCTGCATGCCTGGAATGCTCTGCTCATTCACCTCCATCTCTTCCTTCCCCTGGCTTCCTTCAAGAATCAACTAAAATCCATCATCTATTGAAGATGCTCCTGCCCTCCCCCCCGCTCCCCAGAAACTAGTGCCTTCACCTCTGACATCACCTCCTATTTACTCTCTCTAGTTGTGTGCACCTCATTATTTACATGGTATCTCTCCAGTGTAATAGAATGATCTGGAATGTATGTTCTTTGAGAACAGGGACTCTTTTTGCATTTGTTTACCTCTCCTAGTTTTTGAACAGTGTCTGGCATGTAGTAAGTGCTTATTGGCCAAGGGACTGGCTCCAATGCCTTTACCAACTCTAAATCTGTGATCTTGTGTGAACTGGGGAGTGGTCCCTTAAGGGCCAGTGGAATGGGCACAGACACCTTGAAAGTTTTCCAAGGATAGGGCAAACAAGCCCCTAAACTTTTATGAAAATAACCCCTTTCATCTAAATGCTTCTATTTACATTGACTCTTTGACGTGAACAAAAGACCTTTCATTTGCAAAAGTTATAAAAATCCCTTTCTCTTGGGTTGTGCTAGTTCCTGAATGGTGGCATGTCATGTCAGACTTGAATAATTGATATTGGAGAAATAGCCTTCTTAGAGGGGACCATGAAGCCCTGCCCTCACATTTAGCAGTTCTCCCACTTACATCAGCCTGCCAAGTAAAGCTGAATGAATTGTTCTTGGTTTAAAATAGAAAATGCCTCATTGCAAATGAAACAATCTCCTGGCATTTCATACCACGATTTCTATTTCTGATAAATGAATTATTGATGGCTGGGTTAGATCATCCCTTCCCTAGGATGCATCTGATTGAAAGTCGTTGCTTCTTAAAAGTCAAAGCAACATACTGAGCTGGGCATGATACCACATGGTCATTTGTAGATGTACGTGTGGTGGGGGCAGCATCTAATTACTTTGAAAAATAAATCAACCCACAGATTAATGATTAATTTTCCACAAAGAGTGGATTTTTCATCCTATCTTTTGTTTCCATTTCCTGATTCCAGTGCAGTGATACTGGTATTTTAGTCTCCTTTCAAATAATATAATTTTTGGTTTTCAAACTCTAGCCATGTAGAAACCAAAGTCTGAATGAGGGGACTTAGGCTTCTGTGCGGCCTTTTCATCCTCTCTATAGCCAACTACAAAAAGTTATATGGAGAAAGTGTTCTGAGGCAAAGCAACTGAATGTAGTGTTTTCTATCGCATTTATCATCACAAAGGAGCTATTTTAACAATGTTAGAGAGCCAGACCACACTTAGAACTATCATCAAAATAGGTAGAGCTTCATTCCTTGATGCCAAGAATTTAACCAAATGGGTTTGGATAAATTCAGCCTGCAGTAAAATGGTCTAGCACTGTCAAAGAAAATTCATACTTCACCTTAGGTTGGGTTTCAGAAATCAGTTGTCTACAGTTGCCTGTAATGTTTTTTTTTTTTTATAACCTCAACATTTGTGAACACAGATGGCTTTGTGGGTACTAAACAGGCAGTTGTGAAACATAATCTGTCTCTCTTTGTGGGCAAACATGAAAGACTGCATAACACAGGGTATGGTATCCTGGCCTTGGATTTGGGAAAAGCCATGTTCAAATCCTGCCTCTGAAATTTACTAGCTGTGTCACCTTGAACAAATCACCTTTTCTGAACCTCAGTTTCCTCATCTGTTCAAATGGGGATAATAATACCTGTAATATGAACTAGTAGTGCTGTTAGGAGTCTCAACATTACAATGTATGTAAAGCCTTTGGTGAACTTTGCAGTGCTACATAAATACCATCCATTATTACTATTAATGATAATAATTAACTTGGAGTTTATATTCATGGAAGAAATATTTGGTAGATTATTATGCTTTAAAAAAACTTGATTGATAAATTTTGCGTATATTTAAATTATAGGATATACAGAATAGCCGTACTTTAGGTGCTCTCTTCATAATCTCTTTAAAGAATTAACATTATTCACTTGGCCTTTTATTATAGTATATTGAATTCCATTCCCACTAATTCTGCATTTTTTTATTAAAGAGAAAATTTGAAACCCAAGAGTTTGTTCTGTTTGTACTGAATCTAAGTTTGGGAGCTCTATGACTGAATTCACTTCAAGGGCTTACGTGTTTGATCCCTTTGCCAGTCCAAAATTGGAAGAAAGATGGCAGACTCCTCCAGAGAAAGGATACAAGATGGGAAAGGGTTGTCTGGATGGATGTACATTTCACAAATGAAAACTGAATCTTTGTAAGAATTTCCTTTGACCTAGAATTTCTTCAGATTCCTTCCCCCTTTCTTTTTGAAGTACAGATAAGGATAATCTAATTCTTGATTATTCTGGGGCTAATGATTCTGTCAGCAGAATATGGAGGATTTTTCATTTTTCTTTTCCCTTTGTTGATTTGGGAGTTTATTAATCCTTGGTCCACAGGGGTAGTTAAAGACAGTTCTTTTATAGCCTATGTTTATATAGGGCATTAAAGTTACAACATATTTTTCATTCAATGGTACCCCAAGGTAGATACCTGCAGGTATTATTGTGCCCATTTTACAGATGAAGAGACTGAGTCTCAGAGAGGTTAAGTGGTTTTTGTAGCTAGTGAGTGCCAGAGAAAAGATCTGGACCCAGGTCTCTCCAAATTTTGAAGGAATCAAAGCCATTCTTTATTGTTTCAGGACTTTGGATAATGCAAAAAGGAACCATTTAATTAGTTTGTCCAAAAGATTCTCAAAAGATGCTTAATAATACCTGACATTTGAAGAATGAGGTGGTCTTAATTCCTTTACTATGTTGCCCAGAGACTTCTCAGAACAAAGACATTTGGAAGGGAAAAAAGCCCAACTTGTCAGCAAGCAAACTGTATGCCTCTCTTATTTTTTTCAGGGGTAGCATAGCATGGTGAATAGAAAGCTGGACTTGACGTCAGGAAGACCTGAATTCAGATCTAGCCTCAGACGCTTCTTAATCATGTGACTTCGGAAAAATCATTTAACCTTTGTATACTTGAGTTTCCTTATCTGTAAAATGGGAATAATAATAGCCTCTACTCCCCACTCCGGCAGGGTTACTATGAGGATAAAGTGAGATAATATTTGCAGAGTGCTTTGCAGACCTTAAATCTCTACATAAATGCTAGCTAACAGCCTTTCAGTGCTTCCAGGCACTTCACCAAAACTATAATAAGTTATAGAGGAGTCTCTAATCTTCACTGGTAGAGGAATTTTCCTCCCTGGAAGTTCCATCCATTACAGAAAGCACAGGGCCACACTAAATAAAAGATGCCCTCATAGTTTCTAAGTACCTTTGGGCAAAATATCATTTTAATAAGTTACAAAATTACAATGTTTTAGCAAGAGGAGTCATTAAAATATCAAGATCTATTGCTTTACTGTACTGCAGGACTGTTCTGCATGGTTTCTTTGTTCTTCTACATAAAATAATCAGTAGTTATACAAGTATTTGCAGACTGTCACAAATGTGAGAGGGCAAGAGGATGGCTTCTTCCTTCCCAAACAGTCCTGTCTCACAGCAAGCCTGGAAAGACTGCACGCTGGGCCAGGAGTCAGGAGATTTGAATCCTGTGCTCAGCTTGATTATTAAGTGTTTGTGTGAGAGGGGCAAGGAGCTGAAGCCTGCTTCACCTGGAGAGGTTGGGGAAAAGGGAGTTCCCCCATGAGGAACATTGCAGAAAGGATCTACACTAGTCTCTTAAATTCTCAGAATCAGACTCTCAAAACTCCTAGAGGATGATCTCTAGAAAGCTGGTTGCTAAGTGATGATTGTTTGGCCATGATAATGAGATGTCTATCAGTATGTTGTACAGTTGTGATCTGAGGAATAATAACAGTCCTCAGAGGTAGTGATTGAAGATTCAGAAAGCACTGGACATATTGTATCTCATTTACGTTTCACTTACAGCCCTGTGAGATGGGTACCAGTATTATCCCCATTTTACCAGTGAGGAAACTGAGGCTCAGAGACATGAAGTGATGAGCCCAAGGTCACATAGTTGGTAAGCATCTGAGAAGACATTCCAATCCAGGTCCACCTGATTATAAGTCCAGTGTTCTATATCAGGTCGCCTTTCTTTTTCTCTCTTTCATAGGGAGTGCCCACAGTGATAAGAAAACAGATCTTCTGAAGTAATAAGGTTTCTGATTCTTTGTTAGGTCGCTGTGACACATCTTCTTCATCATTAAGTTTGTTTGCATCAGGTATCTTTTGAAATTCTAAATAATATATAGTAGCCACATGAGCAAAGCATCATTAATATAGGCTGACAGTCAGAATGTGAACAAATCAATCATGTTTAATAATAATAATAATACCCTGCATTTATATGATACTTTAAGATTTGCAAAGTACTTTACAAATGTTATCACATTTTATCTTCACAACTCTGGCATGTAAGTACTGTTATTAGCTTCATCTTACAGATGAAGAAAATGAGACAGACACTGGTTAAATTAATTGTGTAGGGTCACACAGCTAGTAAATGTCTGTCTGAGGTCATATCTGAACCCGGGTCTTCCTGACTCCTGGTCTCACATTCTACCCCCTGTGCCACCTATAATTGTTACGACAAACTGGATATAACGAAGATAATTAATTAAGTGGCCTTCTCTTTCTATAGCTTTCATCTTAATTGGTCTTCACTTCCCCTTTTACTAAAGGAAGTTATACTCCTTAGAGTATAAACTTCCCTACATTGGTGAGATGTCATTGACTTTAGAGGAAAACAGAAACTCTTTGTAATAAATACATTTATAATGATTTGAAAATTTCATCTGGGCGTACTGGAGAGGAATTGTCTGTTCCTGAGTTGTGCAGTAGGTTTTCTCTGGAATAGAGATTTAGGACCTTTAGGCATATAGTGTGATCTCTGTTCCATCACTTCACTGTAGGCTACTACTTAAGCAAAGGAAGTAATTCAATTGTTACTCACGTAGTTGGCACTAGCTAATTGCTGAATGGAATTTAAAACATTTTGAAAAAGCATAATATTTTATAATTGCAATGGTATCAATTATTATTTCTCCTGTTTTTCTTTTGTGTCTCCTATTTTATATTTTATTCCTTTTTTTTTATTCTCAGAGAGCAGGTAGTATCACGTGGTAGGGAGGGGAGAAAGTCTAACTTTCCAATTTTGTATGACTTCCTTTGGGGGAATGTTGACGGGACTGGAGGTTAGCCGAGTGTGCTACTAGACTTTTTCCCAGAATTGTAAGGTTGACTCCTGCTCTTTTGGAAAAATTCCAACAACCTGAGTGCCATGAAAAATAATGTAGGAACTGGAGACTATGTAAGGAAGATTCTCCTGCTGGAACCAAACATTAAACAGCCTGAGGTGAGAATATAAGAATAATAGAATCCTTTCCCTTCTTCGCTCAGGGAAGAGATATTCCCTAGGGCATAAACTTTCCTACATTGGTGAGATGTCATTGACCTTTGAGGAAAACAGAAATCTTCTGCAATGGTTACATCACAAACATTTAAAAATTTAGCTGGGTGTGTTAGGGAAGAATTATCAGTGCCTGAGTTATCCAGCGTTCTTTACTGGAATAGAGATTTAGTACCGTTAGGCATATATTGTGGGCTCTGCTCAATCACTTCATTTCAGGCTACTATTTCATCAGTTTCAGAAAAATAATACCCTTTGCTTTATCCATTAACTTACCATGTCCTTTTAAATACCCATGAACCCTCGTACAAATCTGTATATGGTGGTAAAAGCATTTGAGTAGTAGCATTGGGAGATGGAATGACCCTTAGAAGTCATCTAGTTTAATCGTCCAAGTTTAGAGAGGAAGAAACTGAAGCCCAGAGAAGGGGGGAAAAAAATCAAAACTCATTCAAAGTTTTCCAGTTAGTTCATGGTAGAACTAGGATAAAAAACCAGGTCTCCTGACTCCTCATTCAGTGTTTTTTTCCATAAGAACACCCTACTTACATTGCAAATAAACAACCTGGTGTTGATTAATAGACTGTTTCAGAATTTCCATGCCACTTCTTAGGGTTGATACCCTTTAACCCCTAGTTCTTCCCTACCCATAGTTCCCCAATACACACACTTACTTTCCTTCACTACCTGATCCCCTTTTCCAGGTGCCTGATTTCTGTATTTTCCAAGTTACCCCACACCCTTTACTCTTCTACTTTCTTAACAAACTCTAGCCATAGATACTGAAGGATAAGTATACAAAAGGGGAAAAAGTACCCCTGCCTCTGTCATTTGCCCCAATCCTAACTGCAGACCACTCTGTTTACCTCATGGCTAGATTTTATTGTTGTTAAGTTGTTTCGGTCATGTCTGACTTTGTGACCCCATTTGGGGGGTTTCCTGGCAAAGATACTGGAGTGGTTTGCCATTTCCTTTTCCAGCTCATTTTACAGATGAGGAAACTGAGACAAACAGGGTTATGTGATTGCCCAGGGTCACATAGCTAGTAAGTGTCGGAGGACAGATTTGAACTCAGGAAGATCAAGCTTCCTGGTGTCAAACCAGTGCTCTGTCTACCACATTAAATCAGTTATTCATTACCAATGTATGTTGGTTAACATTTGGAATTCCCTTTTGTGACCTTTATTTAATTAAGGGTCAGAATTTCTCATTGTTTTTCTTCTCAAAAAATCAGAATTTAAGAATCATGAACTGGAGCACCTCACTTATTATAGCAACATTTTCCCAAGCCATCCACACAGTGGGTATGGTATAGATGTGGATAAATGACAGCTATTATTTTGTCATTCAGTTGTGTCCAACTCTTGTGACCTTGTGGGCCATATTGTCCATGAGATTTTCTATTTCCATCTCCAGTGGATTAAGGCAAACAGAGGTTAAGTCACATAGCTAGTAAGTTTCTGAGGTTGGATTTGAACTCAGATCTTCCTGATCCCAGGCCCAGCACTCTTTCCACTAAAACACCTAGCTAGTTAGGTAAGGCAAATAATTGTAAAACAGTGGATGTTTATCATTTGCCGGTGTCTTTAATATCTTTAGCTTTTCTTTGCTTTAACAGTGTTAAACACCTGTGTCTGAATTCTCCACTGGGCCAGACAATCAATCGACGAGCATTTAATAAATACCTACCGTGTGCCAAGCTGTGTGTGAATGGCTTGGAAAAATGCTGCCACAGTAAGTGAGATGCTCCAGTTCATGACTAATAAGAGGATTTGGTCCAAAGCTTTCCTGGGAATTACTGAAGCCTTACTTCAGACAGACTGCCTCTTGCCGTTTTTACTACAATTTCCCTGTTTCTCAGTTTTTGCTCCTATTTATCAGGTTTCCAGTGATTATTGATGTATATTTGTGGATTTGATTTGATGATTCAAATGAAGAATGGATGAATTTTCCAATATAAAATTCTTAAAGTAGACCTTGATAGGTTAAGGTTATAAGTTAACTGCTTAAAAAGAAATGTGTAACTTTTCTTCACTGTAAGGAATGACACCAATAGTATTATTTTCCCACAAGCACATTCCAAGGTACGAGGAGAGGGAAAAAAAAATCTCCTTTCAGAGGTTCATCAGTCGGTGCTTTCATGCATGCTTGACTATGGGAACCTTTGAAACTCCAGTGGAAGATGGAGGAATTTTTCTATTAGGCCATTACACAGGATCTGAATGTTTCTTCTTTCATATTTTATGTTTCTACATGAGATCTTTTGGCTGATCAATTCATTCTACCTTCTCTCCATCTCATTTCCTCATTCTGCTTTTATTAGAAGAGTTGCTGCCAACATTCCCATTACAATACTTATTTCAATTCCAGGGGTTAATGACCTAATGGTTAATTCAGCCTGGCTGAAATCAAGAATAAATGATTTTGCCCCCTAGAATCGTTCTCTTCTTGTCTTATAATAGTGTGAGAATGCTTTCTTTTTCAGCACAAAGATGTATAGATGTATAAATGTAACTACGTGAAAGACATTATGGTGTGGTGGATAGTGTTATGGGCTTGGGGTCAGGAAGACCTGGGTATAAATTCTGCCTCTGACATTTCCAAATAGTATCTTTCCCTCTAGGTTACATATCTTAGATATATCTCATTACATTTTGGCTCCTGGATTAGAATGTAAGCTCATTGAGAGAAGGGACTCTTTTTGCCTTTTTCTGTGTCTGCAGAATTTTGCACAGTACCTGGCATCAACTAAGCACTTAGTCAATACTGACTGACTGACTGACTGACTGACTGACCATGAGTAAGCTGTATCAGCCTGGGCAAGTCATTCAACTTTGCTGAGCCTTTGTTTCCTCATTTGTAAAAAAAAGGCCAGCAAGACTGTCCTAGATGGTCTCTGAGGCCCCTTCTGGTTCTAAATTTATGAACCTATGATCAATAAACCAGACAGACTTATGAAACATAGATAATAGAAAGATAAATGATGGATAGACAGCTATAGATATCTATAAATTACAGATGTATTATATCTATAATTATCTATATTAGATGTTAGAATAATATTAATAATTAATATTATATTATCAATAATTATATTAGATATTAGAATAGCTAGCTAGCTATTGATGTAAAATATGTGTGTACATGTGTATGTATATGCCCATATATACACATATAGATAGATATAAAAGTATATATACACTCACATATGTATGTATGTATATGTAGCTGATAAATTATAATACCTTCCATTTATGTTTTACCTTGTCATTGCTTTCTAGAAAATATATTTTTCCATTTTTAGCTTTTTAATAAAACATCAAAAAATAGTCCAAATAAGTATTTTCTAACCCAGTTACTTTATCATGTAGAATAGTCCTTATATGGTCTTTTTAATAGATGAGGAATGTTAAATAATTAAAGATTTTTAATATATGAATAAATTCTATGTGTTGTTGGGATTTAGAAAGATAGTGTTGCTGTATTCACAGTAATTTTAAAAATTTGATAAAACACAAATTGCTTTCTTTGCTTACCTCTGGATAGTTTTGCAATCCTTAATGGCTTATTATGTAGGCTAGGCTAGTACTTGGTCAAAAAAATCTCAATTTGCTTATCCCTTGGACTGTGGGTTCAGCATGGCCAGTAGTAATAGGCCTTATTTGAGAGATGAAGAAAAAAGGGCCAGATGTTGATGGAAGTGGTCTTGTGGATTCCAGAGGGGACCTTCTGAGTCATTCTGTATTGAACTATTAATTCTCCATAGAAGACTCATCTTTTAATGTGGTACCAGATGCCTTTCAGTGCGTAAAAGTCATGAAATATTAAACCAAGTTCCTCTTTGGTTTAGCCAAGTAAGAAGTATTCATCAAGGTGATGAAGACAAATAATTATGTGGCCATTTTAACAAAAACTTTTTTTCCTTAATAGAACAGGCATTTATTGAGAATCTACTATATGCTTATTCCTGTGAAGGAGACATATTATAACACATCATCAATGCCTTCAAGCACAGATCTTGAAATACGAAGTATCTAAGGAGCTTTACTTTTTGGTAGTTTTTTTTTAAATAAAGGATTAATGGAGGAAGATATGATAGAAAGAATTCATGCATCAGCTTGTATCACTTCCAACTCTGAAGATTCTGTGAGTCTTAAGAATTTTTAACCAAGGATAAAATGAGGGTTTTAGATGGGTTCTTGCTGACACTTCCTTTCATTCTTTCCAGTTTGTATGGTTGTGAAAATCAAGTTGGAGAGACCAGAAAGGAAAGTTAAATAATGGTTTGAGTGTTAAATAACAATGCAAGACACTAGGAGCTGTATCAAGAGCTAGTTTATCAGTGACAGTCAGGTGATCTGTAAAATAAAAGGAATAAATTCATAGGACTGGGATAGTCAGTCATGGAAGAGGAAAGATTTTACCTGCACTTTGAAGAATAAATAGAATTTAAATAGGTTAGAAGTATTTCAATTACAAGCTAGGTGGCGCAGTGCACAGAGTGCTGGGCCTGGAGTCTGAAAGGCTCATATTCATGAGTTCAAATCTGACCCTCAGACACTTAATAGCCATATGACCCTGAGCAAGTTACTTAACCTTATTTGCCTCACTTTCCTCATCTGTAAAATGAGCTGGAAAAGGAAATAGCAAATTACTCCAATATCCTTGCCAAGAAAACCCCAAATGGGGTCACAAAGAATTGGACACAGCTGAATAACAACAACATTTTATTTAGAGGGAGCCCAGACTTGCTGTTATACCATAAACTATTTAAGAATGTTTGTTTGTGTCCAGATGTAGTGTGGTATGGTTGAAAGGTCATTAAATTAGAAGTCATAAGAATCTAGGTTTGAATCCTGACTTTTCCTCTTATCAGAGGATTTAGGGATAGAAGAGAGCTTAGAAATCATCTACCACATAGGTACTAATATTGTTATACTGCATGATATTGGGCAAGTCATTTAACCATTCTGCATCTTGTTTTCCTCATCTATAAAGTGAATTGATTGGACTCACTAAATTGAGCTTACTAGTCTGGGGTCCATAAACTTTAAAATATGTGCATGTATAAAATACCTATGGATAAGTAGATAGATAGACAGATTGGATGGATAGATAGATAGATAGATAGGTGGATAGATAGATAGATAGATAGATATATTTCAGTCAAATTGATTTCCTTTGTAATAATACATAGCTCCTTTTAATGACATTATTAGAAGGTTTCCATAGGCTTCACCAGATTGACAGATGTAAGGTACAAGACATAAAAAATGTTAAGAACCCTTGCACTAGGTGACTTTAAGGTCCCTTCTAGCTCTAAATCCTGTGTTTCCTAGATTTGATGTTATTGCTGCTTCAGAATGAAAATAGTTTGATAAATCGGACTTTAAGCCTTCAATACTTTGAAATGCTGAACTATTTCTTAGAAGGAGTATATGATTTCATATACCCAGACCAATGATTTCATTTGTTTGGAGGAGGGAGGACTCCTAGTGTACAATCCCTCTGGTCATGTAGATTGGCAAATTGCTGATAATTTATAGTCTTAGAGCATTTAAGAGGGATGCTAAAAGGCTATGTGACTAGTCCATAGGCCCAGTGCTAGTATATGGCCCAGAAGTGGGGTTCAAACTCAGGCATTTCAGATTAGAAGACCAGTCCTTCAGTCACTGTACCTCACAGCTTCTCATCAGCATTTTAATATCTAGTGTTTATTAAAGTTCCAAGTCAGAGGAATCATAGATTGAAAGAAGGAAGAAATCATAGATTCCATGTAGTCCCATCCCCTCATTTGATAGATATAGAACATGAGGCCTATATGTGAGAATTGGCTCCTCTAAGATTGTGAAAACTCTGAGTGTCAGAGCTGGATTTGAAGACCTCTGACTCCAGAGCCAGTCCAGAGCCAAACAACAAAGGGTGGAGGCATATTCATAGGCTGCAACATGTTGGTATTTATAACTTTTGCATTAGAAATGATAAAAAAAAATTTCATCATGCACAGCCTAAGAAACAGGCTTTATAATCGATACAAACCAATTGTTCCACCACATTCATACATCGCAGCATCACCTACTTACATTGGATTTCTGTTGAGTGCAGCAAAACTTAGACAATATCCATCTATGTGAGCACTCAGACACAATATATTGAGGAAGTTCGGTGATATAAATGTTTGATTAAAAAAACATGGTATTTAATAAATATTAGCCATGGCACAAGAAACTTAAATAAAAAAGAAGTAGGTTATTGGAATAGGAAGTAGCCCAGCCACATTGTAAGAACCGAGAACAAGGGTTAACACAGACAGTCCAAATGCCATCTGGGTACTCACGGACTAGTAAAAGACTTAAAGGAAGGTTTTCCATAGAGAATAGAATCAATCAACGGAAAATAATACATAAGAATCTATGAACAGTCATGAAAAAGGATCACACAGGATCAGAAGGTGCCGGCCCAGGAGAATGTGCATCTGTTACTGTCTAATCTGTATATTAGTCTGAATAAATACCAATATCTAGTAACTCTAGGAAAAGTTCTCCGGCTATCTGTTTGCATTTGACTGAGTTGTTTCTAGTATTTCTAATGCCTGTCTGAGCCTCTTTCTATGTTTTGTGTATTTCATTACTTTAAGGGGAACGTTGGTTGAAAAATTATACATCCTGGGGACACAGCAACTTTCCATCATGGAAGTGAATATGTATCTCTCAAGTATCTGTTTGCATTGAAAGGGGCCATTTCATGAATTGGAGAATCATATCAATCAATAGTCACTGAATACATGTGGTGTCTAGAACCCCATAGGAATCACTGTGGGAGCAAGAAAGAAGTGCTAACCACGGTCCCTTAAAAGCCCAGGAACTTTAAGTTGGGGGAAAGATAATGAGTACACTTGAAAATATACAGTGAATAGGGCCCTGGCCTTGGAGTCAGAAAGACCTGAGATCAGATTCTGCCATTAGACATTGATTAGTTTTGTGACCCTGGGCAAATCACTTGAACTCAGTGAACTTCAGTTTCATCATTTTGTGAATTGAGGAGGTTCAGCTCAGTGGCATTAAAGGTCCCTTCTAGCTCTAAAGCTATGATTCTGAGCTAAGGTAGTAAATGTTAAGTGCTCAATTAGTGGTTTAGAGGTAATACAACCTGTAGGTGTTTTATAAGAGGGAGAGATCCCTGTAGACTGAGTCAGGAAGAGGAGGTGAAGAAAAGACTTCTGTCGGGACTTTTAGCCTTGGTAGGACTTGGTAGGATGGTGGAAAGAAAAAATGAGGAAAACTTGTGAGAAACAGTATAAAAAGAAGTGGATTTGAAATCAGAAAACTTAGGTTCAAATCCCAGCTCTCTTCCTTATATATAACCTGTGTAACCTTGGATAAGGCATTTAACCTTTATAGATTGATATAAATTATCTAGGGAGGGTAGGTGACGTAGGTGGATAGAGTGCCAGGCCTGAAGTCAAGAAGACCTGGGTTTAAATCCAGCCACATACACTTACTAGCTGTGTGACGCTGGGCGAGTCTCTTAACCCTGTTTGGCTCAGTTTCTTCACCTGTAAAATGAGCTGGAGAATGAAAGAGAAAACCACACCATTCTTTTGTTTTTGTATCACCTATATTTCCCACTGTGCCCCCCCCCCAGAGGAGCCATCCCTTATAATAAAGAATAAAGTTCAACCAAACTAATCAGTTTATTGAAAAAGTTCAGTGAGGGACAATTAAGTGGTACAATGGACAGAGCACCAACCCTGGAGTCAGGGGAACCTGAGTTCAAACTTGACCTCAGACACTTACTAGCTGTGTGACCTTGGGCAAGTCACTTAACCCCAATTACCTTCAAAAAGAAGGCCTCTTTGATATCACTTGCATAAGTACATTCCATCACTAAATTCCAGGCTTTTTTTTTTAAATGAGGCAATTGGGGTTAAGTGACTGAGGCTGGATTTGAACTCAGGTCCTCCTGACTCCAGGGCTGGTGCTCTATCCACTGTGCCACCTAGCTGCCCCTATACCAGGTGTTTTCACTGGCTATCCCCATGCTTGGAATTCTTTCCCACCTCATCTCTACCTCCTAGCTTCAGTGGTTTCTTTCAACTCTCAGTGAAAATCCCACCTTACGTAGGAAGATTTTCTTAATCCCCTTTTAATTCTAGTTCTTTCCCTATTTATTATCTCCAGTTCACCCTATATGTAGCTTGTTGGCACATAGAGCAGTCAAACCCTTCTCTGTACCAAGCACTTCTTGTCTTCCATTTCCTGCTGGGCCCAGCATGTCCCCTGAGGGAAGGTGGCAAGGACCAGGTTGGGCAATTTTCATCTACCCTAAAGCAATAACTTCCGTCTGTGCCAGAACAAGGCACCTTCTACCTTCTCCTGCCTGCCCTTTCTCCTGAGATTGGAGAACTTCCATTGTAAAAGGGAGCAACCTGTTCCTTGACCTCATGCCTCATCTCCTGCTGCATCCCTTGAGGGAAGAGGAAGAAAGTTGATGGGGGATGGGATTTCTTTCTCCTGCCCTTCAGCTTCAACTTCCATCTCCTTTTTAGAGGGAAAAAGGGCTTCCCATCCAATCATCTGACCATGTGCTTCCCTCCTCATGCTGTACTTGGCTCCAACCTGGTCTCCAGATTCTTTGGGATCTTTGTCCTGTGACCTCTCCTCTTCTCCCTCTGTGTTTCTTCACTTGATGATCTCATTAGCTCCCATGGATTTAATCCCCATCTCTATGCTGATGATTCTCAAATCTACCTATCCTTCTCTAATCTCTCAGCTGACCTCCAATCTCGCATCTCCAATTACTTTTCAGAGATCTCTAACTGGATATTCAGTAGACATCTAAATCCCAATGTGTTATCTCTCCCCTTAAAAGCTCCTCAACTTTACCTTCCTTATTACAGTAGAGGGCAACATCATCTTCCCAGTCCCTCAGGTTCTCGACCTAGGAGTCCTTCTTGACCCCTCACTATCTCTCAACCCCATTTCCAATCTGTTGCCGAGGCCTGTCATTCCACCTTTGCAGCATCTCTCTAATATGCCCTCTTCTCTCCTCCAACACTGCTACCACCACCATTACCACCACCACCACCTTGGTGCAGGCCCTCATCACTTCATGCCTGGTCGATTGCAACAGTCTGCTGCTGAATCTGTCTGCCTCAAATCTCTCCCCACCCCAATCTATCCTCCATTCAGACACTAAAGTGATTTTCCTAAAGTGAAGTCCCAATTATATCACTCCTCCTATTCAATAAACTCTAGTGACTCCCTATTGCCTCTAGGATCAAATATAAATTCCTTTGTTTGCCATTCAAAGTCTTTCGTAACCTAGCTCCCTCCTACCTTTCCAGTCTTCTTACACCTTACTCCCCACCATATACTCTTCAATCTAGTGATATTGGCCTCCTAGCTATTCCACAAACAAAACATTCTACCTCTCAGTCTGGGAATTTTCTCTGGTGGTCCCCCATGCCTACAGTCCTAGCCCTTCTCTTCTCCACCTACTGGCTTCCCTGGCTTCTTTTAAGTTCCAATAAAATCTTGTCTTCTACAAGAAGCCTTCCCCCACCCTGCTAAATTCTAGTGCCTTGTAAATAGCTTGTTTGTACATATTTGTTTGCATGTTGTTTCCCCCATTAGACTGTAAGCTCCTTGAGGTCAGGGACTGTCTTTTGCCTTTCTTTGCTTCTCTAGCATGTGCACAGTGTTTGGTACATAGCAGGCATTTAATTAATATTCATCAACTGATTGACTGGTAGTGTTTCACAGCCTTAGTCCCCTATCCATAGTTCCCCACCTCTGAAAGGAAGCATGGGGGAGGTTGAAGGTGGATCTCTCTAAGGTGACTTATAATTTGTTGTATGTGAGGTGCATTCTCACTATAAATGCATAATCATTGGTCATTTTCTTAGTATTATACATTTAGATATGGAAGAGACTTTTCAAGGCCATCAAATCTAACCCCCTCATTTTAGGGGTAAAGAAAGTGAGGCACAGAGAAGGTAAATGATTTGCCCAGGGCCACACAACCCATAAAAGCTTGAGGTAAGATTTGAAGCTAGGTCTATTCTGACTCCAAGATCAGTGCCCTATCCATTGCACTACACTGTCCTTCTGATGCCACATTGCCACTCCAACAACATTCTAAAGGGAGGCAGTAACAAGATTCCTTTCTGGTCATGTACTTTCTTGGACAATTCTTTGTATCTTCACAAGAGGATTAAGGAGATCAGAAATTCAAAGTATCTAAATGTTTTATATGTTGGCCAAGTAAAAGTTGGCCTCTTTTATCAAGCATCAGTGGAAAAAAGATATGGCTTAATTCAATTCAATTAACAAGCATTCATTACTGTATATAACAATAGTGTATGCAATTAAGTACCTACTCTGTGCCAGGCACCAGGAATACAAAGGAAAAACAAAAAGGAAAGTCATTGCCCTCAAGGAGCTTACATTTTACTGGTTCCATGCTTTTACTGATGCATGCTGCAGCTAGCAGGGGTGAGGATGCTGTGACCTTGGGGCTACATGTGGCCCTCTAAGTCCTCAGATGTGGAACTTAGAGGGCCATATGTGGCCTCAAGGCTGCAGCTTCCTCACCCCTGAGCTAGGGTATAGACTACATGATCACCAAACCCATTCGAATTCTGAGATTCTATGATTCTGAGAGTTTAATGTCTTAAGTTAAAATGATAGTTTTAGATGGACTTTTGTTTATCTTTGCTTTTCCTTCTCCCCATTAGTATGTACAATTACTTGTAGTTGTATTTATTTTCCATTTCTGTTTGACCTGAGTGTTAATAAATGCCCTCAAAGGCTCAAAACCTAAAAACATCATTAGATGAGAGCTGTTTTTGTTGGGAACCTTTTCAATAAACCAAGTGAGAAAGCATTCTTTTTCCATTTGTATACAAATTCTATTTTTTTAAACTGGGAACATAACAAGATAATGATGTTTCTTGAGATATTTGAAACTGGCATGCAGTGAAATGGTCTATAATGCTTTCCCCTGAACTTCATCCTCTCAAAAGATTCAGTGGTGACAGTTTCAAATGGATTAGACTGTAGCATTAGTGACATGAAGAGCTGAAGGGCTTTAAACCAATCAGTCCCTTGAGTTTTTGTATTATAAAAGACTTGGCAGACTGGGGAGAATTAAAAGATGGTGCACAAATGCGTTTTCAAAGTGTTTCTACAAATCAAAGACTAGTATCAGTTTAGACTAAAATAATAGGCCAATTCTCAAGGCAAAGAAATGTTGCCTATTACCTGCAGCTGCGTTCATTAACATTGAAACATTTCTTGCTCTAAAACATCTGAAAGGGAATTATGAATTAATTAACCTTTAGATTAGAGGCATTTTTCCAGATGTTTTGTGTCAGTCTTCACATGAAATAAGAAGGCAACTCAAACAACGTAACATAGGTATATGGGTAGTTTTAGCTAAGTAAAGTTAAGGTGAGAAAATGGGAATGGCCAGGAGACAGCTGGTTAGGAATTGGGAAATCTTTTGAAATGTTTGCCTGAGGTCCTCAGATTTTACACATCTGGTGCCCAAAATAACATCCAGTTTTAGAAAGAAAATTAGACTTTTCTGTGATTCACATTGAGGGCTTTTTATACTGCTGGGGTAATCTTATTCTATATCAGCAACCAATCACCCAGTAGTAGTGAGGCATCCAAGTGTCATGATTCTCACCCAATCCAGCTCCCTTTTCACTTCAACATTAGGGTATGGTATCTCCTTGTCTGAACTCTGAAATCAGGCCATAATCCCTTAGGATTCCCTCTCTCTCTCTCTCTCTCTCTCTCTCTCTCTCTCTCTCTCTCTCTCTCTCTCTCTCTCTCTCCCTCTCCCTCTCCTTCACTCTCTCTCCTGTTAATCACAACAGGGAAATCTATTGGGGGGTACAAATAAGAAGGAAAGGAAAATCAGTTACAGAAGTCTGATCTTCATGCAAACGTACAGATTCTGGACTCTGAAATAAATGACAGACATCTTCCTTTAGTCCATATCATGAGTCACTTAAGTAAAAAGTTGTAAGTTCATGGTCTGTAAGCTGCAAAAGACCATAGAAATTATTAGTCCAATCCCCTGATTTTCTTGATGAAGAAACAAATTCGATGAATATTTGACACCATCCAGGAATACAAGTTTAAGAAATACTTTCAAGTTAATTAATTGGTCAATTAATTAAAAGATTTTACAAAATATTTCTTCAGTGCTTGGAACGCTTTATTTTATAACCTAACTCCAGTGATTAATAAAGCATTTATTAGGTGTGTACTATGTGTTAGACACTGTGCTGATTGTTGGAGATACAAGGAAAAGCAAAAACAGTCAGTCCCTGTCCTCAAAAGACTTACATTCTAATGGAGGAAACAGCATGTAAATAAAATGGTACGTAAAAGATACATGCAGAGTATATGGAAAGTAACCTTTGACCCCATTTTAATAGATATTCTCCCCCAAGGTGATCCCCATCCATTACTGTTGCTGTGTGACTTGTCTGTCGTGCCATAAATTCATCATGGTTAGTTCAGCCAATGTTCTGAGAGGCCTACTTGAGTTGTCTTCGCCTTAAAACACTTGGCTGTCAATCACTGATTCCCTCACTCTCATTATGCTATCATCTTTCTTTTTGGTATTTTTTTTAAGGCATCCTTTACTCCATTTTTCATTAACTCTTTGTTCATGGTTTGTTGCAGCCTGTTCCAACCACTGTCATTTTATGACATTTTAAAAATAGTTTTATGGAAGAAAAATATATATCCAAGTTTTTTAAAGGCAAGAATATTTAAATTTTAGATACTTGCAAAGAGCTGACAAAAGTCTTCATTAAGGCTGTTATGCAACAGTGTGCTATTGAGAAGTATGACAATACATTGTCTTTTGGGGCTGGAGTAATGAAAGTGAATTGGTTTCTTTTTACAGGGGTTTGTAGGCAGAGGAGAGAAAGCAAAAGGAGATAGCTGCAAGACAAATGATTTATGTCAGGATATTTTTCTTCAGCAGCAAAGTCTAGCAACAGAACCATTAATGTAGAGGGGGTTAAGAATTTATTAAAGGGGTGGACTTATTGAGTCTAATTTTATGAGATTCTGTCTAAAGAATCCTCAGGACCATCAGGATTGACTCTTTTTTGTTTTGTTTTGCTTTTTTTGGTGAGGCAATCAGGGGTTAAGTGTCACACACACAGGGTCACACAGCTAGTGTCAAGTGTTTGAAGCTGGATTTGAACTCAGGTCCTCCCGACTCCAAGGCTGGAGCTCTATCCACTGCACCACCTAGCTGCCCCCCAGGATTGACTCTTGAGGGAAATACTGACCAGACACCTCATTACATTAAGCAGTAATGTTTGCACACTAAATGAAGACCTGAAACATGGCCTTAGCTGAACTCCTGGTAGGAGAAGGCAGAGGGACTGACTTTTCGATGTTCTCACAGGGCTTTGGTAGTAGTCGGTAGTAGTGGTGGACTTATCCAAGTCTCATGATTCTCACCCAATCCAGCTCTCTTTTTACTGCAACATTAAGGATATGCTATTGTCCTGACTTTTCTCTGAAATATGGCCACGTAGCTTCCTTGTGGTTTTGTTTTTTCTTTGTTTTGTTTTACTGTTAATTACAATTTGGAAAGCAACAGAGGGGTCAATTAAGAACCAGAGAGGAAATTTTAGAAAAGTTAGAGGAGTCTGATCTTCATTAAGATAGATAGAGAACTAGCACTGTATCTATTTTAATGCCATCCCTTCCCCCCACTCCCATAGTATATTTGAGTCTATCTTCCCAGGTCATGAACTAGCATAAAATGTTAGAGCTTAATGGGATATTAGAGATCCTCTTGTCATGGGGTCTTAAAGGAAGAGAAAGACTCTATGAGGTGGGGGTAAGAAGGGAAGGCATTTCCAGCATGAGGGAGGGCCAATGCAAGGACATGGAGATGGGGGATGGAGGGTCATGTAAGGAACAGAAAGGAGGATTGCAAACTGCGGTAGGGTTGGTGATGTCCAGTGAGGTTGGGAAGATAAGGTGGGGCCAGTGTAGGCCTTTAAAAGCCGAATTGAAGACTTTTGTTCTTGACTTTGCAGCGATATACTGGGAAATTTTTAACAACCAGCTCTCAGGGAAAATGCATGGGACCCACACACTTCAGTTTAATCTGCATGCTTACCATTTACTCTTTCGCTTTCTTAAGTCTAGACAGTCAATAAAATGATAAATCTAACTCCTCTTTGTAGTGTTTGTTGATTTCTGAGGTGCTCACACAGTGAAAATTTAACAGTTGTCTCCCTTGGAAATCTCATTCACTTCTGCAGCTTCAACTATCACATCTATTCAGTTGACTTCAAGCTTTATTAGTTCCAGTCCTGACCATTCTTTAAGTGGTCTTCTTCTTAATCTTCTCCCAGAACATTTCCATCTGGACATCTTGCTAGGAGCACCTCAAACACAACAGTTCAAAATTCCCTAAACCCATTTCTGTTTCTGATTATTTTTTTTTCTGTGATAGTTACCCCATTTCCCAAGTTTGTTACCTTGACTCCTCTCTCCATTTTCTCTCATACTGCTTTCAAGTTCTAGATTTGCTACTACCTTCGTGACTTGAACGTGTCACTAAAACTTTCTTTCTCTTCACCCATAAAATGGGGGAGTTAGACTGTATTCTATTTAAACTCTCATCCAGTCCTAAATCTATAATCCTATAATCCTGTCCATTCCTTCACAACATCTCTCAAATGCTTCCCTTTCTCTTTATCTCCCTGACATCACCCTCACTCCCGATCCTCATTATCTATCCAGACTTTCTGAATAACTCTTCAAAGGTCTTCTACCCTTCACTCTCTTCCCTCTCCAAAACGCCTTTCAGATCTCTGTGAGACAAATCTTTATAGATCTGGTTAGACCCCTTGCTAAAAAATTTAAGTGACTTTATTTTGCTTTCCTGATAAAGTCTGAATTCCTTTGCCTGGTATTCAAAGTCTTCCAAAATTGAGCGTGATCTGCTTCTTGAGGCTCATTTTATGGTACTTTCCTTTTTGTGCTTCGTGCCTCAAACAAACTCAGTTTCCTTGCCTTCCCTACATTTTGATGCTTCCACACTTTTGCCTCATGTTGTTCCTTATGCCTGGTTCTTCCTCCCATTGCCTATTGACTTATCCATCCTTCAAAACTCAATTCATATGCCGCCTTCTTCAAGAAACCTTTCCCGATCCTCTTCATTCTTAGTGACCTTCTCCCTTGGACCTAGAGTAGCAATTTTTCTTTGTCATCCACATTCACATATACTCTAAGGTATTCAAAGTACTTTCCTCACATTAACTCTGTAAGCTAGTTAATAATAATAATAATTACTAACATTTATCTAATACACTTCATATATATTATTTTATTTGATTCTCACAATAACTCTGGGTAGGTGCTATCTCCATTTTACGGATAAGTGAACTGAGATTGAGAGAAGTTAAATGATTTGTTCAGGGTCACATAGCTAGTATTAGAAGATCTGGGAGAGATTTTGAAGTCAAGTCTTCTTGACTGAGGCCATCTTTCCTATCTACCATGCTGTCTAGCTGTACCTATGTAGTGTTAGTAGTATTATTCCCATTCTATAAATGAGGAAATTGAAGCTCAGAGAGATGAAGTGGCCTGGCCAGGATCACAAAGCACCTAAGTGTCAGGACCTGTTTTCAGATTGGACTGTTCTGATGATGACAACAATGATGATGATAACTTTTATATAGCCTTTTAAGGTTTGCAAAGCACTTTTCAAATGTGTTATCTCATTCGGTCCTCACAACAATACTATGAGTTAAGTGCTATTAGATTTTACATGAGGAAAATGAGTCCCAGAAAGATGAAGACACTCTGTTTCCCACAACTAGTAACTGTATGGGCAAGACTTGAACTCAGGTCTTCCTGACTCTGGGTCCAGATCCATTCTACCATCTAGCTGCTTCTAACCTTAGTCACTTTACCACTTTTTCAACCTCACATGTAGTAATGCAGCCTTAATGATTATTCATTGACTTGAATTCAGTTTAATTCCAGGCTTAGAATAAAGTAAGAAGGAGAAGTTTTCCTCAGATATTTAGCCCCCCAGCTTTTTTTGAGATACTACTCTTGTTTGCAGCTTGAAGATGAAAAAAACTTTTTTTTTAAGGTTTACTATTTCAGGTTCTGTGTCTGAGGATGAATCTATCATGCTCAGTTTTCTGACTTTTACATACATTTCTTTAAAATACCATCCCTTTTTCTATGTGGCTTCTTCCAAGTCCCTCTCAGGCAAAGACAAGAAAATCCCCCTATAGGTTTTTCCTCTGGAAACAAAAGCAGAAGAAAGCAGAGTTTGGACAATGGAAATTACAAGAATTACCTATGTGTGAATTTCCTGTGTATAAGTTTCTGAGGAGAGGCAGCATGGAGTAGTAGATGAATAGTTAGTTGTCTTCACAGTCAGGAAGACCCGGATTTAAGTCTTTTAATATAAAATGGCTTTAATGTAAGCTTATGTATGTGTGTGTTTATCCATATCTGTCTATATCTATCTATTTATATATTAAACACACATATACATACACACATACTTGCATGTATGTGTATATATACATATGTGACCTATATCATATTACATTTTATAATACATATGTAGTATAATTTTTCAGTTTTAAAGTGGTTGGGTGGGAGGCAGAGAAGGAAATACTTGCCAGCCCATTTTCTCCTTTTCCCTTTTAAATGAGATATAGTTTTATGATTATATTCTATAATCTGGCTTTGAAGTATAATATACATACATGAAATCCCAAAATGTATGATGTAATATATAAGTATGTTTTATATATAATATTTAATATTTAATATACTTTTAATATAAGGTGGCTGTTTGGTCCTAGACAAGTCATTTGATCTGTCTGTACCTCCGTCAACTCTCAGATTATAAATTGCAAAGCAGGAGCTCATCTACATTGGTAGAGTAAATTACTGCACTGAGAGTTCCCAATGAAATCATAGGCAGGTCCAAAAAAAAAAAGTTTCTGAGTCACAAGAGTAGGAGGCTGAGTAGCTAGAAAGCTTCTTCTCTGTATTGCTTTGATTTAAAATAAAAAGTTTTATTAATGTCTATTTTTTTAAACTCATAGTCATTTCCAATATATCCTTCCCCCACCCTCTCTCAGAACTCTCCCTTGTAATAAAACCACTCAGGCAAAACTGACCAACATAGCAGCATCGTCTGCCTGGCTGTGCCCCGTTTGACACCAGGAATTCTTTCCTTTAAAAAAAATAAAAGACAGACACCTATATTTCTAGGGGATTTAGCGCCTGGCTCTGCCTTGTGGCAGATGGGTGGATGCAATGTCTTTATGGTCCTTTTGAGGTCTATGGCACTAAATACAACTTTGTCAGGACTCATTTGCAAACTCTTATTTTTAATTTGCAATCAGTCAGGCAGCATGAAAATTTTGTCCCTGTTCCATGGGGAGTCTCTTTTATAAATCTAAGAGAGAAAGACAAGAGTTCCACAGTCAAATACCTGAAGGTAGCTAAGGAGATGGTTTGTGTTTATAAAGGATGAGTATCAATGATCATACGCCTTCAATGAAAATTGATTGTCTCGTTCATTTAAGTGCCTGATTTTTGTAGTGTTTCTCCTCATAACAGATTCCAATACTTGAATGCTTCAAAGTCCCCACAAGACTTTGAGTCGTCTCCTGTGCTCAGCACATTTCTTCCTTCAGACACTGTCTGTGAGACATGAGGGAAAGGGAAACATTATGACAAAAATTGAAAGGGATTCTGAAGTTGGCTCAGCTGCCCCAAGGTTTCCTGGCAGAAATCCATAAAACCTTATGTTTTATTTACTCGTTTTATTATATATGTTATTTATTGGATTTATATGGCCACTTTCCTCCAAAGAGTGACAGAAGCCTCTGGTGGGATTGCAATAATGTTCTCTGAACACAAACAAAAGCTTTGACAATAAGGAAATAGCGAATTGTTTATCTGCACAGACATGTCCATGTGCTTATGGGAACACCAGCTACCCTCTCCATCCCAAAGGCAAAAAGGAAGTTATAAAATCACAATTATTTCAACATTCTTGTTCAAAAACTTGATCTACCTTGTTTTCACCAGTTGGTGACTGGTTTCCATGGAAATGGAAATGGAATAAGCATTTTAGATTCTCAGCTGCCCGGTGCCAGCTGAGAGCTGTGAATACCATTTGGTTAACAGAGAGGATCCAGAATTCTCCAGTTTTAAAGTGGCCAGGGTGGGAGGCAGAGAAGGAAAGGCTTGCCAGCCCATTTTCTCCTTTTCTTCTTTAAATGCGATATAGTTTTATGATTATAGAAGCTATAATCTGGCTTTGAAATACAGTATGCATACATGAAATCCCTAAATAACTGAATATTGCACTTTGCCAATTGGTTCAATCTCTTTTCCTTCCATCAAAATGGTTGTGAAGTAGTTCCAGTATGGCCTGGCCTATGTAGAGGAAGTTTGGTGGCCTGTTGGATAGAGTATTAGGCCTAGAGTAAAGAACCGAGTTCAAATCCAGCCTCAGATACTTACTAGCTATATAACCCTGGGCAAGATATTTAACTTTTATTCACCTCAGTTTCCTCTCATGTAAAACAGGGATAACAATTACACTTCCCTCTCATGGTTGTCATAAGGATCAAATGAGATAGTATTTGCAAAGCTTTTTGCAAACCTTAAAATTCTACCTAAATGCTACTTTAATAATAATTATTATTTTAGCTCCTTCTCTCTTCTGCTGATGCACTGTGGTGGGAGATAGTGATAAGTAGTGACATGGTCAAGAAACCAGGGAGTAGAAAAGTTGAGACTCCATGACCTAGACATTCCGATTCTGAATAAGCAAGGGTGTCATATTGAGAAACACTAGAACAATTTCCAATTCCATGAAAAAGTGAAGCCATTTTGCCATGGATATTTTTCCATTTATAACCCTTTCCTCTTGATTTAATGATCTATTTTCATGTATTATCTGCCTTGTGCCCTTTCTGGGGACTTCTCAAGGTTAAACACTAATCTAAACATTTCTTTTTGGTGTCAGAAGATTATATCTATGTATATAAATATATATGTATTATATATATATAAATATATGTGTTATATATAATATCATTATATGTATATAAATATATGTGTTATATATAATATATTATATATGTATATAAATATATATAGTATATATTCATATAAATACACACACATATATTATATATATATGTTATATATATATATATTTTTTTTTTCCTGAATGCTGCCTGATACTTTGTTGTCTCTCCATCATGTAGAAAATAGGCTAAACTGAATGAACTGAAATAGGCCTTCAGTGTCATCTGGTCACATCCAGCCCATTTTACAGATGAGAAAATTAAGGCCCAGAGAGACTAAATGCCTCATCCAGGGTCACATAAGCTAGTAAGTAGCAAAGCTAGTCTGTTTGATTTGAAACTACAGTGTTTATTTTGGACATTCACTTGATAAAGAAGGAAGAGCTATAGTAGAGCTCAATATACCCATTTCTTTCCTACTTGTGGTTTAAAGCTCTTTTCTTCATACCAGTGTCTCACCTTAAATTAAATCTCACTGGGCAAAATAGCTTCCCTGGACCAAAGTTATGCATCTGGGGCACTTGTGTATCTAGGCTATTATATAAGTGCTATCTCACACGCAAGTGAAGTAAATAATTTATCAGTTGAGGAAATGAAATCCCCATCACTGATTTGCCAAACTGCATAAATACTTCAGTGAAGTGTTCCCAATGGTTAGCATGCATGTCAGAGTTTGACATGTTTTTTTCTTATCAAATTCTTCCCATGAGGGAAGATCACCTTTACTAAATAAGCAGCAATATTTTAAGTTAACAAGGTGTACTCGGCAAAGACTTGAGAGAGAAGTATTTAGGGTGGGTAACAGTTTTGGGTATATTGACTGTAAGGGAAAGGACGCACAAACTCCTTCATTGTGGTGGTAATTTAGCCCTTCTTTACACACTTCTCTCCCCTCTCAAGAGAGCTTTTTCCCCTTGGCACTGCCCTGATCTCCCAGTCTCCCTCATTGGCTGAGCAGAAACTGTTCCTGTTCCTGTTCCTTCCCCAGCCTGTAACCTTACCTGCTAAGATAGAGAAGGGAAGTATTGGCAGGGGTCACGGGAGTGTTGATAGTTATGCTTTTTCTGGTTGTTTCTGAGACAAATTCAAGCCACTATCACCTGGTCTTAGATCTTACACATATGATTTTATCAAATCAAATTTTATCAGATAAAATCATATATGTAAGCTCTAAGACCCAGGTGATAGTGCCAGCTCAGGGCCAGCTAGGTGGCTCAGTGGTTGGAGCACTGACCAAGAGTCAGGAAAAGCTGAGTTCAAATAAATCCGGCCTCAGACGCTTACTGATTGTGTGACCCTGGTTAAGGTTAACCTTGTTTGCCTCAGTTACTCATCTGTAAAATGAGCTGGAGAAGGAAATGGCAAACCACCCCACTATCTATGCCAAGAAAACCCCAAATGGGGTCATAAAGAGTCAGACACAACTCAACAACAAAAACACACTCGGTCATTCACTTTCACGCATACAGTCACACAAATACTTTTCCTTTCAAAACAGCATATGTTTACAGGTAGAATTCCATTTTAATGAGCTTGATAGGACATAGAAAGGGCATAGTCTCATAGACTGTTAGAGTTTAAAGACAAATATATGGAGACTACCTACTCTAACACATCCTCATTTTAAAGATGATGAAACTCAAGTCAAATGTTAGATGAAATTACTTGTCCTGACATCACAAAGTAAGGTGGCAATAGGCACAGCTGGATCTACGGTGGGACAGCCAGGGGTTTGCCCCAGGTGCCAATGATATTGGAAGGTTGCCCCCTCTCCTCTCCTGCTTCTAATATACCAGCCTGTGGCTTCTCAGGGGTCATCAGGAAAGGTGGCTATGTGAAAAGTCAAGTCAAAAAAGGCAAGAGTGACAGAAGGCAGGGGAGAAGAGTGAGAGGGTTTCCCCCTTTCCTACTATTACTTCAGTCAGATGATTTCTCATAAAAGGGCTGTCCTTCTCTCCCAAATCCCATCCCTATCTAGGTCACCTCTAGTCTCTCTCAGGCCCTAAAATACTTCACCCTCCCTTTCTACTGTGTCCTCCAAAAGACTCTATTGTTAACAAATGGTCTCATTACCTTAGATCTTTTCATGAAGACTTTAACATGCAGCTGTGTGAAAAGCCTGTCAAGGCAGCCTATCAGTATAGGTATCCTGGATAGGGACTGCCAATGTATACTGAGCTCAGCATAGAATTCAAAAGAAAATGAAATCATGCTGGATGGCATTGGGGAAATTATGCCATGCTTTCAATGATCCCAAACTCTTCATTGCTGCTAATGCCCATATGTATAATAGCGATATTTTGCTACTGATGCTATGTGGTTGTGAACCATCGAGCAACCTTACAGGAATAAAAATTGCAAGTAGCCCAAAGGGCAATGGAAAATGCAAATAGTTGTAAGTAGGTTGCAGCAAGTTATGACTTGCAAATGAAGTAGGATTATATCAAGGAGAGGTATCTGGGGACAAATATACCTAGAAAAAGTTGAGGGTCAGACATGTAGCAAGAATGAGACACAACATTCAGATTGCTTGTGTGTTATATTGCTATCCTCGATATTGTAAAGGAATTACTATGGAAAGCCATCAATATTTTGGGCAGATCTGCTATGGAGAAACTGGGGCAGCAATGCCTCAGCATGAAAAAGTGTGGAGGGGTTGCAATCTGTATTGCTGGCAGGAGGGGCACCCATAAGTGCAGTGAAATATCACAGAACATAGTTTTAATTCTGGAATAGACCTTAGAGACAATTAAGTCCTTCCATTTTACAACTGAGAAAACTGAAGCCCAGAGATGTTAAGTGATTAGCCCAAGGCCACACAGGTTGTTAGAAAATAGTGGAGCTGGGCTTGCAACCCAGGTCTTGTGATTACAAATCCCTCATTCTCCCCACTGTGCACCACAAAGCATTGTACAGTTATTTAAATATAGTCACCATACCTAAGTCATTTACCAAAAGCAAACATCTCTTTTCAATAGGTTGATTGCTAAATGTGCAGGAACTGCTAGCCAGAGTTCCTAATTCAACAGCATTTAATGTTCTAAATCACAAAAACAATCTTAGTCTAGGCCAGAACATGGTAATAACCTCATTATGTCGAACTGGACAGAATGATGTTTGTTAAAATGGAAATCCACCTAGAAATACATGTATATATCAGGCTGAAGCATTCTGAGAATGCACAGAAAAAAATATATTATCTAGGCAGTGTTACATTTTTTCAGCATACAGCTTTGAAAAGAGATATGTTTTTGAGGAGAAATAGAGCTGAAAAAAACATCAAAACTGCAATTTGATATAGGTCATTATTTCTTTCATTATCTTTAGATTTGTACTGGCCTCTCAGTACCCACTGTGTTTGGTTGATCTCTCATTATTAGATTCGTTTTTAATTAGAGTAATATCACATTATAAGCAAATCAATTCAGAAGACAGGAAAAAAACTGTGGCTTCAACCTGAAGCTTCTTCCTGGATTATTTGGCTACAACATATTTATGATAGAAAGTATTTCTTCGGAGACAATAACACATTGGAAGAAATATGAAAGCTAGCCATGTGTTGTGGAAAGATCACTGGATATGGAATCAGAGAAGTCATATTTCAGTTCCCTTTTTGCTACCTCTTTGTCCTTGGGTAAATCTGTTCACCATTTTGGGGTTTGCTCTTTGTCAAATGAAGAGATTGGACTAGATGAAACCAAAAACCCTTTCCAGAACTGAATTCTATGAGCCAATAAAGAAAATGCTGATATTTGTAGCTTCTGGTGACATTCATCCCAGTGAATCAGACAGATGTCTTACGGAAAAGACATTCTTTAAAAAGGCAGAGGTTTTTTTAAATTTGTTTTTTGATATTCTGGAAGCACATCAGCAAATTTTTGACAGGTAACGCATAACTTTCAGCACATTGTTTTATGAATAAAAAGACTATTGGGAGGAATGAAATGCACCTACCTAGATGGCACAGTGAAGAGAGCCCTGGACCTGGAGTCAGAAAGACTTGAGTATAAATCCTGTCTCAGATACTTAGTTGCTGTATGATGCTGGGCGAGTCACTTAACTTTTCTCTGCCTCAGTTTTCTCTTTGTAAAATGAGGGGTTTGGCCTCAATGATCTCTATGGCCCCTTCCAGCTTAAACCTCTCATCCTATGACTTGCTTCCTGTGAGGGGAGATATGCTAGAAATATCCTGAATTCTTCAGGTAATACAGAGTCAGATAAAAGTTTGCATGAATCTAATTCTAAAAGCCACTAGACTTAAAACAGTGAGGATCTTAGTCTATGCTGAGAGTTGTTTATGGGCAGATATTTATGTATATGTTTCAGTATTATGAAAACAGTGCTTGACTTTGCATAAGATGGCATGGATTTAAATAGCTATATGACCACCTCTCTGAGTCTCAGTTTCTTCATCTATAAAATGGAGATAATAAGTTATCCTACTCACTTCATCATATTATTATGAGAAAAGGATTTTGTAAACTTTAAAAAACTTTAGAGATGTGAATAGTAGAAGCTGTAGTTATTGTGACAATCTGGGGCTACTTCTTCTCTTGGGTTTTATTAGACCCTTTACTTAATCATATCACATGATAGATAATTAGTATCAATTAACCATCAAGAATTTATTAAGCACCTGCTATGTGTCAGGCACTGTACTAGGTTCTGAGAATACAAGCACAAAGAATGAAACAGTCGCTACAATCACAGAACTTGGGGGAAGACAGAAAGGATAGATAGATAGATAGATAGATAGATAGATAGATAGATAGATAGATAGATGGATTGATGGATAGATAGGTAAAAAGTATTCCTCACAAACACAGAGTGGATAAATTTTAAAAATGTATAAATTAAAAACAAGATAGTTGAGGAGAGAAGTCAGTAGCTATTGGGGGGAATCAGAAAAGACTTTATGCAGAAAATGGTGCTTAAGCTCAATGATCTTAAAAAAAACATGGATAGACTTGTATACTGTAACAGCAATATTGTTTTAACAACTTTGAGGGGCTAGGTCATTTTGACTATTAAATACCCAAATTAACTAAAAAGGACATGAAGGAAGACACTATCTGCATCCAGAGAAAGAACTGATAAATAGAAGAATGTGTAGAATGCTTATGTACATACATACACACACACACACACACACACACACACACACACACACACACACAAATATGTGTCTAATGGTAGCAATCTCTAGGGCAGGGGATGAGGGAGTGAAGAAAAAAAGGGAAAAAAAGAAATTTACATGATAACTTTATTTTAAAAGAATACCAAGTTGTACATAATAGATTTGCAGTTTCATGTACAATCATCCTTTTTTTCCTAGTCTACTATGTTATAGACATACTTGTTTTATTCTTAAGTTTAGAATAAAGAAAATAAATTTTAAAACATTTTAATATTTTTTTTAAAGGGAGGAGAGGAACTCAGAGGAAAAGATAAAGAGACAGTGCCTTCCAGTTATAGGGAAGATGGCCAGTTCAGAACCACAGAGATGAGAGAGGGAGTATTATGTATAAGGAACAGAAAGAAAGCCAGTTTGTTTAGACTACAGAGTGCAGGATCAGAATTGCCCAATGGAGCCAGGTTGTAAAGGGCTTTTAAAAACTAAGCAGAAGAGTTTCTATTTTATCCTAAAGACAATAGGAAACCACTAGAATTGATTGGTCAGATCTGTGCTTCAGAAAGATCACTTTGGTAGCTACTTAGAAAATGGCCTGGAATAGGAGACAAGAGCTTGGGAGACCCATTAGGAAGAAGGCTATTGGAATAATCCAGGAGAGAGGTGGTGAGGACCTGAACAAAAGTAGTAGTCAAATGAGAGAAAGAATCAGGTGACAATGGCACTGGATGTGGTTTTTTTTTTGTCAAAATGGTGATCAGCTCTTACATTAACTCCTTTTTGACCCTCATGACCTCTTAATAGACACCCCTTCCAGGTTATGCTCCAGCCTGAAATGCAGTGAGGAAAAGACTTCCTGTTAGTTTCCAATCTGCTTCACCATATGGCCTATAATACTGAAGACAAGTACAAAGATTTCCTACCAAAGTGTTTTTCTTTATAGTCATTTTATGCCTCAGAAAACTGTTTCTTTTCCGGGTGTGTTTTAAGGGCTTTGTTAAATAGACTGGAATCTGTTAGGATGTGAATATAGGCTCATAAATTTACAGTTGGATGAGACCTCAGAGATTTTCTCGCTCAACTCCCTCATTTTACAAATAAGGTGACTGAGCCCTTCAAGGTGAAGGTCTTTGTGAAAGGTCACTCCAGATTAGTAGATGTAGGATTTGAACCCAGAACCTCTGGCACCAGACCCATTACACTTTCTACTATATCCCATTGTCCCAACACAGGTCTCTGGAAGGTATCAGATAATACTTTCATCTGTCTTCTTATAGACTCAGCTATGTAGGCATGTACTTTGATAAAGACAATTATTTTCAGTTGGTTTCCTACAAGTCATTTAAGTTGTAGCCCCAGGTGAGCAGGAGTGTATTAACTATTTTATTCCAAGATGCCCCAAATTTTAGGCAAAAAAAAAAAAGAATATTGTTAGGCACAGTTAACTAACCATTTTCCTCACTCTTAGACACCCCACCATCACCAAAAAAAAAAAAGGAAATGAAAAATACTTTAATTTTGAGAAGTTTTGTATATAGGCTTAAAAAACAGTGTTTTAACCTTTTTTTGAGTCATGGACCCCTTTGGCATCTGGTGAAGTCTATGGGCCCCTTCTCAGAAAAACATTTTTAAAATTCATAAAATGAAATACATAAGATCACAAAGGAAACCATTACTATTTAAATAGATCTCTAAATATATTTTTAAAACAACAAATTCTGACTCCAAGCTGAGAAAGCCTGTATCTAGGACCACAAAGATTTTAATCACCCAACAAAAACATTGTTCAGCCTATTTCATATTTTCCAACACACTAATGTTACCATCAGTGAGCTAAACATATTATCTGTTGTGTTCCACACTGTATTTTCAATTTTTATTAATATCTTTTCTTGTTTAGAATTTAATCATAGGATTCTGAGATTTTAGAGAACTGAGACCCCAAGAAAAGAACAATTTGCCCAAGGTCGCACAACAAAACCAGGTCTTTTCACTCTGGGTTGAGAGCTCCTTTCCACTATACCACAGTCCTGCTAAGGCCTTAGAGCAATTTGATTAGTGGTAATTGTTTTTGTGGCTTCTGTAGACTATTTCTCATCTTTTCCTGAGGACCAGAATTAAAGGCTTAGCAGCTTCCATCCTCTAACCGAATTAATTGAGATTCTTCCTCACCCCTCCACCTGCCACCCTTTTCTCCCGCCCCTGGCCAATAACATTACCATGTTCTTAAAAACCAGACTTGAGAGTCTTCATATATTATGTACTGCCTTTTCTAATCACAAGCTCAAATGATGGTAACTATGTTCCAAGCTTCCCTTAAACACTAAGTCTGGAGCCATCTCCTTCAGCTCTTTTCCTAATCTCCTTGTTCATTAGCGCTCTCATCACCCCCAATCTTTGCCAAAATTATGTTCTATTTATTCTGTATATATTTTGCACATTCTTATTTATGTATGTATTTGTTTCCCCTATTAGAATGCAATACCCCTGAGGGTAGGGATAATTTTGATATTTTCTTTGTACCCCATTAGCATGAATGCTTCTTATTGGATTACATTGAAGCTAGGTTTGCCTAATGCAGAGGGAAAACTATTTCTACTATGATCAAAAGGATGAATAGACTATAGGTGCCAAGGCTCCATGGAGTATAGAGAATTGCAATCACTTCAGAAAGCATTATCTTAATTGGCTTCCTAAAGGTGCCTCACTGTATAAGTAATTTTCTTCCTAATGAGCTTTGGGGAGTTTTTGCATTGGAGATGTGGTATCATTCCAGTTTTGAGGGTTCACTCCCTTCTTTATCAGTTCTCATTTTTAAGATTCCCAGCACTTTTCTTCCTTCTAACTGAAGTTGAATAATTTATTATGCAAGTTTGGTACAATATATTGTCATCAATAGTAATAGAAGAATAAAGTCCCATCTAATTCACTGAGCATCAAACTAAATAGGATCATAGTTTTAAAACAAAAAAAGTGATGCAGAAGTCCTCAGTAGGCATTCAGGCCTTGAGACTACAAAGCATGGGCAATTAGAAGTTGTTACTTGAAATGACCTGTAGCGAATATTTTGTTCAGCCATTTTTCAGTCCTGCCTGACTCATTTGGGGTTTTCTTGACAAAAATACTGGAGTGGTTTGCCATTTCTTTCTCTTCTGAGGCTGTATTTGAACTCATGAAGATGAGTCTTCCTGATTCCAAGCCTGGACTCTATCTACTGTACTACCTAGTTGCCCTTTTAGCAAATATGCTTGTAAACTTCTATATTCTTCTCTTCCCCAAACCCTCTGCATCCTATGCAAAATCGCTTTACAAATATGATTTTCAGTTAAAAGGCAAATCTGGGCTCGAGCTTATTCCAAAATAAAAACAGCTCATAGGTGATAGATATGCAATAACTATTGACCCAACCTCATGTGGGAATGGCACCAGTATTAACGAAATATGTTGGGAAATGGTTCTTTTAAATCATGGCTTTCTCAGAGTCCCTAGAAAGTCACTTTGACTCTCTGCCCTAGCAATGATTACTATTCACCCAGGCTGTTCCTTTGGGTTGTTGACTATCAGACTGAGCTCACGTTAACCTGGAAATCAAATCTTCTGATTCTAAATTAAACATTCTTTCTATTCTACTAGACGACTAGCTCAGACACTGTTGTGGACAAGCAAGCATTGTGCCATGAAATTCTTAGTCCTCTACATCCTTATTTGCCTAAGGATAGAGACTCATTCTGTGATTTTGTTGATAGAGGGAACTGCTAGATGAGGAGACGCTCTTGACCAGTGTTGGTGGATATCTTCACAATTTGTGTTCTTTGTTGCCTTGCACATTGAGAAGTGAAGTAAATTGCCTAGGACCACATAGTACCTTTCAGAGGCAGAATTTGGACCCAGGTCTGGCTCCAAAGCTAGCTATCCACTCTGCCATGATGCAAGTCTTTCCTGTCACTGTTGTTCAGTTGTTCAGTCACATCCAACTCTTCATGACCCCATGGACAAGTCCATGGGGATTTCTTGGCAAAGATGCTGGAGTGGTTTGCCATTTTCTTCTCCAGTGTGTCTCATTTTTTTTCTCAGAATCTTGGATTATTGTGGTGAACAGATAGACTTCAGAAAAACCTGGAAAGACTTGTTCGAATTGATGCAAAGTGAAATGAGCAGAACCAGGAAAACATCATACCACAGTATCAGCAGTATCATGTGATTATCAGCTAGGAATGACTTAGCTTTTCTCAGCAACACAATGATCCAAGACAAGTACAAAGGACTCATGATAGAAAATGCTATCCACATCCAGATAAAGAACAGATGGATTCTAAAAAATGGGACAAGGGCTGCTATAAATATTTTTGCACATGTAGATCCTTTTCCCTTTTTTACGGTCTCTTTGGAGGGCAGACCTAGTAGTAGAATTGCTGGTTCAAAGGGTATTCATAGTTCGGTTGCCGTTCAGGCATAATTCCACTGATCCACCACTCTATTTCTCAGCCAGTACCAGATAGTTTTGATGATTACTGCTTTATAACATAGTTTGGGATCTGGTATTGCTAGGCTACCTTCATTTGCATTTTTTTCCGTTAATTCCCTTGATATTCTTGACCTTTGATTTTTTCCAGATGAATTTTGTTGTTATTTTTTTTCTAGCTTTATCAAACAAATTTTTGTAGTTTAGTGTGTCTCATTTTACAAATAAGGAACTGAAGCAAATAGGGTTAAGTGGTCACACAGCTAGTAAGTAAATCTGAGGCTGGCTTCAAACTCAGATCTTTCTGACTCTAGGCCCAGTGCTGTATCTACTTTACCACCTAGCTACCCTCAAGTCGTTATTAAGAAGTAATTATCAGTGCAGTGGATAGAGCACCGGCCCTGAAGTCAGGAGGACCTTAGTTCAAATGTGGCCTCAGACCAAACACTTGACACTTACTAGCTATGTAACCCTGGGCAAATCACTTAACCCCAATTGCCCCCCCCCAAAAAAAAAGGAAGTTATAATCAGCCTCTCCCCCTCTCTTATCTCCCACATTCAATCAGCCTTGTCAGTTCTTCCTCTCTGATATCATCTTTATCATCCTCTCTCTCTATTGCCACTGTGACCATTCTTGTCTAGGTCCTACATAATTTCTACCTGGCTGTTGCAATAGCTTCCAAATGGGTCTTCCTATGCCTCCACCCACTCTCTGCCCATTTTTCTTTACCAGCCTGTTTTCCTAATACATACGTATGTCTTTCCTCTGCTTAAAATTCTTCACTGGCTCCCAGCTGCTTATTAAGTCAAATGCAATTTCTTTAGCCTGTTATTCTAAGCATTCCACAACCTTGCCCCATTCAACCTCTCAATCCTCATTTCATATTACTTCCACCCAGGTACTTCATGATGCAGCACCCTACAGCCTTCATGTATAACTTGTACTTTCCAAACTCTATGCCCTTATACACACTGTCCTGAATCATTGTGCCTGCTCATCTTCACCTGCTGAGGTTTTATCCATCCCTTCAAGCCCAGCACATATGCTACCTCCTTCTAGAATCATAGGACTTAAAATTGGAAACAATCTTTTGAAATCATCTAGTCCATCCCTACATTTTGCAGATGAGGAAACAGACCAAGAGAAGTTAAGTGATTTGCCCTGTGTCCCATAGTTAGTGTCTGAGGCTAGATTTGAACTCAGTAAGTAGCAGATCTGTGAATTGAACCCAGGTTCTCTGTCTCTAAACCTTGTGATGGTTCATTTTGCTTGTTTAGTCATTTTCAGTTGTGTTTGACTCTTTATGACTCTCCTTTTTGGGCAGTGGGATTTTGTTTGCAGAGATACTGGAGTAGTTTGCCATTTCCTTCTCTAGCTCATTTTACAGATGAGGAAGCTGAGGCAGAGTTAAATGACTTGCCCAGGGTCACACAGCTAGTGTCTGAGGCTGAATTTGAACTCAGGTTTTATTGACTCCAGGCCCAACACTGTGCTACCTAGCTACCCAAATGAATTATACCATGAAGTTTTCCTGACTCTCCTACTCAGTTGTAATCTCTTCCACTGGACCTTATATTGTATGAGTTTTATTCCTTTTTCATCAATTTATCAGTCATCAATAAACATTTACTAAGTGCCTACTATGTGTCAGGTACTATGCTGAGTGCTGGGGATATCAAAACAGTTAAAAGATAGTCCCTGCCAATCTAATGAGGCAAACAAACTGCAAAGAAATATATGCAAAGCAAGCTATATTCAGGATCACTGCAATGATTAATTGTATAAATAATAAATTTATAATAAATTAATTATAATAAATATTATAATTATCAGGTACTAGAATCATGTGGCCATATTCTAAGCCAAGATTTTAATAAGATCCGAATCTCTACAATCCTGTTTCCTTTTTTTTTTTAATATAAATTTATTTATTTTTAGTTTTCCACATTCACTCCCACAAGTTTTTGAATTCCAAATTTTCACCCCATCTCCCCCTTCCCCCACCCCAAGATGGCATGCATTCTGAATATCCCTTCCCCTACTCTTTCCTGTCTTCTATCTCTCTCCCCTTCTCTTACAATCCGGTTTCCTTAAAACTAGGGAATGTTAATTCATGCTAAATGTCTGTTATTTCTATTGCTATCTCTTGGAAGCCTCTGTTGAAGGCTTGTGAAAAAGATAACAGGATATTTTAAAAGATGATTTATTGAACAAATTCAGAATTCTGGGAGGGAGGGAAGAAGGAAAAAGAGGGAAAGACTATCAACATTCTTTTTGTTGTCATTGTTTTCATGCTTTTGATTTTGTTGATTGAGGAAGTGCTAGTGAGGAAACTATCAGTGTCTGCAGACACTAAGTTCGGTGACTTGCCCAGGGTCACACAACCAGGATATGTAAGAGGCAGGGCTCGGCCCTAGGATTTTGCTACTCTGATGTTAGTTCTCTCTCCATTCCTCCAGGCTGCACATCTTATTTGGCTACGTTTATCTGAAAGCTAGGCATTTGTAATATCTTTAGTTTTTTGGGGGGGAGAGGTACCAGAAATCCACTTTCCTTGCCCTCCCCACCTTCTGCTACCCAACTGTGGCCAGGCTTTCCATATGCCAAGTCCCAAATGGTTCTGATGCTCTGGGTCAGCCTGTTCCCCAAAGGGTGAACACCCTGAATTAAATCTTTTTTATTTGTTAATTCCCATTTAAAAAAAGCATCCTTGATGCAGCTGTTGTTGACCACCCATTTTCTCCATGAGTTAGAAATGAAAAGAAAATTTTTCATTCATTTGAACTTCAACCAGGCCACACTGTTATCCTTTTGTCCCATATCCTGTTTTAAATCCAAGTCAAAACACTGAGCCAAATCAGTGCAAATTGGAGTATAAATTTTTTAACAAAGATGACTGGTACTTTTTTTTCTGAGAGAAATGATCATTGTCATCTGAAGACTGTGGGCTGTTTAAATACTTTGGAGCCAGTATTTTGGACCTGCTATTATTGCAGACTATAATATACTACTTAACTGATATTTAAAATGCATGAATCAGCAGCAGAGGCTGGGAATCAGATATTTTCCTTTTTCACAAAAAATGGTACCCTCATCAGCATAATCCCATGCCAGAGAACAGCATGTATTGAGGAATCATGTTGTAATAAACAGACCAGGCGATGAGTACCAGCTGTGCTACTGGTTAGATGTATGACCTTGGCTATTTCATTTAACTCACCATTCCCAAACTTTTCAAATAGGAAGACCTCTTTTTTTATAAACACGAAAGACAATTCTGGGGAATCCTTCTTCCCTATTGTGGTTGTGCTATTTAGATCTACTGACTGAGAAAATATAAGAAGCTACTATAAGTTAAGCATTAAATGACTATTGTATAAATCATAGTAGCATCTTATACACATTTGAAAACTAGTATAGATATCCCTTCCACATTGTGACTTTTCCGAGTTTGGTTTTGATATGTCATGGGTTGACCTAAGAAATTAAATGGGAATTTTGGGGGAGTTTTCCAGAAGCAGAGACAACACACAAAGGCCAGCAGATGACAGAAAAAGTTTAGAAACTCAGAAATGAATAAAATACATCTATGGTATTATATAATATCAATCCAGATTTTATAATAAGGTGTACAGTTAAACACCCTGTGAAAGGAAAAGAAAATATTCAAACTTCTGTAGTATGAAGGGAGGGCCAAAAATTTTTATGCTGATTTTCCAGATCATTGGGATACTGAATCTCTAACCCCCATGATATGGAAGGGATAACTGTAATACATACATACAATATAATAGTAATACATATGTGAGGTGTGTTATTTAGTCTACAGAAGATATCCTTGCTTACTTATGGATTTGCATATGAACATCTTTGGGACAGCTAGATAGTGCAGTGAATAGAGTGCTGGGCCTAGAGTCAAGAAGACTCATCTTCCTGAGTTCAAATCTGCACTCAGACACTTATTAGCTGCATGATCCTGGGCAAGTCACTTAACTCTGTTTGACTCAGTTTCCTCATCTGTAAAATGAGCTGGAGAAGGAGATGGCAAACCACTCCAGTATCTTTGCTAAAAAAAAAAAACCCAAATGGGGTCATGTAGAGTTGGGCATTACTGAGCAATAACAACAAATATACTCCCCTTGCAATAATTTTGTAACAAGACTTTTAGGGGTTGGGGCGCTAGATGGTGCAGTAGATAGAGCTCCGGCCTTGAAGTCAGGAGGATCTGAGTTCAAATCTGGCCTCAGACACTTGACACTAGCTGTGTCACTTAACCCCAATTGCCTCACCAAAAAAAAAAATATTTCTAGGGGCATATCTCCCACAGTTTGGAAACCACTGAGGAATGTCACTTAATATCCTTAGACTTCATCTCATGAAGAGGCTGGACAAGATGACCTTCAATGTCCTTCCAGCTCTAAATCTGGTTACAAGTTATTGGCTTAATATCTCTGGGATTCACTTTCCTTATCTGTAAAATGAGAGCATCAGGCTAAATGATCTTTTAAGTTCCCCTTCAGGGTGCCTTTCTGAAGATAAAGCTTTTTGAAATGCCTGCTTAGAGCCGTCTCTTCTTGCATTATGCATTCAACAAATATATGTTGAGTATCTACCCTGTGCAAGACAGTCAGTGAATAAGCATTTATTAAGCTCCTGCTATGTACCAGGGACTGTGCTGCACCCAGGATACAAAGAAAGACAAAAGACAGTCCCTGCTCTCAAGGAGCTCGCTATCTAATGGGAGAGACAACATGCAAATGACCACGTGTGAATAAGCTATATACAGGATAAATTGGAGATGATCAACAGAGGAAAGGGGAATTAGGAAAGGCTTCCTATAGAAAGTTAGCTAGGGTGCAGCGAGGTGGTGCAGTGGATAGAGCACCGGCCCTGGAGTCAAGAGGACCTGAGTTCAAATCCAGCCTCAGACACTTGACACTTACTAGCTGTGTGACTCTGGGCAAGTCACTTAACCCCAATTGCCTCATATAAAAACAAACAAACAAACCAAAAAAAAAAAAAAGGAAAAGAAAGAAAGGAAGTTGGCTGGGATTTGAAGCAAGTCAGGGAATCCAGGAGGCAAAGATGAGAATGGAGAGATTCGAGGCATGGAAAACAGCAAGAGAGAATGCCCAAAGACAGGGAATAGGAAGCGTCTTGTGTAGGGAACATTGAGGCCTGTATTGCTGGATAGAAGACTATATGGGGGTGGGTAAGGTATAAGAAGATTAGAAAAGTAGGAGGGGGCCAGGTTGTGAAGGCTTTGAATGCCAAATAGAGGACTGTATGTTTAATCCTGGAGATGATAGTGAGCTACTGGAATTTATGGAATAGAAAGATGACATGGGCAGACCTAGGCTTTGGGTAGATCAATTTTACGGTAGAGTGGAAGACGAACTGGAGGTGGCAGAGCCGTGAGGTAGGGAGACAGACCAAGAGGCTGTTGTGATCGTCTAGGCATGAAGTAGTGAGGCATGGACCAAGGCGGTGGCTCAGTTGCAGCAAAGAAGAGAATATGTCATGAAAGAAGTGACGGGAGATTGAGCAATTGAGGATGACACCTAAGTTGTGAGCCTCAGCAACTGGGAGAATGGTGGTACCCTCGACAGTAATAGGGAAGTTTGGAATGGGGGAAAGTGTGGGAGGAAAGATGAGTTCAGCATTGTACATAAAGAGTTTAAGTCGTCTAGGGGAAATCTAGTTTGAGACTTCTTGTAGGCAGTTGGAGATGAGAATCTGGAGGTTAGGAGAGAGGTTGGGGCGGGATAAGTAGATTTAAGAATCATCAGCATAGCAATAATAATTGAATCCATGGGTGCTGATGAGATCACCAAGGGAAAAAGCATAAGAGAAAGAAGAGAAGTAGGCCCAGGACAGAGCCTTGGAGGACAACAACAGTGGTTATTGGGCATGATCTGGATGAAGGGAGATCCAGCGAAGGAGAAGGAGGAGGGGTCAGACAGTATGAGAAGAATCAGAATAGACTAGTGTAATGAAATTCTAGAGAGAAGAGAATATCAAGGAGAAGAGGGTGATTGAAAGCTTCAGAGGCTGCAGAGAGGTGAAGAGGGATGAATACTGGGAAAAAAGAAAAAAGGTCATTCAGTTAAAGGCCATTGGTAACTTTGGAAAGAAGAGTTTTGTTTGATTAATAAGGCCGGTTGGAATCCAGATAGCCCAGAGTTCAGAAGAGAAATGAGAGGAGAGAAAGTGGACACCTCTATAATAGATAGCCTTCTCAAAGAGTTTAGCCACAAAAGGGAGGAGAGGTATGAAACAATAGCTAGTGGGAGTGAATGGATTAATTGAAGGGTTTTTTTGAGCATAGAAGAGACATGGATAGGTTGGTAGGCTGTAGGGAAGCAACCAGTAGACAAGGAGAGATTGAAAATAAATGAGAGAGTGGGGATGATAGAATAGGCAATGTGAGGGAGGAGATGGGATGGGATGGGATTGCTTACACAGGCAGAGTTGTTAGTCTTGGTAAGGAGTAAGGCCACATCTTCATTCGAGACAGAGGTGAAGGAGGAAATAGTGGCTGAAGATATCTGGATGATGTGAAATGAGGAAGGGAAAGAAGAGAGCTCTCAGTGAATTATCTGTATTTTTTTCATTAAAATATGAAGCAAGGTTCTGAGCTGAGGAGGTGGGAGGAAAGGGAACCATGGGAGGATTAAGAAGGGATGGAAAGGTTTGTCAGAGCTGCGTTGGTGAGTGAAATAGCAAGTTAATTAGGCATGAGTAAGAAGGATTGCCTTGCCTTAGTGAGGGCCCAATTGAGAATATGTCACATAAATTTGTAGTGGATCCAAGCCCCAAGATTTTGTGATTTTCTTGAGCTTTATTCAGCAGCACATGAATAGGAGCAAAAGCAGTCGATGGTGGAAAAAACCTTTGGCAGAGGTGTCCTAGGTGGTCTCAGGAAAACAAGAATGGATAAGATATGTACCCTTCCTTAGGGAGATTTTACTCTAAAGAGATCAGTCTATATGAATTTTTTATAAAAATGTTTTATAAAATATACATACATTTATTTTAAAAATTATGATAAGATGTACTAAGGGCATAACAGACAAGGGAGAAATTATTTCTGGCCATAAAGAATCAAGGAAGGATATGGAGATAGTAAAATTTGAGGTAACCTTGGAGGATAGGCATGATTTTGACAATTCAAAAAAGGAACAGAGGATTAAGTGCATTTCAGCCAGAGGGAAGTATGTAAAGGGTATGTTTAGGGAATATAGTCAGTCCAATTTGGCTGGAGCATAGAGAAATTATTAAAGTTTAGTGGGAGATAAGTCTGGAAAATTATGCGTGGTACAAGATTGGATAATACCTTGACTGTCAGATGGAGCAGTATATACATCATCCACCAGGCAATGGGAAGTCTAAAATTGTTAATAAGACATAGGTTTAAATATTTCCTCCTTATTCAAAAGCCTTAAAATGGCTTCCCCATTATGGATGAGATAAATATAGTCTCATTATTCTGGCATTTAAGACCCTCTATACTCTGGTTCCAATCTACTCTTCCAGGCTTATTTCCCATTACTTTTCTTCATGCACTCTGAATTCTAGCCCTGCAGTGCTACTGGCTGGTTCCCAAACTTCAGATGCCTGACATCTCTGGCCACTTCACATTTGCATAGGCTGCTCCCAATGCCTACAATACACTTCTCATCTCTGTCATTTAGAACCTTCTCTTCCTTTAGGTCTTAGCTCAGGTGCTGGTTCCACCATAGAATTTCCCCATATTTGCTCATCAACTCAGATTTTCCTAGAGCACACCTTGTAGATTTCTCCTTTGACCTCATTGTTTCCTGCTCCCAAATGGAATGTAAACTGTTTGAAGTCATGTATCCTGCTATTTAACTTTGTGTCCCTGGTGCCTTTCACATAATAGGCACTTAATAAATTTTTTTAATTGAAATCAAAGGTTTTTCTGCAGGGAAATGATATTAGAGTTTGTGGTTCAAGGAAGGTTAACAAAACAGAGGGTTGTGAAGTAGTTGATGGATGAGAGACAGGAAGACAGAGTAGTATTCTGAAGTGTTATTAATAAGGTACAAAGAATTTTCTTAAAGCAGGTAATCTAAAATATGGAGAAATACTCATTTGATCTCAACACCAATCAATTAAACAATCAATATTCCTTGATTGTTTATTACATGCTCAGCACTGTGAAAGTTACAGGATGACACAAAAAAGGAATAAATCCAGTGACTCCTGCTGTCAAGGAGATGGCCTAAAGAGCTCCCCAGTCAGCCAGTCAATAAACGTTTATTAAGTGCCTACCCAGTTTATCCAGAGACAGAAGAATAATGAATAAGAAAGTGAACGAGATGAGACAATATAATTTGGTGCTAAAATTGTGTGGTAGAAACCATAAGTACTCCTTGGGTCTGGAATATCCAGAAGTACCCAGAATCTAAATTGTTAAGCTAAATTGTACCTACCAATCAATGCCTTAGGTCTATTTGGATGGTGTTACTTACGTTAGAAAAATGTGTGTGTTCTGCCTGCAGACATGGGACCCGTTGTGCTGGGGAAGTGGCAGCTGCAGCAAACAACTCACACTGCACAGTAGGAATTGCATTCAACGCCAAGATTGGAGGTATGTGAAACAGACTTGGATCAGCAGAGAAAAGTACCTTTTTTCTTTTTCCTTTTCTCTGAGAGGCATTCAACAAGCTTTTTGAACAGAGGTAGAAATGTGTTTGCATAACAGTCTTCAGCTGTTGCCAAGGATAAATTGGTCCTGATATGCGTGTGGTTAAAAGCAATTATAGCCTGCAGGGGTGGTCACTCAGAAACTTGTCTCTGTAATTGGCATAGGGATTGTCAGCGCCCTCTGTGGAGGTAGTAACCTTGACCTTGCCGTGCTGAAACATTACATCTGGTGCTTGGGTGGGAAGTATCAATAATGGGCACACCAGGCAGTTGCCTCTCGGTGAAAAGATTTGGTTTGGAAAAATCTATCAAACAGGAGGAGTATTTAATGGGCCCTTCTGCTCCAACTTTGCAGAGATGTCCATTTATTTTCAACATTAGGGTCACAACAAACTAATACTGTAAGATATTTATGCATTATTCAAGATGCCTAATATTATGGGTTTGTACAAATATTTTAAACCCCGGGCAAGTCACTTAACCCTGTTTGCCTCAGTCTCCTCCTTTGTAAAATGAGCTGGAGAAGGAAATGGAGAACTACTCCAGTATCTTTGCCAAGAAAACCCCAGATGGAGTCACCAAGAGTCAGATATGACTGAAATGACTGAACAACAGCAAACAACAAAAATGCCACATTGGTCCATATATAGCCCATATCTCTTAAATGACATCTATTTGAGAAGGATAATTGGTATGCATGTCTCTCTGTATTGGTGTGTGTCTTTGTGTCAATATGTCAAGGACCAGTGATTTTGTAGTTAGGGTGCCTTTTTTTTAACAAGGCAGATCAGCTTACTTGACAATAATTTAAAGACTTAGAGAGTTTCCTGAGACTCAGAAAGGTTGAATGACTTGCCCATAGTCATTAACTATTAAGTATTAAAGGCAGGATTTGAACCCATGACTTTTTTATTCTAAATCTAGCTCTCTTTTAAGCCATGCTAAATTCTCTATACATGGATGTCTTGAAGGAAGGGGGAAAAAGAAGTATACAAAATTACAGTGATCATAAATGGTGACATTACAGAGAAACCTATTCTTTTTCTAGAAATCAAAAAATGTTTTTTATCATGCAATAATATAACAACAGCTCAGATTTACATAACATTCTAAGGTCTTGAGAAGTACTTTCTCAAACAATCCCGTGAGGCAGGCAGTAAAATATGATCTTCATTTTACAGATAAGTAAACCGAGACCCTGATATTAACTGATAATTCTGTGGTCAGAGAGATAGTTAGTATCTGAGTTGGAATTTGAATCTAGCTATGTTTACTCCAACCCACTTTCTGCTATGACACATTGACACCAAAACGTTCTGACCTCCTAATAAATATAAGGGAAATAAGAAGAGAGGAATCATTATGAATGGCAAAAAACTTACAAATCTGTTTTCTTAACTGAAGAGGAACCTAATAGAGCTATTCTTTCTTGCCCTTCCTTTCTCATTTACCCTTCTTCCTCCACATTATTACTTAATTCCTAGAAGAGCTCCTTCCTCAGTTTTAAAGCTATGAAATTCCCAAACTTAGAATCTCCATGGAATTACCACTGCCAATTTTTCCATCCCATGTCATCGAACTCCGTGGACCTCTATCTCTGTAGCTGTTAAAATTGCAACCCTAGGATCATCTATCTACAATAGTCAACAAACATTTACTAGGCATTGTACTAAGCTCTAGGGATACAAAAAAAAACAGCCCTACTCTCAGGGAAATCACATTATAAGTGGGGAGACACATGAGTGAGTAGTACATACGACATAAATACAGAGCAGATGGTAGGTGATGTCAGAGGAGAAGGCATTAGCAGCTGGTAGGATTGGGAAAGACCTCCTGTAGAGTCTGGGACTTGAGCTGAGTTTTAAAGGAAGCCAAAGAAAAAAAAAGGTGAAGGTAAAGAGGGGGAACATTTTAGGCTGGGGTACACAGCCAATTCAAAGACATGGAGATGAAAAAATGAGTGTCATGTATGAAGAACAGCACTTAGGTCATTGTGTTTGGGTTGTAGAATGTATGGAGGGGAATAATGTGCTATAAGACTAGAAAGGTAGGAATGAGCCAGGTTGTGGAGATAATTGCTAAAGAGAGGATCTTTAAAGAGAGGTAAGATGGAATCACAGTAGTTTATTGAATAATGGTGTAACGTGATCAGACCTGAGCTTCAGGAAATCACTTCGGCAGCTAAGTGGAGGATAAATTGGAGTGGGGAGAGACTTGAGAGAAGGAAAACCAATTTGGAGGCTATTCTGGGGTTATGGGAGCCTGAATCAGGCTGTCTTTAAGAGCAGAGAGAAGGTGACAGCTGAGAGCTGTTGTAAAGGAAGAAACTATGAGACATATGACATTGGACTGAACATGTGTGATGCGTGAAACTGAACAGTCAAAGATGACACAAAATAGCGAGCCTGGGTGAATGGGAGGATGGTAGTGCCCTCAACAGTAACAGGGAAGTTGGGAAGAGGAAAGGCTTTGAGGAAAAGATAATGAGTTCTGTTTTGGATATGTTGAGTTGGAAATGCCTCAGGAGAGAGATAAGGGCTGCGTGTATACATATGGGAATTAGGTGCATAGAGATGATAATCACGAAGTTCAAAACTGCAATCTCTGGGACAAAGTGCGATCTCTTTTGGAAAGGAGCCTCCTGGGATCTCTTCTCAGGATCCAGGCCTGGGGCTTTGAGGGAAAAGGGAAAGCTGAGGGAACGTTCAGTCAAATTCCCTTCTTCAGGCAATTGGTACAAATCAGAGAAATGTGCCTTGCTTAGTCGTGCAGCTTCCACAGAGCAGCCATGTCATCAGGGAAGCTGTTGCTTCTCTTGGAGATCATTAAAACTTTAAGGTGCAAAGGCCCACAGGCCGAGAGCTAGAGCAAACCTTAGAGGACATCTGGTACAACCTCCTCACTTTCCAAATAGGGAAACTGAGTGCCAAGGAGATTAAGTAACTCACCTCAAGTTTACAGAGGTGGTAAGTGAAAGAGCCTGGATTTGAACCTAGGTCCTCTGGCTCTAAATCTAATACTCTTTGTACCGCACCAGCCTAAGCTGTGTTAGGGCAGCCAGATGCTGCAGTGGATAGAATGCCAGGCCTAGAGTCAGGAGGACTTATCTTCATGAGATCAAATCTGGCCTCAGGTACTTATCAGCTGTGTGACCCTGGGTAAGTCACTTCATGTTGTTTGCCTCCGTTTTCTTATCTGTCAAATGAGCTGGAGAAGGAAATGGCAGTATCTTTGCCAAGAAAACCCCAAATGGGGTCACAAAGAGTCAGACATGACTGAAATGTCTGAACATGTTTCATTAATGCTAATAAAAGCCTGATTTAGACTTCACATAGGTTTTCTACAAGTCAGATTTGGAGGAAAATGTGCGCTAGATTTGGTCCAACATATATAAAGCTTATTAGAAGCACTCAACCAAATCAATGTAAATTAGCCTGAAACGAGTTTTGTTTTTTGGTGGTGAGCATTACTTTTTCTGAGAGTCTGTGAGCTGAAGAATGAGGAATTCCAATAAAATGGCATCAGCAATGACTCAATAAGATATGAAGAGAGACATGGGGGAAATAATATAAAAAATCAGATAACTAGTTCCCTATGGCCTAGCCTAAGGCACTGTAACACACAGGAACACCCTGGGGGTGGGAATGCGCGCGCGTGCGTGTGTGTGTGTGTGTGTGTGTGTGTGTGTGTGTGTGTGTGTGTGTGCGCGCGCGCGCGGGCGCGGGCGCGGGGGGGGGGGGTGTGTGATAAGAAAATTTATGCTGTATACGTTACACCAAGTCTCATGATTCTAATTCATTTTGGGGTGTCAGTAGGCAAATAAACAGAGGGAAGGGCCTCGACACAAAGGTATTCCATGAGGAGATGAACATTAGCCAAAGATCAGGTGCACACCCCACACACACTTCGACACCTTCCCTGAGCTCCCGCCAGCTGCCACACATACGCACTCGTGTATACTTCTCTAGTTCAGCTGAAGAGGCAGCTCTCCGTTCAGTGAAAGCAGTCTGTCCACAGCTGCTATTCCAGGAAAAGCGTGTACTTCATAAACATGGGCCTTCTTATGTTGTATTGATTCTTCCCTCCGCTGATCAGTCTCATTCAGGACTTTGTGGTCGGGCATTGCTACAGAGTAGCAATGTATTAGGATCGTTCATATGCAGGACGCATGTCTGGAAGTGGGGAAAGAGTCTCCCTTCCAGTATGAGCAAGTACAAGATTTTCTTTATAAGTCCTTTTCACAGCCTCTTTGATAGTCCCTATCCTCCTATGACAAGGTGACAGGATGGATAGAAAATGCAACGTCAGGAAGATCTGAGTTCAGATTTTACTTAAGAACCCTACTATCTGCCTGCTCAGTTTCAGTTTCCTCATCTGTAAAACGGGGAGGGTAAAAGCACCTATATCTCACAAGGTTGTTGTGGGGGCCAAAAGAGAGAACACGTAGAATGCTTTGCAAACTTTAAAGTATTATGTAAATGTTAGCTAGTATTGGGAATATGTGGGAATAGTATGCATTTATTTATTTATTATTAATAAATTACAATAATTAATCAATAACTTATTTAATTAATAAGAATGATGGCAGATAGAGAGTTCTTAAGAATAAGATCCTAGATTCAGAGCTACAAAGGACCTTAGAGGCCATAAAGTTCAAACACTGCATTATGTAGAGAAGGAAACTGAAGCACAGAGGTTAAGTGACTTGACCACAGTTACATAGCACACACACTTCTGAAGCAGGATCTTAACCTACGTCTTCCTGATGACAAGCTCAAAGCTCTATCCATTATTTCACATTTCTTTGCAATCATGGAATCTGAGAACAGGAAGGGACCTAAGGAGTTTAATCATAATTCATAAGTATCCAGGACACTTTGGGGACTGAACTCATATGGCAACATACTAACCTAAGGATGTACTAGCAACATATCATGTTGCCTTAATAGAATCCTACAGATATTCCTTGGAACATTTTGAAGTCCATTCTTCCTACACTGTTGTGCTTTTTCTTCCTTATCTTTTGAGTACTGTATAATGAGTCATATTTTTTCCCTAAGGTTTCTGACATTTGTACCTAAGCCACCTTGGGCAAGTTAACCACTCTCCCCCCACCCCGGGCCTCAGTTTCCACATCTGTAAGGAGAGGATTGGAATAGATGGCCCTCAGAAATTCCTTCCAAAACAATGAATCTGCGATCCTATGATCTTTGTGATGTACAATGAATTCTAATTTACCAAACCTTTATCTAATCTATTTCTTTTGACTAAGGCATGCACTTCTCCTGCCATCTTCCAATCATGTTATATCCCAGAAAGTTTTGGTGGCACCTGTCAGGTTGAATTTATTTCCCTTGTGTTAGGCTCTCCAGTTCACTTCATTACCTAGACTTTCTACATGTGTTACTTTTGTTCAGTTATGACCTCATTCTGGGATTTTCTTGGCAAAGATACTAGAGTGGTCTGCCATTTCTTTCTCCAGCTCATTTTACAGATGAGGAAACTGAGGCAAACAGGGTGACGTGACTTGCCCAGAGGCACACAGCTAGAAAGTGTCTGAGGCCAGTTTTGAACTTAGAAAGATGAGTCTTTCTGACTCCAGGCCCGGGGCTCTGCGCACTATGGCACCACCTAGAGGCCCCTCTCTACATGTATAGGAACATCTATAGCCATGAACAATTGTTATTATCACTCTTCCAGGTTATTATCTCATATGAGTTTCTGGGCCAGTAAAGACTGGTATTCTTCCACCCATTTCATATGTATTGTATCTACTATAATAGAATAAGGAAGAGGGTCTTGACCTGTTATTTTAGTGATATAGTGAACTCCTAGAGGAGGAAACTCCTTCCGCCTATGCGGATTGACTCCTGTTCTGCTACTTAGGCTTGGACAGAGCCTTACAGTCAGACAGGTTTTGACTTGTCCTGAGTCGTATAGTCAGTTTGTGTCAGAGGTAGGCCTTGAACCCAGGTCTTCCTGGCTCTTACAGCCAGCTATCTGTCCAACATGCCGTGTTGCCTCACATGATAGAGAAATGGGCAAAGTTCTTAGCTCTTCTCCATTTTCATTTTAAAGACCCTCGGGATCAGAAGCACAAATGTATTCTTATTGATACTTTGGGTCATGCCATCCCTTGTCCCATTTCCTAACTTTTTTTAACATTTCATTTTTATTTTATTTTTTCTTAATTATATGTAAACCAAAAATTTTAACATTCATTTTTTAAAATTTTCAGTTTCAAATTCTCTCTTCCTTCTTCCCCTCCCCCACCTTGAAAAGGCAAGAAATTTGATAGAGCTTATACATTTGCAATCACCAGACATTTTTTTTAAGCTAGGCAATGGGGTTAAGTGACTTGCCCAGGGTCACATAGCTAGTAAGTGTTATGTGTCGGAGGCCGGATTTGAACTCAGGTCCTCCTGAATCCAGAGCTGGTGCTTTATTCACTGCGCCACCTAGCTGTCCCCCAACATCATTTTCTTAACCAACTAATCACTTGACATATTCTTTGTCTTTTGAATCCTATGCCGATAATTGGTAGCATTTTTGAAAACGCCACCTATGCCCCTCTGTTTCTGATTTACTATTTCCCAATACACAGATGTGCTTTATTTGTTCCTCCTTAGTACCACCATTTGTTCCTACAAAAATCTATGGAAGTGGAAAATTTTTACTACATACAACTGATAGATCATTGGTCATTGCTCTAAATTTAGCCAAATCTTGAGAACATTATCACACTCTGAAAGTCTCAGCTTATTGTTAACTGGTAACTAATTGTATGAAAGCAATCTTTTCCTTTGGGTAAGCAGAGGTATGAGTAGGTTATGTTCATAGGATGGTTATCACCTTTGAAAAATGAAAGGAAATACTGGCAGAGGAAGTGAAGAAAGGTATCCCACCAAAGAAGACAAAGGCTTTCCTCCTTTACTGTGGATAGCAGCAAGGGAGGAATAGAAGCTATGCTTCATAAGTCATCTAATTAAAAGTTCCCTCGTAGTGAATACAGCACGGGCCCTGGAGTCAGGAGGACCTGAGTTAAAATCTGGCCTCAGACACTTGACACTTACTAGCTGTATGACCTTGGACAAGTCACTCAACCCCCAACTGCCTCACCAAAAAGGAAAAAAAAAAGTTCCCTAACACTGCCCATTCAACTACTTTTGAGGATTCCTCCCCATCCTTTACCATTGGTTCTATGGGAAGATAGAAAGATGAATGGCTGACCCAATTACTGTACTCTTCCTTAAAAATCTCAACTAAAATAAATTTATGACTATGACTCACTCATATTTATGAAAACAAGGACATTCTAAATTAAGTGAGTCAGATACACTAACACTAGATGTGAATACATATATTTATTTGTATAAGGTTAGCGGCATCAGTATATAGTTGTCTAGATTTTATGGTGTAAGTCTTAGTTTGGGCTGGAAGGGACTTCAGATGTCATTTTTCATGTGGGTAAATTAATACCCAAAGAAGTTAACACCTGCCCAGGGTCACATATGACAAGTAAGTTATGAAGTTGAGATTTATATTAAGGTCTCCAAAGCCATAATTCTTGCCACTGGGCCATGGTGGTATCACTCTGTTCAAATTAATTTTTTCATTTTTATATTGTTTAAGATCAAGGGTCATTCTATTTTCCAAGATCAACCTGTGAGAATTCATAAATTGCCTGCCTATATCTATATGTGTATATACACATATATTTATGTATAAATATATAATGTATATATGTGTGTATATATGCTATACCACCCCTCCATCCTACAGGCAATAAAAACTAAGCCTTAAGGCCCATATATGGATTCAGTAACATAGAAACTAAGTTCAACTATTCAGTAGATACTCTAGGTGTTAGCATCCTGACCCTTCCCTCTATCCACTTATAGAGGAACCTGGATCTTATCTGAAAAGTATATTGAACCAACATATCCTTTCCATTAGCTATGGAGGAAACAGATTTACTGTCCAGGTTTTATTTAAAAAAAAAAAGACAAAGCTAAAGTCAGGGATTCCGAGGCCAATCATGTAGGCCAATGAGCTCCTGGGCCAGCTTTGTCTTCTTTTAGTTAAAGACTCCCCATGTTGTGGGTGAGAAGAGTGAAGCTGCTTGAGTCCTATACCACCAGGAATGCAAACCTTGGTATATGCTTTTTGTAAATACTTTCTCTCTTCCTTGCCCTTCTTGTGATACAGATATCGCAACTCTCTTGACTGTCCCTAAGGGTCTTTCCTCCCTCCCTCCCAGAGGCCTCATATTAGCTATAATTTACTGCAATTCATGTGGGCCTCTGCAAGCCCAGTTGATGAGTCTGCTAATGAGTCCCATTCTCTGTTGCCAAGAAGATGACACAGGGCAGGTGTAGCTCCATATTACTCTAGTTTCATTCTCAGTTCAACTGATGGTCTTAATTCTTCCTTGCTGTTGACTTGACACTTAGATGGTCTCACTTGACCTGCTTCCTCCTTTGGGGGGTCTAGATTCCTTGAATCTGATCTCTGGAGTGGTCTTCCCCTACCACCTTGTGGGTTCTTCCTTTGACCAGATATCTAAGTGACTCTCTCTATTGAGAAACACATTCTCCCTTTTCCTCACTGTGGTACAAGCCAACCTGAGTGTCAATATAGTTTTCTTAGCTTTCTGGACTAAACAGGCATGTTTGCCCTCTGAACTTAACATTCTTTCATCTTGGCCTTAGTATACTTCCTTTTCCTATCCCTTACTAGGAGCAGCCAATTGTCAAATTTTCAGTATGAGCATTTACACCAGCAAACACTACACTACTTTTTTTAAAGAACACATGATTATTTCAAATCAATAATTAATTAATTAATTAATTAATTAATGATTTATTGTGTTGTTGATTGACCTGAGAAAATGTTAATAATGTGAATGAAACTTAAAAGTATGTCTTGTATACATTTTTGAAGGATCGCTGGTGGTAAACATTTGCTAACTTACCAGTGGCTTAGCCCACCAATTCTGGGATTATAGAATCATAGGATCTCAGAATTAGAAACAACTTTAGATGTCCTCCATTGTAATCCATAGTTAAGAAGGTATACTGCTTTTTATAATATTTCTGACGAGTGGCCATGTAGCCTTCTCTTGAAGATCTGCAGTAATGGAGAAATCACTGCCTCTGAGACAGCCCATTCTTGTTTTGATGAAGTCTGTTTGAAGTCTAATGTAAGGAAGATCCTCAGGAACCTTGACTCGTTATCATTCTGTCCTATTGAGCTTAATTAAACAAGTCTCTCCCTCTTTCAGATGATATCTCTTTATCCCAGATTCTTGAAGACCACTGTAGGATCTCACTTCATCCCCAACTTCTCTAAGCTAAGCATACCCATTTCTGCTCTGGGTTTGGAACATTAGATATGCCATCAGCCTTGGCTGGTGTGCTTGGTTTTTCTTTCTTTTAAAAAAATTATTTGTTACAAAAGGTGACTGGCTAGGTAGGGGTAAGGATAGAGGCAGCGAGGTGGCATAGTGGGTAGAGCATCGGCCCCACAGTCAGGAAGAACTGAGTTTACATCCAGCCTTAGACCCTTACTAGCTTTGAGATCCTGGGCAAGTCACTTAATGTCTGCCTGCCTCAATTTCCCCATTTTGTAAATGGGAAAAATGATAGCACCTACCTCCTCAGCTGTAAGGATAAATACAATAATATTTGTAAAATGCTTTGCTATATAAGTGGTATCATTATATTTAAAAAAGAAGGTAATGTAAAAATATAGTGATTTTTAAAAGTCAACAAGAAGAAAAGTGAATCCCAGTTCCTTCAGCTAATCTTTGTATGGAATGATTTCACCCATCCTCCTAAACTTATAGCTTGACATTGGCCTTCTAAATGTCTGATATCTAGAAATGAATACATGTGGTCTGATCAGATATGGTCTGACTAGAGCAGAAAACAGCAGGGCTAGAACTCTTTTGCTCTGGGCACTATGTTGCTATTAATACAGTCTAAGATCACATAAGATCTTGGACTGCCATGTTTGATTAGATATTTTTCTGAGTAGCTACCTGGTAAAACAGACATTTTAGACTGTTTAGTGGTCATATTATAAATTTACAGCAATGACTCCCAACTCAATATTATGAGAGGTTTGTAAATCCATATGTGGAACTATAAATAAGCAAATATACCTTGGTTAGAATGTAAGATCCTTAAAGGCAGAGACTATTTTATTTTTGAATCCCCTGGGGTGCTGAGCACAGTACCTGACACAGAGCTTGTTCTTTAGTAATTTTTAGTCATGTCCAATTCTTTGTGACCCCATTTGGGGTTTCTTGGCAAAGACCCTGGAGTGGTTTGCCATTTCCTTTTCCAGCTCATTTTACAGATGAGGAAATTGAGACAAATGGGGTTAAGTGACATCTAATAAGTGTCTGAGGCCGGATTTGAACTCAGGTTTTCCTGACCCCAGGGCCGGCACTATATCTGCTGTAGCAGCTAGCTGCCACCTAGGTGACACAGAGTAGGTACTTATTAAATGCTTAATTGATTTCTTCTATAGGCTGAATAATTAATATATATTATCATTTTTAAAAATATGTAGATGCAATTTAGTTTAAAAGCATTACTGAATTTATAAGTTCTTTTTATCATTAGGTATTTTATCAACCAGTAGATACTTATAGTGTAACTGCTACCAAGTGAGGCTCTAAGACATTTCTTGACATTTAAAAGGGCCCCTTGATGAGACTGGGAACTGTGTTATCTATACAGATAGTGGTTGAATTATAGTCTGCCTTTTTCTGTGACAGTGACAGATTTTGAATATTTAAATCAGCAAATATCTATTCTGTATTACATGTGGAGCATTATTTTAGAAGTTAAATACCAGTACTGTGTAGTGGAAAGAACACTGGAGTCGGGAGGCTTGTTTTGGGTTCCTGATGTTGCCTCTGCCATTTGTTAGATATACGATTGAGAGGCAGCCTGGTGTAGTAGAAAGGAGTCTAGGTTTGCAGTCAAACAACCTTGATTTCAATTCAGGTTTGGCCAATTGATACTGTATGACCTTGGGTAAGTTACTTAATATCTCTGTGAATCATTTTCCTTAGTTAGCCTCTTAATTTCCCAATAGGTAAAATACGGGAATTGGACTAGATGATTACTCAGGCCCCTTCCCACTCCATTTCTATGATCCTTTGGTCTGTGAGCTTATCTTTAACCACCATGTCCTTATCCTTAAAAAAAAAAAAGATTAAAAATTGACTTGTTTCTTAAGGTTGTTGTGAGGATCATACTCTTAAATATGACCTATTATCCTTGTGATTTTCCTGATAGGTGCTATACATACATGCATGTAAAACTCTTTCAAAGACATCCAAATCATTTATGCTTTAATGGCCTACACCCCTTGTTCTCCATCTCTACCCATACGTCATAAGACTCAGATTCTTTTAAGTAATTTATGTAATTAGATTTAGGACAGGAATTTTGAACCCAAGTTATGGAGGGCCTGAACATACTTGCTGTTACTTATTTATGCTTGGATTTTATCAATGAGGTGATGAAATGGATTGAGAGCTGGACCTGCAGTTAAGATCACCTGAGTTCAAATCCAGCCTCAGGCACTTATTAGATGTATGACCCTAGGCAAATCACTTATTCTCTATCTGCCTCAGTTTCCTTATCTGTAAAATGAGGATAATAATGACACCTACCTTCCCAGGCTTATGTGAGGATCAAAAGAGATAACAGCTGAAAAATGCTTTGTAAGCCTTAAAGCAGTATAGGAATGCTAGGTATTATTGTTATTATTATTATGAGACAAAACTCAATTATATCCTACTGGGTGAATGTAATCCTTTGAGGGAGTTAATCTAGAATATTTTTGAATATATATAAACCTTTTTCTCCTTCTAACATATATTTTAGAGTCCTAAAGTTATAAATTTGTTATTGAAGGTACATCTTTACATGAAAGGCTACTATCAATTTAAATATTTTGGACATATCAATCATTTGATTGAGAAAAAAAGGCTGAGTTATATTTGTTGATATGAGACATGGTTCTTTTAATGAAAATGAAATTAAAGCAAATATATTTTACTCTAGTATATGTCATATTCCCTAAATGTTTTGTGTCTTGGTTTGTACTTTTCAAATGTACTTTTCAAGTCCCACCTGTTCAAGAGGGATATGCCGAAATGAAGATTAATGACTGAATATTGGCCAAATCCTTTGAGATTCTTTAAAGGAAAGTGTTTCATGAAGACAGAACATTCTTACTAATTACTTTATTAGCAAATAAATCAACAAGGAAGTCATATTTTAAGATTATGTCAGCCTTCTAGCTGGAGATAGCATGCGATATGACAGCTTTCCAAATTCTGTGGTAGTGTTAAGGCCTGAATTTCTGATGGGAAAATATGAACTTGGGTAATGTCACCAAAAAAGAACCAAGGAAAACAAAATGTATGAGGGTTTCTCTGCTACATGCAGATCGAGAGATATTTGTTTTTCCTCTTCCAAAGAAAAAGCCAGTCACTTGAACATTTCCTCATGATTTTATGCTTAGGAGCTTTGCATACATCATGTTTTTCACTTTTACTTTTGTATTTCTATCAAAGGAGTGCGAATGCTAGATGGAGATGTAACAGATATGGTGGAAGCAAAGTCTGTCGGCTTCAATCCCCAATATGTGGCCATCTACAGTGCTAGTTGGGGTCCAGATGATGATGGCAAGACAGTAGATGGACCTGCTCCTCTAACCCGGCAAGCCTTTGAGACTGGTGTGAGATTGGTAAGTTTTTGTTAATATAGTTATTTTCACCTTATCTCTTTGTAATATTTATAGGTAAATTTTGTTATGTGTGTGTGTCTGTGTATGCATATATATACATACATACATATACATACACACAATTAGCTTAACGCAATACTGCCTTTTGTATATTGGACCTTCAAATTTCATTTTATACAACATTCCACCCCACACACGCCTATTGTGAGTTAAATTGGTTCATAAGAAAAAGAGACATTTGTTCAATGAGTTGCTGATGAAACACCACATCTTCGGGATCCAAGAATTCTCGTATGCCCTCGTTCCTCTGGTGGGAATTATATTGTTGTTTACTTCACCGCATTTTTCAGTTGTTTTTCTACTGTAAAGCTATACTCACACAATTATTATTACAATTACAATAATCACAGTGATTCCCTGGGATATAAAATGATCAGCTAAAGAAATGGTAATATGATCCAGGATTTGGTAGAGAAAAATGGAATATCGATTATATTTTGGAGTCGGGCTATGTTTGTCACCCTAGTCTACATATGAAGTAAGAATCTAAGCAGTCCTTTCATGAGAATGGGAAGGCTAGATCAAATGAGCTCCAGGCTTTTCAAACAGAAAACAGTATCCACCTGGATTTGAGGTGAAGAATTGGAACGTTTGGAGGGAGAAATGTTAGAGATAAAGTAAATTATAATACTTTACTGTTTCTGATTGAGAATTCTACGACAAGGCTGTCTGATAGAACTCCAGTTTCATTCTTTAACCCAAGTCAGTACTACATTCCTTTGGGGAAAAAAAGTACTGGTATATTTTGTTTTTATATCACTTACGTTTTTCAAGCCCAACCTCAGATATTTACTAGCTGTGTGACTTTGGGTAAGTCAGTTAACCTCTCATTAATAAAATGGGGATAATCATAGCACCTACCTCCTAGGGTTTTTGTGGGGATCAAATAAGATAATGTTTATAAAGTGCCTAGGACAATTCATGGCATGTAGAAGATACTATATAAATGTTAGCTATCATCATCATCACATCACCTTTATTAATGTTTTTATTATTATGTACATGTACATTGTTTTTCAGTTGTTTTTCAGTGGTCAGTGAGGGTGAGGGTAAGGTGTGGCTGGTTTAATTTGGTTATTGGTTAGTAGAGATGAAGGGATGTGATGCTGATAGTCATATCGCCCAGACATTTTGCTTTTCCCCTGGACTTTAATATATAGTGGTATAGAAAGCACTCTCTCCAATAAAATCACAGGTCAGGCAAATGTTTGTGGACGCATGGTCATGCTGATGTGTATCTGCCCTGCCTCTACTCAGTAATGCACATACATCCCAATGGTAATTTTCAGATCCCTAAACATACATGCACCACTTCACAGGGTTATTGTGAGGAAAACACTCTTAAATTTGAGTCATAATAATGATACAATGTAGAAACAAGATGGTAGGATGGCTGCTTTGGCTGAATTGTTCCTTTTTGTTCTCATTCTCAGTTGTTAGGGATGGTTCTTGGGGAAAGAGACATGTGCACGTGAGTATATACATATATACATATATATACATATATATATACACACACACACAAACATATATATGCAAGCATATATATATGTATATATACACATACATACATACATACATACATGTGTTCATATAGGAGGTGGCTGGGTCGCACAATGGTTAGAGCTCTGGGCCTGAAGTCAGAAGGACTCATCTCCCTGAGTTCAAATCTGGCCTCAGATACTTACTCTCTGTGTGATCCTTGGCAAGTCACTTAACCTTTTTTGCCTCAGTTTCCTCATCTGTCAAATGAGCTAGAGAAGGAATAGGAAACCACTCCAGTCTCTCTGCCAAGAAAGCCCCAAATCGTGTCACAAAGAGTAGAATACTCTATATGAACCTTATGAAGCATAGTAATACTGTGGATCGAACAAAAGGAGCCCAAACCCTAGAGTTCTAGTGGTTGGCTATGCATCAACTTTCTGTGATACTTCAGGTTAGTCATTTAAACTCTCTGGGTCTCATTCTCTTCATTTTGCAGGGGGGAAGGTGGGGGAGGACTAGATGATTTCTAAAGACCCTTTTCATTTTAAAGTTCTGCAGTTCTATTTAACTCTGGGCCAATCTAGATATAAAGGAGGCATCATACATTGGACTAAATGTTAAGTTTGGAGTCCAGGAAAGCTTGGGTTTCAAACCCACCTGTGGCACCGACAAGACACTTACCTGACCCTAAACAAGTTGTTCAGCTTCTACATGTCTCAAGCACCTCTCTGACACTTAATATCTACCAAGCAGTTTGTATTAGTGAAAGGGAGTTCCCCCATGCTCACATGGAGTACTTGTGGATACATAGGTTATACTTGCAAAAAAAAATGTTTAAACTTTGCTCTACCACCTTTCTCTTGCCAAGAGTAAATGGGCTCATTGGGAATTTATTTACTGTCTGCTGTGAGGAGATAGGTTTACATAATCAGCTGGGATTCTGAGTGGGGGAAGTCATAAGAATGTGAGGATGAAACCAGTCATTGAAATGACAATGTGGAAAAAAACAGTACAGCTTGTCTCCACCCTTGTCAGGTGAATTGTTATGGCTTTGTCATTAAAAAGCCCCAAGCGAAAATATGGCAGTAGTTACTGCAATCCTCTGGTTATACTGGTTGGGGCTGGAGTAAAAAGTGAATGTGTTTGTTCCATAACTATTTCCTGACCAAAAGATAGTTTGGGCTTTTTCTTTCTTCCTTCCTCCCTCCCTCCCCTCCTTCCTTCCTTCTTACCCTCCTTCCTTTTCCTTCCCTCCTTTTTTCCCTTCTTCCTTCCTTCCTTCCTTCCTTCCTTCCTTCCTTCCTTCCTTCCTTCCTTCCTTCCTTCCTTCCTTCCTTCCTTCCTTCCTCCCTCCCTTCTTTCTTTCTTTTCTTCTTTTTTAAGACAATCACTTTTCTTCTTATTTCAATTTGCAGCTGTGTTAGAGTCCTTCTGAAGCATGAGATCATGTTTGAATTGTTAACTAGGCTCTCATTCTTGGAGCTACCTTAACAGCAAATGATTGTAACTTTAGATGATATGGTTATTGTTAGCCTAACCCTTGGATTGCAAAATATTATTCTTTCTGTAGGTGCTGTAGAAGGGCTGAGTCATTTAAGTTAAAGGAGTGCAAATATTTGTTATTTATTTCTAACCTTTTTTTACAATCAAATAATAGACTCATAACATTTTAATTAATAATAGCCCATCTGGTAAAAATTTACCTTCAGCAGTATATTTTAGCACTTCAAATTTAAATATTTAGGACCCTAAAGGATATTATTGGGATGGAAGAGTTCATACCCTAGGTGAAAATCTGCTATATTTACTACCTAGGAAGATCATGTTCTCCTAGCCAAATGTGATTAGGTGTTTTGCCAAATACTCACAAAACTCAAGCTTAAAATAAACAAACAACAGACCTTCCAGACCCTCCATGAATTGGGTTTGGAATTTTTGTCTAAAATATCAACATATAAGTGATATAAAATAATCTCAGTTTTTCAACTAGGGGAGAGAGGGAAAATGGCTTCAAGTCTTATAGGACTCGCCAAGACTGAAGATGATCTTTCCTTTCACAAAATTTTTAATCACATTTTTGCTTTGACCTCTCCATGGCATTTATCTTGCTCTCTTCATAAACCATAGCTTGAAAGCTGGAAGGAACCTGAAAGACCATCAAGTCCAATACCTTCACTTTACAGATAGGGAAACTGAGGCCTGGAGAGGTGAAATCACTTGCCCAGGGTCACACAGGTTGTAAAAGTAGTAGAACTGGAAATCTGATCCAGGAATTTTTACTACAAATCTGGTGCTCTTTTAACTGCACCATCCCACGTATGCAAATGTATTTCCATCTGAATTGCATCATTAATTTGAGAACAGGGTCTGTTTTGTATACATATTTCTATCCCAGTACCTACAAGTGTCTGGAATACAGACGATGAAGTGTTTGTTGAATCAAATTAGTAGCGTGACATAAAAACACATCAGCCAATGCTGGATTCAGAGCCAGCAATAACTAGCATTTTAAGTTTAACCCACAAAAACCTGTTGTAGTTATTTGAGCAGAAAGGTCCCTATTGGCTTCCCTAAGTCATACTTTTGCCAGAAGAAGATTGTTCATGAGTCTTTAAAGTATCTTTTCCAGATTCTTTTCCCCCCAACTATGGCATATTTCATGTTTTTATTTGACTAAGGGACTAAATAGTCGCGTGTCCCCTGAGTGCTTTTTGTAAATCGTCATGTCAAGCCCAAGGCCAGTTAATTTTTTGTTAGATTCGGTTCATTCCAAATTATGTTGGAGTTGTTAGCACCTAGGAAGAGAAAAGCATATGACATTTGGAACATCAAACATTTCCTGGAGTGAGTAATAGACCAGATTGGAAGGGGATAATAGGAAACTGAGTGCTTGTCAGCCAGAGGGTAATGTTTAATAGATGTGTAACACCTGCCTTCCCAAAGTGCTCTCTTTAATGGTATTCTCAAGCGCAGTCACTATATAAGACTTAAGGTATGTGTGTAGGGATAGAGGGAAGAGGAATGGAATGATAATCTTAATGTGTACACTCATCCTTTCTCAATTTATTTCCCTCTTGGTCCTACCTCCCCTATTCTTCTTATCATCACCTTTCATCCCTATATTTATATACCAGGTAGGGAGGAGGAGGAAAGGAGCCATCTAAGTCATATTAAAGTAATTCATATACCTGGCAAAAGTGGGATGAAATTTAAGCGTCCCAACAAAGAAGGACTGCAATCATTTCGCCTTGTCCCTTGCCTTTCTCAAAGTGGAGGGCATTCTGTAGATGTGATCCTTCCCGTAGATATTCAGTTTTCTCATAGTTCTATGTGTCTTCATTTTCTTTTGTTTTTCATTTGATTACAAAGTGATTGCAAGGACTACCAACAAAAAGGCATTTACTGCCTGTGCTATTGCTTTATTTGTCTTGGGGGGGGAGGGTGCTGTTGGTGGTGGTTGATATATATCTTTTGTTAGCAAACAAGAAGGGGAATGATTTGCATAAAGGTTTCTTTTGTTTACTTGGTTAGGTGGTTTTAAATTAAGGAAGATCTCACTGATTCATTTGTACATTTAAAGTCCTTATAAGAATGAGATGGGAAACATTTCGGGTTGAAAAAATAATTTTTAAAAAATAAATATATTTATCCATATCTGCTTTACAGAAACATCTACAGGCTTGATATGGTCTGTATTCAAGCCTGGAGTCAGAGTGAAGATAAAAATTACTTTGCTTTTAATAACAGCTCATATTTTATAGGGCTTTCCTTACAATGACCTTTTCAATAAGTTAATATAGACCATCGCAATTTTCATTGGGTAAAGAAAGGAAAAAGAAATCACTTTTTTTTTTTGTCCTTCAGACATAGGCTATAGGAATCCTGTGTGCTTCCTTGACTGCTAAAGGTAGGGATAGGTCAGTGATTACACTACCCATCAGAATGCCCACAGTCATTATTCTTTTTCCTAGTGGAAGGATTCTGGCTGTATTAGAAACTCTTTGGATGAAGCCAGGCTCAAGTCAGCAACTGACCACTTATTCTTCTTCAAGTTAAATATAGGAGGAATCCCCTTCCTGATTTTCAGAAGATAATTGTGCCCAATGTCTCAAGGCTCAAATGATATGGCACTACTAAAAAACCCACCACTCAAATGTTTGAACTCCTGAAGATACTTACTTTAGTATCCTTGCACAAAAATTGATGAAATAATTAACAGTTGGTATGAAAGGCAGGATTCTCTCAGAATAAAAAATTGAGAAGATCTAAATTCTTCTCTCCAATGTACAAAACTAAAGGTAGTTACCAGAATAAATAGGGTAGTGTCAACATAGCCCAATGCATTGCAGAGTCTTAAGTACTTTCTGAACTGTATGATGGAACTGGCTTTGGTTGGGGAAAGATGAATATGGGAATATTAATGCTTGGGGGGAGGGTGGGGAGGGTAGAGTAAGATTCATGAGAGTCTTTGGAAACACCATGTGATGGTAGTTTAAAAACTTGTGACCTAGCCTCAGGGACTAAAAAATCCTGTGAATATCCATGTCAGGATTTTCATTATGAGGTCAAACCCAACCCTTCAATTCCAGTGTAGTTCAGATGGGAAAGTACTAGGTTGTAGCAAGAGTCTAATGCTTAATAAAATTGCAACCTGAACCTGTTGCCTGCAAAATACCTGCTTGAAAAAATGGACAAGATGGAGCTAGAAAACGAGGGAGAATACTCACGTTAGTCATCTGGAATGGCCCAGGACGCATGACAAGGGCAATTAAATCATCAAACCGAATGCTACAAAATTACACCACATCAATCAATCAGTAAGCATTTACACATAGAATCAATATCATGCCAGCTACTGTTCTAAGCGCTGGAATTACAAAAGCAAAAATGAAGGTTAATCTCTGCTTCTTAAGAAATTACTATCTAGCCAGTAGAGACAACAGTTACATAAAGTATGTGCAAAATAGATTGAGTGATTTGGTTGGAAGTCACTAGTAGTTGGGGAGATCAGGAAAGGCTTCATAAACAAAGTAGTCCTTAAGCTGATCCTTGAAACTGAAACTTCTAATAGACAGGTGAGGAGGGACTGCATGCTAGCCATGGAACATAGGTGGTACAAAGGCCTGGAGACTGGGAGGTGAAGCATCAGGAGTGAGGCATAGCAAGAAGACCAGTTTGGCCTGGACCATAACGTGTATGGAGGTGAATTACATGAAATATGGCTGGAAAGTGGTTGGGGGTCAGGATATGAAAACATACATAGCTTTTCTTTGAGGCCAGCCTTTCAACTTCTAGTCTACTTAATTATGCTATATTCTAGCCCATATCTCTCCATCTGACTGTAAGAATAGAATGATAATTTAAAAAAAAAAATCTTTACTAAGATCTAGGTAAGCTACAATAAAATTTCAATATTCCCTGGTTTACCAGCCTAGTAACTTTAGAGGAATATGCCTATAGATCTTTACCACAAAATAATTTAAATTCACTCAATAGTTATTGAATTCCAGCTGTGGGAAGGCCACATTGCTAGAAGCTGGGGGACATTTTTAATAAGACTTAATACTCTGGGAAGGGGGTGGGACATATAGAAATAAAGGAAACAAAATAATTCTTTAGTGCTTAAGAGATAGAAGCAATTTAAATATTGTATGAGGTCTAGCAGGTGGGAAGTTATCACCAACTGGGTGAATCAGGGAAGAATTAATAAGAGGAGGGAGTCTTGACATTTGAAGTAGATTTTAAAGGATGAGTAGGAATTCAACAGATGGAATAGGTGTGGGTATTACAGGCAAAGGAATGTATGAGCAATTATACAGACAGGAGAAATGTAAGGAATGTGTAGAGCCAGATGTCCAGTTGGGCTGAAGCATAATGTATATTGAAATAAGTCAAGAAACATATATTAAGTGCCTACTACATACCGGTAGTATGAGATCAACTGGAAAGGTAGGTTGATAACAAATTTTAGAGAATCCTGTTGTGCATTAGGACCAATATTTAAACTTGGTAGGAAACAAGTCATAGAAGGGTGTTGAGCAGAGAAATGGCATGACCAGATCTATGCAAAGGGAGCATTAGTTTGCAGAGGTATTAGAGTGGATTGGAGGAAGGAGAGAGAGTGAATACAGAAAATTCTACTGGGATGCTATTAAGATTGTACTGTGGGTGATAATGAGGGTCTGACCTAAAGTAGTAGTAGTGAGACTATAGAGCAGGCCTGCACAACGTATGGCCTGTGGGGCTGCTTGCTGCCGGTCAAAGGATTTCTGGCAGCCCACCACTGCTCAGCTCTTCTGTTTGTCATGTGACCCCCCCAGCAACCAGCCACCATCAGTCTGTCTCTATTTACCTTTACTTGGAAAATGAGCTGCTAAAACCCTATCTGTATCTTAAAGAAGTTTAGCCTGTTTTAATTTTGGCACCTCCCTACTGCCAAGTTGTGCAGATCTGCTATAGAGGAAGGAATATATGTGAGATACTGTGGATCTGGAATTAACAGGATTTGGTAATAGATCAGATAGGAGAGGTGAGGGAGAATGAAGGGAATCAAGCTAACACCCACATTTAAATATAGCAGAAAATGAATGATGATTGCTGATGTTTTAACCAGTTACTGAGCAGCCCGGGAAAATAAGGTTAAAGGAAGTGACTGGTCTTTGAAAATAGAGATTAATGGAGTCATTGGCTAGTGTGTGTGTGTGTGCACACGTGTGTGTGTGTGTTTTATCAAATGAAGTCATTGTCATTGAGAAAGCAAGGATGACAGGACTAAGATGGTAGTTTTAATTCTATCATGAAAATATTTAGTTCTAATAAGTGTTGCCATGTCATCTCATCAAGGGTAACATGCATCAGATAACAAAGCATCCTAATCTGTGTTTCATCTTTAGTCCACAAAAGTTCCTTGACCATCCTTCTTTCTCCATTTCAGATACTTTTCAAAGTATGCCATTCATGTTATATGCTATCTACAAACACTCCAAATATGATCTAACCAATATTTTTTAAAAAATGAGGCTGTACCCTCTAGTCCTGGATGCCATGACTCACTCAAAATACTCTAATATTAAATTATCCTTTTGGTTAGCAATATCACACTATTGACAAATATTAAATTTACCCTTCACTCAAAGACCCAGTTCTTTTCCAGATAAACTGCTATCTGTACATGAATTCCTAGTCCTGAACTTGTAAAGTTAATTTTTGAACCCAAGTGTAACACTTTACATTTATCTATATTAAATTTCATTTTAATGTATTTGGTTCAAAGTTCTTATGAATCAAGATCTTAAACATTGACTGTCATCTAGCATATTAGATATTGCTTCCAACTTTGTATCAATTGCATACTTGACAAACATTCCATCTAAGTCTTTATCTAGGTCTGATTTAAGAAAACAAAAGAGTTCAGCAGTACATAGCTAAGCATAGATTTCCCCAGGGCATTCCTTTGGTGACTTAATAACAAAATGATGTAGAACCATTGGTTCTCTTTGAGTCTAGCTTTTCAACTACATTTAAGTTTACTTGATTGTCCTGTGTTCTAGCCCACATCTCCCTATCTGCCCTCAAGAATAGAATAAACAATTTTGCTAAATCCCACAGGTCAATTCTACTGGAAAACTATAGATATTTACAGCATTCCTCTCATCTACCAATCTAATAACCCTGTCAAAAACCAGCATGAGGTTAGTCTAGCATGACCTACTTTTTAAAATAAATTATTGATGCTTTCTACTTTTTACATGTTAGCCATTTCTTGGTATGTTGGCCAGCATTTTACCCTCCCTTTTAACAAAGAAAAAAAAATAGTTTAAGTAAAGAGTACTGAAAAAGTGATTACATCTGAAAGTGAAAGCATTGTTCCATCTTGACCTCTCTAATGAGACCACGCTGGATCTTTTTGATCACTACTTCCCTTTCTAGATGTTTATTAACCATCCCTTTAGTAATGCATTCTAGAATTTTTCCAAAACCAAAGCCAAGCATACTGGCCTGTAGTTTACAGTTTCCATCTTTTTTCCACTTTTGAGAATTGGAACACTGGCCCTTTTGAATGCTGTAGTACCTCTCCCATTACCCTTGTTCTTTCAAATACATTTCACAATGGCGATCAAAATCTGCAAATTCTTCCAGTATCCTAGGATGTGATTCATCTGGCCCAGGCTCCTTGAGCTCATTGAAATCAACTAGGTCATCTCTTGCTATCTTCTTACTTCTCTTGAAGTAAGTTGAGTAGCTCTGTTTTCTCTCCCTCATCCCTTGCCCTCTCCTCTATTCAGAGCACATAACTTCTTTCCCCCAGTGTAGCTCAAACAAACAAAAACCTCATATTGTTACCCTTAATTTTTTCCCCCTAGCCTCAGCTCATTCTCAGCTTGAATATCCCTGTCATTATAATTCTGGGACAGGATTCTCATAGTCATCCTCAGTTGCCTGCCCTCACTTTCATACATATTTTAAGAATCATATTTGTTGAGGAGTTCCCCATGCATCCCTGTCTAACTCTTTGGACAACTCCCCTTTTTCCTTTTTATGAGAATTATTTCTCTTTCTGTCCTCAGAATTTTTCTTTGGAGTATCTCATTACTTCTGTGTTGATTTCTCCTATAGAATTTTAGATTATGTGATCCTACCCATTTTTTCCTTAACCCTTCCAAACCTACTCTCCTGAAATAAAATATAATATGTCAAGCTATTTCTGACTTTCCTCTCCTCCTCTATTACTATGCAGCCTCTAAGATTGAGTCATCACATCTCCCCATGGATCCCACTGCTTACATCCCATAGAATAGCTGCTGCTAGATATACAGGCAATGGGGTATGGAAATCTATCCTGCCCTACAGGGAAATTGAGTGGGAAGGGATAAGAGAAGGAGGGGCAGAGATAGAAAGAGGGCAGATTAGGGGAGGGGTATTCAGAATGCATGCCATTTTGGGGTGGAGGGAGGGATGAAATGAGGAGAAAATTTGGAACTCAAAATCTTGCGGAAGTGAATGTTGAAAACTAAAAATAAATAAATTAATTTAAGAATACCTGCTGCTTTTTGGTGAGAATTGGTTTCTGAATATTTCTCCTGTTGATTCCTTCACCTTCTGAAGGATAATATTATCATTACAGATTTTGACCGAGAATTCCAGTAGATGTCCATATAATTGATGACAATCAATGCTATAATTATTATATTAAGCCTCCATGCCAAGTTTGTGAACTGTTTCCTAAACATATATTTATTTCCTCTTTCTTTCCAAGTGGTGTGTGACACTCTAATGAAAGTTTTTGATTATACCTTCAATGACATTTTCCTAAATACTCTTCTATCTTGCTTATCCCCTCTAGCTCTCTTATACATGAGTACTTTACCTTAATATTCCTTACTACCTGCCTCTTTTTCACTTAATCTTTTTTTTTTTAGTTAGAAATATTCATTCAGAGCTATATTCTGTTTGTGGGTCTCATCCTACCAAATATATGAGGTCTGATTTGTCTCCTTATTATAAGATCTTTTGGTCATCTTCTTTATTAACATACTTTGTACATCTGTTTATAGACATCATAGCCCATTGGTTTTATTCCTGGATCATTTCTGGGATTTTTTTGTCTCCTGTGAACTTCTGAGTGTTTCTAGTATTATGTAATAGAAGGATTTTGTGAGAAATTAGAGAATATACTGTAGGAAATGTCATTTTATACATACATACACATATTTATATACATTTACATATATACATGCTATATATATATTGCAAGAAGTGATTGGCACATTTGTCAAGCATATGGAAAGGAACCTAAAGCAGAGGAACCTAAGAATGATTTTGAGCGAAATCAATTACGTATCAATGCATAGGAAAAAAAATTTCCTTAATGGTTAAATAATATAGTTAGCAATAGGTTAACACATGGCTTGCCATCAGTTCAGGGCGCTGAACATCAAAAATGAAAGATTAAAATCATTATATTATATGGAGATAGAATCAGAAGGAAAATAGAAGCACCAATTTAATGAACTGTTTGGGGGAAAATGTTCTGAGTACAAAAAGAAAAAGTGGAATAGGCAGGTTTGGAGTATTCCTTATATAATTAGCTCAGCAAAAGTTATAATGTATGCAAAGCACGTTGTAATTATAAAGGGCTCTGCAAAGTCAGCGATTATTATTATTATTAGTCAATAGGGCAAAAATGAGCACTTTATAAAAGACATAAAAATAAGGAATACTTTAAGGATCTGTGATTTCCTTATGTATTCATGGCAAAGTAGAAAAAGGACTGACAGTAGTCAGGGATGGATTCAAATCCTGCCTGGGATGCTTACAAAGTGTGTGATCTTAGGCAAGTCATTTAAACTACCTGTATCTCAGTTTCATCATTTGTCAAATGAAGAGGTTAGACCAGGGGTGGAGAACCTATGGATAACACATTCACAGAACAAACTGTGAACTTTGGAAACTAGAGGACCACATGTGGCCTCGAGGCCTCAGGTTCCCCACCCCTGTTAGACTCTTTGGCCTTTGAGATCCCTTCTAGCTCAGGATCTGTAAATCTATGTCATAGAATCATAGATATAGGGCTGGAAGGGAATTCAGAGACCGTCTCGTCCATCCCACTACTTTCACCAACTATCCCTTCTCTAAAAGAGGTTATAAATATCTAGAAGCTGGTCTTTGTGGATTGTGCCTGCCCCCTGCCTTCTCCCCCATCAAAACAACAACAACAACAAAAAACACACACACTCCAACCTTCCAGTGGTTAGTGTCTCTGAACTTGTATATATTGATGTTCAATGAGAGACAGTTTGTCACAAGTATCATGCTAGAAGCCTTTAATTGTGCTTTAGTGGAGGATAATTAAGGAATAAACCATGAAAATGAAACAAGAAGTACCTTGGGAAAGCTTAAAGTAGAAGTGATGAAGAATATGAAACCTGTCCAAAGATGTTTAGTAGGGTATTTAAAAGACAATAAGAACTATAGGAGGGAACAACAAGAAAAAAGGAGTACTAAGGAAGGAGATAAAGACCAGAGTAAACAACATAAAATTTAAATCAAGTATCCCAGTGACACTGAAAGATGAAAGTAGAAGAATGACAAAAAGCCATATGACAGAGTTCTACTTACAATTCTATAATGATCTCTAATCTACAATATGGTCCAATGCGACAACCTATATAAAGTACTTTGTAAACCTCAAAGTGTTGTAAAATGTAAATTATTTTTGTTAGTGTCTAAAGTGGCCATATTCAACTATGAATAAATTTGGAATTGGTCCCAGAGATAATTTGGAAATGATTTCTTCAGGAAATCACTGCTTATCCTCAGGATGACATGGCAAGGAGAAAGGTTGAATTTTTTTGTTTTTGTTTTTTGTTTATTTTTAAACACACCAACCATGTAATTGAAAAAGTTGATCAAGGATTATTCCGTGAACACTGTGGGATACACAAAATATCCTGGTCCATAGCCAAAATACCTTGTGACATGAAATATATAAGCTGATAAAGTAAAAAAGATTTTTTAAAAAAATATTCTTTCATTCACTAGCTATATAGTAAGATCCCATTCTTTGCAGAGCACCAAAGTAGGTTCCGGGGGGAAGTAAAACACAGATCTTGTTCTCAAGGATCTCACAGTCTAGTATTGGGGAGAAATGTGTAAGCAAATAGCCCTGATAAAAGGGAGAGTTTAGTGTTGCTGTTCAATGGAGCCTTACTCTTTGTGACACCATTTAGGGTTTTCTTGGCAAAGATACTGGAGTGGTTTGTCATTTCCTTCTCCAACTCATTTTATGTAGGAGGAAACTGAGGCAAACAGGGTTAATTGACTTGCCCAGGGTCTCACAGTTAATATAGGTCCAAGGCTAGATTGGATCTCATGAAGAGGGGGTTTTTCTGATGCCAGGCTCCATCCACCATGCCACCTAACAGCTCTAACAAAGGGAGTATTAGCTAAGTGAAAAGACATAGAAGCAAAGTGATATAAGAAAGTAGAAATATGCAAAAAGAAAGATCACCATCACCCAAGGGGCCAAGCCTACCATCAGGGAAGGCTTTCAGGAAGAGATGGCACATGTACTGGGCCACAGAGGCAAGGTCTAAAATAGAAAGGGATTTAGAAGAGAGTGAGGTTTGAAATTAAGGGATAAATGATGACATGAGCAAAAGTTCAAAGAGAGTGAGATGTTAAAATAGAGGATAGAAAATAGTCCAGTTTGCCTGGAACTGTGACCTGTCTATGATGAGAGGTTGTATACTGTAAGTAAGTTTTGAACCAACTTGTAGAGGGCCTTGAATGCCAGGATTGAGAGTTTGTAATAATAATAACAACAATGATAATAATCATGACAATGATAACAAAAGCTATCATTCAGTACTTTAGAAATATTATCTTATTGCTAGGTGGCACAGTGGATAGAGCACTGGTCCTGGAGTCAGGAGGACTTGAGTTCAAATCCAGTCTCAGACACTTGATACTTACTAGCTGCGCGACCCTGGGCGAGTCACTTAACCCCAATTGCCACCCCCCCCAAACCAAAAATATTATCTTATTCTGTCTAGCACTTTTGTAGTAACAAAGAACTAGAAAAAATAATAATAGCAAACACATACATAGTGCTTTAAAATTTGCAAAGAGCTTTACAAATATTACCCCATTTTGTCCTCACAACAGCCCTAGGAGGTAGGTACTATTATTGTTCCCATTTTATAGTAGAAGAAACTGAGGGAAAAAAAGGTAAAATGATTTGTCCAGGGTCACACTGCTAGTAAGTGAAGATGGATTTGAACTCAGATCTTTCTGACTCCATATCCAGCATTCTATCCACTATGCCACATAACTGCCTATTTATACTTGGTTTGGTAGGTAAAGAGGAGCCATGGAATAGTTTTGGAATAGACTAGTTATGTGGTTAGGAAGTAGTCTATTGGGAAAATTAGTTGAACAAGCAATGGGAGGAATGGACTGGAGAGTAGATTGGTTAATATTAGGAAGATCACTTAGGAAAGACAATCTTAAAAAAAAAAAACAACAAACAGTCTAGGTGAGAGGGCTTGAATAAGGGTGGTTGCAGGGTGTCTGTAAAGGAGGTATGAGAGGCAATAGCTGTTTCCATTGAAGAAACTAGATTCAAAAGTTCTTCAGAATTATTGGCCAAATAATTACCATTCTCTCCCAATGTACTAAGACTATATCAGAATTATACTAAAGTACATCAAGAAAGACATCCTAGCAGGAATTAAGCATGATTCTGCTCCCTGTATTCAACTATCGACCATATCCCTTCCTTTTGCTGACTAATCAGAAAAAATGCAGACTATTGAATTCCCATCTGTGTCCTATTTGTTCTCTACAAGAAATTATTCAATGCTAAAAAATGTAATACTGCCCTTAATACTCCTAAAAAGAATTGATCATATATATATATATATATATATATAGATATGGGATTAATATAGCATATTTTAAATATTTTATTGCTAATGTTGCCTTTACAGTGCCTTCATTTCCCAATATGTTCTTCTATCCTCTCCCTGAAAGCCAAACCACATAACAGAGATTTTAAACAAAAAAAATAGTTCAGCAAAACTGACCAAGAAATCACCTAGACCTGCACCTTTGCAAAGAAAGGAGAAAGATACATTTTCATATTTCTTCTTTGGCAGTAAGATAGGTCGTTATAATTGCCCAGCATTTCATTTTTTAGTTATTCTTTCTGTTTAATATAGCATAATTATATAACTGAAATATACCTGATAGTCCATATTACAATGGACATAGAAACCATACTCCATATTCTATTCTCTCCAGTGGCCCCCAGTTCCCCCCAGGATTATATTACATTTGCAAGGCAAGCTCGAGAACTAGAAATCAAAATGCAATAAGTGAAGTTGCTGTCACATAATGGACTACAGATGAATTTGTAAATAATAAAATGGATTAATCATGGGTATTGTCCTGAAGCATCTATAGAAAGTAATGTGAAAGTGGTTAAAGCAAGAGTTCTTAATATAGGGTTTTTTAAGTTCATTGTTTTAATAACTGTATTTCAACATAGGCTATTTCATTTATAATGCCACGTATTTCATTTTATACATTTAAAAACATTATCCTGAAAAGGGGTGCATGACGCATACCAAAAGCAGTTAAGAAGTCTGGGGGCAAGGAAATGGGACAAATATGTCACCTTGCTTATGAAATTAAGAAGGTCATTTAAGAAAGAGATAAAAGGCAGAAGGTTTCAATAACATCAAGAAATTGTTGAAAATATAAGAATATTTTGACTTCATCATTTTTTGTCATTTATTGTCATTTATTTTGTCATTATTTGTCATTTATTGTCAATGATATATGGATCAGAATGTTGGTCTGTAATACCTATTCAAGATTAGACAATGAGTGTCTAATTTCAGTAAGCTCTCATAATGTGTCAGAAACATAGTTATTGCCCTCAGGGAATTTTCATTCTACTATTGCTCAAAAAGCAATGAAGTTATGTATATGCAAAGTTTTGGGGTTTGTGTGTGTGTGTGTGTGTGTGTGTGTGTTTTGCAACTTTATCAGTGTAAGAAAACTTCTCCACCATTGTAGACAGGCAGCTTACTTTCAGTTTATAATTTTACAATAATTTTAGTGCTATTTGTAGCACTAAGAGGTTATGTTACTTGCCACTCTTCACACAACTTTTATATTCCAGAGAACCTGCTTAAATTGGATCACAAGAGCTAATTGTTATATTTTCAGTGTGAGGATTTATAACTCACATTACAAATCAGGCTTATGTTTTGTTGGTTGCCAAATATAGCCTCAAAGGCCAAATATATCCCCAAAATGCAAAAATTATTCTTAATTCATGGGCAGAACAAAAATATGTGGTGGGTCCACAAAAATAAGCAGCGAGCTGGACTTGGTCCTTGGACCATAAATTTGCTGACCTAGTCACCTGGTCTAGACTTAAGACAGTGAAGGAGAAAATATAATAATGCAGATTAAACTTAAAATGGTGTTTGTTGTATATAAAAATTTTTGAGGGAAGAGATGGTCGTTAAATATTTACCAACATAACCCTGACTTGAATTTGTATCTTCCTATCCTTAAGGTCAATCTTTCCTACCCACTATGGTACTGTAATTCTAATACAAAGTTTTGCTTTGTAAAAATACATCAAATAAAGAAATGTTCAATGCTTATTGATATTAAAGATATGCAACAATTTATCAGTTTTCGATAAGCCACAGTTCATCAGATTCAGAACAAAGATAAAGAAGTAAAACTGTTTATATAGACAACAGATCATCTGTATGCCTGACTGAATAGATGCTGGAGTGTATAACTGATGAACTTAAATGTGGTAGGGAATTTGTGTGTTGATTTCCTCATTAGAGTGTAAGCTACTGGAGGGCAGGGAACTTTTTTTAACTTTTTTTCTATGCCCAACACTTAGCACAGTGCCTATCACATAGCAAGCGGTTCAATAAATAGATCAACAGATGAATGAAAAAATAAATAAACATGAATGAATGAAAAAGTAAATAAATAAATGCCTGTTGACTGACTGAAGGTGGAGCAAATAAAAGCAGAACAACTATGCTTGAGCTAAAGAAGAGTATGATATTGACTTGCCTTTGTAGCCAGATGGAGAAGGATAAATGGGATAAAGATTTTCCATTCTCTTCTCATGTAACCTTGGGCAAACTACTTTATCACCTTGTTCCTTGTGACTCAGTCAATAAAACAAGACATAGTTTCAGCCAAGGAAAATGTGGATATTAAAAAAATAATCATTCAGCAAAACTGACCATGTGGCCAGATATGAAGGGCCTAAAAGAAAGTAGAAAGTAGTGATTAAGAAAATCAGTGCTCCAAGGAATCTCATAAATCCATCTTGTTTTTATTGTTTATAATTTGATGTTCATGTAGATTGGTATCTAGAGTCAAACTGAGTGAAGTCATTCCAAGCCAACTCTTGAATTCCCTCTCTCCTTTAAATAATGATAATAATATTGAGAGTACATGGGGAAGGGAGTGGCATTGATATCCAGAAACACATAGGCTGATGAAAATTAAATGTTAAGTAAGCATTTAAATCTTCTTTTAGAGTTTTTACTTTTCTTAAATCCCTTGGGCTATTTGAGTTGTCAGTGCTGAGTGACTTCTTCAGAAAATCACTGTATATTCTTAAGATTTCAAATGAGAAAGAGCTACCTGGAAAAGAAAGAAATCAATCATTCAGTAAGTACTCATTAAGCAGCTACTAAGTGCCAGGCCCTGTACTAGGCATGGGGAATAATACCACAATATATGAAGTAATTCCTACTCCAAAAAAAGCTTGCATTCTAATGGAAGACAGCAAGGACATAGACATATATAAGTATATACAAAACACATAAAAAAAATTAGATAAATGCAAATTTTAGTTAAATACAAGGTAGTTTCAGAAGGACAGCAGTAGCAGTTGAGGAAGTCAGGAAAGACTTCATGGGGAAGATTAAGCTTGAGCTGTGTCTTGAAGGAAGAAAGGGGTAAGAAAGGAGTACTTCCCAGGCACTGGGGACAACTATTGCAAAGGCAGGGAGACAAGGAGCTGGAGGGCAATAACTGTAATGAATAACAAGGAGACATAACAAAACATCGTGCCGTCTAATGTCCTTTTGGTTTTAGTGTTTCATTTCTTATATTTCCTCAGTATCCAATGACCGCTGACGTAGACATACACAAGGACTTCTAACATAGGCACACACAAGAGATTAGTCAAGGGCTCAAAAGATATTGCCAAAATACAACTGCTGCTAGTTTGGGGATAGAATTGTCACTGCCCGGCCGTTTAGAGAGTTCTGCATCTAAGACATCAAGCAGTTCATAATACAGCCCAGTACAATAGACTTTCTTCACAGATACATACGCACCAGAAGAAACCAGACACAGGCAGGAAAAGTCAATCAGATAGTCAGACTCCTCAAAGTGCCACTGCCTCAAATCTGGAAGACCTGTAGTTCAAATCCATCTTCAAACACTTACTCTCTGTGTGACCCTGGGTAAGTCACTTAACCTCTTTCTGCCTTAGTTTCCACAATTGTAAAATGAGGATAATAATAGCACCTACCTCATAAAGTTGTTGTGAAGACTGAATATGTTTATATTTGTAAAGTGCTTAGCATAGTGCCCAGCACATAGTAGATACTTAATAAATGCTTGTTTTCTACATAAATACAGACTAGATACATATAGATACACATACACACACACACACACAAATCATCATCATTTCCTACTACATCTTCTTATTCTTCCCTAACCAGACAGCCTTCCATTATAATAAAGAATAAAAAAGAAAGGAAACTAAAGGCAATTAAGTAAAAAACCAACTCATAAATCAAACAAATGTAATATTATATGTGATGTTTTACATACATAGTTCTCTATCTCTGAAATGGAAAGAGATGCATTATCATATCTCTTCTTAAGAACCAAACTTATTCATTATAATTAGCCAGCATTTAATTTTCTTTTTTTTTTGGTCATTTTCATATTTGTAGTCATTGAACACATTGATTCCCTGGTTCTTCTTACTTCACTTTCCATTAGTTCATTAAAATCTTCTATTTCTTTGTATTCTCTGTACTGTAAATGATATACACCATTTTTATAATGCAGTATTAGTTCATTATTTTCATGCGCACAATTTTATTAACTATTCCCCAATCAAAAGATACTTATTTTATTTATAGGAAGCCAGGTGGCTCAACACTAGACATATAGTCAGAAAGACATGAGCTCAAATCTGGCCCCAGAACCTCATTGGCTGTGTGATCCTGGGAAAGTCACTTAACCTCTGTTTGGTTCAGTTTCCTTATCTGTAAAATGGAGATAATAACAGCACCTACCTCCAAAGGCTGTTGTATGGCTCAAATGAAATAATATTTGCAAAGTGCCCTGCTAACTTTAAAGCACTATATAAATTGTTTCTAGTTCATTAATACTATAAAAATGCTATAGGGGCAGCTAGATAGTACAGTGAATAGAGCACCGGCCCTGAAGTCAGGAGGATCAGAGTTCAAAACTGGCCTCAGACCAAACACTTGACACTTACTAGCTGTGTGACCCTGGGCAAGTCACTTAACCCCAATTGCCTAAAAAAAAATGCTATAAATATTTTTAAGTTATTTGGGACCTCCTTGGTATATGTATGACTAGTAATGGGATGTCTTGCCCAAAGGGTATGGACATTTTCACCACTTTTATGTCATTATTCCAAATTGCTTTCCAGAATGATTGGACTACTTCACAGCTCCACTCTGTGTATTAATGTGCCTGTCTTTCCCACAGCCTATCCACCATTGACCATTCTTATCCTTTGTTATCTTTGCCAGTTTGCTGGGTGAAAGGTAAAACCTCAGAGTCAGTTTGAGCTGTATTCTTCTTCTTATTGATAATAAGGGGCAGTCTCTCATATACTTGTTAGTAGTTTGAAATTCTTCTTTAAAAAATTATTTTTATTCCTATTCTTTGATCACTTATTTGTTAGGGAATTTGCCTGTCTTACTCTCCTTGCCATCAATACATTCAACTTAATGGTTATAATATAAGAGGAAGAATTGTGAATACCTGACAAGTAGCCTGGCCTATCTCTGCTTTTACAAGGTATCTACAAGTGTCCTAAATACAGGAGAGGATGCTGTACTTATAGAGCCTATTGGCATCATGATTCTCCCATTCCCACCAGGTTTATCTTCTGGGGCCCCCAAAAGCTCAAATCTTTGTGACCAACTCCACTGTTTTCAAGTAGAAATAACCTACCTAAAACAGGATCCACTAGCAAGAACAGTTACTATCGACTTGAACAAAAATGTTCATGTCTGAGAGAATGAAAATCTCAAAAAACACTTCAAGTGGCAATAATGCCTTGTTTTCATGTTTAATGCCTTCCTGCTCCTCAAGAACCCGACTGCCCTCCCTTTCTGTTTGTTGTAACTTGCTTGTTGTTTGAACCTTAATGAGACTGTCAGTCACTGACGCATAAGTGAGGTTCAACTATAGTAGCAAAATTCCAGTGTTTGTTTCCAAGTTTCAATATGCTATAACAGGGGGCCTTATTTTAAAAAGAAGTCAAGGCATGATGGAAATCAAAGAGATAAGAGATTTAATGCAGACAAAATTCTATGCAAAAAACTTTTTTTTTCAAATTAATGGGTTTTTTTTGGTTATCCTTATAGATCTTAAAAGAAAGAGAAATCTACTCTCTCACTTTAAGAATTCAGCCTCAGGTTAGAGAGCCTTCCCTTTTTAGTACATTTTTTTTCTTGTCTCTAACCTGAATCTATTTAATAAAGTAGAAACCCATTAAAAAAAAACTCCACCCTTGTTAGAAGGACAACTGGTGAGGATTCCCTATATAATTCATACACAAAAAGATTGGTAAGCAGAGAATTATTTGCCAGTTATCTTGTCTTTAGGAAAAGATACAAATATTTTAGAGAAGACAAATTTTAGAGTACCATTTTCTCATTCCAATGTCTCACTTTTGCGTGGAAGTGACCTTCAAAGACTTATACCAGTGGAGAATGAACTATAGTAAGATCTACTAAGTTGGAAAGGCTTGGAGTATGGTCCAAGTGATAGACTGTGTTTCTTGTCCAAAGACCAGCTGAGAAAGCCTGGAGAAGTTCATCACCAGTAGACTGGCCAGGGCTTGATGAATTTTTTCTGCATGGAATCCATGAAGCCCTGAAGGATCACTCTTCACTGCATGTTCTGTCCCTTGGATTATTTTTAGGTTTATATTTTGGAATCGTCCCTTCTGCTGACCAAGGAGTGCCAGGGAATGCCAAGCTGAACTTGTAAGAGTAAGGCAAAGGAGTTGGAATACTGGGGTTGAAAGCAAGAGTTTTTGGCTCTTTGCCTCCCTGTCGGTACTGTGGCCTTTATCCATTTCCCACTCCTTCCCCTTATGCCTAGTGATCTGGATGGAAGCCAAGACATTTGATGGACATTAATGATCATATGTTGGGCTGCTGAGTCTCTTGTGAGAACTCTGCTTGGTGCCTCCCCTCCCATCATCACTGTCCCTTTTCATCTTTTTTGCTTCACCAGCTTCGGCTGCTGAGTATATATTTGGAGTGTTTGCCGGAAGCAAGCAGCGTCTCTATAATCATACATTGTCTCTTTTACACATGCACACACATACACATATCTCTCCACTCCAAAAATCAAAGGCATATGTTCACCAGGAGGGAAGAGAAGGGGGAGATGGGCTTACATAATAAGAGTATCAGTAATAGGTATAATGACATTAACCAATTCCACTAGGGAGGCATGTATTTGTATCTGATAGGTTGGAATCCTGGGGGAGGATTGGTACCAGTTAGCCTGTTAACAAATGACAGGTTGCTGTTAAATTAGTTTGGCAGTATTGTGAAAGTTGGAAACAATTTATGAGTAAGCATAAAGAGGAAAGGAGGCCTTTAAAAAGCTGGTCCTACCTAACCTAAATTGATTTTAACTGGGATCTGTTCAAAATTCCCTCCCTTGGTATATATCTGCAACCTGGCATGTCTGGATACCCAAATCACAAAAGCAAAATTGCTGTATAAATATAGATATCTGCATTTTTATAGGGAACAGTATACAAACATTCTACTTTTTTTCAGGGAGAGATTTCAGCTGTATATCTGCATATGACTTTTAATTCTTTAAAAATAAATTAATAAAAGCCATGTTTTAATAAGAATTAGAATAATGACTCATAATTATTAATGCATAATATAATGAATGAAGAGACCACCTCAGAAACAGGAAAAGTTGGGTTCAAATCTCGTCTCTGACAATGATTGTGTTTCCAATCATCTAACTCAGGGGTGGGGAACTGCGGCCTCGAGGCCACATGTGGCCCTCTAGATCCTCAGTGAACCCTTTGACTGAGGAGGGCCATACTTCAGGACCTAGAGGGTCACATGTGGCCTTGAGCCACAGGTCCCCCACCCCTTGAACTTATCAGTGCTCTGTACAATTCTTTTTATAATTTAATTTAATTTAATTTTTTATTCCATTGTAAGTTTTGAACTATCTCCCTCCCTCCCCGCCTGTAGTAGAGAAGGCCACCATTTGACACAGATGTAGATAGATAGATATAGATCTATGTCTCTATATCTATGTACATATGCATATCAGATATACATAATATCTATGTATATGGAGATATAAATCTATCTATGTCATTTATATAATATATATGTAAAACCATACTATGCATACTTCTATTGATCATTTCTTTCTCTGGAGGTGGGTAGCATCTTCCTTCAAAAGTCATTTGTAGTTGATTTGAGTATTTATAATACTGAGAATAACTTAGTCATTCACAGTTATTCTTCAAACAATATTGCTGTTACTGTATACAACGTTCTCTTAGTTGTGATCATTTCAGTCTTAAAATTATAAGTTACCAAGAAGGCCAGCCTGCTGTGATAGAGTTTCATTATCTGGGAGTTTCCTATAGCAATGAAATAGGAAGGCCACCCCTTTCACCTTTCTGTAGGTTTACAAAGTACTTTTCATTAAAATATTTTTTTTTCTCACCACAGCCCTCTAAAGTGGTTACTGTACATATTATTATCCCCTGTCTTCCAGGTAAAGAAACTGAAGTTCAGAGAATCCATTTGACTTGCTCAAGGTCACACAATTGAATCCAATCCTTTGACTTCAATTCCAGCACTCGTTTCTCTCATACCATCTTTTGTAGTCCATTCATTTTCTTCCTACTTGGAACATTTTGATCATTTAAACTGACAAGATTCATGCCTCATCCTTGAAATTACAGTTAGGACAACGATCAATAGCAAACAACCTCCTTTTAGATGGAATGGTTTTTAACAAGAATGAGAGAGAATGCCCTTCATATGGGATATGGGTAAAACTGAAGATTTGCTTCTAATAATCACCAATGACTTAAAAAACGGTGATTTGCCCTTAAATTAGTTGGGTTGGTCCATCTGACTGGTTAGGGCATAAAAATTTGGAGCTGTTCATTTTAGATCCTTGGTGAAAAAATGCATTGCTTTACTTCCAACTCGTGCCTCTCCCAACTTTGAAATCTTAAGGCAATTATGTTCAGCGCTACTCATTTCAAAAAGAATAGGTAAAATATACATATCTGGGTATGTATAGACACATATATGGATAGATATTATCTATAATACATCTAATATGCACATATATACTTATATATAATAGATAACGGAGATTGTTAGGTAGATGAACGAATGAATGAATGGATAAATAACAGGTGGATAAATTGATAGATAGATGAATATTTAGCTAAATGGATGGATAGATAGATAGTGAAACTGTGATTTCATTTGTTGATGGAATTCTCAGGTGGGGAAACTCCCTTGACCAATAAAATTCAGCATACTCTTTGCAGTAAGACTTTACTAAAATGTTGAGAAGTTCAGTAACTTTAACTTGTAGGGTCATATACTAAGCATGTGTCAGATGTGAGACTTGAACCCAGGTCTTCCTTGCTTTAAGGCTAGCCCTCTATTCACTACTTTTCTCTCTCTCTCTCTTTCTCTCTCCCTGTCTCTCCTGCTTTCTATATTTCCATATTTATATTTACATATTTGTATTATCTGTCTAGATATAACACATGTTTTTGATAGTTGAACATGTGCAAGGATTACCTGTTTTGTTTTTTTGGATTTTTTGGGGGGGAGGGCTGGTTGCTTTAAAATTTTTAGGAAACCATTTTTAAGCATGGTACTGTAGTGAGAGGAACAATGAACCTAAATCATGAGCCTCAGGTTCATATCCCAGATCTGACACTTATTAATTATGTGATATTGTACCAACTGTTGAATCTTTCTGAGATTGTTTCTTCAATGGATATTATGGATTATAATGCTTGCCTTAACCTAAAGGACTGTTGTAAGGAAAGTACTTTGCAAAATTTCAAATATTATATAGGATCATTAAAGCAAGAAGGGATTTTAGTCATCACTGAGTCCAATACCTTCTCTTATAGATGAGGACATGGAAGTCCCCAAAAGTTAATGGTGGTTTGGTGGCATAGTGGATAGAGGACTGGGGCTATTTTTAAAGAAAGGAAAAAGAAATCCTGAGTTCAAATCTGGCCTCAGATATTTACTGATTGAATCACTTGTGCTATAAAAGCCTTAGTTTCCTTATCTGTAAATTGAAGATAATAATAACATCTACTTCTCAGAGTTGTTAGGAGGATAAAATTTTATACTATTTGTATTCTGCAAACCTTAAAGCACTATATAAATGCTCCCTTTTATTAATTATTGTCAAATGACTTGTCCAGGAATACACTGCTAATGTGTCCAAAGCAGAATTCAAACCCAGGTCTTTCTGATTCCAAATCCAGCATTCAGTACTCTATAGAGCTTCTCTAACCTGCCTCTCCAGTAAATGTGAAGAGTACAGCTTGACCTGGAATCAGAAAGACTTAACTTCCTGAGTTCAAACCTGGCCTCAGACACTTACTAGCTGTGTGGCCCTGGGCAAGTCACTTCACCCTGTTTGTCTCAGTTTCTTCATGTGTCAAAAGAGCTGGAGGAGGAAATGGCAAACCTCTCCAGTATCTCTGCTAAAACCCCAGATGGGGTCACGAAGAATCAGACATTCCTGAAACAACTAAAGAACAACAAAGTATTAGATAAATGTCAGTTATTATCTCCATCATTCCTGTCTTCCTTGTCCTCTTATTCTCATCTTTTTTGATGAGTTTCAGATAGAAATAGTCCTGGGACAATTCACTCTCCTGCTATTATTCTTTCATATCTAACATTGTACCAACTATTGTACAGGTAACTAAAATGACTGCTGTTTGTACTTTTTAAAAAAAAATATTGGCACATTATATAAGCTCATTCTCTCAACGTTCCCTGAGAACATCCTTGCTACTGCTCCAGGAGCAGATAGAAAAATGGGGATAATAAGCAACGTAGACTCCTCCAACAGGATTTCAATTTCCTCTGCTGGGTCTCTCTATTTTTTAGAGCTTCTCATTCCATTTAGTTTGGAGATAATGAGTATCGGGTATGGTGACATCTATTGAAAACGTTATTATTAAGTTTTTATTGATCAATTTTATATCTAGGTGATTATGAGCAATAGTTCAGTCTTGAGGGTAATGGTCCAGTTTCTGTACAGTTTATCCATTGAGCTCTCAAGTTCATTTTAAAGTGTGCCTGGGAATTTGTCTTCAGTCAGTCAGTCCATGAATGAAAGTGGGTTTCTGAAATAATAATCATTGTCATTATTATCATTATGATTATTGCATTTGAGGGGATAAAATAAAATTTACATGACTCTACATCAGTCACATTCATTTTGTTGACTATTACTCTTAATGTAGTAAAAATCTCATGCAATGGTAGGGTATTGGAACAGATATTTTCTTCTTTGAGTGTAGGGCCAGAAGTTTTTTTGGTTTTTTATTTGTCTTTTTGTTTTTTGGCTAGGCAATGGGGTTAAGTGACTTGCCCAAGGTCACACAGTGTTATGTGTCTGAAGCCAGATTTGAACTCAGGTCCTCCTGACTCCAGGGCCGGTGCTTTCTCCACAAGAAGTTTTAACCTGTTGATAGTGAGTCATTCTCTCTCATACAAAGTTAACTTCAGAACATCGTGTAAACTTCTACATTGTGGTTGAATTATTATTCTTTCCCATTTTTCCAAATACCTTTCAAAACATTCAGAGTAATTTTTTACATACCTTTCTGGACAATAAATATTTTGTGTTCTTTTTAAAAATAGATTTTGTTGGTATTGTATATTTTTAATGCAAGAAGTTTTCCAGATTTTTCCCCATTAAGAATTGAAAGTTGATGACACATTTCTGTGCAATGTCAAGAGAGGTCATGAATGTTAGCACTAAAAATACCCCTTTTGCTCACTCCTGCCTACTGAAATTCAAAGAGATTTTTACATCTTCTCAAGAACCTGTTGATTATTTGCTCTGTAAATACTCTCTGTTTTAGTATGATAAAAGATGCAAGAAACGTTTGGCAGATTGGAAATTGGCTTTTCATCTCAATAGTGGCAGGTTTGCTTGTGTTAGATGGATGATTCAGAACAGCTTTGTTGGAACTGTTCATTATTTATTATGGTTATTTAAAGGGTCCCCCACTCAAAGTCTATTGTGGTATGGAGGTGACCATGAGTTCTTGACTCAGAGTAGGGGGTATCTACACTGATAAAATGACAGTTGCTTGTAGGCTTGAATTCAACATTTATTAAGCATCTAATGCTCAGTGACGTATTTGCAGTCACTGGCACGCAGCAGGCATTTAATGAATGCTTATTCTTTCCCTCCCCTGATATGTACACAGCACTGTGCTAGGTCCTGGGATTTCAACATGAAATACTGTCAGTCTTTAAAGAGGTTAAATTTAACTAGAACGACACACCATGTATGTGTGTGAGCGAATTCAAAGTATGCACAAAGTTACACAAAGAAATTTCAATAAAGACAGAGCACCGCACTGAAAAGGATTCAGCAACAGCAGGGCACCTCTACTCAACTTTAAATAATGCTAAACTACATTTAAGGGATAGTAGAGGGCACCAATGGGCAGCTAGGTGGCACAGTGGATAGAGCACTGTGCTTGGAATCAGGAAGACTCATATATAAGAACCATATATATGTGTGACCCTGGGCAAGTCACTATGTGCTAGGTATTAAGTTTCCTTGCCACGTTTGTGGAAATGGAATTAGTTTCTTTAAAGCATACTCCTTTTTATGAACTCAGTTTTAGATCTGGAAGGGATGTTTAGAGAGCATCTTATTTAATCTTCTCATTTTACAGATGAGGAAATTTAATTTATTTGGCATAGTAAAAAGTTTGAAATAGTAAAAAACTAAGTCAGGATTCACACTCATGTCCAATGTTTCCAAATTCAGTGTTTTTTCGGTGACATGACATTGAACCTGATATTTGTTTGTTTATGGCTAAATGGCAGATTTATGCACGATAAGGGACAATTCTTACTAGTGAGCTTACATTTAAATCAAAACACGAGAGAGGTGTGTGTGTGTGTGTGTGTGTGTGTGTCTGTGTGTGTGTGTGTGATAACTGTACCACTTTTAATGTTATAATTAAGTTTAGTGAGCAAATTCCTTAGCAGCTTTGTTATTCAAAGAAGGAAGGGCGGGGGGGGGGGGGGATAACTCATTCCATTATAAGGTTCTTTTTTTTTTTTGGCTAGGCAATGGGGTTAAGTGACTTGCCCAGGGTCACACAGCTAGTAAGTGTTATATGTCTGAGGCCGGATTTGAACTCAGGTCCTCCTGAATCCAGGGCCGGTGCTCTATCCATTGTGCCACCTAGCTGCCCGCATTATAAGGTTCTTAAAAGGCATGTTAAGGGTGTTATGGATTATACTGAAAGAAGCTATGTACATAGAGGTCATGATTTAACTTCATATAAACTGATCTGTAGATCTAGGTGTTATAGTCAATAGAGTACTGGGCCTGAAGTCAGAAAGACTTGAGTTCAAATCTGGACTTACCTTCCTGTGTTCAAATATGACCTCAGACACTTACTAGCTGTGTGACCCTGGGCAAATCACTTAACCCTATTTGCCTCAATTTCCTCATCTGTAAAATGAGCTGGAGAAGGAAATGGCAAACCACTCCAGCATCTTTGCCAAGAAAACCCAAATGGGGTCATGAAGAGTTGGACATGAGTGAAATGACTGAACAACAAAACCAATTTAACCAAGAATGAGGAACTTTTACAAAGGGTTATGAAGTAAATAATTGTTCACATTTTAGAAGACATTGGATGATAGATCTAGAGGTGGAAGAGCTCATAGAGATAATCTAAGCCAACCCTTTCATTTTACAGGTAAGGAAACTGAAGTCCAGAGAGTTTAAGTCATTTGTCCAAGGTTGCACAGGTTATAAATGGTTGGAATTTGAACTCAGATTCTGTTACTCTTAAGTTTTATGCTCCAATGGTATGTTTATCCTTTTGTGGCACAGCACACAATGCATGCAGAAATTAGCCACAAATTAGCAATTGATAAAATACAGAAGCATGGCCATGTGTTTATAAATCAACATTTATTAATTATTCCTTCCAATAGTTTTGTTTTTGTTATTGTTCAGTCGTTTCAGTTATATCTGACTCTTCCTGACCCCATTTGGGGTTTCCTTGGCAGAAATACTGGAGTGGTTTGCCATTTCCTTCTCCAGCTCATTTTATAAATAAGGAAACTAAAGGAAACAGGATTAAGTGATTTGTCTAGGATCACACAAGGAGTTAAGTGTCTGAGGCCAGATTTAAACTCAGGAAGATGAGTCTTCCTGACTCTAAGCCAGGCACTCTATCCATGGTGCCACCCAGCTGCCCTAGCTTTATTACCTGAAATTAAATTTGTCACAGAGACCTTCTGAAATTCATTGAATTGTGCTATTCATTTAGGAAGTGGAAGGCAAGAAACACTTTTCTAGGAAGTAAAAAATTTAGGTTATGCCCTCAAATGCTGGTAAAGTGACAGTGTAGATAATAATGCTATGGTATATAATTATAAGGATTAATTAATATATTATTATTTTAATAGCTACCATTTATGCAGTACTTTAAGGTTTACTAACATTTTACATGAATTATTTTATTTGATTTTCACAATTCTGTGATGCCAGTGCAATTATTAAGCCCATTTTACTTAGGGGGAAATTAAAAGCTGAAAGTGACATGTGCAGGGCCCTGAGGCAGAATTTGAACTTAGATCTTCTTGACTCCAAGTCTAAAGCTCTATCCACTGTGCCATTATAAAAAAAATGGCCACATTTTCTGACTTTATCAGTCTCTAAGAATCCTCCCTGTCACATTCCTACAAATAATTGGCAATCCAAATTTGGCTTGAATATTTGAGATAGAGGAACTTGCTCTTTCAACAATCCTGCATTGAGTCTTTTGTCTTTCTATCAGGAGATGGGTAAAATGTTTCATCATTAGACCTCTAGACTTGAGGTTGGTCATCATCCTGATCAGAGTTCCTAATTCTTTCAAAAGCGTTTGTTTTTTTTACAATATTCTTGTCATTGTATACCTTGTTCTCCTGTTTCTGTTCACTTCACTCCCTATCACTTTGTAGAGGTCTTCCCAGATTTCTCTGAAACCATCCACTTTATTTCTTACAGTATAATATTCCTCCACATTTTTATACCATAACTTGATCAGCCATTCCCTCATTTATGCACTTCCATTCATATTCCAATTCTTTGTTACCTCAAAAAACATGACAAAGATATCTTTTAATATCCTTTGTTAAAAGTTTGCATTATCTTACGAATAATCCCTTCCTTAATCTACTGTCCCCCTAATTTTTCCTTCTCCCCATTTCCCTGATGAGTGAAATATATTTCTATACCCAACTCTGTATGTGCATTCATCCCCCCCTTTGACCAGTTTGTTCAGATAAGAGTAAGGTTCAAGTGTTGGCCACTCCACTTTCAACCCTTCCTCTTTATTTGCATAGACTTCTATTTGCATACCCCAATTATATGACTTTGTTTGTTGGGCAAAGTTTTGCACTCCTTGAGATAAGCTCAATTCCCTTTTCAATTCTTTCTTCTATAGTTTTCATTTCTTTTCCAATTTTTTCCTCTCACGTTCTCATTTAACTTACAAAAAATATATGACATTCTTTTTAAGACTTGCTTCATCTCTTCCAGGAATGTTAGTTGAATTTTTGGCTAAGTTGTGTTTTCCTTTGAGGCTTTGCTTATAGATGTCTTGGGGTAATTTTCTTCTGAATTTCTGACTTGTTCTTTTTTTGTTTGCTCATTCTTCCAGCATACTTTCTGACTTCAAATTTTATGTTAGGACTGGGGTCCTCCACACGTCTGGAGGGAAGGTCTATGCTGTTCCTGTTTCTGCTTTCTTGGGGTATTGAAGATTGGGATCTCAAGAATAGGCTGGAGGCATGCAAGCGTTCACTGCTCCCAAAGCGGTCTGATCTTGGGCAAAATCTGATCACTTTTTCCATGGTATAAGCTCTGCAAGTTCCTTATTTGGGTTTAGATCTGAATAGCAATGGACTATGCTACTGGACTCAGCCCCTATCAGCCAGCTGGACAGCTCCATTGGTTCACAGCAATAGAACCATAAGGTTTCTCCTTGGCCATGGATTCCTGTTATGGCTATTCCTTTGTAGACTTCAGATTGGGCTAGAAGCTGGAACTGAGACTTTCCTTCCTCATTCCTCGGGTCCAGTCCACATGGCTTCTGCTTGTTTCTGTCTTGGTCCTTGCTTAGTAGGATAGCTAGGTGGCACAGTGGATAGAGTGCTTAGCCTGGAATCAGGAAGACCTAAGTTCGAATGTGGTCTCAGATACTAGTTGCACGACCCTGGGCAAATCACCTAACCCTATTTGCCTCGGTTTCATCACCTATAAAATGTAATCTTCATTATTAATATTTTCTCTATCACTTTTTAAAATCTAGACAGCTAAAAATACAATAAATCAAGTCCCAATTTGCCAATTTCTGGGGTGTAAATAAATGCTTCTTCTGAAAATTTAACTCTTGGCTCTTGTAAGCTACAAACTGACTCCAGCAAAGGTTGGGAAAGGTCAGGAAAGAAAGACTGCCAAAGGGGAATCACGAGAGGAGGTTGCCAAACAGTTTGTTAGTTTGCCTGATGGTGTTGCTGTGGTGAAAATATTTCATCACTCTCCTATTTGACCTCCTCTGAATACATTCCCACTCTTAATATTTGGTGACAAGAATTGACCTTAATAGTCTGGATGTGGCCTCACTGAAGTAGAAGTATTATCTCTCTTATTCTATACAAGTATATTCTATAAGAATGTAGTATATATAATATATACTATATATAGCCTATGTAATATATACTATATTTATATAGTCTATGTAATATATACTGTATTTATAGTGTGTATACTATATAGTAACATATACTATATACTATATTGCCATTAATGCAGTCTAAGGTCAAATTAGCTTTTTTTTTTTTGGAAACAGCTCACATTATTGATACATATTGAATCTCCAGTTACTTAAAAAAAAGCTTTAGTCTTTTTTACATGTAACACTATAAAGTTACACCTCCTATTATTGTGTAGCTCATTTTTAACCACTTTTTAAGTGTAGGATTTTACATTTGCCCCTGTATTCTGTGTAATCCTTCCATTATTCTGACATTCTGCTAAATTCTTAAATAATCTTCATTCTGCTGTCCCACTTCTAGATTATTCCTCCCAGCTTTAAGGAACTCATAAACTTATGAGCATATTTTTATCCAAATCGTTGATTAAAATTAAAATTAAACAGGTAGAGTTGAGTAGAGATAGAACTCCAAGGTTTACCCCTAGAGGTTTTCTTCCAAGTTGACATTTGACCACTAATCAAGACTCTTTGAGTTAGTTTGCTATGACTTGTACTACAAATATCCATATTTATCCCTAACAATCCCTGTTACCTTTTCTAAGTTCACAAACCAGGAATTGCACAACCCATTCGTGTGTTTTAGGAAACAATAGAAAATAGATTCTAAACCCAAAAAGCACCATAAAGACTCACAGGTGAAGTGGTTTGCCTAGAGTAACACAAACAGAGCCTGCTACAAGATGCTTTTTCTATTATATTACCTTGCCTTCCCAAAGACAGGGATTGACATCAAATTCACTAGTATGTAGTATTTAGAGAGGTTTTTTGTTCCTTTATTTAAAAATTGGGACAAGTTATACCTATCTCCATTTTTCCACCACCTCCACCGATCTCCACAGTTTCTGAAAGGCTGTTGAGAGCAGTTCATGATCTTCCTGCAAATTCTTTCAGTACCCTAGGGCTTGGGGCTGGAGACATAAGGCCATTTGAAGCAGCTCACTTCATGCCATGTGCTGACCTTGGACTTCAATTTCCTCTTAATCAAGTCTGTTCTCTCTCTGTTGTATAGATCATTATCCACAATAGAAAAGAAATCAAAGAGTTCCATTTTCTATCTCTTGGTTATTCACAATAGCCCATTTGCCCCAGGATCAGGGTTTTTCTCTTGTTCTTCTTGCATGTTAGGGTTTTCAGGGCTGGGGAACCTGTGGCCTGGAGGCCACATGTGGCCTTCTAGGTCCTCGAGTGCAGCCTTTTGTCTGAGTCCAAGTTTTACAGAATGTATCCTTTTATTAAGGGGATTTGTTTTGTGAAGTTTGGATTCAGTCAAAAGGCAGCACTTGAGGACCTAGAGGGCCACATGTGGCCTTAAGGGGTCAGGCTCCCCACCACTGGTTAGATCTCACAGCACCTGACTGAACCCTTTGATACGATTTGTAGATATCTCATCTTATATTCCATCAGGAAGCGTTATAGCCATAACTAGCACAAGGAAAGTAGGGCTTTGACCAGGGTGCACACCTGGGTAGATCAAGGGAAGATATTCTCCTTGTAAGAGTCCTCTCCAGGGTGACCCCTGTCCCTTTGGTAACTTTAACCCCAGGCATCCAATTCCATAAATTCCAGTGATTCTCTATTGCCTCTAAAAAAAGACTCTTAACCTTTTTTGCTTCATGAACCCCTTTGGCAGTCTGGTAAAGCCTTGGGACACTTTCTCAGAGGAAAATTTTAATGCATAAATTAAAATATATAGGATTACAAGTGAAAACCATTATATTGAAAGAGTTATCAAATTTAAGGGCAGTTAGATGGCACAGTGGCTAGAGTGAGGGGCCTGGAGTCAGGAAGACCAGAGTTCAAATCCAGTCCCAGACGCTTACTAGCCATGTGAACCTGAGCAAGTCACTCAACCCTGTTTGCCTTAGTTTCCTTATCTGCAAAATGAACTAGAGAAGGAAATGGCAAACCACTCCAGGATTTTGCCAAGAAAACTGAAATGGAATCATGAAGAGTCAGAGACGACTGAAAAAACAGCTAAACACAAATCAAATTTTAAAAAAATACTTCACAGATAGCAGATTAAGGGTACTCTACAATAAAATGCAGATTCTTCTGTTTGGTTTGTAAAGACCCCAACTTTGCCCCATCTGTCTAACTTCATGGTACATTACTACCCTTCCCTTACTTTACAGTCCAGTTAGATGGATTTTTCACACGTAATACTTAGTTTTCCATCTATTTTTTTCACACTGGACATCCCCCATGCCTGGAATATACTCCCTCCTCACTTCTGCCTCACAGAATTCCATTCTTCATAGAATCATAGATCTAGTGCTGTAAGGGACCTCAGAGGCCATTCATTCCAACCCCTTCATTTTACAGAGAAGGGAACTGAGGCAGAAGTCAGTCAATAAACATTTTATTAAGCACTTACTATTTGCTGAGCACTGGAGATACAAAGAAAAGTAAAAGGTAATACCTGCCCTCAAGGAGCTCATGTGAAAACATTCAAACAACTATGTACAAATAAGCTATAGATAGGATAAATTAGAAATAATCAACAGAGGGGGAAAGCATTTGAATCAAGGGAAATTAGGAAAGGCTTCCTATTGAAGGTTGAATTTTAGCTGGGATTTGAAGGAAGCAAAGAAGGTGGAGATGAAGAAGAATTGGTGGTTAAGTGAATTTCTCAAAGTTATACAAAACCTAATTATCACCTTCTGCATGATCCATTTTCTAATCCCCCCAAAGGATAGTGTCTTTCCCTTAGTAACTTCTTTGTATTTAATGACCTTATTTTTATTAAGTATTTATTCTCCATATGGCTACTTATTTATGTATTATCTCCTCCAAAAGACTGTAAAGTTTTTCCTCATATCCCATGCTTAGTACTGTGCCAGGAGCTTGACAGGTGCTTAGTAAATGTTATTAATTGATCGGTCCTCTCCACCTTCTCTTCCTGAGGTTAGCCTTCCACTTCAACTTGTGAGGAGTCCTTGACCAGATCACTCCTTCCATCACGACTACAAATATAGTTGGGAATATTCTCTCTGTTGCTACTCACTACCTCCCCCACCTCCCAACATGTCTTTTTGCCCCAGATGAAAATATCCCTACTTCCCTTTTTGTAGCTATAGCACCTCTCTCTCTCTCTCTCTCTCTCTCTCTCTCTCTCTCTCTCTCTCTCTCTCTCTCTCTCTCTCCACACACACACACACACACACACACACACTCCAACCTACAACTGAATTAGGCCCAGGAATAGTTTCAGCCCAAACTACCCTTTCTGCAAGAGGCTTTTCTCTGTAAAGCCACAGCTCTAAGGCTGCCTTCCACTACACCTTGTATGTAGCTATTTATTTCCATTTTGACTCCTCCCGCCCATTAGAATGTAAATTCCTGGAGAGTGTGACTATTTTTGCCTTTCTTTCAATCCCCAGCCTAAATACCTAATAAGTGTTAAGTGATAAGAGACAGAGACAAAGAGACACAGAGAGAAACAGAGATTGATGGAGGAAGGAAAGAATTAAAGGAAGGAGGAAAGAAAGAAGAAAAGTAAAAATGAAAGAAGAAAAATGAAAGAAAAAAGAAAGAACCAGGGAAAGAGAATAAAATGAAGAAAAAAAGAAGAAAAACAGAGAATGAGGAGAAGAAAAGAAAGAGACAGAGACAGAAACACAGAGAGAAAGGCAGACAGATAGACTTCTAGTTCTGACTCCATCAGAAGCAGGATATGTGGTAGAATGCCCTCCTATTGCCTTCAGTTATATCTGCGTCATCCTTCCTCCTGAGAGTCCTCCTACTCCGAGTTGTTGTGATCTTGATTCCCTATTACTCCATTTTCTCCAGATAGTGGTTCATACTCTGGAACTGCAGCTCTAGAGTTGGGGTGGGAATTGTTACTCATCACAACCTCATACCCTTCATCTTGCCTAATGAAAGTAGTTGTCTTCCCCCAAGTTACTACATTCTATTCTTAATAGCATCAAGATCTGCATGAAAATATGTCTCATCTTTGGTGTCTTTTTAGATCAAATTTGAATGATGAGGAAACTTTGCAGTTCACTTTTGAAATGCCATTACACTTCACATGCATCTTTAGGTCATGTTTACAGTAATGATTCCAAACAAGAATTTATTTATTGCTGAATAGAAACAGACAGTATACATTTTAGATCTTGGTAAAAAGAAGCTTGGATGTGGAAGGCTCTAACCTGAAGAAAAGTACTTGAACCTTTTAAATGAACATGAAAAGCTTTTTCGAGAAGATACTGGATGAATTCACCATTTGTCAACTTTTATTTGAGAATCTTGGATGGGTGGATGTTGTTGTGGGATATCCAAGTATAAAAGGTAGACTGTCTTCAGTCCATTGAGGTCTCTTTCTTAGTTTTCTATAAAACTTTAACGAAGAATGTGTGGGGTAAATTTCCCTTTTATTATATGCTGCTATTGAAATTCGGTACTTTTGTCTGTCTGATGCCATCTTAAACCCAGTTTCTGTATTTGAAAGTGTTCCTGCTAGAAACTGAATTTATCTTAGAAATGCATTAGTCATAACATTCTCCAGTGTTGAAAGTATTTGCAATTTTCTCTCATAATTCTGCAGTTGGAAAGGAGTAGGAGTTCTTGTTGGTTCTACCCCAGGGCAGGTAATTTTGGAAGAACATCCTGACCCTTGAGACAGCCTCATTCATTTTCTGTTAGATGCACGGAACATCTTATGAAGAAAACAGAAGTGCTTGTCACATTAAAAAAGGGAAAGAGAGAAGGATAATAGTAGAGCAGAGGAAGATTGGGTTTTTCTCAGAAAGAATTAAGGATTAATGAACGGCACCTTACCCTCCAAGCTGATGGAAGAATTGTTAGGTTGCCTCTTTTATGTGTTGTAGAGGTCACTCTGAATCTGATCTGAATCTGATCAGTCATTGCAAATGGTGTGCTTGGTCAGAGACCCGTCAGTGATGTGGAGAGTCATCTTACTATGATGCATAAAAAGAGACACTAGACAGAAACATACACATAAAACACAGACATAGAAATACCACTTCATGAGTCACTGCTTTCATGTGTTCATCCATTCATCTACCCATTCATTCCACCAACTAATTTTTTATTGTTTATTTTATTTAATAGGACCTAATAGTATAATATACAATAAATTAGTATTTATTTATTGAGGCTAGGCCAGGGATGGGGAGCCTGTGTTTTCGAGGACGCATATGGCTTTATAGATCCTTGAGTGCAGCCTTTTGACCGAGACCAAGTTTTACAGAACAAATCTTTTTATTAAAGGGATTTGTTTTATGAAGTTTGTATTCAGTCAAAAGACCACACTTGGGGACCTAGAGGGCCACATGTGGCCTTGAGGCTGCAGGATCCCCACCTCTGGGTGAGGCAATGAAGAGGACACAAAAGTGAATATTTAGTAACTAACCTAAAAAGGGTTTCCTGCCCCTTGAGATCACTGAAATTTCTTTCCCAATTAAGGGGTGGGGGAGGTAATATTTGAGATATTAGAGTATACAAATATTCTGACCTATTTTTTGTTTGTTTGTTTTGGAGGCAATCAGGGTTAAGTGACTTGCTCAGGGTCACACAGCTAGTAAGTGCCTGAGGCCTGATTTGAATTCAAGTTCCCCTGACTCCAGGGCCAGAGCTCTATCCACTGTGCTACCTAGCTGCCCTTATGCTGATCTATTTTTAAAGAAGTTATATTGATCTTCAAACTAAGTATTTTTCAGAGTCTACAGTTTGATGGTTTATCCAGCAGGAAACTGATAATTAGTCTTCAAACCCATAAATTTATCCTATAAATTATAAATCATATATCTTATAAATTATAAAGATTAATTAGGTTAAGTTCAGCTTCTATTCTGAGGTAATTTTAAAAGTGTGTGTGTGTGTGTGTGTGTGTGTGTGTGTGTGTGAGAGAGAGATTCTTTAAAGCCAATATGAGAGGTTGTATATGTAAGCACATGTCAGAGAGGGAAGATAAAGTCAAACCCAACTAGACCAGTAAGAGTAATATTTCCAATGTCCAGTGGGTCAAACAAACTTTGTAAAGTTAAATTGATGATGGATGCATTGCCTTGGGCCATAGTGAACAGAGCATCAGCCTTGAAGTCAGGAAGCCCTGGCTTCAAGTTCTGTTTCTGAAATGTATCATCTGTGCTATTATGGACAAGTTGCCTGACGCGTTAGCACCTCAGTCAGTGCTCTAAGGCTATAAGATGCGGACAAAATGGAGGGAATTTCTAAGTGGAAAGCTTTTTCACATTGTTGAAATGATGAATCTAGATCAACAACAGCAACTTTTATTTTGTATATTGTATTCCACGTTGTATTTTGGAATGTTTTTCTAATTCAAAATATTATTTAAGTAGGGAACAGAATTTTCAGATATTTATAAAATTAAATTTGGGATGGGAGCAGGGTGGAGTATGTGCGACAAAATATGATGTTTTCCATGCAGAGTACTTTCTCTGCCTATGCAACTGCTCTTTAACTCTATCCTCTCCATTTTATGGGAGATTTTCAAAATTAATATTAGTCTACAAAATATACTTTCTTATAATTTGGGGGAATTTGCATAAAATGTATTTCTTCTTCTGTGCCTTTAAGGAATACATTTTTTAAAAATAGACCTAAATACCAGAACAATGTTGTATCCCAGTGCTTTTTTTTCCCACTTGCCTTTAAGTTCTGTATCTCTCCAAATCCTGCACATTAATGAAAGGTTCCTTTTCCTCTTGATTAAATGACTTTGAGTTGTTAATTGCTTCAGAATGATTTGATAGATGTGGGGCAGCTGTCCTTTTTCTCAGCATTTTCAATCCTGTTTGTTTCTGAGAGCTTACCCATCAATAAACACACATAGAAATAGGGCTCTTCCTCTCTGCCATTCATTCATTTAGACAGGACTGGTTGGGGGGCGGGGGTGGATGGGGAGACAGTTTTGGGTCATTTCTCCTCTAGAAGAATCCTTGGAAACACTCGGCAATAATTCAGCTCACTTCAACAAACATTTATTGAGTGTATACTGTGGATAGAGAGCAGGCCTCAGACTCCAAGGTAACCTAGGTTCAAATCTCACCTCTAATACATAGCTAGTTGTGCAACCTCAAGCGAGTTGTTTAACCTCTCTCCCAAGTAACCCTCTAAGACTGTAAGTAGCAGGATAATTACAGACCTCTTTTGGTTTCCTTATCCAGAGTTTCCTACACCAGTGAACAATAGAAAATCACTGAAAGTTTGGGAGAGGGGAGCGACATAAGTATGAATGAAGGAGATTGTTTTGTCAGCAGCATGAATGATGGCTTGGAAAGTGTAGAAACCAGAAATGAGAGCAGTCAGAAGTCTGTTATAGTAGTCTAGGTGAGAGGTTGCAGGTTCCTGAATTAGTGTGACAGTAAGAGAAAGAGCTGAGAACTGAGAATGAATAGATAAGTGGTACAGGGGAACAATCAATAGGACAGGCAACTGATTGGATTTTAGAGGTGACAAAGAAAGAAAAACCCAAAGGTGATTCAGAAATTTTGAGATAAGGTGACTTGGAGGGTACTGGTGTCATCAAGGGAACTAGGGCATTGGGGGAAAAAATCCAAGGGGAGAGCCAAGTATGTATTCTTTTTTATGACACTGTATTTAAACATCCAATGAGACATCTAGGCAGAACTATCTAATGGGCCACTAGAGATACAAGACTGGTGCTTTGGGGAGGAATCAGATTTGGCTATGGAGATTTGGGAGTCATCTGCAAGAAGGTGATCACTGAATCATAAATTTAGAGCTAGAAGTCATCTTAAGGGCCATCAAACCCAAAGCCTTCATCTAACAGTTAAGGAAACTGGGACCCAGAGAGATTAGGTGACTTGCCAAGGGTCACACCATTAGGATTCAAGATGAGCTCTGAACTCAAATCTGCCTGACACCAAGTTCAGCATACTATCTACTGTATACGATGCCGCAGAAGTAGACGAGATCGCCAAAGGAGAGCCCATAGAAAGAGAAGAAAGGAGGGCTGTTTGAGAGACTTGTCGCTGTACCACAGTGGTGGCCCTTCTCCAGTTTTCATATCTTTGTGTGAGATGGGAGCACAAACCATGGACCATCTCCCACATTTTACCCCTTCCATTAGACTGTGTAAGGATCCTGGCTGTGACTTGATGTGTTCATGAGATAGTTCCCTATCCATGCATCAAGACAGGTCATGATTAAGTACTCTCCTCTTGTCAATCTTCAGTAAAGGCATTAAGAGAATGAGTGGAGTTATGTGAAGTGCCTGCTGACCTTCACGAAATCAGAGGATGTAAGAGTCAGGAGGGACCTAGGAGGTCATTTAGTCCAACCCCCTCATTTTACAGATCAGTAAATTAAAGCCAAGGGCCATGAAGTACTTATCCAGGGTCCCACAACCAGTGAGGAGCAGAACCAGGATTTTAATTCAAGCCTTCTGATTTGAAGTCCAGTATTGTTTCTTCTAAAGATCTAGAAGAGGCTTTAGAGATCATCCAAACCCCTTGTTTTTTTGTTGCCTCCAATAAGGAATATGTTAAATAGCTTCTTTCTAATTCCATGCCTTGGTTGCATTAATGGACTTCCCTGCAAACCTCCCCCGCCCCCATTTCTTTTTTTCTTCTTGTTTTGTTTGTTTGTTTGTTTGTTTTTGCTTTTTGGTGAGGCAATCTGGGTTAAGTGACTTGCCCAAGGTCACGCAGCTAGTGTTAAGTGTCTGAGGCTAGATTTGAATTCAAGTCCTCTTGACTCCAAGGCCAGAGCTCTATTCACTGCACCACCTAGCTGCCCCCCCTTTTTTTTTTAGTAGTTTATATTTTATTATTTTTAAATTTTTAATAGTATTTTATTTTTTTCCTATTACATGTAAAAACAATTTTCAACATTCATTTTTTGAAAGATTTTGAGTTCCAAATTTTTCTCCCTCCTCCCCTCCCCTCACCCTTCCCTGAGATCACAAGCAATCTGATATAGGTTATACATGTGCAATAATGTAAAACGTATTTCTACATTAGTCATATTGTGAAAGAAGAAACAGAACAAGAGGAAAAAAAACACACAAAAAAGTGAAAATAATATGCTTTGATCTGCATTCAGACTCCATCAGTTCTTTCTCTGAATGTGGATAACATTTTCCATCATGAGTCTTCAGAATTGTCTCAGATCATTGTATTGCTGAGAAGAGCTAAGTCAATCATAGTTGATCATCACACAGTGTTACTGTAACTGTGTTCAGTGTTCTTCTGTTCTGCTCACTTCACTCAGCATCCGTTCATATAAGTCTTTCCAGGTTTTTTGGGAATCTTCCTGTTCACCATTTCTTGTGGAACAATAGTATTCCATTACATTCATATGTCATAACTTGTTCAACCATTCCCCAATTGATGGACATCTCCTCAATTTTCAATTCTTTGCTGCCACAAAAAGAGCTGCTATGAATGTTTTTGTACATACAGGTCCTTTTCCCTGTTTTATGATCTCTTTGGGAAACAGACCTAGTAGCAGTATTGCTGGATTAAAGGGTATGAACATTTCTGTAGAGCTTTGGGCATAGCAAATTGCTCTACCAGAATGGATGGATCAGTTCACAACTCCACCAACAGTACATTAGTGAACCAGTTTTCCCACATCCTCTCCAACATTTATCATTTTCCTTTTCTGTCATATTAGCCAATCTGACAGGTATGAGGTGATACCTCAGAGTTTTAATTTGCATTTCTCTAATCAATAGCGATTCAGAGCATTTTTTCATATAAGTATAGATAGCTTTGTTTTCTTCATCTGTAAACTGCCTATTCATATCTTTTGAATTGCTTGTTCATATCCCTTGACCCCTATTTCTTTAAAGCCATTGTTGCCTTCTTCTGTTTTACAAATTTGAGTTGTAATTAAGAAGACCATATATAGTCTGCCCTGGTATGAGGAGTTCAAATCCTGGGGTGAATTAGTCTAGATTACTCTAGATCAAGGTTTGTAACCTGGGGCTTGAGAACTTGTATTTTTATAACTGTATTTCAACATAATTAGTCCTTTGTAACCCTATGTATTTTACTTTATGCATTTCAAAATGTTATTCTGAGGAGGGATTTGTAGATCTCAACAGACTGCCAAAGGGGTCCATGACAAAAAAGGTTAAGATCCCCTGCTCTAGATTCTGGGTATTCTCTAGTTATCCCAGGATAACTTTCTCCAGAATCTCCAAAATAGCTTCTTTTTTTTAAAAAAAGTAACAAAATAGTTACTGTACCTTCCTGAGCTGGGAGCAGAATAGATAGTCTTAAAAAAAAAAAAAGATGCTCCTTAGAGATCTGGGTTATGCTCCCAGTTCTATCCTTTTTTTTTTTTTTGGTGAGGCAATCTGGATTAAGTGACTTGCTCAGGGTCACACAGCCAGTAAGTGTCATGTGTCTGAGGTCAGATTTGAACTCTGGTCCTCCTGACTCCAAGGCTGGAGATTTATTCACTGCACCACCTAACTGCCCCTCCCAGTTCTATCTTTAATTAGCTCAAGTGACCTTAGGCAAGTCATTTAACTTTGGGCACCAGTTTCCTCATTTAGGAAGTTATGGTGTTAGATTATGTGACTCCCCCTATGGTTCCTTCTGGCTTTTATGTTCTATGGTTCCTTTAAAATTAGATTAGTTACCCCAGATGTAATTTTGTAGTTGAATTCTTTATCTCAGTCAGTCAACAAACATTTATTAAGCACCTGCTATGTGCCAGGCACTGTGCTAAATGATAAGGATACAATCCAATGAGGGAAGACAACACACAAAAAGGAAGCTGAAAAGGGAGGGAAGGGGGCATGGAACATGGGGGAGAGGGGTCATGAGAGGGAATGCAGCTGAATGGGAATGAAAATCTGGTGAGCCTGGGTCTAGCTCTTAACCGGAGGTTATGGGAGGAGCTCTGTTCTCTGCCCTCCAGTTAGAGGAGCCCCAGGGGACAGAGAGTACTGATGAGATAGGAGTACAAGGGGTGATGTGATCATATAGTATAATGAAGTTCTTATAGACATAATGGAGAATTCCAAAGGAGTATGGCCAGTAGGAAATGAGTTCAAGTGCAGTTTTCTGTTTCCTAGTGAAAAGACATCTTACTGGGCTATATATTATCCAGAGTCTCAGTAGACCTATGTTCTTACTCAACTCAACTACTTACTTGGTTTATGGTCCAAGGTTAATTTTACCCATCCTGTACTACTCTCTTGACATCCTAGGGAAATAGGATTAATAATGCTAACCTATCTCTTATGGTTGTACTGAAAATTTAATGACAATTATTGTGCAAGGTTCATTCCACTGAGAACATTGTGTGATAGATGATTGTGTCAGGAATACCCCAGATTGGGAAAGCAAATACCATTCTCTAAGAGAATAGTTTAAGCCCTGATAAGAACTGGCATTGCATTCATTTTGATGCAATCAGATTTTGCAACATGCTATCATGGAAAGTATGCTGGACTTGGGTCCAGGATACCTCGGTTCAAATCCTACCTCACACATGTGTTAGATATATGACCTTGGGGCAAATTACTTAACCTTTCTGGACATCACTGTGTTCATCTGCAAAATTAGGGGTCTTCCAGTCTTAGATTTATGAGTCTATGATTCTAAGTCATTTAACCTCTCAGCCTCATTTTTTTCTTCTGTGAAAGAATATCAATGTTTTCCTGGCCTACCTTAAACAGTTGTTGTGGAGGAAGCATTTTGTAAACCTTAAAATCCTACATATATGTATGTTATTTTTGAGGAGGGAGAGGAAAGGAAGGAAGAAGCATTTATATAGCAGCTACTATGTGCCAGGCACTATGCTAAACACTTTACACATATCTCATTTGATCGTCACAACAACCCTGTAAGGTGGGTTGCATTATTATTCCATTTTACAATCGAGGAAACTAAGGCAGATAGAGGTTAAATGACTTGCCCAGGTTCACATAGCTAATAAATGTCTGAGGTCAGAATTGAACTCAGTTTTTCCTGACTCAGCACTTTATCCACTGTGCCACCTAGCTGCCATCACTAGTTTGATTTTTACTTAAACCTGACACCTAGTACCCGGTGTTTCCTGAAAGGTGGTTAATCGTTAAGTATTGTTTTCAAACAGGGACGAAGAGGCCTCGGCTCTGTTTTCGTCTGGGCATCTGGAAATGGAGGAAGAAGTAAAGACCACTGCTCCTGTGATGGGTACACCAATAGCATCTACACTATCTCAATAAGTAGTACCGCTGAAAGTGGGAAGAAACCATGGTATCTGGAAGAGTGTTCATCTACACTGGCCACAACGTATAGCAGTGGAGAATCCTACGATAAGAAAATCGTATGTTTTTAAACCTCATGTCTACTATTTTTTAAATCCCATTATATCAAGGTAAAGAAAAACTGACTGATAATGCAAGGGGAAGAATAAGTGGATGCATGCAAGCCATGACTTAGAAAGTTTAGTCAGCTGCCTGGAAGGCTTTCACCTTTAAAACAACAACAAAAACAATCCCAAACCATTCACTGTGTATTTGGGTCTTTTTACTTTGGTTTAATTTCTCAGAGGATCATAGCTAGAGCTAGAAGGAATCTCAGAGCCATCTGGTCCAACATCCTTGTTTTTTATATAAGGAAACTGGGGTCTAGGGAGATGGTGTTCTTTACCCAAGGTAACGCAGGCAATGAGTGTCAGAGATGAGATTTGAACCTGCCTCCTGTGACTTCAGAGCTGGGGCTCTTGTATTCTCTTCCAGAAATGCCTGATTCAGGGTGAATGTGCATTCCATCAGGAAGCAGGTGATTTAGTGGAAAGAACACTGTATTAGGAATCAGGAGAGCCAGCTTCTAATCCCATCTCTGCCACTAAATAGCTATGTGACTTTGTGCAAGTCACTTACTTCTTTGAACCCCAGTTTCTTCATTGTAAAATTCAGTTCAACAAACTTTCGTTAAACTTTGTGTGCAAGATACTATGCCAGGTGCTGGTTGTTCAGGACAAAACAAGACCCCTCCCCCCAAAAAATAGCCCCTGCCTTCCATCCTCATATTCTATGGGGATAATAATAGGTATACCTCATAAGGTTTGGTCTGTGCACCAACTGAAATAATGTATGTAAAAACTTTTGCAAATTTTAAAATCCTATGCAAATATTAGCTGCTATTATTATGATTACTACCAACATTGTTTTTCCTCTCTGTGACTTATTTAGATATATAAATGAGAGGGCTTGTGCTGAAGAAGAAGTCATTGGATAGATTTCATGGAGCCTGTGAACTTAACGAAAAAAAATTTACACCTTTATTTTTACTAACTTCTAGTTGAAATTTAACATTTCCTCCAGTAATTTTAAAACGTGATTCTGAAAAGTGCTTCATAGGCTTCTCCTGACAGCCAAAGGGGTCCATGACACTATCTCTGAGGCCCCTTCTACCTCTTGAAAGAGCCAAATACTAAGTTTTGAACTATTAATCTAGTGTTATTTAAAAGCAAAAGCTAGATATGTGTGATTTTCCAAATGAGCAATACCAGTGATGCCTCAGAAGTAAAAGTGTGTTTTTCCAGTCAATCATCAATATGCCTTCCTATCTCTCTTCTAAATCTTGGGATTGGTAGACGTTAGTACCCAGCCTTCTTTTGCTGCTGTCCAACACTGACATGACGATTTTTCATTCTGACACCTTTTCATCCTTTATCTTTTCCTGAAGCCATGCTTGTAAACTGTCTGGTGGTATAATTTATCACTTTGTTTGGAAGCCTGGCCATGTTACCTGACACTTTTTAGCAGGAAGTTGACAAAGTCACTTGTCAGGCTCTGGGCCCCAATTTCCTGTGAGTTCACTAGGCTCTTGTTACCTTCCTCTTTCAGGTCATTCCAAAATTGCTGGAGCTGACTTTCCCCAGATACCTAGTATGCAAATGACAGAATGAGGTTAAGCCTCAGACTAAATCCTCCTAGCCCATCCTCACTTTTTTAATTGCACAGTTTTGGACAATTGAAATGAAAACCATCCTCCCTTCTCAATGTCACATTGCCTCTTGGGATTTTTTTCATCAATACTGGATAAAGAACACAAAAACTTAAATCCACATTCAGATGCCTCCAAAAGGTCCCACCTCACTCTCTCTTCTTCTGGTGACTATAGTCCTGAAAACTATTTTCTTATTCTTCTAACTTTAAAGAACATAGCAGAGAATGCATTTTCATTGCAATTGATAAAGTCAGGGATTATTAGTTCTGAGATACATTTGCCTCTCTGTGTTGCTTATACCTGTGGTGTTTTTTCAATAGGCATATATCAAGATTTATTTACAACTATTTGCTGAATACTTGTTTTCAGAGTCCTAAGTTTATTTTTTAGGCTGATAATAAACCTACCAACAGATGAACACCAGAAAAAAGGGTAGCATATAGTGCCATCTGATTGACCTGATACACAGGAAAAAAATGGGCATCACTCTTTGAAGTATTTCATGTTTTGAGAAGCCATACTCTGATTCTTATTTTTAAAATAAAAAGTGAGATATTCAGAATGCATGCCATCTTGGGGTGGGGGAGGGATCAGATAGGGTGAAAATTTGGAACTCAGAAACTTGTGGAAGCGAATGTTGAAAACAAGAACTAAATAAAATTATATTAAAAAAATAAAATTAAAAAGTGAGAATAAAAAATGTGAAAAATATCCCCTTCTGCCATCAAGGACCTCAGTCCTTCTAAGGGATTTTATGGAACTGGTAGTCCTGCCTCAAAGTCAACGCATACATATAATGCTCCTACTCATAGTAGAGTGTATGGGGTGTTCTGGGAGGATTAGCACCTCTGGTATGAGGTATTACTGAGCTGTTTTCATGACTGTTCATCCACCTTTGGTGTCCACCTATCCCCCCACCTCTCACTTTTGGCTCCAAGAAACTGTAGCATGTGCAGTGGCTGTACCCCAGAAAACCATCTCAGCAGATTGGCTAAACCAGGTTGGTGAGTTAGGGAGATGTCTACCCCAAGCACATAAAGACCTGCCCATGGTGGAATGGATGGATGAGAACAATTTGTTTCTACAGCCAGGAAGGCAGCTAAAGCAGGCACTATGGAATGCTTAGAACTTGGTCGGATATCAAAGACGCCAAGGTTATCCACTGCATCCCAGACCATCAGCCAGTCATCCTGACTTTCACCTTGACCCTGTACTTCAATGACCATAGAAGAGAGAGTGAGGCTGATGATTTGTGCGAGTCTGCCTCACTTAAATCCAATTCATGCAGAAGTCAAGACATCACTCATTCATGATGTCATTGGTTTTTGAAAACAAAGGATCAGTAACAGCAGTGACAGTTGATACAAGGATGTTGCTAGGTTTTATTTTATTCTCCATTCCAAGAAGGGATATGTGAGAAGAAGGAAGGTTAGACAAGGTTGTCTCCTCTCCAAGTCCAATGACATATGATCCATGTTAGTTCATTAATAATGATGATGATAATAAGTATTTATATAGCACTTTAAGATTTGCAAAGTGCTTTGTAGATATGATCTTATTTTATCCCTAAAATAGCCATAGGAAGTAGGTGCCATTATTATCTTTGTCTTACCAATGAGTAACCTCAGGCAGAGAGAGGTTAAGTGACTTACCCAGGGTCCCACGGCTAATAAGTGTCTGAGGTCATATTTGAACTTAGGACTTTCTGAATCCATGTGCAACACTGTATCCACCATACCACCCAGCTGCCTACATACAAAAATGTAAAGATATAATTGGATCCTTTTATTTAATTGGGGGTTTCAGGGAGAGAGAATCTGTGATTTCTTCATTGTGGGATGGTCCTACTTCTACCAGTACAGATCAGCACCTTCTACAACTCTTAGAGATTTGCTTGGGAGCCCAGGGAAGTTAAATGACTAGCTTAGGGCTCTCTAGCCAGTTTGTTCAAAAGCAGGACTTGTACCTGTCTTTCTGACTCTAAGGCTAATCATCTCTCAGTTACTCTATGCTGCCTCTCTCCTTTATTTAATATGTAAATAATGTTGTATATGTCATGTGATCCAAAGACAACACAAAAGCATTACTTAATTTTCTTTTTTTTAAATTTTTCTTGTTATTTATTGGCATTTACAGCAAGTACTCTTTTATCTTGAAAAGATCAGTGGGGTTTCTATGCCCTGGGATGCTGGCCATCCATTCCCAAAGTTTTAGTTATTTTTGGTTGCCTTTTTTTGGGTGGGCTGTTTTAATTCCTTCTGACTTAACCTTTCATTCCAGTAATTTCTCTGCATGTTTTCTCTGCTTTTCCTCTGCTGAATCCTTATCTTGGTGCATAGTGTGTTTTCCCCATTCCTGGTGATAAAGGAAAGTACAAAGGGGTCCTTAGATTTCCCTGTAATCGCTGTTCGTAGATTCAAAGGATTACAGAGCTGGAAAAGACCTTAAGAGATCATGTTTCCAGGCTAGTCCCGTGAGAAGTCCCAGAATGCTGATGTGACATGCAAGATGACACATTTAGTTAGTGGCAGCACCAATACTTACACTCCAGATCCCCTAACTCCTTGGAACAACTAGTTATAGTTGTTCTTGTATGCCCTGTCTCCCTGAGTTTATTTACTCAATGTAAAAACTCAGAGGGAGAATTTTAGAAAACTACCAGCTGCCAAACTCTCGATTATAGTGAGGCTGTACTGACAGTACATTCAATACTCCGGGCTGACACTATCTGATGGTCTACTCCCAGAGAAATGCTTAACTCCACCTTAGGCTGGCTGCTCCAGAGGAATGAGTGATAGAGCCTTTCTGTGGTTACCCAAGAATTAAAATGGATATAATGATACTTAACTGATTTATAAAATCTCTGTCCCTTGGATCTTCAGATTCTACACTGTAAATCTTGGCTGTTTTTTTCCTGTTAACTACATGTTTTGTTTATTTTTTAAACTCTTATTCTGATTTCCTACTCCATTTTAATGGTGATTTTCTCAGTACATCATTCAAATGATTTGACCTTGTTCACTCCAAATTGCCTAAGGCAATGTAACTTTTGTGTCCAGGCAGCCAAGAGACCTAAGTTTCCAGGAGAGTGCCTGGGCCTAGAGTCAGAAGACCTAGCTTGGATTTCTGACTCTGCCACCTATTAACTAGGTAGTCCTTTTTCATTTAAATTATTTGCATGTGTGTGTCTGTTTGAGATTGGACCTGATTTCATTGGTAAAAGGAATTAGAATTCCTTCTAACAAGGGAACTCCATCAATGAGTGCAAATCTAATATAAGCAATGGGGTATAGAAATCGGTCCTGCCCTACAGGAAAATAGAAGGGGAAAGGGATAAGAGAAGGGTGGGGGGAGATAGAAGGGAGGGCAGATTAGGGGAAGGGATATTCAGAATGCACATTGTCTTGGGGTGGGGGGAGGGTTGAGATGGGGAGAAAATTTGTAACTTAAAATCTTATGAAAGTTGAAAACTAAAAATAGATAAATTAAAGAAAGAAAAAAAATAAAAAAATTAACACAAATCTGCATTTGTTCTGCAACAGTCTTAGAGAGTTGTAAGTCACTTGCCCAGGATCATACAGACAATATATGTCCAAGGTAGGACTTGTTCCCAGGGTTCTTTAACTGTCTATCTGTGTCTTATATCCCCTAATATATGACCAATGCTTTCTACCTATATAGCAAGCTCTTGTTTGTATTAACAGTGTTAATGTTATATATTTATTTAACATGTGTAATTTGGCATCAGTTCCAACCTTTCATTTTCCATCTTTCCCTTATCCTTTCTAGGCTTCAAAATGAGGTATTGGTAGATTTCATACTGGTAGATAGTAATTTTTTTTTTCTCAATAGGCTCTGATCCAAAAGCCCATGGTCACTTGGGGGAGGGTTTGCAGACAGAAATTTAAGAGACAAAGGTAGCTAGGTGGCTCAGTGGATAAAGCACTGGGCCTGGAGTCAGGTGGACCTGAGTTCAAATCTGGCCTCAGATGCTTGACACTTACTAGCTATATGACCATGGGCAAGTCACTTAGCCCCAATTTCCTCACCAAAAAAAAAAAATTAAAGAGACAAGAGTGTGTTTTTTAGGATTTTCTGTCTGTGGAGTCATCAATTTACTATCATCAGACTAGAATTATTTCCCTTTGTATTCAGCCCTGTTCCCCAAAGACATTAATTTCCTTCTGTCACTTATACACTTTCCAAATGTTCTTGGTAGGATTATTCATTCAAGGGGTAAGTCTGTGGTCTGAATGTGGGCACATTTGTGGGTCCTTGAAACAAGTCTCCTACTTCACCATAAGCTGCTTGAAGGCAAAACCAATGTCTCACCTAATCTTTATGTCCCTCTTAACACCTCTCCCTATTTTGATATACTGGGTACTTAATAAATGTTTTCACCTAATAAGCGCTGGTCATCTATTAGGGGATATAAGACACAGATAGACAGTTAAAGAATCCTGGGAACAAGTCCTACCTTGGACATATATTGTCTGTATGATCCTGGGCAAGTGACTTACAACTCTCTAAGACTGTTGCAGAACAAATGCAGATTTGCATACACTGATGGAGTTCCCTTGTTAGATGGCACTCTAATTCCTTTTACCAATGAAATCAGATCCAATCTCAAACAGACACACATATGCAAATAATTTACGTGAAAAAGACTACAATATGTGATATGCTACATAAATTAAGTACACATAAAGTATATTCAACCTCTTTCTATATAGATTCCCATAGTCATATTGGAGTCACACTAAGAAGAGAAGAAAGAGTTCATGTATTTAATAAGCATATATATGGTTAGAGTGAGAGATGTGAGCTCCTTGAAGGATACTTAGGTTTGCAATTGTTGTGGAAGATCCCTAGAATCCAAATGGATTCCCCTTAGCTGGCAACTTGCTCTTCTTTGTAAAGGACATCTCACCAAGACCTGCCACATTGCTCCTAAACCAGAAGCATAATCACTCAGGAGTTCAGGCTAACTCTCCACTTAGGAAAAACCAAGTGGATGAAAAATGCCTAATGTCCAGGCTATGATATGCAATTGGAAGGGTATTCCATAGAGCTTGTCCACAAGCACGTATGTCTCACCCAGGCACAGCAGATTGCCAGGGAACTGGTCCCAGAATTAAAGCAGCAAGGGAGCTAACTGGGTTGCATTCAGGAAATTGTATAGCACTTGGAACTGATCAATCAGGTATTTATTAAGCACCTACTATGTGCCGGATGCTGTGCTAGGTACCAAGGATACAAAGAGGAAAAAAAGGAATACCCTTTCAACATTTTCCAAATATTTTATAAGCTGAGTGGTGTGGTAGAGAAAGCATTGGGCTTGGAATCAGGAAGACCTCGGTTCAAATCCGGTCTCAAACAGTTACTAGCTGTGGAACTCTGGGCGAGTCATTTGATCTCTGATGACCTCAGTTTCCTTATTTGTAAAACGGGGATAATAGCACCTACCCACAAGTTTGTTACAAGGATCAAATGAGATAATAATTCTGAAGCACTAACCACAATGCCTGGTACATAATAAGTGCTATACAAAAATTAGCTACTACTACTACTATTATTATTATTATTCAAAGCTAAAAAGGATTTTAGTCATCATTTAGTCCTACATTTATCAACACCCAGGAAACCCAGATTTGTTTAGCATTTGGGAGATTGTGAAACAGATTATCCAGAGAAAAGTCAGAAGAGGAACGGGAAAAATTGTTCCTGAAAAGCTCCGGTTTTCTACTGTGGTTGATCTACTGTATCTTGTTTGCCTTGACTCTTCATCGAATGCTATTTTCTCCATATTGTCTATGACACTCTGGCACGGCTGTATCTATTTTCAATGATTAGCATGATACATCATGTGGTATTTTGTTCTAGCTAAGAGTTATATGATTTAGTGAGAGTAAGCTTGCAGTGGAAAGCAATGGAGCATCGAGGACAGAGCTGACCTAGGAATTAGGAAGACCTGGGTTCAAACGTAGCTTCTGATCTGTGCTGATTTTGTGACCTTGGGCAAGTTACTTAACTTTTTGGTCCCTCCAGTAAATCTCATAAGACTGTAAGTTACAAAGCAAACAGCTAGGTGTAGAATGCCTAGGGGGCAGGACTTGAATTCTGAAAGACCTGTGTTCAAATCATGCTTCAGACATTTTAGGTGTATGACCTTGGGTAATAAGCAGCTTGTCTTCTCTATTACTCACTTTTCTTATTTGCAGAATAGGGATAATAATAGTCCCTACTTCACAGGATTGTTGTAAGGATATGTATCCTTAAACGTCTATATAAATATTGTTGTTATTATTATTATTATTATTATTACTAAGTAAACATTAGTTTACATTAATCATAAGTTCAATTTTTTTAAAAAGGCAGCTAGGTGGTGCAGTGAATAGAATACTGGGCCCAGAGTCAGAACAGCCTGAGTTCAGATATGGCCTCAGACGCTTAGTTCACGTATGACCCTGGGGAAGTTATGCAACCCTGTTTGCCTCAGTTTCCTCATCTGTAAAATGAGTTGGAGAAGGAAATAGCAAACCACTGTAATATCTTTGCCAAAAAAAAAAAAAAACAAATGTGGTCACAAAGAAGTCAGACATGACTGAAATAATTCAACAACTGGTAAAAAAAACAAACAAACCTCATTATAATCTTTCTAAAGTGACATAGCAAGTAGACAAATATGTTTTGAACCTAGTAGGAGGTAGGAGCTCCCATGCATACGCAACACTCTAACTGCCCCTGAATTTATGAATCTTTTTTTTCCCCATATCGTTTTGGTAGGTAGTTTTAATGTTTACATGAATCTTGTTAAATAATTGACACTGAGTTGAGCCAGGTCTTGGTACAGGATGGGAAGAATTGCAGGATAATTGTCACATAATTACAATACATAAGAATTATATTTTAAAAATTTAAGTCAGCTGTATTCCTGCTCTCCAAACCTTGAACAATGCAATTTAACAAGTATTTATTATGCCTCTACCAAATACGTCATTAGGAGAGATAAGACACATTGTGAAACAGAACACAATACAAGTCAGTGTATGATTCAGTGGCAAAATGTGTCAGGCAGACAGAAAGTGCCATTAGAAGTCAGAGAAAGGAGAGATCGCTATAGGCCTGTCATTGATTCATTCAACCTACATTTATTGAGTATTTTCTATGTTCAAGGCCCATCACTGGGGGGGGGGGGTTGGGAGTGATAAAAAGAAAACTAGGACATTATCCATGCCCTCAAGAAAGTTCCTTCATTACAGAGAGTAGCTATTACTTGAAGAGGGTCCAAAAAAAAAAAAACCAAACCCAAACCATTTGTATATTATTGTTGGCTATATAGAAATCCTCATGGCCAAATCAATAAAACATGCTCTGTATGGGCCATTTGCCAAACATATTACAGAGCCCTCCTTCATAATGGTATTAGTTAAAATGCAATTTTACCTATTTAATTATCTTTCCAAATTCTGAGTGCAGAAAAAGATGGGAGAATGATTTTTGATGAATAACCTTTGTGTAAGCTAAACTCACATAGTCCCATTTAGAAACTCATGGGCACCTTTTAGACATTTCAGTCATAGATTGGGGCTGCCATGCCAATTGTGTGAAGACTACTCCTTTAAGAGAGCTTTGATGTGAGTTTAATTTATGCCAGAAGAAGTTTGATTTTTGTATCAGTCTGTGATTGCTGTGGGCATCAAAAAATGAAATGGTCTTCCATCTTATTTTTTTTAATCCTGTTGTGCTAAATAAACCAACACCACATATTTTATTCATTAATACATTTAGGTTTTCATTTCTACCATTAGCCCGCACAAGGGATCTGGAACAACTTTTCTCGGCCAATGTTTAAAAAACAGAGATAAAAATTGATAGCAAAAATTGATTTGGCTTAGCAGACTCTAATACCATTTTCTGCTTAAAAAAGAAAATTTCCCTGTGTTCAGTTGCTCTTTTAGCTCAAATGATGCTATACGGCCTCCTCAAAATATGGGAGTTGGTGCAATCGTGTAATGTCAGGGAATCAAAAGCAAGGACAGCAAAGTTTGAAATCCTTGTCATTTGAATGCATGAGTCAGTTGAGCTGAATTGCCATTAGGAAGTATAATCACTGAGTAAAAATGTTATAATCACTGCTAAGGCCTCAAATAATGAAAGCAGAAATATGAGGAAATAAGAGAAAGCCTTGAAAAATTATAAAGCTTATAAAAATTATAAAAGAAGTTATCCTTAGTGGAAACCCTATTTTGATCTTCCACACCTGCTCATTCTCACTTAATTAATGAAAGGTTCTTAAACTTTTTTCCTTTTTGGGGGGGGTAGAGTGGTGGGGGAGGGGTTATGTGAGAGACATGAACCCTTTTGACATTCTGGTGAAGTCAATGGACTCTTTTTCAAAATAGTGTCCTTAAATGTATAAATTAAAATACATAGAATTATAAAAGATATCAGTAACATTGAAATGAAATTCTTAAAATATTTTTGATCAAGTTCACAAACCATAGCTTAAGAATCTCTGTTCTAAACATATAAAAACAAATAGACACCCCTTCCCCAACCCTCTGCTCCTGACCCCAATAAGGTTTCAAAGGAAGTTAATTGTTTAACACAAATTCACCACCCAATCAATACTCTCTATCTTTAGCTGAATTTACTATAGACAATCATCTGGTTCTGCTACTAGAGATGGCTGGAACAACTTTTTTATCAGAAGCCTAGTGCCATTCCCTGTTTGTTTCACTCAGAGGGGCACAAATAAGATTTGCATAGGTCACGTAAGAGGCTCACTGGTGAAAATTCCATTTTGGGTGGTGAAATCAAAGAATTTATATTTCACCTAAAAAAAATGCAGCCTGGCCTGAAATCAAGACCCATATACTTTTGGATAGTCTTAATAATAGTATTGTAGTTTGCTTTGTATCCTCATCTGGGTGATGCACATAGACTCTCCCTGCTCTCTGCCTCCATGGGGCCAACTGACAGCTGAATGCTAACCATCCTTTTAACTCATGTTTTGTGACTCCATCAGGTTCTCTATGCATGTACTGTGATTAATGAGGTTGTCCCCATGTGGTCCCAGAATTGGGAATGTCATTTTTCTTCTTGAAATTTGCTTGTTCCTTGGTGGTCTTATTATGCCTTTTCTTTCTAAGGAAAGACCCAAGAGTTCTCTGATGGGGCAGTGCTCCTTTAAAGATGAAAACCCTGCCTAAGATCTTTCCGGCAATTTACACCTAAACATCTTCACCACTGTCAGTAACTTTCTTTTGAAATAGCCCTGCAGGAATTTCCACTTGAAACAGGAAGAGAAGGGAATAAGCATGTCTTCTTTGTCTTTCTTCCCCCTGGAGGGGTGGGGGGATGTAGAGAATGAGCTAAAGTTTCCTTGAGGAAGACTTGCTGAAAGAAAAAAATAAAATGAGGATAGGTTTTAGAATACAACAGGTACATATTTATCATTACTTTAGAGTAAAAATGTAAAGATGACCTTTTTTAAGATGATACAAAAATAGACAGACAGACAGACAGACAGACAGACAGACAGACAGATAGATAGATAGATAGATAGATAGATAGATAGATAGATAGATAGATAGATAGATAGATAGATAATGTAGCCATATGTTTCAGATTTACCGAAAGATATGCCTAAATTTGTAAATGTGAGTGATAAGTACACAAAATGAGTGTTGGATGGTTAAAGGCAAATTATTATCTGGGACTTGATATTATGAAATTTAAAGCCATGGTCCTGTGATGGCCACAGGTGGTTATTTGATATGTTCATAAATTTTGCATATACTCTTGATATAGTGGGGATTTTTTTGGGGGAGGGATGTGCTTCTGAGGATTGCCAGCACAGCTGAGGAATGAGCAAAGGCAGTGCCCAGTGGGAAAACATCCTGCAATCGTCAGTCTTTTCTGATGCTGCTGGAGAGAGTGGGGGAACCATAAGACTTAATAAAAGAGACAAATCTGCATGAAAGAAGTCAGTTTAGAAGAATGTAGGCAAACCTCTCTGGGCTTCAACATATGTGAGGACCATAAAAGACATTGGTCACTAGTGCAAGAATCCTATGACTAGTGCTTCTTTGTTTTCTAGAATGAATGCATTCACATAAGACAGACTTATCTGTTTTAAAATCAATTCTGATAAGGCTGAGCTTTCTAAATCTAATCCCACAAAAAATTTGGTCCCTAGATAAACACTTAGTATAAGATATATACATATACATATATATATACACATATATATGTGTGTGTGTGTGTGTGTGTGTGTGTGTGTATACATATATATTTCCTTTCTTCTCAAATATTTTCAGTGTCTTTTGCTACTGAATCTTGGTTAGACCATAATGCAAGCTTTGTTATTAGTGGCCAGGCTATAAATTTTGATAGTCCTCCCCACTCCCCGTCTTCTCTTCTTCTTCACAATCTGTATTTTAGTGCCTCTCTAAATGTATAATTATGAGGCAAGAAGGCCAGGTAGATTATAGGGCATAAAACAGAAGGAAGAGAGAAAAAGAAAATCAAGAAAGAAAGAATACATGAAAATAGGAATGATCCTGCAGATTGGTGGTACTGCCTATAAAACCTATAAAATGAGTGTTTAACGAGATGACCTGAAAGGCCCCTTCTAGCTCCAACAGAATCCTATGATTTCAGTAAAGAATCACCAGTTTCATGCATATGCACATGGTCTTCTCAATTGGTTCTGACATCTTTGGATCCTGTCCTTTGAAAGATCCTATTTGTTTCTAGTAGGACTTAAAAGAAATTCCACAGCTAGTTTATTAGGGATTTATGTAGTACTTTTCTTCTGGGTAGCTTAGTACAATTTACAAACTGAATCCCATTAATCCTCAAGCTCCTCTTGGAGGGACCACATGTAGAGATTAGAGAGAAGGGTCATTGTTTTTCTGCCACCCGCCTTCACCTTTCTGCTGTGTTGGCCAAGAAAGGAACCAATTGCATTACTGATTTCCACTAGAAACTAGAATGAGATCACTAACTCATCTCACAAACCACTGAACACTTACTGGATGGCCCTGGTGTTCAGCCATTCCCACATTGAGCTAGATTCACAATGGTCAGACATTATTTATCTAGTTCCTATATTTTTACAAGGAAAATAGAGCAATGCCAAATCTACTCATAATGACAAGTATACATAATAATTCCATGAATTTGTGTAATATCTAGGCTAATTCATAGATTGTTTATATTACTCTTTTAAGTCTTTGGGGATCTTTGTTCATACTCATTCCCATGAATCACTGAATTCTATTCTAGTAATAATTCTCATTTTCTTCTCTCTCTCTCTCTCTCTCTCTCTCTCTCTCTCTGTCTCTCTTTCTCTCTCTCTCTCTCTCTCTCTCTCTCTGTCTCTCTCTCTCTCTCTCTCTCTCTCTCACACACACACGTATCCTACTGCACACTTATAATTATGAATAAAATGTGTGGGTGTGAATAGGATTATTTCTAAGCTTCTCTTGGTATTTATTTTTGTTTCAACAGATGGATGATCCATTTTTAAGCACAATTTTCAGATCCTTCACTTTACAGGTGCATCTCAAATGAATAATTATTTGGAGATAGGTTCGCCATGGAAGCAGTAGATTAAAACCAATATTATTTATTTTATTTTGTCTCTTATTTTAAAAATCTTATTGATGTCTCTTGTTTTTATATCAAACTCATTTCTGAATATGTCCCTGCCCCCCATCTAGCAATCCATCCTTTGTAAAAAAGATTTTTAAGAAAAGAAAGAGAAAAAAGTTCGGTTAAATTAAGCAACATAAAGGTCATGTCTCTAACTTATTTCTTATAGTACAATAATGGTGTAAAACATTCATGTACAATCAAATTGATGGCTACTGACTTTGTATCTAGTTCTTTGCTACCGCAAAAGTTCTGCTAGAGACTTTTTTTTTGTCTTTGATTTCTTTAGGGTCATATACATAACAATGGAATCTCTGGGAGGTAGACAATGTCATTTTAGCTACTTTAAAAAAAAGTATAATTTCTAATTGCTTTCCTTAATGTTTGGATCAATTCATAGCTCCAATAAGTGTGGTTGTATACCTATAACCCCTCCAACCTTGACAATTTCCATTCTTTGTCTTTCATCTTTGCCAGTTTTTCAAGTGTTAGGTGAAAACTCAACCAGCATTCATGAATCACTTACTATCAGACACTGTGCTAAGTGTTAGTTATTTTGATTTTCATTTTTCTTATTAGTGATTTGATACAATTTTCCATAGGAATGTAAATTATTTACAATTCTCTTGGAAACCATCAGACTAGCATGTTCAAAACTTTCCCTCCTCACCGTTTCCATTTCTCTTCTCTCCCCCCATTTATGATGGCATTTCTTCCTTCATTCAAGGTTTTATTTCTTCTCTCACATATGACTCTTATTAGCCATAGAAAACAGTTTGCTTTTGGCATTTGGGGGCTTTCCCAGCTGCATCCTAAGGTTTCACTTTTCCTTTTTTCCAGATCACCACAGACCTGAGGCAGCGTTGCACAGATAACCATACGGGAACATCAGCCTCAGCCCCTATGGCTGCCGGCATCATCGCCCTGGCTTTGGAAGCCAAGTAAGTTTTGATCTGTACCTTCTATTAACTGGTGACACCCTCCTTCTAGTAGGCTAGAACACCACTCCCTCCCCTGACACTCAGAATATCATCTTTCCCCCCTTTCATGCCCTCCCTCCAATAGGTTTATTCTATATTTAGCTGGGTTTGGAAGATCTTTGTAATATCAAAAGGCTACTGGAGTTACCTTCCTGACAGACATGAAGATTAGTTCCTGCATGGAGAGATGCCAGACATACATGTCAATATTAAGCTTGCACAGATGCCTATAAAGCCTAGGGAGTTTGGCTTTGACAGCTTCTGTATACCTTAGTAGCTATTCCTTAGAATCATAGAACCTCAGAGTTAAAAGGGGCTCCAGAGGTCATCTAATGCTACCCATATCCAAAATAGAATCTCCATTGGGACATTCCTAACAAGTCATCCTTTACCCTTTGCTTAAGGATATCTAGTGGTTAGGAACTCATTCCTTTCCAAGGGAGACCATTCTGATTTTGGACAGCTTAAGTTGTTTGTAAGCGTGTCCCTGATAGCCACATGAAATCTGCCTCTTTTGAATTCCCATTCACTTCTTTTAGTTCTGCCCTTTGGGTCAAGTTGTGCAAGTCTGATCTGGCTTTCCAATGACAGTCCTTCATATACCTGAAGGACTACTTGGTCCCTCCAACTCTTCTCTTCTCTGAGATAAACAATCCCAAGTTCTTTAAACTGAACCTTTTATGTTCCAAGACCTCCTACCATACTTGCCCTCCTCTGGGTAGGCTTTGGTTTCTCAATGCCCATCATAAAATATGATACCCCAAAATGAAAACAACATTGTCAATTTGACTAGAACAAAGGGCTGTGAGTTTCCTTCTTCTGGCTACTTAACTTTTTGTTAGTTTTCCTGGCTTTTAAACCAGAGTTGTTATAGTCCATAAAAACCCTTTGTCACATGAAACACTCTCTAGACTAGAGGTATCATACATGTGAGCCATAATACTCCTGAGTATGGCCCAAGCCAGATTAAAATGTATTTGGGAAACATTTAACAAAATAAGTAAAAATATGACAAAACATAGATAATATTAATACGTGGTTTTCTAAGTCAAGCTAAGGTCCCCAGGCATTTTTATGCATGGTTTTGAGGTTCTTGGTTCTATCTGAGTTTGACCCCACTGGTCTAGACAGTTTGACAAGTCATTACTCTTACTTGAGATTTTCTGACCCAAATGTAGGCCTCCATCCTTAACCTCATTTAATTTACTTTTATTTGTATTAGCACAATAGTTCTAGACTACTGATATTGTTTTGATCCCATCTCTCTTCTACAGTGTGTTAGCCATCCCTTCCAGTTCCCTGCAGCACCTCATCCTTCCTTTAGGATTTAAAAAATGTTTTTAATTAATTTTTCTTCAGGATTATTCAAAGACCATTGACAATAGCTTAGCTATTATAGTAGCATTTTTTTCTACCGTAAGAAATACTTTGTCTGGATCTAATGACTTGAATTTATTAAGGACAGCTAGTTTTTCTCTTATTACCTCTCATATCTTAGATCTCAATTCCCTGTTACCTAGTTTCATTCTATACATCAGAGCTTGAAGATCATTCATAGTAGAGGGGAAAAAAGACAATAAGATTACATCTCTCCATTTCTAATTATCATTTCCCTATCTACTTTGATCAATCATCTTGTCTCTTCATTGACCTTCTTGTCCCTCCCAGAGCTAAAAAAAAAAAAAGACTTTTTTTGTTTATTCTTAGGCTTAAACACAAGACTTAGCTTGTTCTAGGTTCTGGTATTCTTAACATTCTTTGTTACTGTCATCAGTGACCTGCCTTTGTGTTATTCTTCATATATATGTCTTTTTAAAAATATAAGTTGATTCTGGTGTAGCCCCTTAGGTTTCTTTAAATAGTTTTCTCTTTTCTTCCTCATTGGAATAACTTCTGGCTTTTCTTCATCAGAATGTTATTCTTGAGAGGATCCCATCCTGATTGAGACATTTTCATTATAGAATCTTATATGATGGCATCCTTCCTCTCTTTTTTTCTGAATTCTTTGAAAGTATTCTCCCAAAATCAGATGATGTTTACGTTCTCCTTTTTGTCCATGTATAAAGAACTCTTAAGATGCAGTCAGTGGTCTCTTCTTAACAAGTTTCTAATCATTTCTACTTCCTCTCTAAGTTATAGTTCATATTGATATCCAGAATAGCAGTTTGCTTTGTCATTTCTTCCACCTTTTAAAAAATGCATTTTATAAGCAAGTTATCAATGATTCATTAGTTATTCTACTCTTAGCAGAATGATAGAGCTTTAGCAGATGTCTGGATGGCTGAAGATCTCTGTCACTTCAATACCATTCCACCACATCAGCTTTGTGATCTGCTTCTTGAAATTATCATTTGTTTCTAAGTAGCCTTTAGTATATCACCTCCATACTAATATTGTTCCTGTTTCTTCTTCATTTATTCTAAACTCTCAACTCCCCTCCAGTGCCTAGGTGTCCAAACTAGAGGATATTTTGCTAATCTTCCCATTTTCTTTTAATCTAATTTGTTCCATTTGAATAAAGTATAAACCATCCATTGTGGTACTCCAGTCATTAGTGGCATACTAAAATCTGTGAGGTCCAACTAAACTTCTTGTATTAAGATATATAGTTAATTTTGTTTATCACCTAGGCTGCTCTGTTTGTGAGTAGATATCTCAGATCATTAGTATTTTCTGCTGTAATGATGTCATCATACATGAAAGTAATCTCTAGGTAAGAGATTTCCAAGGCTTAGCTGGTAGCCTACTTATTTCAAATTATATTCAGTATAACAAATTTTTGGTATAAGATAAGCACTTTGGACAGAGTCTTGGGGTTAACTCTAGCAAGATTTGACCTACAACAAGGTAACCCATTCTCTTATCAACAGTTAAGTATGTGAGCAGAATAATTTGTCAAACCTGCTATTATAATTTTCTTCATTGAGATACTGAAGGTCAAGGACATTATGTCTGGCCTTGAACAATAAACAATCATTTTCCCAAAGAATTATGACAATTCCACTGGGGAAGAAAGCGAAGGCTCATTTAGCACCCTCCTATAATGAGAGAAAAGACGGATAAGTGGGAAGAAATTTGAGGGTAATGATAAGTCTGAACTGCTGAAATAGTAAATTCAAATTCATACTCTGCCGGCACAACCCCTCACTGCCGCCCCTCACCAACACATAAATGTGTACACACACACACACACACATGCTCAGAGTGATTTAACTCTGTCCTTTATTTTAGGAGAGCATGTGCACCTTAGTATAGAACATGGGTTTACATAATCTAAGGCTGCAATTGGAGGGAAAAATGAAATTTCAATAAGATATACCTGAATATTATGACATATTCAATATGTAATATCATTCCCTATCTGAAACCCTTGTCTTTGGGAGAAATCTGAAACTAGTATATGATTCTTTGCATGAAGAAATGTCACTGATTTTGTTTAGAAGTAATAACCAAGCTGTAACTGTACAACTAGCAATTAAATTTTGGGAAGAAATCTCTGGGATCAAGGACCAAAAACAGTTCATATTTTATATAACCTCAAGCTAAAGGCCTTGCACGATTCAGGAAACCTTTATTAACTGCCTAGGAAGTGCAAAACAATAGAGATTTAGAATGAAAAAAAAGGAAAAAATCACTTTTCTTGCCCTTAAGGAGTTTGTAGTAATATTTTTACTGTTCTGGGCCTCATCTGTAAAATAAATCCATCAGTTTGGACTATAATTGATTAGTGGTTCCCATCATTTTTTGTTGTCATGGACCCCTTTGGCTATCTGGTGAAACCTGGGGACCCCTTCTCAGAATAATGTTTTTAAACGCATAAAATAAAAGCTAAGATTACAAAGGAAATCTATTACATTAGATTAAAAAACTCTTGAAGATAACTGTTAACATTCTACCTCTATAACTCTGTGATTATACTCAGTTTCTCCATTTGTAAAATAAGCAGATTAGCATAAGGCTCTCTTCTGAGGCAGCTAGGTGGCTCAGTGGATAAAGCACTGGGCCTGGAGTCAGGAAGACCTGAGTTCAAATCTAACCTCAGACACTTACTAGTTGTGTCACTTTACCTCTGTTTACCTTCATCTGCTGGAGAAGGAAATGGCAAACTACTCCAGTATCTTTGCCAAGAAAACAACATAAGACAGTATTGGCATGCTGTGCTCCACGGGGTCATAAAGAGTTGAAAATGCCTTAACAAGGTTCTGTTCAGCTCAAATGTTACATTACTCTATAACTATCAAACATTGGCATTTAAGCATGAAACTTATGAACTTTAAAAGTAAGAATGTGGTCAAAGAGAACAATTGAAATCCACCATGTAAAATCCAGACCACATGACTTTTTCATTAGAATGAACATTTATTCCACCTTTAAAAACCTCATTGAAATGTCTGCATATTATTGACATGCAAATAAGTCCTGCAAACATAATAACTCCTGGCCATTTTCAATTTGCTAAGTTTAAATAGTTTACCAATATAAAAAAAATCCAATTACATTTTTAAAACATAAACAAGATTGGAAGGGGAGAAGGGATTTGTTCATATGTTGGTGGAGTTAGATAGACAGGAAGAGCAATACAGTCCTCAGTGGGTTTCTTTGCTACTATATTATATGTACGGACAAAAAAAACCTGTAATTGAAAAAATGCTACAGTCATAAGCACAGTGACACTTGTACCATTATAATCAAGTTTTCTTAACCTGAGTCTGAGGAGCACATTTTTCTCTGAGAAATTATTGTAATATCCTACCAATGACAATTCTTTCTATCACTACTGCTATCACTATCACATGTAACATTCCTTAGGTTCACTTTTAAATGACTCATTTACATAGATGTGATTACAATTGAGCTGACCAATATATGGAAAAGTGATGCATTTTTAGAAAATAATTTAATTCTCATTTCCTTTTCTTTTTCTTGACATTTGGAACATGTTTCAGGGTGAACTTAAAAAATCATTGACATCAGTCTATGTACTAGACTAGCCCATTGAATTTCCAGGTTTGAGGCCAATTTAGAGATCTAACTCCAATAAAGCAGCCAAGTGGCACAGTGGAGTGTTGGGTCTTGAGTCAGGAAGACTCCTTTTCATGAGTTTAAATCTGGCCTCAGACACTTACAGCTGTGTGATCCTGGACAAGTCACTTAACCCTATTTGCCTCAGTTTCCTCATCTGTAAAATGAGCTGGAGAAGAAAATTGCAAACCACTCCAGTATCTCTGCCAAAAATACCCCAAATGGGGCCACAAAGACTCTGACACAACTGAAACAACTCAAAAACAACAACCCCAACAAAGGGGAAAGTGCCAATAACTTGGAGGGCAACAACCTCTTTGTCTACCTTTCTAAGAGTTTCCCACAGGTCCACCATTTATAACAAGTTAAAGCCACAGCCAAGAGTGGAAGTCTAAGTGACAATAGATGAGGATGAGGTTGAGGACTGAGATTCAAGTACTTTACTCCCAGTGGAAGGTGTTTACTTAAGGATTCTCTTCACCCCACATAATATCCCTGAAGGCATTGGACCCCAAAATTCCACATGTAATTCCTACCTCAAACTTTGCATGCCTGTAACATTAACTCTCTTATGAAATTTTCCTTCTTTTTCTTTTTGTGGGAACAGAGCAGGCATCTTAACAAAACTTTCAGTTTCAAGCAAAGTATTCCAGCATAAATGAATAAGAATTTGTGTCCTTTGCAACCATACTCCTTCCAATTTTACTAAATCCCTACTCTGTGTGTGTGTGTTTGCATGCATGCACTGGCTTTTAGAAACAGATATTTACTAAGCTGGCATAGTAAAGACAGTTGGTACAAGACACTGACCAGATCAGGGGCATACTTTCCCAAGAGTACATATAGAGACTAAGGATCATGACTTTCAGCTTGGACCACGTATGATAGAAGAGTTAACACATTCCTTTTGCTAGAAGTATTTTCCTTTCCTCATGAAGTTTCCCATAGCATATGGTTTAGCTTTCTGATGGCTTCCTTATAAGCCTTTATAAGTCCTTGCCAACCTTTACTTTTTAAAAATAATTGAATCTTGGTGGTAGACCTTGAGCAAGTCAATTTCTCTGGCCTCCAGTTTCTTTGTCTCTGAAGTGTTGGATCATGGGATCATGGATTTAAAGATAGGGGACCTTGGAGATCACCTTCAACCTCACTCATCTTACAAGTATGGAAACTGAGGCACAGAGAAGTTTAGAGGTCATAGATTTAATAAGTGGGAGAGCCAGGATCTAAAACCAGGTCCTCAAACTTCAAATCAATTGCTTTTTTTTACCCCACTGCGTAATGCTGCTTCTCAAAATCTCTTGAAATGAGCTCAGTGGTCTCAAAGGTCATTTCCAGCTCTAGCCATCTGTGTCTATACTATTTTGATTATGAGGATGAGATTCATCCATTTCTCATTCAGCTAAATATCACAGCCATCACTGTACTGGCAAAGTGAAGTGTGTTATTTCTCAGTATTCTGATGGATGTATGTTTTTCTATTCAGTTCTAATGATGTGAGGAAAAAAACCAACAACAACTCTGTATCTTGGATGGTTATTACCATTTCAGCACCTGGCCTTATAAGAATATATTTGTCCTACCTTTCTTATGCTAATTTAACTAGCAGTCTTAGCCTACGTTATAGGATCCAGAATTGGAAAGAACCTTAGTTATCAGCCCATACCTTCTAGGAAAAGCTCCAAGGATGGGGAAGTCACTACCTTCCTCTTTTGGTTGTTTCACATAATTAAGAAGATTTTTTTTTCTTATAGCGAGTCAAAATCTGCATCTCTGCATCTCTGCATCTCCTAATCATTGTTCCTTGTACTTCTTTGGTGCCAAGGAAAACAAGTACAATCATTCTTCCACATGACAGCCTTTCAGATAATCTACACAGTTATCATACCCTTCCTCCCCTGCCTTTTCTGCTTTAGTTTAATATCCCCAATTCCTTTAACTTATAATATGTTGAAAATTCTAACTCAGATACGAATTGATATTTAACGTACCTTCCAATTCTGAGAGGCCAGGTGCCAAAATGACAGTGACCATCTAAGATATGGCATTTTTATCCAACTCCTTTCACTGAATAGAAACAGCAATATTGACATCAAAGGAAATGATTTTTACATGCTTATCATGCCATTTAAAAAAATATTACTTGCAAGTAAAAACATACAAACAAAAAATAGACATCATCACTTTTATCGGTAGAAAGGAGGGCTCTTTCCTCCCAAGGGGCAGCTGCAAGTCATCAGTGCTACCAGACAGCAGTGCACAAAGGGCTCCTGAATGCTTACAATTGTTGACAAAGCCACCACCGATTTCAGAATGTAGTAATAGTTGAGGGGTGTGGAAGGGAGTGTTATGGAAAATTATTTCCCTCTTAGTTTATAACAGTGAAAAACATTCAGTTTTGTGTCAGAAGGCCCCCAGAGTGTCCTCCCAGCCCTGTCACTAACTAGTTATCTCATTGTGGACAAGTTTCTTATCCTGTCTGGCACTATTTCCTCTACTACCAAAAAGGTGAGAGTTAGACTTTTTTTTTTTAAATGGCCCTTCCTGCACCAGTAGTAAGATATTTTAAGATACTATTAGGGCAGCTAGAGTAGTGCAGTGGATACAGTGCTGGGCTAGAGCCAGGAAGACTCCTCTTCATGAATTCAAATGTGGCCACAGACACCTGCTCCCTGTGTGACCCTGGCCAAGTCATTTAACCCTGTTTGCCTCAGTTTTCTCATCTGTAAAATGAGCTGGAGGAAGAAATGGCAAGCCATTCCAGTATCTTTGCCAAGAAAATCTCAAATGAGGTCACAAAATGTCAGGCATGACTGAAAAGGACCGAGCAACAAGATTCTGTTGTTCCATGTGGCCTCTGGGCTAAATGTGTATGAATAGTCTTGAGCCTATAGTGGCCCTGGTAGACTTAAACCACCATCCCAAAGCATTTTGCCCTCACCTCCAAAACTTAACCCCCGAATCATCTTTTGTCTTTGACACGTAATATTTCAAAACATTTGAAGAGAGAACATTTGCCTTTGAGACAAGTTCTTGTGTTTCTGGGATTACCCTCTAGATATAATTAGCCTGTAGCAACGGCCTCACTCCCCTCGTGCAAACAATGTACAATTCCTGTAGAAAAACTGAATGAGAAAAATCATCACATTTATTGACCTGTAATCAATTATATGGAAATGACAAATGTTAATGTCTTTAAAAACAATAAGCTTCCCTTTGTCAACATAGTTATAATTCTCTTCTAGTGTTCTCAGCTTTCTTGTGCTAAGTCAGTCTTTGCCAACAGGTACACATCGAGTGTTCAAGTGCCAGGTACTGTGCTAAGTGCTGGGGAATGCATAGTATGGGAATTGATGACATATCCCCAAAAACAAAAAAGCTTCATGCTGCAGTGGGTGATCCAAGTTCCCTTTGCCATGACCACAATTTCCTTAATTCAACGAACATTTAATCATGCTGTCTTCTGGGCAAGGTACCCTGCTAGACAGAGGAGGATAGAAAGATGAGAACAAATTTATCCTTGGCCTTAAGTAGCCTGTAATTAAGTTCCATGAAGACCAAGAAGACTACTTATCTCTTTCTTTGGAGAAATCTCACTTCGAAGACATTGTAGGCTGAGATGCCCTTTCTTTCCTGAGATCACATAAGTGATGTAGAAAATGATTTAGCTACTCAGACAAGAATAGAGGTATAATGCAGCCTCTTCCCCCTTCTCATTAAGCTTACAGATAAAGTAGATTGAAATCTCCATGAAGGCAAGAACCATATTTCATTTAATTTTGTATCTCTCCCTGTATATCAGCACTTGGCTTTGCCTAAAGTAGGGCCTTAATAAATGCTCACTGTTCAATCATAATGTCTTTCAGGGATTGAGAAAAAGAATCGAGAATTTGCTCAACCCTACAGCACTCAGGCCCTGCAGGATTTAAAATGAATGAGCAAAAAGCCAAAATATAAACTTAGCATTATTTTATTATTTACCATTATTTATCATTGCTCACTTTTCTGTCATCACAAATCATTAAATAAATGGCAAAGCAAACATTTTAGATTGTGAATCTACAGGCATCAGAGGGGGGAGGTGAGAAAAGTGCTTTTGTGGGAGGGGCAGGTGGTTCTTCTCTCCTAAATTCATTGATTTGTCAGGTTTGACAGTGCATTCTGTTTTCCTCCTGGCAGTTTTCCAGCTGTGTGGGAAGGGACTACCTAGTCAGTGATTACAAATGAAATAATTATCACAAGGCCATTTAACAATTCAAAACATTATGTTTTTCACAGTGTGACTCTGGAGGTTCCAAACTAAAAGGCCCTATGGGAAACTGAGCTCTTAAATAAAGGAATTAGTGCAATAAATATAAAGACATGAGTGCGGTAATATCAGATAAGAGACAAAAAAAACTCGAGCCATTTTTATAAAGCGTTTCCCATTTGGGACCCAGCAAAGATCAACTGATGGGGGCAAGAAACAAGTTAATTTCTAAATAGCAATTCATATCATTTCACCCAAAACTGGCTTTGACAATCAAGCTAAAAAGAATGAAGAGTAACAATGCAGTGTTTTTCAGAATTATAAACTATGTTTTACTGGTGATACATTTTTTGGCTTACAGCTACAATTATATCTAAAGAAAACATACCCTTTTAGCCTCTTTCCTGGCTTCCCAGATCTCCCTTCTTTTACTGCATTCTTCACATAGTGGTCAAGAAAGTGGTCCTAAAACACAAATCTTACCCTGTCACACCCGTACTCAAAAATTTTGATATACTTAAAATGTGATGCTGTTTATAAGAACTGATTAAACTATTATAAGCTCCATGTTTCTATAAGAGAACATATGGATCATATAATGTAAGATGCATCCGTAACTGCCTTCTTTCTATTCCTCCTTTTCTAATTCCCTGTTATCTTTCTCCACCATCCCCTTTTTTATTTTCTTCCTGGAAAATCTCGTCTAAACCCCTCATATTACATGTGAAGAAACTGAAGCTCTTGAGAGATCACCCAAATCCCAGTTTGCAAAAGCAAGACTAATCTACTAACAACGGAAGCCAGGCTTTTCTCGTCACAATACAGTGCTTTATTTCTTCTACCTCATGTTCCACCATAGTTTTGGAAGGAACTTAAATATTTCTGAAGGAAAACCCACCAGAGGTTATCTGATTTGTTTAAGAAAGTGATGTGGGCAGGGCAGCTAGGTGGCACAATAGATAGAGCTCAGGCCTTGGAGTCAAGAGGACCTGAGTTCAAATTTGGTCTCAGACACTTGACACTTACTAGCTCTGTGACCCTGGGCGAGTCGCTTAATCCCAATTGCCTCAATAAAAATTAAACAAACAAACAAACAAACAAGAAAGTGATGTGGGTGTGGGAATATATGAAAATTGATTAGGTATTGAATAATTCACACAACAAAATTTCTCTTTGTTATTCTGGTGAAAGGGAATTGATTTTTCATAGCCCAGAAATCTCAGAATGTATTCACAAGGTATTAACAAGATGTTTAACTACAAATGGATGTCTACTCCTGATCCTTTAATGACATGTGAATAACCTCCTCTGAGCGAATCAAAAAAGGCAATGCCATTGGCTGATGAAAGATCAGCGTGCCTCTGGGTGACCTTTATAGGACTTAGCTTATGAGGTTTTTTTGTATTGCAGACTTGGGAGCTCTTTATGGAACAGAGTCCTTCAGGGGTAGAAGGAGAGGATCTCCCTCTACTTCCCAACTTGCTCAGAGAAAGATGGCCCATATTTCAGTTTGAGAGAGTTTTTTTTTTAACAGTTTTTCAGTTTTTAAGAGAGTTTAAGGCACAGTTGATGGAACAGAGAGACATATACTTCAAATATTGATACAGAAAGACACTTTAGGTGACAAACAGCTTTAAGAAGCAGGACCACTGGCAGCTCAGAAGAGAGCTGGCTATGGAGTCAAGACAGCTAGCCCTAGTACTCGAATTGTGCAGTGGAAATGAGCAAACTCTATGAAGAGAAAAGGGCACTAGGGCCTTGTTGTACTGCTATTGTTGCCTTGGCCATATGGTTTACCACGTGTGTGCCTCACTACCACTGTATGCTATTTGTAATCATTCTTCCAATGGCCATTATGGGCATTAGTGTAAGAGGGGGTTCTGGGTTTATGGTGGAAGGAGGGGAAAAGGAGGAAATTTCTTTGCTAAGAACTAATTGCCTCCACCAGCTGTTAATGCAAAGCACACTCATTTGGGCTTGTGAACTACAGTAGTAAAAGTATAGTGTCATAGGGTTAGACCTAGAAACTGGGAGTCTCTCGCCAGGGGCCCAACCCTCAAGGTGTGTTCAAGTGTGGAGAGGTATTCTTGAAAAGTTTAAATCACTCTCTAAACTGCCATTCTTTTAAACCTACAGCTTCCCATTGAACCTGGTATTTTTTTTAAATAGATTCCCTTGTCTAAATCACTTTCTTTCTTGTGTTCATACCAACTTGAAAGTTAATTTTTACCACTCCTAGGCTCATTTCCATTATAGGGGGGGAAATTACAAAGAAGTATTTAGAGAGAAAATGAGTTGCATTAGAAGCTATTTGTCAAAGGAAGTCGAGATTCATTCTTGAACTGATGAAAACCTGACCCCACGATACTCAAGCATTCGCTAATTTGGGGCAGTTCAAATGTTTAGGTATTAAATAGTTACTAAGTCACAGGGCTTGGTTGAAACAAAGAAGTGCAAACATTCAGCTTTAACAGCTTAGTATTGATGTCATATAAATACCTCCATCATCATCCTCTTCCTTCTTTTCTTCCTTCTCTTTGTCCTACCACTTCCTTCTTGCCCTCCTTTCCCTTCTTTCCTTCCTTTCATGTTTTTAATGAAATACATATTAAAATGTATTATTTTTCCATTAGGACTTCCCCATATTCAAGTATATGGAATATTTAGGGCCATGAATGCATTTTTGTATTGAAGTAAAATTCTATTATAATCATTTCATGGAACATCTACATTCTTTTCCTTAAATGCAATTTTGTTGTAATTAGAACAAAGTTAAAAGTCACATTCTTGGTCCAGAAAAGCTACAGCTTAAAAACAATGGAGCCCGACCCTTTGGATCACGAATTAGTAAATGAACAAAAATGATAATGAACAAAGTAGAACAAAGAATGAAGTGTTGGCACCCAAATTCAACTCCAGCCCTTTCCTCCTGCAAGCTTTTACATTGTTTTGCTTTGTTGCATGATTTGTTTTAGTGGATAGTTTGAATTTGCTGGAAGGGGTGGGTAGGTTGTATGAGGGAAGAGAAAGTGGCAGAAATTGAAAAACGATTGAGGAGGTACAAAGGGACTTTAACTGAAGTACTGGGAAGTACAAATAGCACACTAATCCTTAAATGCTGGCCAGAGAAAATGTGTGTTGTACTATTTGTTGTCAAGAATCCTTTATCACCAGATGAGCAAAGTGCTATTATTAAGGAACCATAAGTGTAGAGCAGCCCTGTCAAACTCAAATAAAAATGAAGGCCATTAATCCATATACAAGGACCCCTGGTGGTGACTTAGATTTAAAGTGTAATATTATCTATGTTTTATTGTATTTTTATTTATTTTGTTAAATATTTCCCAATTACATTTTAATCTGGTTCCAGCCTCATAGGGTGCTTGCTTAACACCTCTCCTCTAAATGCCATACCTTTTTAATCTCCACACCTGTCATACTAACAATTTAAGTATTTTGGTAACTAATGATTTTCTTGATGTGGGTCCTTGTTTCTTTGAAGTAGATTGAAATCTATCTCCATCTAAATGGGTGGCCCTTGTTATTTATTATGTATTAGACAAAATCATTCCACAGTGGTCAAAGTTCTGTTAATGTTCTTCTCTCACCTTAACTAGGCTGGACCTCACACAATATAGTGCCATACAATTATTAGCCCCACACTCAAAGCCTTTCCGACCTGGTAGGTAGATTTGGAAACTAGAGACCTTGGTCTTGACTTGAGGCAAATTATGTCCCCTCTCGTGATCTTGATTTCATTATCTATAATATGAAAGGGTTGGCCTAGATGACTTGAGACTACTTTCCAGGTCGAAATCTGTGAGCCTTTATGTGAACCTACTATTGGTCAAATCTTCTCTTCTTTTGCTATCGTCTCCGAGAAGATGGAAACACTTCTTCTCCTCAATGAAGCACCAGGAGAGGAGTTTCGTGGAGGAATGTCTATCATAACTTATGAAGTAGCTTTGCCAAGTATTATATGATCTAAAGAACAAGTGGTGCATTTAATCTCAGACAACAAATCTTGAAGATTGGAAGAAAAAGATCTTGATAATATATTCTCTATGATATGATTAAATTCATAACAATGATGTCATTATTTGTGAAGTATCAGTCAATTAACAAGCATTTATCAAGTACTACCTATATGACATGCCAGACACTGCACCAGGCTTTAGAGATATAACACAGCTAAAACATTCCTTGCCTTCAAGAAGCTTGCACTTCTCATCCTTTCATTGTCTTGCCAAGATTGTCAATTTTGCTGGACAATCAGCTGTACAATTCAATAAAATAATAACTCCATTTTCAGAAAACTCTGCACTCCTAAGAAAAGCTAGGAGGTTTAATATTTAGGTAGGAAGTGAAAATAACTATCCATTTTTTCCTTTTAATCCCAAAAAAGGGTATATTGGTGTTGAGGAGAACTCAACTGGTATAAAGGTGTTGAGGAAACACTGTCAGGACATATGTTGGAAAAATATATGTTTAGGGATTCCTCTCAGTTATTTACCTAACTTTCACATTCAAGGATAATCCAAGAAAACGAGGACAATAACTTAGCAAATTCTCAGCTCTCCCCATGATATTCAATGAGACAGTAAAATGGCATAAAAGGAGATTGAGGAAATATACCTGAACTAGATCCCTGAAGGGTACATGTTTTGCTTTAAATAATAAACAATCATTGAATTTCTCAAGGAGTTAATAATTATGCTCTGATACATCAGCTCCACCAACTGGTAAATTCTCCAGAAACGTTTTTCTCTCATGTGTTAATTGCTATAAAACAATGTAAACTTTACATCTTCCTTCTCTTTCTTTTTTTTTCTCCTTCTTCCCTTCTCTTCCTCCTTCTTTTTCCTCCCTTTTTTCCTCCTCCTTTTCCTTCTCCTCATCTCTCTTTCCCCCCTCCCTCTTTGCAAAAGGATTTTTAAAATTACGTATGTGTGTGTGTATATATGTATGTATATATGTAAATATATGTGTATGTACATATATACACGTGTTCTGATACCCTTTCCTTTGATTACTGTGCTGATAGTCAATGAACTGTATACAATAACACATCAGATTTTTTGAAATTTATGCCAATTCACCAGTTATTTTATAGCAAAGGTGGTGAATTTCTGGATTTAGTATTCTGAGGTTTCTGGCATTTCGCATGGTGCCAAGGTTCACTTGGTTCAAGTACGTTTTGTTCCCTTGTAACTTTCTGATAGTGACTATGGTAACACACAAAACACTGTTTTGTTGAGCTTCCTCTCTCTCTACTTCTTTTAATTTTAGAAAAAGATTAGCTGAATAGGGAGGGTTTTTTTTCCCAAAAAAGTTGATTATGTTTTTCACATAAGCTGCCAAGTAGTCACTTTGCCCAAAGTATATTTCAGTGCATTCTATAAATGCCTCATTTGGCTTCATTAAAAAAATAAATCACTGTTTTTTGTATTTAAAGTACTCAAACATCTTCCTCTTCTCCCAATAAATTCCTCATTGAAACCTTCACAAAATCTAGAGACTGCTTCTAGGCCTTTTCTTGTGTCTGGTCTGGAATCAAGCTGGTTTGTGCTCATTATGTGGATCTGTGAATTTTCATTTCTGGAAATCATAGATTCTGAAAGAAAGAGGCCTTAGAATTCATCTACCCTGGTCGCCTGACTTTTTAGATTAGAAAACTATCTCAGAGGGGTTATGACTTCAATCAATTAATAAGCATTTATTAAATTCCTATTACGTACCAGCCACTGTGCTAGGTGCTAGGGGTAATATAAAAATGTTAGTGTTCTTACCTGAAGGATGAGTCTACATTCTTTGGGGTGGGGACATAATATTCAGAAGTAAGACAGGATGCATACCCAAATAAATATACAGAGATGGACAGGAGCACCAAGATGGAGGAATCATAAAGAGCCTCTTGAATGAGGTAGAACATGAGTCACACACAAAAATGACTAAATGCTAAATGATTCAGCAAAGACAATCAGAGAACAGGGCAGTGGACATAATGATGTTAACAGTTTGATATGGATGGTTGATGCAAAAGGAGTTGAAGAAAAGAAAAATCAGCAGTTATCATGAAACAGAAGCAAAATCTCTAGGGAAGGTATCCTTTCATATTGTTTCCAAATACTTTTAAAATGCATCAGCAAATGTGTATAAGATTTAGAGCATTGAAAGGACCTTATAGGGCAGCTATGTGGTGCAGTGGATAGCACACCAGCTCTGGAGTCAGGAGGACCTGAGTTCAAATCCGGCCTCAGACACTTGGTATTTACTAGCTGTGTGGCCCTGAGCAAGTCACTTAACCCCAACTGCATTAAAAAAAAAAAAGGACTTTATAAATCATTGTTTCAAGGAATCAGAAGATCAAAGATTTAGAGCCAAAAGGGCCTCATAGGTCATATAATCCAACCCCCTACCCCATTTTAAAAATGAAAAAACTAAGGTCCATAGAGGTGAATTGATTTTAATAAGTATCAGGGTAGAATTTGAACCCAAATCTTCTGAATTCAAGTCTACATCCTATCCACTGCAATTAATTAGAAAACACTACCTGAATTTATCCAAAAAATGAAATATAATTAATTCTCAATTAGCTGTTCTAAGAGAAGATAACAAACACTTAGAGCTCTACGTAACGATAAAGCTGTTGTGAGGTTTTGGTCTCAGAAGGTATAGTTCCACCCTTCAGTGGACCTCATCCACACAACCTTCACCACGAGAGTTAGGTCTTCTTGAGGAATTCCTGGCATAACAACTGAGGTGACAGTAATGGACTGCCTTTCCCCACAACCTAACCCACCCCCACCTTCTAACTCAACTGATTTTGCCCCGTGCGCCTGAATTCCTAGTTACTACTCTCATGGGATGATTAATTGCCTTGCAATAGACTCTCTGTTAAGACTGAAAACCCTTCCACTCCCAAGGAATAGGAGGAAGGAATAAAGAAAGCTGAGAAATAGCAAAGAATTTGTTCTTTCTGTAAGACTTGAATGGAGAATTCTCATATTAATTAGATAGTACAAGGCCCCATGTATGATTTAAAAATAAATAGCTGAAGACTCCAATAAATCACAATTTCTAGATTGATGTGTATACCTTATTGCAACTTAGCTCCAAGAGCCACTTCAGGGACCAGAAGTAAACTCTTTGCCTCAGAGAAGTGGATTAAAGTTGAACTAGGAAGAAATAACTTGGGAATCTGTTGAAATGGCTGTGAAAATTGAGGGTTTGCTTCTTGAAAAGAGCATACATGCTACAATTTTCTTTTTTAATAATTAATTTATTTTCAGCTTCCAACATTCACTTCCATAAGATTTCGAGTTTTAAAATGTCTCCTCCTTCCTCTCTTCCCCCCTCCTCAAGACAGCATGCAATCTGATATAAGCTCTACACATACATTCATATTAAACATATGTTCACATTAGTCATGATGTAAAGAAGAATTAGAACTAATGGGAAGAACCACGAGAAAGAAGAAACAAAACAAAAGAAAAGGAGAGCAAACAGTATGCTTCCATCTGCATTCAGACCCCATAGTTCTTTTTCTGGATGTGGACAGCATTTTTTATCATGAGTCGTTTGGAGTTGTGTTATATTCTCACATTGCTGAGAACAGCTAAGTCTGTCAAAGTCAGTCATCACACAATGTGGCTGTTACTGTGTACAATGTTCTCCTGGTTCTGCTCATTTCACTCTATATCAGTTCATGTAAATCTTTCCAGGATTTTCTGAAATCCACCTGCTCATCATTTCTCATAGCACAATAGTATTCCATTCCATTCATATAAAACAGTTTGTTCAGCCATTCCGCAGCTGATGGGCATCCCATCAATTTCCAATTCTTTGCCACCACAAAAAGAGCAGCTATAAATATTTTTGTACATCTGGGTCATTTTCCCTTTTTATGATCTTTTTAGGATATAGACCTAGAAGTATACAGTTTTATAGCCCTCTGGGTATAGTTCCAAATTACTGTCCAGAATGGTTTGATCAGTTCACAACTCCATCAACAATGCATTAGCGTTCCAATTTTCCCACATCTTCTCCAACATTTATCATTTTCTTTTTCTGTCATGTTGGCCAATCTGATGTATGATGTGGTACTTCAGAGTTATTTTAATTTGCATTTCTATAATCAGTAGTGATTTAGAGCCTTTTTTTCATATGACTATAGATAGCTTTAATTTCTTCCTCTGAAAATTGCCTGTTCATATCCTTTGATCATTTATCAATTGGGGAATGGTTTGTATTCTTATAAATTTGACTCAATTCTCTATATATTTTAGAAATAAGGCCTTTATCAGAGATACTGGCTATAAAAATTGTTTCCCAGATTTCTGCTTTCCTTCTAATCTTGGTCACATTGGCTTTGTTTCTGCAAAAAACTTTTCAAAATAATGTAATCAAAATCATCCATTTTGCATTTCATAATGTTCTCTATCTCTTGTTTGTTCATAAATTCTTCCCTTCCTTTCATGTACCCATTTGACTTTATCTCAGTGTAAGGTGTAAGATATTGTCTATGCCTAGTTTCTGCCATACTATTTTCCACTTTTCCCAGCAGTTTTTGTTAAATAATAAGTTCTTATCCCAGAAGGTGGAGTCTTTGGATTTATCAAACAGCAGATTAGTATAGTCACTGACTGCTGTGTCTTGCATGCCTAACCTATTCCACTGACCTACCACTCTATTTCTTAGCCAGTACCAAGTAGTTTTGATGATTGATGCTTTATAATACAATTTAAGATCTGGTGCAGCTAGGCCACCTTCCCTTGCATTTCTTTTCATTAATTTCCTTGCTGTTCTGGACCTTTAAATTGTTTCTTTCTGGCTGCTTGCAATATTTTCTCTTTGACTTGGTAATTTTGGAATTTGACTAAAACATTCCTTGGCATTTTCAATTTGGGGTCTCTTTTAGGAGCTGATTGGTGGATTCTTTCAAGGACTATTTTATCTTCTGGTTTTAACACCTCAAGACAGTTTTCCTTGATGATTTCCTTGAAGGTGTTGTCCAGGTTCTTTTTTTCATCATGGTTTTCAGGTATATCAATAAATTTTAAATTGTTTCTCCTGGATCTGTTTTCCAGGTCAGTTGTTTCACCAATGAGGTATTTTACATTTTCTTCTATTCTTTTCATTCTTTTATTTCTTTTTGATTGATTTTTGATATCTCATAGTCATTAGCTTCTACTTGTCTAATTCCAATTTTTTTAACGAGTTGTTTTCTTCTATTAGATTTTGTACATCCTTTTCCATTTGGCCGATTTTATTTTTAAGGAGTTGTTTCCTTCAGTGTACTTATTTTTCCATTTGGCCAATTGTATTTTTTAAGGAATTGTTTTCTGCAGTTAATTTTTGTCTTCCTCTTCCTAGATATTGACTCTCTCTTGCATACCTCTCATTTATTTTTCCAATTTTTCTTCCACCTCTCTTTTTTGACTTTTAAAATACTTCTTGAGCTCTTCCAAGAAGGCTTTTTGGACTTGAGACCAGTTCATGTTCCCTTTTCAGGTTCTGGATGTGTATATATTGACAATGTTGTCCTCTTCTGAATTAGTGAATTGATTTTCCCTGTTCCCATAGTAAGAATCTTTGGTCATTGCCCATTTCTGCTTTTTGCTCATGGTGTTTTCCTATTTCCTGGTTTTTTAAATTGAGCTCTCCTCCTGGAGCAAAGGGGACACTGACTCAAGCTTCCTGTGCTGGGAGGCTGGGACATGGTCACTGGCTTTGTGTGCCGAGGCCTCAGGTGCTGGCAGCATCTGGCAGCTTACCTGGTGCTGAGGTGGGGTCAGCAACAGTGGAGCTCTTGGGGTGGAAGTGGGGAGTCTGGCAGCTGGAGGATGTCTGGAACTGTGCCTCCTGGAGCTGTGCTGAAGTCCCAGGAGATTTTGCTGCTGGAGAACTCAGGCACACATGATGATTTTCCAAACTGGTATCTACCAGTTTCCCTTCCTGTGCTGAGGTACTGGTAGGGGAGGGTGTGCTGCTTTCCTACTCCACCACTCTGGGTCTCAGGATCTCCCCCTGGTTTGCTGAGGTGAGGCTTGCCGCTGGCTTCCTGGGACACCTCCCCTCCTGTATTGCTCCCCCTTCCCAGAGCGACAGGGGCCTTTCCCATTAATCCCCCAAGCTTCCTGGGCTACAAGACTGCTGTAATGCATCTTTCTGCTGGTTCGGCTGTTCCAGTTTTTCTGGGGTGATATTTTCTGGACTTTCAGAAGTCAATAAGGGAGGGCAAGAGCAACTTACTTCTCACTCCACCATCTCGGCTCCCAGAAGTCTTCCATCCTACAATTTTCTTGGTAATTGTTACCAACTGAGTGCTTACTCACCTCCCCAGATGCTGAACTTTTTCATTACCCACAAATTATTTATGGTTCTATATTTAATTGTCATTTGATATTATGCCCAATAACCTTATTTATTTGCAGATCATTCCATTATAAATTTTTATTATAATCAATGCTGTGTTGCATAGAATTTGGCTCAATGAGTCATCTATATATTATTATCTGAATTGAGATTATATATTAAATCCCAATTATTATTCCACAGTGACCCAAGCCTCCTCTGACCACCTGCCAGCCCAACAGTTTGTCCAGGGAATCAAAGTTAGAAGGCTGCTCATTAAAACAACCAGTCCATTCCATTTAGCCAAACTAAGGTATATATGTCAATGGAGTCTAAATTGAAATCATTCCCCCCAACTCACTGGTCAAGGAAGGAGATTTAGAATACTCCTTGCTCCCCATTGCCACTTGCAGGTTCTTCCTCTTCTACCATCGCTCAGTAAGCTCACTTCCTTTGCAGTTCTCTCAATTCATATCTACCATTCAACAAAATTCTGGTAGCTTTTATCTAATGACCTCCAGAATTTTCCCCTTCTTTCCTTTTTTCCTCTATAAGTTCAGTGCTAGGCTCACAGTGGTTCTCTCCTCCTCATCTCCTGACTTTATACTAGGGGACTTAATCCTATTGATACTTCCTCAAACACACTAACCTCACAGCTTATTCATTTCACATGACCTATTCCACCACCCCACTTCCGCTAAACACAAAGATGATCATACCCTTAACCTTGCCATCATGCACAAATGCATCAGTTCCATGTTTATAAACTCTGAAATTTCCTTATCTGATCACAATCTATTGTCATTCCTCCTCTCCTCTCTCTGCTGTGCAGCCCCAAATCCAATTCTTCCTCCTGCCTTAACCCTTGATTTCTTTCTTAGGCCATCATGCTTGCACTAGCAGCATGTCCTCTACTCCTCATCTTGATCATTTGGCGAACCAGGTCAACTGTTGAATGTTCTCTTCTCTCAATTCCCTTGTCCACTTATCCTACTGCTCATCTTGCCCTGCCAAGCCTCAGTCTTGAATTATTCCCAACATACACTGCCTTTGCTCCTACTGCAAGCCCCTGAGCAAAGCTGAAGAAAATCATGAAACTATACTAACCGGGTTCACTACAGATTTATATTATGTTATTTCAACTGGGCTTTCACTGAAGCAAGAGAATTATTTTTATACCTCTCAAATTAGCTCTATACTATTTCTGTGTTTCAAGACGGTTTGGGTCAGGGGCCAACATCACCACTGACCCTGGGTGCTTGGGACAGCAAGAGTAACAGTGCCACGTGGTCGGGGTGCATTGAAGACAGTCAGCTTGGTTTCTGGGAGAGCCATAGAGCTGAGGCAGGGACGTCCCGTCCCCCAGGACTCCGGATCACCCCACCCGCAAGGGGCGGCTACCGAAAGTACGGCTGCGTTCACCTTCCTCGACCCACAAGAGCTACCTCTGGGAGACTTTAACACTCGGGGGCTGCAGCTGCGGAGGACTCACGAGGGGTGATCGCCTAGGGGAGACAAGGCCAGAATGGAAAGAAGGGTGAGGGAGAGGGAGTGAGGGCCCCTCCCATTGCTATAGTCCTACCTAGCACCCGCACGGCGACCTGGGCCTTCTCTGTCCACCTGCTGGCCTTCCCAGCAGTCCAGGACACTGTTGTGGCACACTGCCACGGTGGAGGTGGAAATGCACCCAGGGGAGGTCCCTAATGGCACCTCACCCCACCTCCTCAGATGGAAGGGACTGGAAGAACAAGGGACAGGAAAGATCCTCCAGGGAAACCCCCAGCATGGCCAGCCAGGGACTGCAGGCTTGAATCCTCAGGGAGGACTGTGAGGACCCCACCTGTTTACCTCTCAATACTTTCAAGCCCTCTTGAACTCTCTCTTCAAAGTTCTTTTCAACTTTCCCTTACGGTACTTGTTGACTATCGGTCTCGTGCTGGAAATTAACCTTATATGGAGTTTACCACCCGCTTTGGGCTGCATTCCCAAGCAACCACTAGAATTCAGGAGACAGATCCTGCCAACGTCTTCTGCGTTATCACCATCCATGGGCATTTTTTTTTAATTCAAAAATGGTACTGCTGTTGTAGCTGCAAGTTGCCCCTGTTGGTGATACCATGCCTGTGATCATATCAAATTGGTACAGAGGAGGTGTAGAGGTATTTAAGCTCTGAAACTGAACCACACAGAGTATTGAAACGAGCCTCTTAAGTTCTCAAGATGACTTAGAACCTCTGTCATGGGATCACAACGTCATATCCAGCAATGGCACCCTGTGGGTGTGGGATCCTGGAGCACAAATGTTTGCACCTCGACCTCTGCTGCTGTCATCAGTGGGTCCTCCACTTTCCAACTCAGATCCAAGAAGTATTGCCTCAGAGCCTTCTCTTGTTGAGGATGAACGCCCTGCTTCCTCTCCTCATCCTTCTCCTGCATTCTTTTTGCCAGACTACTAGCTGGCTAGGCTGATGGCCTCTCGATGGGATCTATCCTGTTGCCATCTTTGAATGACAAGTTACGCAAAGTTCAAGAAGAAGAAGAATGGCGTCTACTTTTTTGTCCTTTTCTGATTTGTTTTCTTCTTTTAAAAAATATTTATTTTTAGTTTTCAACATTCACTTCCATAAGATTTTGAGTTCCAAATTTTCTCCTCATCTCTCCCTTCCCCCTACCCCAGATTGTATGCAATTTGATATAGCCTCTACATATATATCCATATCCAACCTATTTTCATGTTAGTCATGTTATAAAGAAGAATTAGAACCAACGGAAGAAACCGTGAGAAAGAAGAAACAAAACAAAAAAGAGAGAGAGCAAATAATATGCTTTGATCTGCATTCAGACTCCATGGTTCTTTTTCTGGATGTGGACAGCATTTTCCATCTTGAGTCCTTTGGAACTGTCTTGGATCCTTGCATTGCTAAGAAGAGATGAGTCTATCAAAGTTAGTCATTGCACATTGTGGCTGTTAGTGCATATAGTGTTCTCCTGGTTCTGCTCATTTCACTCAGCATCAGTTCATATTAGTCTTTTCAGGTTTTTCTGAAGTCTGCCTGCTCATCATTTCTTATAGCACAGTAGTACTCCATTACATTCATATACTACAACTTGTTCAACCATTCCCCAACTGATGAGCATCCCCTCAGTTTCCAATTCTTTACCACGACAAAAAGAGCAGCTATAAATATTTTTGTACATGTGGCTCCTTCTCCCATTTGTATTATCTCTTTGGATACAGACTTAGAAGTACTATTGCTGGGTTAAAGGATATGCACATTTCTATAGCCCTTTGGGCATAGTTCCAAATTGCTCTCTAGAATAGTTGGATCAGTTCAGAACTCCACCAACAATGCATTAGCATTCCAGTTTTCCCACATCTTCTCCAACATTTCTCATTTTCCTGTTTTGTCAGGTTGGCCAATCTGATAGGTGTGATGTGGTACCTCAGAGTTGTTTTGATTTGCATTTCTCTAATCAGTAGTGATTTAGAGCATTTTTTCATGTGACTGTAGATAGCTTTAATTTCTTCCTCTGAAAACTGCCTGTTCATATCCTTTGACCACTTATCAATTGGGGAATGACTTATATTCTTATAAATTTGACTCACTTCTCTATATATTTTAGAAATGAGGTCTTCATCAGAGACCCTGGTTGTAAAAATTCTTTCCCAATTTTCTGCTTCCCTCATGATCTTGGTTGCATTGGCTTTGTTTGTGCAAAATCTTTGCAATTTAATGTAATCAAAATCATCCATTTTGTATTTCATAATGTTCTCTATCTCTCGTTTGGTTTTTCTTTTTAATGATTGTGATTGATGAACCTCCTGTGAGCTAGCTGGGTTGGTGGCCTCATCTAGCCTTTGTTTATGGGATCTCTTGTGTTGTTATTGACTCATTCATTATCACAGTCTATTGTTTGAAGGATTTTAACTTCCTTGAGGATGTGGTGCTGAGCTCCTCTGGAGATAAGCCCTTTGAGAATTAGTAGTGAGGAGGCTGCCATAAGGGCTGACAATATTAAGATAGACCCAGGAGTCTTCTCTGGGTCTTCTAATGCAGAGAAGAATGGGGTGCTTTTTTTGGTCCAGTAAATTGCTGCCATGGCAGGATTGGGAAATTCCTTGGGAGCAAGACTACAGCTTCACTGTGTGCAGCGGCATATTTAAACCACTGGCCAAGTTTGTTTTTTCTAACTTCTATGGCCTTTTCATTTAGTGAAATCAGTTCTCATAGATTCAATTGTCATCTTTGTGCTGATGATTCTCAAATCTATTTGTCCATCCCTAACTTCTCTGCCGAACTCTAGGGTCACACCTGCAGCTGCCTGTTGGACATCTTAAACTCAACATGGCCCAAACTGAAATCATTATCTTTTCTCTCAAACTCACTCCTCTTCCTAAATTCCCTATATGTTGAAGGCACCACCATCCTCCCGTGTTTGCAACCTAGGTGTCAACCTTGATGTGCAAGCAAAGATTTTAAATAAAATTTGTTTTAATTTTGTAACATCTTTGGCCTCCTTATCTCCTTTGACACTGGACCACCCTGGTACAGACCTCATTACCTCATATCCAGACAATTGAAATAGCCTGCTGATTGGTCTCTCTCAAGTCTCCCCCCATTCCTCCACTCAGCTGTCAATTTAATCTTCTTAAAGCACAGATCTGACCATGTCACCTCCCTATTTCATACATTCTAGTGGCTTCCAGTCTTCTTATGCCTCATTCACCCCACATATTCTACAAGCCAGTGACACTGATTTTATGGTTCCTTGCACAAGTTGTTTTGTCTCCAAACTCTAGGCATTTTCCTTGATTCTCCCCCATGCCTAGGATTCTCTCCCTCCTCATTTCCTTAAAATCCAACTAAAACCCCACTTTCTATGAGGAGTCTTTCCTTCTTAATGTTAGTCTCTTCCTTCTGTTGATTATCTCCAAGTTATCCTGTATATAAATATTTAGTACATGATTGTTTGCAAATTGTCTCCCCCATTAGACAGTGAGCCTTCCTTGAGAGTAGGGACTGCCTTTCACCTAGCTTTTTATCTCCAGAACTTAGCTTATAGTTGGAATGATGCTTGTTGACTGCTGGTTTTTTTGTCCTTCATTCTCAAAGAGGACCATGGCATCAGGAAGATGAGCCATGACTCGCAGTGATTTAAATGAAGGAGAGCTGTGCAAAGTCACCAGTCTCACTTTCTCCTCCTGAGCCATCTGGGTCCAGTAGCAAGATACAGATCAGGATGACCAGGGATGGCCCCAGATGTAGTGGGAGACCTTGGCTTTTTTAAGGTCTCAGATCTCAGTTTGATTGAGGCAACACACGTTTGGGGATTTAGGCTAGGTAAGAAATGAGGCAAAGAATGTTTTCTTTTTGCCTAGTTAAAAAACAAAATCAATCTGGGAGGGGAAGACCCTCAAGGTTTTTGGCCAAAACAGAAACAATTGCTATTTACACTCACTCTGAGCCATGTGGGCCCAAACAATGACTAAGTGGGGCTTGGGCTGGGACCTATTGTTGGCCAATCAATGAGTGCCAGAGTGATTTGGATATAAGGCTTGGTCTTTAAGAAAGAAATCTAGCCTTTGATCATTGAAAATCTTGTTGACTGACTGACTGACTGAATGAATGCATGAATAAACAATGTCTAGGACAGTAATCCTCTTATTTTAGGTAGTAAGACTTTGACAATACTGTTTTTCCATGAATAGGTGGCAGATTAAGTTAGTCTCCTAATTGTTCTTCTCTACTTATATAGTCTCTCCCCTTTTCAAACCACCTCTATACAAATGCCAAATTAATATTAAACAGAGGTCTTCATGATGTTTAGTGGCTCCCTAATGCCTCTAGCATAAGGTACAAGCTCCTTAGGCAGGTCCACCGCAATAGGGCTTCCACCTATCATTCCAGATTTGTTTAATTTCATTGTTGTTTAGTCATTTTCAATCATATCTTACTCTTTGTGACCACATTTGGATTTTCTTGGCAAAGATACTGGAGTGGTTTGCCATTTTCTTCTCCAGCTCATTTTATAGATGAGGAAACTGAGGCAAACAGGATTAAGTGAATTGCCCCGGGTCAACCAGCCCAGGTCACCCAGCTAGTAAGTGTCTGAAGCCAGATTTGAATTCAGGAAGATGAGTCTTCCTGACTCCAAGACTAGCACTCTATCCACTGTGCCACCTGGCTGCATGAGGAAGTTCAAAAATTCATTCAAGACCAAGTATAAATGACTCATGGATTATAAATGTCATTGCTCCCCTGTTAGCATCAGTAATAGAGTAATAATACTGTACATTTTGGAAACAGTACAATTCTATACAGTATGAATACTGATGGCATCTTTTAAAAAATAAAATGCTTTAAAATAATAAAAGAGGTACAAAGTATATTTTTGGTACATTTGGATTTGCCCTTGCTCAATGTGTGTATTTATTATGCACACACATACACATATATGTTTTTGTATTCCCCATTCTAACATAAGTTCACTCTGAGTAGGAATTGTTTAGTTCTTTATACTTATATCCCTAGCTCCTCCTACCACAGTGTCAGGCACTAAATAAATATTTGTTGATTTATTGACCTACCAGTAATATGATCACATGCTTGTTGTTTCTATATATTTCTGAATAATAAGATCATCGGCTCATCTCAATGAATTTTGGGGTCACTCAGTCAACCATGTATGATCCTGTGACATTCATGCTGTTTTTGCCTATTATCTGCCAGTTGTATACATTTTTTAAAAGTCCTCTCTAAGAATAAACTTGCTGGATCACCACCAGTTGGGTGATTTCCATTTAAAAACAAATTATCAATGTACTTTGTGTATGAAAGCAGTCATTGTTTTAATGGGCTAATTTTTTTAAGCAGACTCATAGTTTATAATTCAGTAGGATTCTGAATCCATAGTAATGATGATACAAACTTTAGGAAATTAAACAGATCATAATAGAGACTTAATCTGTCCATACATAGCTTTTTTTAAACTAATAACACTTCCCCTCCTCTCTCTTCTTTCAACATAAAGCCTAGAAATTGATGCTTATCCTTAATTCTTCAATGGGAATGTAAGATTTTCAGACTATTTGAGGTTAAACATATTTTAAAATTGTATGTCTTTGGTAAGATTTTTAGTCAAGTGCTATTAAAAGTGACTTAGGTTTATTAGAAAAAAATCATAGAATAAAAATTATGTGAAGCAGTTTGGATTAAGAGTAGTAATAACAATTATGACATTGCTTCTACTTTATGTACAAAAGCTTTTTCACTGTAGTGAGTACACAACAGAATAAGGAAAAAAATGAAGAAAATGGTGCTACATGTGTGGAGAAATATGTGAAAAACACAATTTCTGCCAGATAATTAGTTTATTGATAAATGTGTTTGTAATAATATTTCTAACACATTCACTCAGTCATTCATTTGGGGGGTTATACCTATGATTCTATCAGTCAACTTCCTTTACCAATGGAACTTGCCACCTCCTCTACAAATTAGAGTCTTGGGCTTAGAAAATTGTCTGGGACAATGAAAGGTTAACTGACGTGTACCAGGTCATGCAGGCAGTGTGAAAAGCTAGACATAAGCCTAGGTCTTCTTGTCTCTGAGGTCAGCTCTGCTATAATATATTACCTCTAAAATTAAATAATTTTTTTTTGTTATAAAATAACGTGTACCATTAGTAACTAACCAGAACACCATCTCATCTTCCCATGTTACCTCAGAATGTTCCTGATAAAGCATCAAATATTTCTTTCCAAAGTTGGAATACAATGCTTCCCGCAACGTTGGAAGAGAGCATAATTCCATCCATTCTATCAGTCAAAAGCACTTATTTTAAAAAATATTATTGATGTATTTTGTTTTGATTCACCTGTAATTCTCCAATGTGTCCCTTTCCCTAGCCCTCACAAGAGAGCTGTCCCTTGTAGAAAACAGGAAATAAAGGGGTAGAGGGAGGAAACATTTCAAAAAAGATTTTAAAATTTGTTTTAATCTTAATTATTTAATTTTAAATAAAATATTGACAAAAATATTATAGCAATTCTTTTTTATTATTCATTATACTAGGCATGTGAGGAAGGTTCAGGAAAATAATGTAATTATCATGTTAAAACAAAAGCATCCAAAACCACATAATTATATCAATAGGTGTTTAAAAAAAACCTCTTTAATAAATTCAGCACTCATTTATATGTAAAGAAAAAAACCTGCAAAACATAGGTATAAAAGGAACATTTTTAAAAATTCATTAAAAATTATCTAAAACAAAATGGTATCATTTGTGCAATGGAGAAAATTAGGAACATTCCCAATAAATCTAAAACTGAGGCTGCCCCCATTCCCAACTGTTATTTTATATAGTTTTAGAAATGCTAGCAATAGCAATAAGAAAAAGAAATTAAAAGCATAAAGATCGGCAAAGAGGTGACGTAAGAATTCCAGTTTGCTGATGATATGATGGTTTATTTGTTGTTGTACAGTCGTTTTCTCTCATGTCCAACTCTTTGTGACCCCATTTGGGGTTTTTTGGCGAAGATACTGGAGCAGTGTGTCATTTCCTTCCCCACATCATTTTACAAATGAGGACACTGAGATAAACAGAATTAAGTGACTTAACCAGGGTCACCCAGCTAGTAAATGTCTGAGACCAGATTTGAACTCAGGAAGATGAATCTTGCTAACTCTAGACCTGACACTCTAGCCATTGTGGCATCTACCTGCCTGATAGTTTACTTAGGAAATCCTAAAGAATTAGCAAAGAAACTGATTGAGATAATCAATAACTTAAGTAAAGTAACAGGGAACAAAATAAATCCACAAAAATTAAAAGTTTCTGCTTAGCAATAACAAAACCCAGGGGGAATAATAGAAAGGGAGGACTATTTAAAACAACTACAAAATACATAAAGTATCTTGGAATCAATTTACCAATGTATACCAAAGACCTGTACAGATGAAATTATAAAACATTCTTAAAAATATTTTTGAATAACTTAAACATTTGGGATATTAATGCTTATGGTTGGACTATGCCAGTATCATAAAATAATGATACTACCAAAATTTATTTATTCTTTTACTCATATATGAAACTATCAAAGGGATAATTTAATTTGTAAAACTAGGTAAAATAATTACAAAATTAATTTCTAGATTAGGAATAGTAAGGGTCATACTGACAGACATGTAAGAAGGGAAAATGGCATTTAACCATAGAATCATAGGAGCTCAGGCTTAGAACAGGAAAGGGCCTGAGAGTACATTGAGTCCAACAATTTCATTTTTATAGATGAGGAAACTGAGGCAGAGAGAGGTTAAATGACTTCTTCTGAATCACACAGTGACTGAGTTTCTGAAGCAGGATTTGAACTTGGGTCTTCCTGACCCTTAAGTCCAATATTCTATTCATTACATTGCCTCTATGCTCTTCTAGACCACAGATGTTGTTACAAAACAGTAGTTATCAAAACTTCTTGGAACTGGTTAAAATATAGAAAAGTAGATCAGTGAAACAATCTCTGCCCTCGAGCTACTTTATATCTATTAAGGGGAATACATAGATATTTAAATGTACATATGATAGATACAGGTTAGATAGATAGATTAGAGATACAACAATGGGCGGTAAGCCTCAGAAGCTTGAGATCAGGAAAGGCACCTGAGCTGTGCTAGGAAAGAGACTAGGGATTCTAACAGATGGGCGTGAGGGAGTATATTCCAGGTATAAGGGACAACTAATGTACCTGCACAGAAATGGAAGTTGTTTTGTGATGTATGAAGAACAGTAAGAAAGCCTATTTGGTTGGTCCCTTGATTTGTGAGTAATAATGTGTAATAAGCCTCGAAACGGAGTGTGGGGCCAAGTTATGAGGGCTTTAAATACAAGAGAGAAAAGTTTGCATCTTTATATCTGATCCTAGAGGTAATAGGGGGCCACAGGAATTTACTGAGTAGAGTAACCTTGTCAGATCTGTTTTAGGAAAATCAGTTTGGCAGCTGTGTGGAGGATGGATGGATTGGGGTAAGACTTGAGACAAGAAGGCCAATTAGAAGGCTGTTGCAATTGCCCAGTCTAGAGGTTATGGGGTGGTGGCCATGTGAATGAAGAGGATGAGATAGTTATAAGAAATGTTGCAAAGGTAGAAATAATGAGGTTTGACAACTGATTGTAAATGTAAGGTGAGGGAGAATGAGGAGTCCAGAAGAAAGCTGAGATTGTGAACCTGGGTGAATGGAAAAATACTGGTGCCCTTAACAGAAATAGCAAATTTGAGGAGAAAAATAATTCTGTTTAGTACATGTTGGGTTTGAGATGCCTATAGGACATCTATTTCAAAATGTCTAGTAAGAAACTAAGACTGTTTAGTGATTAGGAGTAGGCTATCTGAGCTGTAATCTAAGGAAATCATTAAGAGGGAAAGTGGAAAGAAGAGGAGTCCAATCAAAGACTTGCCCTACACCCACAGTTAGGAATTGTGGCTATAGGTGATGATCCTGCAAGGAAGACTGAGAAGCCAGAGTCAGAGCAATAGAGGAGAATCAGGAAAGCAGTGTTACAAAAACCCAGAGAGGAGAGAATATCCAGAGGGGGAAAGTGTTCAACAATTTTAAATGCTGCAGAGAACTGTAGCTATCAGCATGAAAACTAAGAAAAAGGCTACAGCTTTGGCAATCAGGAAATCATTTGTAACTTTCAAGAAAGGAGTTTCATTTGAGTGATGAAGTTAGAAGCCAGATTTTGTACTACTTTCTGCAACCATGTAGGCAGCAATTTCGATGTCAACTGTGTATGCTGGTTACTAAAACTGGATCATCTGTTATTTGATAGAGCATATTAGTGTTCCATTGAGAAAAAATATGCCAAGAATGGGGATATATGAATGGGAAGGATTTGTGATCATGACCAGCATGAGAACTTCCACCACTAGCTCTGATTGTAACCCATCTAGAATTCATTACTGAGTACAAGTGAGATGCCTCTGCACATAGAGATGAGATGATTTGCCCATAGTCACATAGTATCAGAGATGAAATTTGAGCCCCTGTCTTCTTGCCTCCAAGCTCAAGATTCTCTTCATTACTACTTTCTATAAAAAATATAATTTTGTTGGACTTGATAGAGGAATTTAATGAAAGAGAAAATGAGGGACATCCAATGAAATATACTTAACCTTGTTGGAAGTTTGGAAGAGAAGTGAGTTTGGAAGAAAAAATAATGAATTCAGTTTTGGACATGCTGAGTAAGATATCCGATAGGTACTTGTAAATATGGGTCTGAAGCTTGGGGGAGAGGTTGGAGCTGGATATACAGATTTGTTATTAATCTGCATAGAGCTAATAATTAAGCCCATGGGAACTGAGAAGATCACAAAAAGAAATTATAGAGAAAAAAAGGGAAATGAGCACAGGACAAATCATGGGAGTTCATCCCTAATTAGGCCTTCATATAAATGATGAAGCAGCAAAGGATTCAGAGATGAAGTAAGATAGGTAGGAGAAGAACTAGTGGGAAGTATTATCGTGAAAACTAAGAAGAAAATATGCAGGTGGAAAGTGTTCAATAGTATCGTATACAGTAGAGAGGTCAAGAAGGATGATGACAGAGAAAAGACTGCCACATTTGGCAGCTAAGAGATTATTGGCAACTGGAGAAAGTAGTTTCAATTAAGTGATGAAATTAGAAGGCAGATTACAAAGGATGAGTGAGAGCAGAATTTGGAGAGGCAATGAGAGTAGATATCTTTTTCCAGGAGTTCAGCCGAAAAAAAAAAAAAGGAGAGATAGAGGGAAATAGCTTGAGGGATTGGCTGGGTCTAGTGAAAGTTTTTTAAGGATAGGGGAGACTCAAAAGATTTGAAGGTAGTACAGAGGGAACCAGATAGAGAGAAATGAAAGATTAGAGAGAAGGAGGGGATAATTAAAAGGCCAATCAGCTACAGGAAGGAGATGGAATCAAGGGCATTCTCTGCTTAGTCTCAGCACTCACACTGGACTTCCTGATTCCTGTCTCTCATATGAAATTTGTCATCCATGTAATGGATGATAAACCAATAGCTAAGGCTTGAACACCCATTTTGTTATTTTTTTAGACCAGTTTTGGCAGAGAAGTAAAAGTAAAAATAACAATAATACTTAATGATTCAAATAGTACAGCTGGAGCTAGTTCTGCCTAAGAAATAAATCACTCACCTAGCATTTATTAAGCACCTACTTTGTTCTAGGCACTGGGGACAAAGCAATTAAAGAACCAATCCCCAACAAGTCAACAAGAGTTGATTAAGTACCTACTACACACTTGCAAGGTACTATGCTAAGCATTGGGGATACAAAGAAAGGGGAGGAAAACAGTCCCTGCTGTCAAGGAGCTCACAATCTAATGGAGGAGACATATGTAAACAATTATGTGTGAACCAACTATATCCAAGATAAATGGGAGATAATTTTAGAGAGAAAGCACTAAGGTTAAGGAAGACTAGGAAAGGCTTATTAGAGAAGTCAAGACTTTTGCTGAGATTTGAAGAAAGCCAAGAAAGTCAGAAGATAGAAATGAGGAAGGAGGGAGTTCCAGGCATAGGGAACAGCCAGTGAAAATGCCCAGAGTCAGGAGATGGACTGTCTTATGTTTATAGTCTACTGGGGAAAGAGCACGTACATAGGTAAATAAATACAGAAACATTTACAAAGTCGATAACAAGGTGAATTTGTGGAACGGGGAAAGGTACTCACAGCTGGAAAGGAAAGTGCCACATAGGCATTAAGAATTGTTTGCAAAGGATTTTGATAGCTCATGGTGAGGTGGAGGATGAGCCCAGAGTAATAGCTCACTTGTTGTCATGCTTTTCATCTTGTCAAGGATTTACAAACTTTGAAATAGCAGTTGAGGGCCAGAAATGGATTCCTTTTGGCTGATTAAAAGAATCAGAAACTCTGAAACCTCAACCAGTGGTATCACAGAATATCCACAAGAAAATATTTTTGGAAAGAGGGTTAGGAATCAGGGTAATGCTGAGTTGAGTATAAACCATGTAACCCAGTTTAAAAATGATTGATCTGAGATAGGTGTGTGTGGGGGTGTGTGTGTGTGTGTGTGTGGGTGTGAGAGAGAGAGAGAGAGAGAGAGAGAGAGAGAGACAGAGAGAGAGAGAGAGAGAGAGGAGACACACACAGAGAGAGAGAGAGAGAGAGACAGACAACAGACAGACAGAGAAAGAGAGACAGAGACAAAGAGAGAGAGAAGGAGAGATGGAGAGAGTTGTATCCATCTGAATGTCAAACTATCTGGACAAGTACTTATACAACAAGAATTCTGGGAGAACTGATTATTGGAGTTGGACAAGAAATATCATTAATCTTTGTAGCTTTCAGGAAAATGTATTCATGACCTTTCAGGTTGTTACAACAAAAATATCCAAATATAAGCTAGTATTTACAAAGGAAAAAAAAACCCACAACCCTGACACCTTCAGATTACATGACACCACTTAGTCTTTGTACACTTCAGGGTATTATATTTTCCGCAAGTATGTTCAAAAAGCAAGTTTCCTCTACCCTTTGTTCATTCAAGGCTGGAGGCTCTGAGAGTGCATATGACAAGAGTCTAAAACAACATCTATATCCCCGGGTAGGACGAAAACAACTTTCTATCTCCTTGATCCTTTCCTTTTTCTTAGTCTGGCTCCTGTATGAAATGGATCACAGGCAACAGCTTCTGCTCAATACCAAACAAAGTCTCATTTCCAAATCTGGAGCACGTGGCAGTGTGTTTTCTGTGTTGAGAGCCTAATTTCAGACCTCCAACTTTTGTAATAAGGTTCTTAAACACACACACACACACACACACACACACACACACACTCCTTAATCAGATTTCAGTTGCTAGTGGTAATGAGGAATGACATCCTATTGATCTTTTCTAATTACCTACTCCATCTACTGACAAAGGAGATCCCTTCCTGTATACATTTTACTTTTTCTTGTATTTCTACTTATTTGCATGGAGTTACTACAACTCCGATAATTTTTACAAATTTCAGGAGACTTTCAGCTCACTTTTGCCTCTTTTTTTTTTGGTTCCTTTTTTTGTTTCTGACTCAACCTGAATCCTTTCATATGATTACTGATTTTATGGCACCAGTACAATGACATTAATTTCATGGCTATTTGCTCCCCTTTCTTTTTTGTTCATTCTCTAGAAACATAAAAGATGACTGGTATAGCCTCCAATTGCTGTCAAAGAGCCAGGAAGCTAGATACTCAGCTCATTATTAATTGGTCAAATTTTTTTCATCTAATTTTCTTTCCTGTTTGAGTGTTGTGATGTACTTCCATATTATAACTGGTATGGATAAGTCTTGATCATTTCATTAGACTCTGGAAGATTCTTTTATTCAGAATAGTTACCCAATTTAGGAAACTTTTCATTGTCCAGAATTGTTGCTGCTGCTTTTCTTGATGCTTGCTTCATTCTTCTTTAGGGATTGGGTGGGCAGCTTTCTCTGTTACCAGTTAAGCAACAAGCATTTATTAAATATCTCCTGTATGCTTAATACACAGTGTACATAGCACCTACTGTGTGCTTAACACACACTGAATAGTGCAGTGCCAGGCGCTGTCCTAGGGACTGAGTATATATCACAAAAAAGTAAATAGTTCTTGCCCTCAAGGAGGTTATATTCTATCAGAGGAGACAAGTAGGTACATAGTATAAAGACACAATACATACTTCTATGTGTGTATAAATATTTATCTCCATGTGTACATGTATGAATATGTACCATATACATCCATGTATTACATAGTGTTATATAAATAGATCTATATCTGTCATGTACATATACATATGTGTATATGTATATATATAGAGAGAGAGAGACAGAGAGAGACAGAGAGAGAGAGAGAGGTAGATAGTGGGTAATAGTGAATAGAGAATTAGACATGGAGTTAGGAAGAACAGAAACATCTGGGTTCACGTCCCATCTCTAATGCTTAGAGGCTGTGCAACTCTGGGCACATCATTTAACCTTTTAGTTCTCTCCACGTTAATCAGGTGCTTTGGAATTTGTGTAAGAACTGCTACATTTCGAAAAATAATATTTGTTTGCTTTTTAAGCAGAACTGCTTGTTCAACTCTTTTTTTCAATAAATGTGCAAATGCATCATGACATAGTAAGATTTTGCAGTCAGGGAATTGTGGGATCAAGTCCTGCCTGTAACACATATTAGCTATATAATCATGACTAAGAAACTCTTAGAGCCCCCAGAGAATTCTCTAAGCCTTTGGGTTCCAGAGGAGTTCTAGATTTTCATTGGTGAAGGGAGCTTCTATACCTGAAGTTCTTTAAAAAAAAAAGCCCAACGAATTCATAGTTCTGAACAACAACAAAAGACCTAGAATATCCCTGCCCCCCCAAAAAAAGGAAAAAAAATTGAAAAATAGAATTAAAAGATCCAGAGAAAGGCAACTACCATGTTGGGTGGACCCCCTATGGAAGATTTATTGAAGGACATGAATAAGAGTAGCACAGAATGTGGAGACATGAATGGGCATGATTCTGCACCTGGGGGATGTAGTAGGATAAGTGAGATCAGAGATCCATCTCAATAGGGAAGGCTAAGATGTGTAAGCCTACTAGGGTTTGAAAGCAAAGATTTACTACCAACTTCTGATTTTTAACTCTGCAAGATTAGGTTGAACAACTCTCCAGGAGACATACTTCTTTTTCATAAAACTCCTAGCAATTTCCTTGATAGATGCGGAAAGAAATCCTATGCAGAATGCCTCTCTTGAGATATTCCTTAGTTCCTTCAGACCTGGTACTGAGAGAATTAAGGTCCATGAGCTTCTCAGAACAAGAGTGCTACATAAATATGAGACAGAGATAGTGCCATTAATTGTCCTGTTTTTGCAGCTGGAAATTGGAAGTGTTTGGGGGTACAGTTCAGTTAAGGTTCAATGAGGAGAGGAAAATGACCTAAGCCAGGCAGTAAATCAATTCAAAATTGTAAGGATACCATGGGAGATTACACACTTATGGCAGTACTAGGCTGTACTAGGTTTTCCTGATGTTTAATTACACTTTTAGCCTTATAATGTTCTCAAATCTAGGCTTTTAGTACCTAAAACAGACAAGAAAAGATAGTCTTCCCATAAATTCTGTGGAAAATTGTGTGAGTGAATAGCAAGTAAAAATTTATCAGGGTAAATGTGTGAAATAAGGGAGAATACATAATATGTTATATGTGATTTACTGGGCCAATTTCCCAACAGTTAGCAACCTAGTTAGTCTACCATGTGTTTTATCTCTCCTACCTGGATCATTTAGAACAAAGCACATGCCTTCCCATGCAGTATGGTGGCCTTAGTTCTTGCTCTGGGTTCTGATGTCACTGCTCATTAGAATGTGAGGTCCTTGAAGGGAAGGACCAATTTTTGCCTTTTTTTATGTCCCTGGTGCTTAGCACACTGCCTGATGCGTCGTTAGCTCTTCACAATATCAGCTTGTTTGACTGTTGGCTGAAATACTACCTTTATGACCTTAGACAAATTGCTTAACCTCCACAGACCTCAGTTTCATTTTCTATGAAACAAAAAAAGGACAGGGATGGCTTCTGAGGTACCTTCTAATCTTTGTTCTAGATCTGTGATCTTCTGAACCTAAATAAAGCAACAAGAGGGGAAAGTAAGAGGATGATGGGGAAGAGTAATGGATTTGGATTTACAATGGAATGACTTGGGTATGAATGACTGGGCAACTGCTATGGCAGTGACCTGTAGTGGTGGTGGAGGTGGCTGCACAATGGAGTATCTGATAGAGTGCTGACCTGGAATCAGGAAATCCTGAATTCAAATCCATACTCAGACACTTCTTAGCTGGGCAAGGAATTTAGCCTCTCTTTGTCTCAGTTTCCTCATCTGTAAAATGGGGATAAAAATAGCACCTACCTCCCAGGGTTATTGTGAGGATTAAATGAGATAATGATAGTAAAGTGCTTAGCACAGTGCCTGGCACATAGAGCTATATAAATGTTAGTTATTATCACAAATAGTAGTAACAACAACTAATTTATATAGTAATTCAGGGTTTACAAAGCACTTTACATGTTAACTCATTTGTTCCTCACCACAACCTTGTGAGGTAGGTGTTATTATCATCCCCATTTTACAGATGAGGGAACTGAGAGAGACTTGCCCAGAGTCATAAAACTAGTGTTTAAGGCTATATTTGATCTCAAGCCTAATGGACTCGAGGTCCCAAGTTTTATCTACTGTACCATTCAACTGTCCCTAATTTTTCTTCTTGGGGCTTCAATTTCTTCATCTGAAAAACTAGAATTGGACTTAATGACCTTTAAGATTCATTTCATCTCTAAAGCTATGATCCCATACTCTCAGAATTCCCAAGTTTGCAACTAATTAACTATATTTGGAGCCCTATTTAGTCATCATTAGATTATGCCTCCTTGAGATCAAGAACTGTCTTTTGCTTCTTTTTGTATTCTTAGCAATTAGCATACATAATGTCTGGCACAGAATAGGAATTTAATCAATATTTATTGATTGATTTTTTCATCAATATCTGCCCGAATTCTGTAGACACAACTATAAAAGTTTTTGTGTTAGCATAGATTTTAAGCCTAAGTCTGTTGGAGTAATGGATCCTAACCATATTCTGTATGGTATAATGGAAAAATGATTGGCATAGGGGCTGCAACGCATTATTAAATGCTCTTCACCTGTCTAGTCTTTTCACCTTTCATGATACCCTTTGATTTCTTCATACTGCCACCTGTTGGTAGTGAGACTGAGACTAAGACCAATACCTGATATCCGGGTCTTCTCTAGAGCCTTTTGTCAGGGGAACTGGTTTTCAAAATGCTTTCCATTTCCACAGCATGCCTATAGCACTCTCCATAAAGGGTGTCTCCATTTCCCCCTTTTCATTCTTTTTCACATTAAAAAAATCATACCAGTGATTTCATCAATGTAGTGAATGTTCCATAAGGAACTCCCTCCACCAGTTCAAATTGGCACTTTCTCTAAAATTTATGGACTTGGCGACTTGCTCAGGGCCACACAGCCAATACGTATCAGAGGGATGTAAACTTTCTGCTTCAGAAACTATCTCTCTATCCACTCTCTTCCCATATATTAGATTAATACCTAATCTTTTAAAAAATATATAATTTAATTCTAAAATCAAATATTTTGAAAAATTTTGAATTTGAGCAATACTCCAAAAGGGAGATTATTTCCATATGTAAAATAAAATAGAAAAAAGTATGTGAAACCATAAATATCTACTACATATAGCTTTTTTAAAAAGGGAATAAATAAAACATGTTCTTTTCAAATTTGTCCTGCTTGTCTGTCTGCATTTTCTATAAATTCTTTCTGTTGATCGGCAAGGAAGTTTTCACTTGCTCTATTTTCAACCTTGGTCAATTCAGTCAGCTGACAAGCATTGTATTAAGCACCAACTACGTACCAGTATCTATACCACTAAGCACTAGACTCACCCCCCTTAGGTGGGCTGGCAGACTCTTTACTCCCAGGACCTTTCCAAATTGATACTGGACTGGGGGCAGCTAGGTGGCATAGTGGATAGAGCACCGGCCCTGGATTCAGGAGCACCTGAGTTCAAATCTGGCCTCAGACACATAACACTTACTATCTGTGTGACCCTGGGCAAGTCACTTAACCCCATTGCCTAGCCAAAAAGAAAAAAAAAACCAAATTGATAATGGATTTAGTACAGATAGCCAATCAGCTTGTCCCTTCTACAGTTTAGAATTCCTAAGCTCAAGGGATCCACCAGGATCAGCCTCTTTGGTAGCATGTATTAAAGGTATGAGCCACCATACCCAGCTTTTTATGTTTTTCTTAAGGTGTTTCAAAGACCCTCTTTTATTTCTTTTTTCCCCTTGGGCAACAAAACACTATTGCCAGCTCTCCTCTTTTCCCAAATCCTTCCTCAAAAGTAAAAAAAACACAATTCTTATAACAAATAAGTAAAATCAAGCAAACAAACTCATCTATTGGCTGAAAATGTACCTCATTCCGCAGCTTGGATCTTTTGACCCTCTGTCAGGAGGTAGGTAGCATGCTTCATGATCAATCTCCCAGCATCGTGGGTGGTCACTGCTTTAATTCTTAACTTTTTGAGATGTATAGTAATTTCTACTTGTGTATCATCTGAGGTTCCTGAGTATCGTGGGGGCAAATATAGGTAGAAAGTCAGCAGATATATACTTGGATGCCCTTGGGACCTTATTAGGAATTCTATAAATGTACATCAGATAAATATATAGACAAGTATCTCCTTATGACAGTAATTATATATGTATTTAAGAAATGTAATGAAAAGACAATTTGCTGAGCTTCTCTGAGCTAATGGGTTGACTTCAGACAAGGTAGAAACTTTGATTTTGAACTTATTTATTTCCCTCCTTCTCTCTGTCTCTCTCTGCCTCTGTGTGTGTGTGTGTGTGTGTGTGTGTCTGTGTGTGTGTGTGTGTCTCTCTCTCTCTGTCTCTCTGTCTCTCTCTTTCTGTCTCTGTCTCTGTCTCTCTCTGTCTCTCTCTCTCTCTCTCTCTGTCTCTCTCTCTCTCTCTCTCTCTGTCTCTCTCTCTCTCTCTCTCTCTCTCTCTCTCTCTCTCTCTCTCTCTCTCTCTCTCTCTCTCTCTCTCTCTCTCTCTCTCTCTCTCTCTCTCTCCAGTATACAATTTAGGCAACTTTGAGGCTATGGAGTTTATGATGTCAGTTTAATCCCTTCTGAATTCCTTCCGCTTTCCTTTCACAGTTTCAATTTCCTAAACCTCATTTCTCCTTTCTAATTGCATGCACTCTAAGAACTGGTTCATGCAATTTAGCATGAAAGGAAGTGTCTCATTTATTTGAGCTAAGCTGAATACAGGAGATTTCCCAAACCTGACTAACTATAGTTATTTAAAGTATGGGAGATACTATCCTTTGTTTGGTGTTTGGGTACATTAAACTATCTTTAGGTCAGATGTAATTATGTAAGAATTAATAGGAGCATAGATCCAAAAGCTGCAAGGGAACCCAGAGGTCATCTAGTCCAATCTGTTCATTTTACAGATTAGGAAATTGAGGCTCAGAGACAAGGAAGTGACTTGACCTAAAATCATATGTGTAGTAAGTGTAAGAGGTGGGATTTAAAGACCCCCTTTCATTTCTTTTTTTTTCTTTTGGGCAACAAAACACTACTGCCAGCTCCGCTATTTCCAGTGACTCCAAAGCTGCTGTTCTTTCCACTGCACCATGCTTTGTAACATAGGGAGCCTGTTTTTTTCTTAAGGGATAAATTCCTAAAAAGTGAATCTTGATATGTGAGGTTTAATATATGCTAGACATGGTAGAAAACACCAGAAAAATTTAAACAACGTGTAAATTAAATGAACCAGGGCAGCATGGTATAGAGCCTAGAATGCTGAACTTGAAGTCAGCAACACTTAGTCATATGACCCTGAGCATGTGTCTCACATAGTTCCCTAGGTCTTATCCACTATTGCTTTTAGGGAAGGAGATTCCCAAGCTGATACCCCTTAGATTAAATCCAGGAGTGCTTTTTTAAGTTACTTTCTTTGAACCGATCCTGACTGGAAAAAGTGTTGTACTATAAGCCAATGGCTGAAATTTATTTGTTTTATAATTTACTTTCATTACATCTTAAACTGGCTTTTTTTTTAAATGGGTAAAGGGAGGCACTTTTACAAATCTGTGTATGAGGTAGGGGAATTGAAAAAAGTTATATCTCAGAGGGAATTAGATCACTAGGTGACAGAATCAGTGATCATAATAGTCCCTTGACTTATTTTCTGATTTTAATGGCATTAATGTACCGAAGCTATTAAACTCATTCTGAAGCAATCATTAAAGGTCCCCAACAAGCTGATCATTTGTATATGCAAAATTCCTTCTGCCTGGCTAGCCCTTCAGTGGTCCTGTCATCCCAGGATCATCTCTAGAGCAAACTTGAAGAGACTCTAGAAGTCATTGAATATAAACCTTCCATTTTACAGATGAAGAAACTGAGACACAGAGAGTTTAAGTGACTTGCTTAGGGTCATAATCTACTAAGTGCCTGAGGTGGAATTTGAACCTAGGTCTTCCTAACTCCTGCTCTCTACCCACTTACAAGTTACCTTTCTTAGTCCTATGAAGATTAGAGTATTCCCTGTTTTTAATTCTAAAAGAGGTTAATGGCAAAACTGGGACAGATAAAATGCTAAACATTCCCTCTTTTAGTTTTCTCCTTACTTTCCAAATTTGTGTATTTGATTTATTATTATCATACACTTATTAGTCTTGGAATTCATGGGCAACCTTATACTGTTTCTTAGCCTCCTCTTTCAGATGTCTTTAGAAAAAGAAGGGTTACTGAAATATTTTTTTTCTTTAATGGTTGGTTGTCCATTTTCAAAAAGGGCCAAAATGACATCACTATGCTAAGGTCAAGTTTTCATGTGTCCGACTGTGGCTGATCAGACCAATATGAGCTCAGAATGTTCTACCACAGGTCAGGCACAAATAGTCTGTATGAACCTTTGGGGTGGATCCTCTAAGTCTGTGTATCTTGCGTTTCTCTTGAGCTATTTCAATTCTGCTTTGCTCATAGAGCACAGCACCGTTTTTGTTGTGGGCACACCGTGCTGAGCAGTCCTGTGATAAGAGAATAGAACGAAGGCCAGAAGGATTCATGGACAAGCACAACAGCTTTGAAAGTTACATGTTAAATCTACTATATATTTACAAAGAAAAGCAAGAGATTTGCAGTTTCATATGATCCTCTCTTTCTGTTCTACCATTTGTATTGAAACACTCCCTTTATTTGGTGTTTGTTAAGTTCAAAAAAATAAAAAATGAAAGATTTCTCTTTAGAAATGGAAGTTCTGCCAAAGGATTTTTCCCCCAGAAACGCTTTAAAAAAAAGAAAAGATATCAGTTCTCCTCAAGACATTCCCTTACCTGCTGATTCCCTCTTCTGTAGGTTAACCAAGACAGAGAATGAGAAGGTAAAATAAAGTTCTATTATTGTTTAGAAGGAGAGAAAGTACTGGTAACCTATGGTAATGTGGGAAAAGCCCAGGCTCTAGTTTCAGTGGACCCAGGTTCAAATTCTATCTCTGCCACTTATTACCTGTGTAGACATGGGCAAGTCACTTAATATCCCTTACCTTCCCTTTCCTCATCTGAAAAATGAAAGATTAGGCCAGCTGACCTCTGAGGTCCTTTCTGGATCTATGAACTTCATATTTGGGAAGGATCTTAGGAAACTCTGACTTAGTAAATAAGTACTAGGAGAGTTGCCTGAGGCAGAGAGAAATCAAATGACTTTACCAAGGGTAAGCAACCTAGATAGTAAGTATAGAGGATATGATTTAAACCCAAGTCTTCCTGAATCCAAGACCAATACCCAATCTATTCTATCATATTGCCTCTATATTACCATATCTCTGCATTTAGTCTTTATGGTTATAATCAGTAGTCAAATGCAGTCAACATATCAAGTACATGAAAATCATAAGTGGAGTGCTAAAGATGTTTTTTAATATTCAAGGAAACAATGTGAGATAGAGTTAAAAAATACTTATGATTTTTTAGTACCTAGAGATATGTTTCCTTATTCAGGTGCACAAACTATAGTTGGTTCCCTTATGATGTCTTAGAGTAGTAAATTTCTCCTCTTCCCTAAGCTCCCAACCCATTCTTCTGTAATCAAATCTAATTCTCTAATCAAACAGTGGGAGGGTAGGACCTATACATGTCTTTCTCCTCTCTCTCCCTCCCTCCCTCTCTCTCTCTCTCTCTCTCTCTCTCTCACACACACACACACACACACACACACACAGACAATCTCTTTAGTTTAATAACAGATCAAGTCACCAGAGTGGTATAGTGACTAGAATGCTGGACTTGGAGTCAGAAAGTCCCAGGTTTGGATCTTGCCTGAAATACTTAGCCGTGTTACCTTCTCTGTGCCTTGATTTCTTCATCTGTAAAATGAAGGCATTGGACCTAATTAACTGTAACTCTTAATTAATCTTCTAGCTCTAAATCTATAACCCTATGATCTCTAAGAAGAGAGAAAGGAGTTGTAACAAAGTCAGGATGATTGAGGTTTTGCCCTGTATTGATATCTGAGGGTGCATTGGGAGCACCTCTTCCCAAAGTGCTTTTCCAGCCTTCTGTCCTCATGCCTCCTAGGACAAATGGAGATACATTCCTGAGGATCAACTCATCTCTTTAACCATGCTTTCCCCCATAGCTTTACCCTACCTACTGCCACTTCCACACTCCTTCTTCCCATAGGTTGTGGGGAGGAGGGAGGGAAGAGAGGATACTTGTTAGCCATGCCAAGGAGGATGGGGCCAGATGGGAGATAGGCCTTCCTCTCTCCCAGTGCAGTCATGCCTTTTGAGAAAGGGCTATCTTTGTGCTATGACCCCATACCACCACTCACTTCTCAGCTGAATTTACCACAGATGTCATAATTACTTGTAAAAGCTCTGTAGAACACCATGAGTTCATCCTTCAGATGTGTCTATAAACACATCTGAAATTTTTTCACTTCTTAAAAAGCTACATTAAATATATCCTTAGAAATAAGCCCCAGTCATGGGACTATGGACTTCTTTTTCCCTTGACATCTAGTATTAGTGGGATTCTCCATCAGAAATGATCTCCTTTCTGCTAGTTTCCTTGTCTATTATATATTAGGTCTGTATGCTATGGTAAATGAGTATAAAAATGTAATAAGAAAAATAAGACATCTCATTGTAAATAAAGTAAGCCTTCCCAAAAATGTAGAACAGTGCCTTGAAGCCTAGGGTTTGATACCAAACTTTTCTGTTCTTGAATAAAACTCATTGACCTGCCAAGAAGGATCAAGTGGGCCTTTTCCATTATTTATCACTTTCTGCTTATGGATAAACAAATAATACAAAGCTCTCATGGGCAGTATAAATCCATTTGCCTGGTTACCCAATCAACAAGTGCAGGTTTGAGCAACTGATGATTACAAAAAGACAATTTATTGTCAACCTCTGTAGGAATGCCTTGAAGAAAACCTTGATGTAATTTGCCACTGACTAGTGCAGACCTCTGTGCACAGATGAAATATGCATCATTCAGGACCTGTTTTGTTAAGGTTGGATACACTTAATGAGGCATTTTCTTTTAATTTTTTAAGGTCTATCAAATGACACACAGTGGCTTCTTAAATTCAGAGGCCAATTTTTTGCCCACTCACAAGCTATTGTCATTCTCCATATTGAGTGAGAATGGATAGAGAATTTAGCAGAATGTTAATCCTAAACAGAAAGCCCCAATCCATTGTTTTCAGTCCTTCCGCCATTTTGATTTTGCTTTTTGAATTGCTTGTGACTCTCTGCTTCCCCCATCTTTTTTTTTTTTGGTACAATGATTCTTGCCTTGTCTTTTCCCAGTCCGTTTCTGACCTGGAGAGATGTGCAGCATGTTATTGTAAGGACTTCCCGTGCAGGACATTTGAGCGCTAATGACTGGAAAACCAATGCTGCTGGTTTTAAGGGTGAGAACTTCTTTCATATTCACTGTCACAGGCAAAATATATTTTTAAATTTTTTTTCCAATTTTAAAAGGGGAGCAGGAAACAGAATCCCTCAAAAGACACTTTAAATTTAGTATTGGCACATAGAGCTCTTGATCTTTCAGTAAATTTGAGACAAATTCCCTTTAATTCCTTCTTGCAGGTCAACTTTTGGAATAATAAGAAAAATATTAAGTAATGACTGGTCTGTGAGAATTCCATCTGAGTTGGTGTTCTTTGACATTATTTGAATGATTTTTGGAAGAGTATTTGGAGCATGTTTATAAACCTGCTTTCTCTGATGAATATTTTCAGTCAACATACTCTGAATAAGTTGCCTTATCAATTAATCTTACCTCACTATAGCTCTCTTTAGGCTATGCTAACTATTTTTCAAAAGATTTTGCTTTTACGTGGCATCAAACTTCCCTTAAAAAAGAAAAAAAAGCCATTCACAAAAAGTTACCTTGAATAGTAATGAAAGAGTAGATTAGGGTCTTCATAAAATCTCTTTGAAGTTTGAAACATTTTAATCTTTCATAATTTCAGTTATAAGTATAATTTCAGAAACCCTATAAAGCAACCTTGTAACCAATTTTACTTCCTTTAGCTGATATGGACTCTGATCTGTATGCTAGCCATTAGACAGTTATCCATCTCATCAATCATCGCTCTATTTATGTTTGTCATGAGATCTCAACTAAGAATATTCTGTGTGCATTTTTCTGATGTAGTTGACCAATTATTTAATATCTTTGATTTTAAATATTTTCATAATTTCTTTAACCATATCTATAACCTCATTTATTAACGTTTTAAAGTGCATAAGAATGATTAGAAAATCCTACATGCGTATCTAGGGGTTGCAATGTGTTCCTATACATAGACAATATGGTATAGAAGAAATAGCACTGGATTAGAAATTAGGAGACTTGGATTTCAGTGCTAGCTCTGCTACTGACTAGTTGTATGACTTTTGACAAGTAAATTCATGTCTCTGGGTCTCAGTTTCCTCAATGAGATGGGTAGACTCCACAATTTCTAAGATTACTTCTAGGTCTAAAATTCTATGATTCTTTATCACTTTTTTGTTTTGGGGTTTGTTTGTTTTTGGGGTTTTTTTTGGTGCACATACACACACATCTTTATGTTTTCAGGACCCCATTTTATGAATTATATCTGAATTTTACAAATGTGCATACAGAAAATGAACATGAAAATATGGATTATAGATAGATTAAGAGTACAACCAGGCCAGTGCAAATAATGAGTCCCCTGAAATAGTCACATCATTTCAATTTTCATGGCCAATTTCCATTGGACTGGAACCAATGACCATATTTTGCATAATTATACCTTCAAATAGTATAAATTTGAATATATGTGACCACTGTATGGGATTCATTGTTCACACTAATAAGGATGTGGCTATAAATCAAAACTTTAGAGACATGCAGGTATTAATGGAATTAAAAAAGCATAATTTTTGATTGATTCTGCATTTGTAAAATATTCCAATTTAGAGATTTTAAACATTTTCCTATGAAAGACACAACGGTCTTTGTCTTTGATCATTAGACAATGCCACTCCCCACTTAACTAGACTGACTACACTGTGCTGTAGGGCAGACCACAATTCATATTTTTAAAATATTTGTATGGCTCCATATGCTACCAATTCTTATGTAAATCTCAGAGTCCTATGAAGATTAGGATGAATAAAAGGTGCCCCTGAACATAACCTTACCTGTGAAAGCAGACTTTATGGGGGAAGGAAGCTAAACTAAACACATCAACCTCTGTAGAGCTTAGGAATCAACTTTAACCCAAATAAAAGTCCCAATTTTAGTTATTTTTTGGCAGCTTAGGCAGAGCAAATGTTTCCAATAAAAAATGAAGCTCTCTTTAAACCTCTGTTGGTTTTGGATGGGGGAAAAGCACAAGATTTAGATTAAATCACAACATCCAAACCTGAGCATAAAGAGGGTGGGGGACGGTAGGGTTGTGTACCATTTCTGGCCAGAACAAAACTGCATTTTACTATTGCACGTGGCGATATTTAGCATAATATTTCACTCTCCTCCTTGACCACTGCCAAGAGTAACAATTAAAGTGCACATTTTCATAGATGAATTATTCTGAACAGGCTTAGTTCTCAGTGGAATTGTATTGTAATTTTGTTGATGACAAGTACCATATTTCATCTAAACCACAATCATAATATAAAAAGTGGGGGAGGGAAGAAGGGGCTCTCTTTTTATCCATTCCAAAACTCAAAATTGTTTCTCCAATTCATTCCCACCTTTCAGTAAAAGAAACCAAGGCATGGGAAGCTATCAGCCTCTCTTCCAGGAAAATAAAGAAATGGAGGGACAGGAGGGAAGGAAGGTGACTGGGAGTAGAATAAGGGCTGACTTCTTTTGAAAGATGAACCAGGAAGGGTGAAAACCAGCAAAGACTTGGAAGGGCTCCTCATTCAACAAAGATTCAGCAGGAACTGGTACTTAGAAGGGAGTCAGTAGACTTCTCTGGTTTCATGAACCAGAGTGCCACTGTCCCCTCTGATTCTTTTATGACTTTTTAACATGTAGGAAACAGGGACTTTTAGACACATATGTTTCCACTCCCCACCCCCCCCACACACAATTGGCCATCCCCATCCTACTACACCCCTCTCTCCCTCCCCCGTCAGCCTCCCTGAACACCCAGCACTAATATCATTGACCACATGAGATGGCAATCCAAACAACTTGAGACATGCCATGTTTTTTCATTATTTTGTAATGCTAAGGTCCTGCTTATTTAAGACTGCTATTCATGACTTTATAATCATATCAGCAATGCTCATTAAGTCCTTGGCAGTTGGATGAACGATTTAAAGTCTCTGTGTCATTATTTTCTCATCCAGCAGCTCAAAATAGTTCCCGAAATTGTAAAAAAAAAATGTATTTTCCCCCAACCATTTAGACCAGAAGTTGTGATTTTTGTTTGTGGGTAAGAAAATGGTAGATTTAGCATCATTTGGTGCCACTGATGATTGCAAAAACCCTAAAGAACATTCACTGTAGCCAAGTCCTATCTATTATATTTCAAATAAGTTCCCTTCATTTGTACTTCCATGTCACAGAATCAAAATATAAATTTAGAGCTAGATTTAAAGAAAGACAGACAGATAGATAGATAGGATAGATAGATAGGATAGATAGATAGATAGATAGATAGATAGATAGATAGATAGATAGATAGATAGATAAATAGATAGATAGATGGATGGATAGATGGATGGGTAGATGGGTGGATTCATTTCCTATGTCCCCAGACACTGTATATGTAGATGTACTGTTAAGAGAACCTGAATTATTACAAAGATGTGATTCAGCAGGGAACATGCTGTATTTAGAGTCACAGGACCTGAATTTTTAATTCAGTGTGCCACTTATATAAGAGAGTCATAACATAGATTTAGAACTGGAAGAGACAAAGATAAGCTGAGGTGGAGACAGAGATTATCATTGGGTGGATGCATTATTAAGAAAACCTGAATTTTGATACTGATGTGATATAGCAGAAAGAGTTCTGGATTTGGATTTAAATCCTGCTACTTAATACTGATGTGACTTTGAGCAAATCACTTACCCCCGATTGGGTCCTCAGTTTCTTTATCAGTAAAATGAAGGGCTGAAATATATGGCCTCTAAGTTCTCTTTTAGCCCTAAATCTATCATCCCAAGACAGAGTGCCATAGATTAAAAGAAAAAAACTGACCTCTGAACTAGGAAATCAAGTGCTACCTCTGACTTGTATTGACTGTATGACTCAGGGAAAGTCACTTAACTTTTCACTGATAGAGACAATTCTCTAAGATTATAAATTGCAGAGTTCCAAATATCAATTAAATCATTGGTTGAGTCTAGACACATGCTGGACAGCTCATACTGGCTTGCCCAACTTTAAATGTTTGGTGTGACACCAGAGAAACCTGCAACATTACTGTTGTATTGATTATCTCTACTCAAGAAGGTGTTAATAATGCAGATTAAACTTAAAAGTATGTGTGTGCATACATATCCCCTCCCCCCAATTGTTAAATATTAACCAGTATGCCCTTGTATAGCTCTCTAAGTATGGTTTGAGCTCCACAAGAGTTGAGTAGAAAGCTCAGAGAATGAGATCACTACCAGACTGGAGACTTAGTGACTGGGGCCTGATGACATTGGTGATGATGATAATTATAATTGATGACATTTACATAGCATGTTAAGGTTTGCAAAGTGCTTCATAGCCGTTATCTCATTAGAGTCTCACAACTCCTCTGGGCTAGTCTCTATGCAAATAAATAGATAAATATGGGATGGGTATATAGATGTGGACATAGTTATAGATATATAGATATATAATTTATAGAGATCTATATGGAGATTATATATGTGTGTATACACACATATACATACACATATATAAATTTTCTCCACATAGAATCCTATTCGCTCTAAGTACATATATACATACACACGTACATACATATAGACAGACAGACAGACAGACAGATAGATAGATAGATAGATAGATAGATAGATAGATAGATAGATAGATAGATAGATAGAATCCTATTATATACGCTGGGCAGCTGGGTGGCTCAGTGGATAGAGAGCTGGGCCTGGAGTCAAGAATTCAAATCCAGCCTCAGACACTAATAGCTCTAAGATACAGAGTCAGACACAACTGAAATGACTGAATGATGATTATATACTACACATACATACACACACATACATACACACATGCACACACAATATGTATATACATAGATATACAAAGATATATATATATATATGCATGTGTTTCTACATATACATGCCTATGTATTTGTATATGTGTATGTGTATATATACGTATATATATATGTATATATATATATAATATGCACACATATAAATGTATTTACTATGCCATACTGCCTTCTTTTGCAATACACATAAATTGCTCCCTGATCATCAAATAATAGCTTTCAGATAAAATCATCAGATGACAGTATTTATAATTTAGGCCCCTAACGCCTGACCCAAGCTTACTTGAGACAGGTTAGTCTGATCCATTAAGCAATGCAAAGTATTCATCCAGGGAGGTTGGTACTGAAAAAAAGAAATGCAATTGTCTGTTGATTGTCCTGTGTAATGGAAGAAAGTGACTACATGGCCATCACTTCAGGGTATTCTCCCAAGGGTGGGATTTCCCACTGCAGGCTTATGCGAACAGAACCTCTGGTTCCTTTCCACCATTCCTCCAGTTGTTCAGGTCATTCAGCAATTCTGGCTGTGGATGAGATAAGCTGGCAGTCTGGTTCTTATCTGTGATATCATCAGCATGGGAAACTCCCTCTTAAAAAAAAAAAGATGGGCAACTCATCTGATTAGAAGTTTGAGAGTGTTGCCTAGGATACTAAGAGGTTCAGTGACTTGCCTTTGATCCCGGAGCTAATATATATCAGATGTATGACTTTAACTTATCTTCCTAGTACCAAGTCCAGCCCTATATTCTATTCATGCCCTGTGGCCTCTTAAGCTCACAAGTAGGGAAAGCCAAAAAGACAAAATTGATATTTCAGTGGTTTATGCTTTAAAACAGGCTTGCACAACATCCGGCCTGTGAAAAATGTAGAGGATGTAAAACAGGCATGTGCAACATACCACCTGTGAACTATAGGCTGTATGTTGTGCAGGTCTGCTTTAAGAGCTTTGATTTAAATATTAATTGAATATATAGGTGGATAAGTGCAGGAAGTATATGAACAAAATTATTTTTTTTAAAAATTTTTTAATAAATAAAATCAGATTTAAATAATTGGAGAAATGTTAATTGTTCATGGGTAGGCAGGGCCAATATAATAAAAATGACAATTTTACCTAAACTAATTTATATATTCAATGCCATCTCAACTAAATTAGCAAAAAATTATTTTACTGAGTTAGAAAAAATAATAACAAAATTCATTTGGAAGAACAAAAGGTCAATAATGTCAAAGGAACTAATGAAAAAAATTTAAAAGAAGGAAGTTAAGAAGTACCGGATCTTAAACTATATTGTAAGGCAACAATTATCAAAGCTATGTGGTACTGGCTAAGATATAGAAAGGTAGATCAATGCAATAGAGAAGACATACAATTTACAGCAGCAAATGACTATAGTAACCTTGTGTTTGACGAGGATAGAATGCATTTTATTAATAATAAGAAGAATCATAAAATATAAAGTCCTAAGCTCAAGTAAAGGGAGGAAACCACACAGTGGGGTTTTAATTTTTTCTACTTTCATTTTTTGTTCAGACCTGTAATCACTTTGGTATAGGTAGTTCCCCATGATGAAACTCCAAAACTACCAAAGAATTTTGGAAGCTCCTCTGCAAGTAGCCTTAGAGTCACTTAGGACATTAAAGATGAAGTGGTTTGCCCAGGTCACCCAGGCAGTATGTGTCAAGACTTGACTCAAGATTATTTTAAGTCTAAGTTCACTCTTTATCCACTATATCATGTTGCCTGTCCAAAAATGGGCCCATTTTCCAAATGTACAACACATAAATAGATACCAGAAAAATGGTTTCTCACCTGGTCGGGGAATAAGAATTTCTCATTTTAGGTAGCCCTTATTTGTTCATTTGTTCATTTATTTGTTTGTTTGTTCGTTTGTTTCTTACCAAGGTTTGTTCCATTAATAGTTTGTTCATTTTATATCTTGCTGATGAGAGACATCATGGCTTACTAATGAAGCACTGGTATCTTGAAGTCAGGAAATCCTGAGTCAAAGGCTATCTCTGTCATAGAGCAGCTGTGTGACCTTAAGCATCTCACCTAGTTTGAGCAGCCATTTCATTCATACATACCCCACCCCATTCACTGTTTAAGGGTAGTCAGAGCACGCCTTGATCCCCATTACCTCTTCTAAACTCTCCTTCCACTGATATCTCTCAGCAGCCTCCCCTCTCTTCAGGTTCATCTAATCCCAATATAGTATCTCATTCAGATCCTGCCTCCCTTCTCTTCATGAACTCTATAGCCCAGCCATACTGCAGTAATTACTGTTCCTTATGTAGGAAGCTCCATCTCTAACCCCATACCTTTGTGCTGACTTTTTCTTTGTACTCTCAGCACATTTCACAGTGCCTGGCATATGATGATTGTTGATTAATTGATTGACAACCTCTTAATGCCCCAAGCAGCTACTCAAGACTATAAATGGCAGAGAAGGTACTATCTATATCAGTAGAAATAATGCCCTGACCACAACCTTCCTCTACCAATGAAATCACAGGTCCAGTTCCATCCTAGGCCATATTAATATGTATGATATATGAATTATATTTAAAATATATTAAAAAATTAAAATGTCGTATTCTTTAAAATGAGAAACAAAGCTAATTCCCCTGTCAGAAGCATGATAATGCAGCTAGTTAAGGTGAGGGCCATATCTTTCAAGGTCTGCATAGAAAAAAACAAACAATTGAACAACAGTTTTCCTTTTGAGGACTAAATCCCAAATTCCACTATTATGTCACTGACCCATGTTTGAAACTCCAAGAAGTGACTTTGCCATTAATACCTTTAATATTATTTCTTTTCTTCCCTCACCCTTCATTTCCCTCTCTATACATATATTTTTTGTTGTTACCATACCCTATTATAGCCCTAAATGGGAAGGGGCTCTCCTCAGTTTTCGGAATGACAAGCTAAGTCTTCTCTACTTGATTTATTGTTCAGTTGTTTCAAGCCGTGAGTGACTCTTCATGACCCCATTTGGGGTTTTCTTGACAAAGGTACTGGAGCAATTTGCCGTTTCCTTCTCCAACTCATTTTACAGATGAGGAAACTAAAGCAAACAGGGTGAAGTGACTTGCCCAGGGTCACACAGCAAGTGTCTGAGACTGCATTTGAACTCAGGTCTTCCTTACTCTAGGCACAGTGCTCTATCTACTTCACCACCTACTTTTCCCTTTACTTGATTACTATTAGAAAATGATGCACTGAATTGTGGCCATGGAATATGAGAGGGGTGGGCTGAGGGGGTGGAATTTGTTACTTATGCAATGTGGCTATGGAAGGTAGATGGAGTGATTAAAGTGCTAGATTGGAATCAGTAAGATCTGAGCTCAAATTCTGCTTCAGACAGTCACTAACTCTGTGACTCATGGAAAGTCACTTAATCTCTGTTTGCCTCAGTCTCTTCTTCTGTAAAATGAGGATAATTCCCTCAGGTTATCATGAGGATAAAATGAGATTTTATATATATATATATATATATATATATATATATATATATATATATATATACATATATATATATATATACGTATATATATATATGTATATATATATATACGTATATATATATATATATGTATAATATATATATATATATTATATATATATATATATATATAATATATATATATATATTATATATATATATATATATATATATTATATATATATATATATATATATATATATAAAAAGCACTTTGCAAACCAGTGAACACTATATAAATGTTAGCTATTATCATTATTGTTAGCTATTATTGATGGTTAACATCCAGAAACTAAAATTGATATTCAGGTTTTTTTCCCTGAGAAGGCCTCAAATTATTTGCCAAGTCATATGAAAGATACACAGTTAATCCTTCCCTGACTACCAAAAGTACAGCTTAACCACAGCAGCAATATCAAAAGGCAAACAAGAGACAGTAGCCACTCATTAGCAAGTCTCACACATCACTTTGCATATAATAGGCACTTAATAAATCTTTGTCAAATTAAACATCGCAGAATGTGGTTTGGAAAGTGGGTTTTGACTAGTGGGGTCAAAGAAATCCAATCTGAGAAGGGCATTAATTCAGCTATGTCATCAAATCAATTGATGAAAGTTATCTTTAGAGATGAGTGCTTGGGTATTCCTTGAACGTTAACTTGAATTGTTCTAATGTGGGGGAAATTGTAGAGCCCCTGAGTCCTAACTAGCAAATTAAAGTAGTTTGAAACACATCCTCCAACCCTGCTGGGAAGGCTGTCTCAGATATGTTCAAGGGAATAGGGAACTAGCCTAAGGAAAAACTCATATAGAACTTTTTTTTTTAAGTACTCGCAGTATTCTTGATACCTAGGTGCTATTAAGGGATTGATAGTATTAATACTTCTCTCTAAATCTGGACCCATGAGGCTAACCCCTAAATACTTTATGTAAGTTATGACTCAACCAGTCCCACCCGTATATATGGGGAAATGGAGGCTAAATTGCTGAGTTACTCTTCCCTTAACCCTGCTGTTTGATCTGGGTTGTTGTTGAGTCCTTTCAGCCATATCCAAACCCCACTGGGTGTTTTCTTGGCGAAGATGCTGGAGTAGTTTGCCATTTCCTTCTCCAGCTCATTTTACAATGAGGAACTGAGGCAAACAGGGTTAAGTAATTTGCCCAAGGTCACACAGCTACTAAGTGTCTGAGGCTGGATTTGAACTCAAGTTTTCCTGATTCCAGGTCCAGTGCTATGCACTGCACCACCTAGCTGCCCCTTTGATCTGGGTATGAACTCATAGTGAGTTGACAGCATGAAATGAGGAAAATCATTACTCTGGATATTTTTTTAATGTTCATATTTGGGTTCTGTGACTGTATGCAGTTAAACGGTATTAATTAAGGAACAGGAATAGCTGTCAGATAATAAATTAGGACCTTCTGTCATCTTTACTAGGCGAAAGAATGAAAAAAATGTCATTGAAAATCAAAAATGACAACTAAGTGTGAACAAGTTTACCACGCCTTCCATTTCACTGCCCTCCCAGACTATGTAAGTCTCTTTTTTACTACCAGCATGTTGCAGCAAGTCCCCCTGGCTCTTTCTTTGAAGACCACTAAACTGCTAGATATTTTTATTTTCTAACTGATTTCCCTGCCTAGGCAAAACCATTGACAGTCTAACAGGCCTCCTTAGTCTCCCAGGTCTTAACTTTTAACAACTTTTATTACTCTTAATTGCCATCATTTGATTTCAACCAGTAGGACTGATCATTTTAAGTCGTGCCAATATATTTTTAATACCTGCCTGACTTGCTTTCGATTTGTAACACTTATTAAAAATAATTAGAAGTGCTGAGATCATTAAGCATGCCACATGTTGAATTGAATCTGAAAGTGTTTAAATGTATTCCATTTTTAACAGAAGCCTATGGAATTATTTCTGATGTATTGATATTTGAACAGACATAGTTCCCTATTTTTCTTTTATTTCTTTGTACAAATGATGTTCTCTCCGTTTGTCATCTAGAGTGCAGATAAGATGGTTTGTCCACTTTTCTTACCACAGGTTGTACCTGTAGAATGCAACTATGATTAAAGATGCATAGAACATTTCACTTGGTGATATGCATAGCACATACATGGAGAGAAACTAAGGTGAACTAGTCCATGAACTAGATAGAAATGGAATTAGAACCGATTTACTCAAACTGGAAGCCTTGGTCCTACTTACAGAAAAAGTTATTTATTTCCTTAAAGTTACTTACCTAGAGGGAGAAGGATGTACATTCTCTACCCAATATACAGAATGATTGGAAAATGCCTTCATTATTTAGACCAGAGCATTGTTATCTTTACTTGTTTGGGTCACAATCTATCCATAATTTCCCTCCCTATGTGATTCTTGTACATGATTCTCTCTATTAGAAGATCTTCCCAACAGTTCTGGAATCTTTCTTCTGAACCTTTCTAAATTTCTTGGATACATGGGCTCTCATTATACTATTGGCTTACTTCCTTTTATGGTTTTTAAATACCTTTGGTGATTTTTCTTAATCTAATTCTAGTACTCAAGTCATCATTGGTACCATATTGTATCCTACATATGCCCACCTTGTGTTTTTCCATTGCCTCTGGATCATCTACAACTCCAACTCTTCTGAGATCGTGATGTTCCATATTTCTTAGTCATGTAACTTCACTAGGAAAAGATCGATGTCAAAAATATGGATTTTGTTATCTAAGAGAAGCTTGAGGTTATCAGAGTACTGAGAAATTGTCTAAATATTATCTAGCCTAGTCTCTTCTCTTATTCATTTCTAAACCCAGTTCATTATTAAAATCGCATGTCTGAATCCCACCTTGATACTTACTAGCTATATGACTGAGCAAGCCCCCTAACCTCACTGTGGCTCAGTTTTCTCATCTGTTAAAAAAGGGTTGGAATCAATGGCCTCTAATGTCCTTTCCAGTTCTAAATCTATTATGCTATTGTTTTTGTTGTTCAGTCATTTCAGTTGTGTCTGACTCTTCATGACCCCCTTTGGGGTTTAATTAATAGGCTGATCATCCATCAGGCAAGCCTTCCTAGACGGTTTTCCACCACATCCTGCATTTTATTTGCTACACATTTGATTAAAAGCCGTAAGGCAGGCAAGATTTTATTGTGTTATTTGTTGTTGTTCAGTCATTTTTTAGTCATATTCAACTCTTTGTGACCCCCTTTGGGATTTTCTTGGCAAAGATACTGGAGTGATTTGCCATTTCCTTCTCCAGCCCAGTTTACAGATGAGGAAACTGAGGCAAACAAGGTTAAGTGATTTGACCAGGGTCACACAGCTAGTACATGTCTGAGATTGGTCTTCCTGACTCCAAGCCCAGTGCTCTATCTACTACTGCACCACCTAGCTGCCTATTTTGTGTCACAAAAAGGCATTTGCCTCCCATAGAACTAAATACAGACTTAAAGGTTCTCTCTGTCAACAGAGGCATTTCCCGTACTTACATTTAAAAATCCTGCATGTATTTTTTTAACTTCCAAATTCCATATGATTTTTAAAACATAATCACAGCTATTTAATATATATTGGCTTGAAACAATTTAGCATTTGGGATGCATTGAAAACTAACACATTTCCTTGCTCCAAAGAGAGTTGAGAGTTACATATTGCATATGAAACAGAGTTTTTAAATTAGATACATAGTTTAAATTATTTTTTCTTGTAGTATGGTTTGCTTAAGCATCCAATAAAACACACACACACAAACACACACACTAACACAATATACTACACAGCAAAAAAAGCCCATAACACTACCTATAACTATAATCTTTATTTCCATTTGCCACCCAACCTTTGGCCTCCCACTCTGTTATAGACAGTTGGCCACCAGAGTGTTCAACACATGTTTAAACATGTGGAAGCTTAGAAATGTCCCTTTGACATGAGAGCTGTAGCTTTCTTCCACTTCATTCTATAGTAGAGAGAGGGTGTGTTTTTTCCCCCTGAAGTACAGATGTGGACTGAAGTCCATGTGGTTTCACACTTAATGCCTATCCTCTAAATAAAACAGAAATATTGACGCTTGTGCTTTTTAAAAATTATTATCTATGCATGAAATGCAGTTAGTTAATATATACAGTTATGTCTTGAGTGGTTTAGTGGTCTTACCACAGCCTCAGCAGACTGGGCCTAGGCCTGCCACTGAAATTTTCTGTGGCCTTTGAGAAAACCAATGAACCACTTTATGTCTGTAACGTGTAAAATGTGGGTAACAAATGCCAGTTATAAGAGAAACAATATCAACTGTATATGCAAAGTGCTTTGAAGATGAGAACTACACATTAAGCCAGTCTTAACCACATTTACAAAACTGACCAGCCCACCATCCATATGGTAAATAGTACCATAGTTGATTGCAGAGTGAACGTGCTTCTCCACATGACAGGCTATGACTTTAACTTTGGGGAAAATAGGATTAAGTGACATATTTTGTACAGAATAAACGTACAGAAATTCTTTCCTAACTGAGAATGCTATTTGTTGGATTTTCAATGGCTTTACAAATGGATAGAGGGCTAGCTAGCATCAAAGTCGGAAAGACCTGACTTCAGACCTGCCTCTTATATGTCCTGGCTGGGTGATCCTTAGCCAGCCCTTAACATCTCAGTGCTCTAAGCAAATCTCTGTGATTGTAAGGTGCAGAACTGCATTGTTAAAGAGAGTTCCCTCAACCAAGAGTGCATTATGCAAATGCAGATGTTTTTAATCTTGTTTTGTGTGTATCATGGACCCACATTTGGCTGTCTGGTGAAACCCATGAACCCCTTCCCAGAATAATGTCTTTAAATGAATAAAATCAAACACATAGAATTGTAAAGAAACAAATTAAATTGAAATACTTTGAATGTATGGAAGTATACTAAATATATATGTATGTACATATATAAATAACATTGAAATATTGAAAGAATCAAAATATTTTCCAAAAACATGATTATGCATCCCTGGGTAAGGATCCCTAGTAATGTCCAGTCCCTATCCCTACACTAAAATTAGATACAGGCACTGAATACTTTATTGAGCCTTTTGCAATTCTATTCAGTTTTAATATTCAACTACTCAGTACATGCCTTATACATAATAAGCATTTATAAAACGTTTTCTGTATTGAATATAAATTTTTCTCTGCTGCATGACCATTGCTGTGACCAAGTCTTCACCCATTTATATGTCCATAATTTGTCCCTGTTGGCTATCTAGCTGATCATAAATTCCATGTTGCAAGTTCGTTTGAATTTGACCTACTGAATTGATTCTTAAAAATTTGTTGAGGGTATGTTATACCTAAGTTTAACCTAGTAGTAGTTTTTTTTTTGTTTTTTGTTTGTTGTTGTTGTTTTTTGATTGGGGGGGTTGTTTGTTTTGTTTTTTTAGTTATTGGAGCATGGTCATTACAGAAAGTGTGATGATAAAAGTAATGTGACTGACTTCTTAATAAATACATTTCAATTTAGAAATCCAAATGGATGTTATCTTCTTCAAAGCCACGACTTTCTGAAACTATACATTAATATCAAGGACACTATCATTTCTCAAAGCATTCTTTAGAATTGCCTTTGGAGTCTGCAAGATATTCATTGGAATCTTTTCAATGGTAGCAAATCTTGGTCCTCTGAAAGTGGCTTTGGTTTTTTGTTTGCTTGTTTGTTTCTTTTTTTGTTTTTTGTTTTTTTGCAAACAGCCAAATGTCATGTGGGATCTAGTCTATTCAATAGTTTTCAGCATTAGAAAACAATATGGTTATAAACTAAGACTGGTTTTCTTGTCTTGTTCTTTAACTGTCTCTGAAGAAGTTTCTAAAAAGAAGTCCCACAAATAGTCTAAATCTATCCAGCATCAAAGGAGTGAGTGTGAAGAGGCTTAAGGGGACAGCACTATTTTCACTTGTTAGTGTTGGTTTGTTTGTTAAATTAAATCAAAACCTTTTACTTTATTGTCATATATCAATATACAATAGGATAGAAATAAGATAGGCAATAACATAAACACACATGAGCATGTGTTTGCATTTGCATCTACACTGAATGGTAGATGTGTGTATCTGACTATGTGTTATGGCCATCATGTAATGAGACAGATTCCAAAAATCACATGGAATATAGACAGTATCTATATATGGCAGATGTCCATCAGTGATGAACAGATTAGGATTTTATGTCTGTAACTACAATTACATATTTTTTTAGCCTAACTGAAGGGTTTTATCTTCTTTGGGAACCATTAGAACTTTGAAATAGTGTTCACTGAGTACCTAAAATGAAATATTGTGCTCTTTCAATGCTTTTTCTGTCTTTATTCTTCCCTCTTCTACAGTTAATTAGATTTCAATTTTTAAAAGTATGTTTGGAAAAGAATTTTCATGTAAGTCTAACCTATTATTAATATGGATCTCACTGATGAACTCCAATTATGACATGAAGAAATAGTGAATATGAATATGAATGTTCATTCTTCAGTCATGTCCAACTCTTCATGACTCCATTTGGGGTTTTCTTAGCAAAGATACTGGAGTGTTTTGCCATATCCTTCTCCAGCTCATTTAACAGATGAGGAAACTGAGGCAAACAAGGTTAAGTGACTTGTCCAGGATCACACAGTTAGTATCTGAGGCCAGATTTGAACTGAGGTCTTCCTGACTCTAGGCCAGCACTCTATCCACTGTGCCATCTAGCTGCCCCAACAATACAAGTGACTATATAACTTATTATTCATCCAGTTCTTTATGGACAAACATAAACATTTACACTAAGTTATCTGTGAAGGTGAGAGGCAGCATGGCATGGTCAATACAGGACTAGCCTTTGAGTCAGGAAGACCTCAGTTGAGTCCTGCTGCTGACACATACTAGCTGTAGGGCCATAGGCAAGTCTCTAAATCTCCTGGTTTATTCTCTCTGGTTGATTTACAGATGAGTTGTTGATTTTGTTAGGCAATGTTTAAGTACCAGAAGTTCGCAATATTGATCAAAGAGATCAATCTCAGTTCAAAATCTCTTTATCTCCCCCACCATAAAAACTACAAAAACCTCTGTGAAGATGGATGTATATGTGTATGTATTCATAGATAGATAGATGGATGGATGGATGGAAGGATGGATGGACAGACGGATGGATGATATATAGATAGGTAGATCAATCTGTAGTTTACATACCATATACCCCATATATATCTGTATGAATCAATAAGCATTTATTAGGTACCTACTATATGCCAGATACTTTAATGGGAATGCAAAAGTGAAAAGGACCGCATCCTTAAGGAGTTTGTATTCTGAGTAGACAAAATATCCCTATTAAGACAGACAAAATAAATACAAAGTAATGGTGAGGGGGAGGGGTCATCGCAGCTTTAGAGGCTTGCTGTAGAAGGTGATGCCTGATCTGAGTCCTGAAGAATGGTCTTTATACAGATATGTTTATGTATTTGTAGGGATGGGAAGGTGATTTACTGAGGATTTTAGGTGATTATATTCTTTGGAACTGAAACAGGGTTGGCTAAAGAGATTTCCCGGAGAAACTGATTTGAGCCATTCGAAAGATTGATGGGGGCAGCTAGGTGGTGCAGTGGATAGAGCACTGGCCCTGAAGTCAGGAGGACCTGAGTTCAAATCTGGCCTCAGACCAAACACTTGACACTCACTAGCTGTGTGACCCTGGGCAGGTCACTTAACCCCAATTGCCTAAAAGTAAAAAAAAAAAAATTAAAAAAAAAGAAGAGCAATGGCCTAGTTTGTCACAAAGGAGGAGGGGATGCATTCTAGGTGATCCCTACTGTCCAACACATAGCTTAAAGTGGAGTCTCTATGCAACACCTTTTTTTTTATGTCATGGACCCCATTGCCAGTCTGGTGATGCCTTTGGACCCCTTCTCAGAATAACATTCTTAAATGCATAAAATAAAATCTATAAGATTATAAAAAAAACCAACTATATTAAATATAGTTATCAAAGTACTTTTTGAAAATCAAATTCATGGAGCCCAGATTAAGAACCCCTGGCTTAGAAAGATGGGAGAGGAGGGCAGAGTAAATATGAGGAATAGCAAGGAGGTTTGATAGGGACACAAGCAGAGAAACAATAAGAGGGAAGAAGGGAAACCAAATAGAAAAGAACTTTGAAACCCAATGCCAGTCTTACTTTTGTATGGAAAGGCAAGTGGGATGCACCACAGTGTTTTTGCAAAGATGAATCTGGTGTTCAGAATGATTCCCAAGCGAGATGATCCTAATTCTAGATCTTTTGGCAGCAACTTTAAATTCTAAAAATGTGTGTTCAGCACTTATCTAAAAAAATGGCTTTTTTAAAATCTAATGGCCCTAGTTCGTACAATTAGCAATGCCCCCATATATCAAAATTTGAGTGTCCTAATATGGATTCAAACTTTCTTGCAGTAATGATTTTGCATGTTTTTGGCTCACAGCTGTATATTTCTGACCTTACAGCCTATGTCATTTAAAGGATTGTTATTATCTCCTAGTCTCCTTCCAAACACTGAAATCTATGTTGTTGCAACATGTGATACTCTGTCTTTTTGCTGCAACCATTTTCTTTCTTTCTTAGAAAGAAAAAAAAGCAAAATCAAAGAAAAAAGATACCTCTGAAAAAAAAACCATTAAAGACACCCAAGCTAAAGGATGTCAATATGAGATTACTCTTCGAAACATGTCAGACCAAAAATTAGAGTTTTACTATGAAAGGCCTTTACAAATTTTCTTTGACTGAACTTTCTTTTCTGGGTGCTATTGTGCCATGTGACCTCAGAGAAGCCACTTACCTTCTTATTTCATTCTTCCCTTACTCTACAGTAGAAGTAGTACCATTTGCCATTTGGTCTGACAAAGGCAGAATGAAAGTCAGTTAGTTGCCGTCAGCTGGCATGCACCTTGAACTGCTTATAGGTGATGGTTGAGAATACAGAGCGTTGCTTGTGTCCCTGGGGTGCTAGAAGCATATGTTATGCTGTAGTTTAAATTCGTTACCTGTTTTCTTCAGTTTTGTGTTAATATCCTTTCTCCCTAACATAAAGCAAACTCCAAATTGTCAATACTCTTAGGTATCAGTACGCCTTTTGTGTTGCCAGATTGAGGCTACAGGGCATGCCTTCTTTATGTCCTGTATGTACTGGTTTCATCTGGAACTCATTTGCCTTCTTTTCATGTTTCACCCTCAGAAATATCTGCAAAGCAGAAATGGAAGTATGTGTCCAGTTTTGTTATTAGCAAAGGATTTGATCCTGTATGTCTTATGAGCCTGGAACAACCTTTGAATTCTAAACATATCTTGTTAAAGAGTCAGGCAAGAAAGATCAAAAAGTGTGATTCAATTAACAAACAATTATTTATTAGGTGTCTACTATGTGCCAGGCACTGTGCTAGGTAATGGGATAAGAAGGCAAAGAATGAACAAAACCTGCTCACAAGGACATTGCATTCTAACAGGAGAGATGGCAAATACTCATGTGTGTCCAGAACAAATACAAAGAGATTAAATATGAAATGAATACTAAGTAGGTAAATACATGCAGTTTAAGAAAAAGGGCACGAACATTTAAGGGAATTAAGAAATTGTTTTACATCCTTTAATCCCTTTAATGGAAGGATGGCAAAAGTAGAAGATAGCCTAAGAGTTAGCAACTTCTGGATGCATTCAGGTCCCTCCTCTGACACAAACTGGATGAGTAGCCTTGGGAAAGTCACTTAACATTTCAATATTTTTGGAAGGGAAGGAAAGAAAGAAAGAAAGAAAGAAAGAAAAGAAAGAAAGAAAGAAAGAAAGAAAGAAAGAAAGAAAGAAAGAAAGAAAGAAAGAAAGAAAGAAAGAAAGAAAGAAAGGAGGAAAGAAGGAAGGAAGGAATTATTAAGTTCTTATTGTGTGCCAGCCACTATGCTAAGTGATTTCCAATGATTATCTCATTTTATCCTCACAATCCTGGAGGTAGATGCTATTATTATCCCCATTTTACAGTTGAGAGAACTGAGGCAGTCATAGGTTAAATGGCTTGTCTTTAATCACATAGATAATAAGTGTCTGAGGCCAGATCTGAAATCAGGTCTTCCTGATTCTAGGCCTTGCCCTCTATCCCCTGCTTTTCTTAGCTTAGCTAAAACTCCAAGTAGCAAAAGAATTACAAAGATTCACATTGGAAAAGGAGGAAATTTCCACACCTACAAGTCTTTATAGAATTAAATCATAGGTCTGAATAGAAATAAAACAAAGCAAACAACAACCCTCTGATACCCTCAAAAAAAAATTACTTCACCTCTTTCAATTAGGAATGGTCTGGCAATTGGAAAGGAATAGAGAGAGACAATCAGTCGAACAGTTGGCAAATAATCACCCGGGGCAGCTAGATGGGACAGTGGTTAGAGAGTCAGGCCTGGAGTCAGGAAGACTCGTCTTCCTGAATTCAAATCTGGCCTCATACACTAGCTGTGTGACCCTGGGCAAGTCACTTTACCCTGTTCGCCTCAGTTCCTCATCTGTAAAATGAGTTGGAGAAGGAAATGACAAACCACTCCAGTATCTCTGCCAAGAAAACCCCAAAGAGAGTCATGAAAAGTTGGACATGACTGAAAAATGACTGAACAACAATACGTATTAAGTACATATCATATGCCATATACTAGGTAGACAAATACGAAAGTGAGATGGTGTGATCCAGGAAAGGAAGTCTTTGTCTGGGCCATCACATGGATTGTGTAGGGTAGGAGATTGTCATCCTCTAGCCATTAGCAATGGTAATCTTGATTTGATTATTATTCCAAGAGCAAGAGGAAAAGGAAGGGCAGTGGGATAGAGAGGCAGATGTCCGTACTGAGTAGGCCCTGGTGAACTGGTGGATGGCTGGACAGATGGGATGTGAAAGTCTTGAAAGGTTTTATTTATGGCTCTTCAATCCATGCTTGGTACACCTTGAATCAAAAATGACACTGACTTTCTCAAAATATATTTCTTTTTCAATGCCCTTATTGAAGGCGGTTATCAGGGGCCATCCAAGATTACCCGTATTCCTGGCTTTCTCATAGCAGCACTAAGGGCTGAGTATGGCCACGCTATATTAAACTTGTGTCTCAAAATCTCAAACATAGCTGATAGAAGGAAAATGCAAGAATGTGTAATGAGGCTTAAATAAAAACACATTGGTGCCCTCTCATTCTCTCTGCTCCCATTGTTTTTTGTCATGCAAATTAAAGTGACTGAAGAAACATGTGTAATAAGAGCATTTTAGACTTACTCAAATAGGACAGGGCTGTTGTGAAAATAAATTAGTTTGTAAACATTGAAGTGCTATGCAAGTGTGATTGTTTTTATAGGCAGCATGGCCTAAGGTATAAAGCCTATAAGCCCTGGGACCTTTGATGCCTACTGGCACCTGAACCTCTTCGGGTTCTAGACTGGTGGTAGCAAACTCCAATAGAAAAGAGGAGCCACTGAACTATATATAAGGACCACTGCAGCAGCATTGTGGCTCCAAAAACCGCACATTAATATTATCTCTGTTTTATCATATTTCCATTTATTTTGTTAAATATTTCCCAATTAAATTTTAATCTGGTTCAAGCTGCCTTTGGGATTGTTGTGGGCCACAAGTGGTCTGTGTTTGACACCTTAGTGGAAGGAAATCCTACATCAATGAAATCAAAGACGCAGTCCCCCATCCCTATTATAAACATTATAATGATTGTTGCTGTTTAGGGAAGAAGCTCCTTATGCATTTAGGGTAGCATAGAATATAAAGTACTTTTCTCAAAACAACACAGGGAGACAGGGAGTATATGACCTTGGGGAAGAAGAAGGTTTGAAGATGCTATTTCGTTTATATAATTCCATGATTGCTAACAAGGAGACATGTAGATTTATAACTAGCATGAGCCATGGGATGGTAGGGGTGGGGGAGCGGGGAAATAGAGTTCAGGATATGTAGCTAACGTGTTGCAAAGATTTAGCACACACATTCCTCTAGCAGAGGAGGAGGTATGGCAGTCAGAAGAGCAGCAATAAAAAATTGTAAGAAAACTTAGGGGTGATCTAATTTAAACCTTTATTTTACAGAATTGGAAGTCAGGCCCCAAGAATTTATAAGTGACTTACCCAAGCTCACATAGGTAGTAAATAGTGGAGATATGAAGGGGAGCCGGGGAATGGAGAAAAGGACGTTTAAGTTCCAGTTGTCTATAGGGACAGTGACCTGACTTTTTTTTTTCTATTCCCTCTCTCTCTCTCTCTCTCTCTCTCTCTCTCTCTCTCTCTCTCTCTCTCTCTCTTCCCCCCTCTCTCTCCCCCCCCTTCTCCCTCTCCTTCTCTCCCCCCTCTCCATTTCGTAAAGAAATCTCTAACCCACCCCATCTTGTCCCTTCCTTTTTAAATGGGCTAGGCTCTGTCTTCTTCCTATAAGCAGTTATACTCCCTGCCCCCTCCTATGAGTTGCAAAGGGAGTCTCATCAGGGAGTTCTATAAATCTCTGAAGTCAAATGTCCAGTCCCTATCCTATGATTTTAGCATAAGTTTGAATCCTTCATGCTACCTGCCTCAGAGTTGGTACTCTTTCCCACCCATCACCACCCCACCTCTCAGGGATTGCTCCAGGCAAATGGGTAACTAAAATGCCCAATTCCAACTCTACAATCATTATTTCCAGTGGTCATATATAACCCAAAATAGATGAAGGCAGAGTATTTAATGACAGAACTGTGAAAGATTTTTTTGGTTTGCTTTTTAAAAAATCATTATTGTTTTCATATGTGTGGCTCTCTTTTTATTCCCTTGAATGATTGCAGACTCTTCACTTTGGGTCAGAGCCAATGGATAGCCATTTGTACCATTTAGGCTCAGACATGGGCACTCAGAGCCTAAGGCCATAGTGTTTCTCAGTTTCTTCTAGTAGTGCCAGAATGCTCTTCTTTGCTTTGACCGCCTGCAAGCTCAATACCCTAACACTTTGTGCGTGGTAAATAGAGCCTACACCAGCTGTAGCAACAAGTTCAGGAATTAGCACGACTTCCAGCATGATCCAAGAAGGGCTTAATGTTGTTGTATCTTTTAAAAAACAGAAGGATTTCAGTGCAGATGTCTTCATCCATCCTCATTTGAAATGCAGGAGATTTTTATATTAGTGCCAGAACCTGTAACAATACAAAGCAAATCCAAATATCCAAGGAGAAATCCCGGGATTTAATTTCTCCCCAGTTCTCCTTATGGCTTCATCCTAAGGTCATTGCAACACGCAAGAGGTACAATGACATTCCAGGCCACTGCCTGGCTGATTATAGCTGGACATATCCCTCCTGCTTTGAATATAGCAATATGTATCCTTTTGCCCAGAATCTGAATTCTCTTTATACTTGCTATCATATCACTAGCCTTAAGGCATTTAAAAACAGTGAAACTCCTTTCACATACTGGGGAATCAGGATAATGGCTTCAGTGAGAAGGCTTCATTTTATTGTGATACCAGAAGATATGCAGGGTATACCCTAAAATTTCCAAAGGCACTCTTGAAATGTTTCCAATGAAGGGTACTGTGAACTCTGTGAATATTTGTCAGATATTAACAAATGGGAAGTAGCTAATTGCCACTCAGTGTCATTCCTCCATATATGCATGCCTGCTCAGCACTAAGAAAAAAAAATAGTAGTATAAGTATGAAAATAAAAGTATCTTTTCCATATTAATAGCATCTTTTCACTCCAAAAGAATTCCTAATAGAAATGACCAAAGTCCATTTCTCTGCAAGAATAGGGGAGAATAAGTATCATAAGCCAGACTCTTCCTTCCTCTCCAATCCCTACATATTTCTTTCTATTCACAATACTTTTAATGAGGTTTTTAGAGGAGAGCTTTTTGTAAGCAAAGGATTTTCAGGAAGCAAAGGAAAGTTGGTGTCCCTTTATTATATGAGGAAGCTTCCTTAATTCAGCAGACATTTAAGTATTTTCTATACACAAAAATCTGTGCTTTGGTGCTGGAGCTTAAAAAGAGGAAAGAAAAATGACTTGGTCAACAACTTCTCAACAACTTATCACCTTGCCCACATCCAAGAATACCATTCTGCATTTTGAGGATTTTCTCTCTCTGTTAGGAGGTGGGTAGCAGGATTCATTTTTAGTCCTTTGGAATTATTGTTTGTCATTGCATTGATTAGAATTCTTACATCTTTCAATGTCCTTTGTCTTTATAAAACATTGTGACAATGCAAATTTTTTGCCTGATTCTGCTCATTTCACTCTTCATCAGTATATACAAGTCTTCCCAGGTTTCTCTGACAGTCTCTTTTGTCATTTCTTAAGACAATGGTATAATGGTATCCCATTACATTCATATATCATAATTTGTTCAGCCATTTCTCCCAGTGATGAACACCATTTTCATTTCTAGTCTGGCGAATTAAATTCACTGAAATAAGAACTCAGTGAATTGGTCTTCGAGCTTTAATCATGACTGCCAAATCTAAATCTCTGCCCCTGACTCCAGATAGAAAACATTATTTCTGACCTTTCACCTAAGTTCTAGTCTTATGTCTCTAGTTATATCAGGGCATCTCCATTTGGATGTTCTCATCATCATTTAAAATTTAAAATATAAAAAACAGAACTTATTATCTTCCTCTTCCCCTCCCCCCAACCCAAATTCCTTATTTTCGTCTATGGCAACATGAACCTTCTAGTATGCAGGCTCAAAACTTTAATTTTATTTTTTACTGCCCCCCCTCTTTTATCTGCTGGGCCCAATGTTACCAGAACATGTTAATTCCTCTTTTGTAATTAATAGTTGTCCCTTCATCTCATCCTTTCCCATTCCTTTCTATCACCCTACCCAAAGTTCTCATTATGTTGTGCTTAGTCTACTGCAAATAGCCATCTAACTAGTATTCTTGCCTCTTCTCTCTCCTCTCCATCCTTTGATACTCTCCTATCAGTCAAATATTCCCATAACATCAATTTTATCATGACACTTCTTTGCTCAGAAGCCTACATTGGCTCCCCATTACCTCCATGAAAAGGCATAGACTTACCTACCTGGACTTTAAGATCCTTCCTGATAAGACTCCACTTTTTTTTTTTTGGTGAGGTAATTGGGGTTAAGTGACTTGCCCAGAGTCACACAGCTAGTACATTTCAGGTGTCTGAGGCCATATTTGAACCCAGGTCCTCCTGACACCAAGCTTGGAGCTCTATCTACTGCGCCACCTAGCTGCTCCAAGGCTCTATCTATTGTCTTCTATTGCTTCCCAAGAATCAATAGCATAGGAGCAAGAATGCATTCTCTTTCTAACTTATTTGCTTTCCTTGCTATCCCCCAAATATACGATGTTCATTTCAGTCCCTCTACAATGGTGTTTGTTATACCGAGAATGCATTCTTTATTCCCTTCTCACTGGACATATCCATATTCTTTCCAGGTTGGTCCAACCAGAGCTTCTGCTCTCTGTGCATAGAACTATGAGAACTTAAAGTTACCTCCATATCCCAAAGAGGCATTAAAGTAGGACATTAGAGGTGGAATCCCCACTATCAAAGAAAAAAAAATGAACTAATTTAAATCTCAGAGGCAATATGGTATAATGGATGGAATGCTGGGAAAGTTCAAATCTCTAAGTTTTTTCACCTGTAAGATCCATCCTTCCCTTCATGTAGGAAGAATTGAAGTGGAGTTTGCCCAGGAATAATCCATTGATGATGAACTAATTTGGCCCCTGGATAATCAAGAGACTGAACAAATATGGTTATCACCAAACAGATACCCAAGAGTTGTTAGTCTGTCTTTCAATTAGCCTTTGCCAAAAGACCCTCCTTATGCTGAATTCCATTAATACAGCTAATCTTGCTCTCATTTTGGTAAATGTGTGTGTGTGTGTGTGTGTGTGTGTGTGTGTGTGTGTGTGTGTGTTCTTAATTTCCTGAAAACTAACACAATAACAGTTCTGGATGTGCTCTCCAAAGCAAGCCTACATTTTTCCAAACTGACCAAAAAAAAAAATTGTACCTCTTCTCAAGAGTGCCCACACACTTACTTTGAGGAAACTCAGACATTTGCTTAACCAGTGGGGAAGTGACTAGAGGTGTAAGGCCTTAAGAAAGTGGGGGAAGAGAATAACCCAGAACTGATGTTTCTCTTTTCTCTCCTCAAGCTGGAAAAGGAGCCCAGGGCAGAGGAGGGGAATCTGCTACTTGTGTTAACTCTGTCATGTTTTCCTAAATTATCATTACTTCGTCCCTATAAATGAAGGGCTTGTCTGACTACCTGCAGCTGCTGACCAAACCCTTCCCTAGAAGAGCTTTGAAGTATAGACCCAGCACACAGCCAACTCTCATCTGTCTGGAAGGCTTCCCACAAGCAAAGTCTTGAGCAGCCCTGGTGACGGCTGGCATGTGGGGATTTGGCTCAGATTTGCTACTTGTGTTAGAGATTTAAACAAAACACACAGGCATAAAAATACAGGTGCATTCCTCCCTGGGGCTTCGATTTCTTGCTTTCTATACCCTAAGCATTTTGCAAAATGTAGTCTAGAGGGCTGTGATTGCCAGCCCTGGAGCTAGAATTCTGGGATGTTAGAGTAGCAATCTTACCCCTTTGCCACATCTTTAGGGTGTTCGTTTCATAATGAAATCAAAGCAGTTAGGGAACAAGAGAGAGATGATGGAGAAAGGGAGTAAGGAAGGTAAGGGTTCATATTTTCTGGAAGCTTTCAAAACAAGACAGAGTCTCATCTGTCTGGAATGTTTTAGGTGTGGACATGCCTAGGGCCAAGAGGATGAACTATATGTCTTTTTCAGCCGTAGGAAATCAGTATTTCTCTGTTTCTTTAATTGTTTATTTGGTCTTTAAAGGGAACCATTCCAATGAACTAATATCATGCCATAAAATTTAAGAACTGTTGACTTTCTCTAGAAGGTGTTTTATAAAGTTTCAATCTGAGCTTTGTGGTATTTTATTACCTGCTATTCTTCCTTTCAACCCACTTCGATTAAACTTCAGAAACATCAATTACTTACTTTACAAGGTGAGCAGCATTGTGCCAGGGAAATATGAAGTTCAGATAAAACACTGATTCCTGCCATCCTAGAGTTTACATTTTGGTAGGTAGATAAGATACATTTACAGATGGCTACAGGACATGCCGATATATCTCATGCTCTCTGCATGAGTTCTGTTTTTCTTGTTTCACCAGGAGATGAATCTATTAGTAAGGTACAAAACAAAGCTCTGTGTGAGGAGGGCAGTAAAGATCATTCGTTACCCATTGGAGGAATCAACGGAGCCTTCATGGAGATGGAATTTGAGTTGGACTTTTAAGAATGGAGGATTGTTGTTGTTTATTATAGCTCTTTGTCCTTGGTTCTCAAAGAGTACCAATGATATCATTAGGATGATGTCTTGATGTGCAAGTGAATTGGATTTAAGTGAGGCAGAGCTGGGCAAAGTCATCAGCCTCACTCTCTCCTCCAGAGTTATCAGAGTCCAGTGGCAAGACATAGGTCAGGATGACTGGCGATGGCCCACAAGAATGGAAGAAATTCAGTCTATAAAGAGGTACTGAGAGGATGTTCAGGGGTAGAGAACGAGACCATGAAGATGGGAATGTAATAGTTGTGTTTAGGGGAAAGAGGTTACAGTCCATTTGGCTGTAGTATAGTATATATGGCAAAGAGTAAGATGAGTTAAGACTGGATTGTTAGGCCAAGGAGTGTTGCAAAAACTGGTAGACAACAGGGAGCCACTGAAGATTGTCCATCAGAGAAAAGGCAAAACCAAAGGAAGATTAATTTGATGGCATGTAATGAATGGGCTCATGGGGCTATGTGCGTGTCAGGGGAGGAAGAGATAGGGTGCAGAGGCAGGAAGAGCTGTTACAAGACTGTTACAAAAGTTCAAGTTAGTGCTGAGGAGGAATTGTACTGTGGAAATACAGAAGGTACAGTTGCAAAAGGTAAAGGGAACTGATCACATATAAGAAGGAAGGAGGAATGAAGGGTAATGACACTGAAAAACAGCAAATTCAAGAGAAGGGGCAGGTTTAGGGAGAAAGATGTTTATTTTTTGATGCATTGAGCTTGAGGTGCTGGTGGGGTAACTGGGTAGGGAGAGATGTCCTGTGGTCACTTGGAGATGTGGGCCTGGAGTTCAGGGGGGGAAAAAATCAGGCATAGGGGCAGCTAGGTGTCACAGTGGATAGAGCTCTGGCCCTGGAGTCAGGAGGACCTGAGTTCAAATGCGGCCTCAGACTCTTGACATGTATTAGCTGTGTGACCCTGGGCAAGTCATTTAACCCCATTGCTTAGCCAAAAAAAAAAAATCAGGCATAGATTCTAGAGCTCAGAAAAAAAAAAGTCCGGCATAGATTTCTTATCTATATTGAGGTAGGCAAGGAGAGAGTTGGTCTGAAGACAAAGCCTTAAGAAACACTCTGCACATGGTTTGATTAGTAGGTGAAGAGGAGACAAAAGCTTGAAGTGAAGGGCCCTAACTGAATAACAGGTGACTCCCTGAGAATCAAAGAGATCTCAAAAACTGCAGTCATCTCTTTGCTCTCTGACACCACTCTTAGTAAACATCCCCCTCTAATTAGTAGGCCTCTTCCTGCCATTTAAGTTGTAAACAAACTAAAGAGAAATGGGGCTTATTCACTGGGAGGGTTGAACGCCAGGAATGTAATGTGTCATTAGTACTGGCATCATGCAGCTCCTTTGTGTGGCCTTCAAAGCCTTACATAATCTGGCTCCACTCTCTTTATCCAACTTCGAGATTTCTCCCCACATCCCTAAAATGAGGCAGCAAGGTGGCATAGTGAATAGAGCACCAGGCCTAAAGTCAGGAAGATGAGAGTTCAAATGTAGCCTTAGACACCTACTAGTTGTGTGACCCTGCACAAGTCACTTAACCCTGTTTGCCTTACTTTCCTCATTTGTAGAATGAGCAAACCACTCCAGTGTCTTTGACAAAATTAGGAGCCTGAGATTCAGCGATTGTTGCTTTAACAATAGTAGACAATATAGAAATGAATATCTGTATTACATCAAATAATTTGGCCAAATTCTTCCTCTGTTATTCCTGATGTTCAGTACTTTGACAAAAACATTGTAGAACCCTGGATTTAGAGCTGAGTGACCTGGGTTCAAATCCTTGCTTTGCTGTTTACTATCCTATCCTTTAGGCAAGTTAGCTTTCTGGGGCCTCAGTTTCCTTATTTGTAAAATGGAAGAGCTGGATTCCCTGACTTCTAGAGGCAGCTAGGTGGCTCAGTGCATAGGATGCTGGACCTAAAATCTGGAAGATCTGAGTTCAAATCTTGCTTCCGTCACTTAACTAGTTACGTGACCCTGGACAAGTCAGTTTACTTCTATTTGCCTCAGTTTCTTCACCTGTAAATTAGGGATAATAACAGTACCAACCTTGCAGGATTGTTGTGAGGATCAAATGAGATTTTATTTATAAAATGCTCAGCACAGTGCCTGCACTTAGTAGGTGCTATATATGTGATTAGTCCTTTCCCTTCACCTCCTAAGTTCTTCCCAGATTTAAATCTATGATCTCATAGGTGGACTAGGGTTCCATTTAGGAAATTGTTCATCAGATGAAATGGAAAGGAAACAGGCATTTATTAAGTTCCTACTATATACCAAGCATTATACTTTACAAATATCTCATTTGATACACACAACAACCCTTGGAGGTAGATGCTATTATTATTCCCTTTTTACAGTAGAGGAAACTGAGGCAGACAGAGGTTAAATAACGTGCCCAAGCTCACACAGCAAGTTGCATCTAAGGCTGGATTTGAGCTCAGGTCTTTCTGACTCCAGGCATGGTGCTACTCTAGCCATTGACCCAGCTAGCTATATACCATTCTAAACTCCTCTGTCTACCTTATTCTCAAGAAATTATTTACTCAGTGGAATAATCTGACTGTATTTTAAGAACCAGATTCCTCTCTGTGTTAGTGCTATTTCCACGTTTCACCAGTAGGTGGCACCTTGCAGCGTGACTGCATGTCTGGTAACCATTAGGTGATTGTGCCACATTCGTAAGCTTTGAAGAGATAAGCCACTATCATTAATGAACCAGATCCTCCTTTATTACTAATGAACACCTTGGCCAAAACTTTTGTGAACTAACCGTCCAACACTCATTTAACAAACATTTATTTCATGCCTGCTTTGTACAAGGAGCTCTGTTAGATGGTGTGGGTACAAAAACAAAGATGGCACCAGTCCCTACCCTAAAAAAGATTCTATTTTACCAGGAGATACAACATGTGCACAGATAATACAAATACAAGATCATTTGAGAAAGGTGATTTTCCCCTAATAACTAGGGACATCAGGAAGAGTTCATTTAGGAAATAATGTCTGACCCAGGGGTGAGAAGGGAATGCATTCCAAGGATAGGAAAACCTGTGTAAAGGCAGAGATGGGAGGACTAATGATTCAAAAGAATAATCTTTTTTTTTAATGTAAAAGCTTGTAACTTAAACAGAAGCCATGTCTAGACACTTCCTTTATGCTAAAGTCCTTGCCAGTCCCTCAGAGATGCTAAAACTTCTAATAGAAGGTTCTGTAGAGCTGATATTTAGAGAATTCATTTAATCAGTATCTATCTTTGTCTCTGTTTGTGCCTCCAAGCATCCTATCTGGGACTGCACCTTAGGTAAATTATAGTTGCTTTTCTGAAGTGAGTTGGACTCCTCCAAATAGATAGTGTGCTTAAAGGTCAGTTCTCAGCACTTCTATTTTCATCTCAAACTCAACTAAAACTAATGAAAGCATGTCTGTTTTTCCATGTCTTCTTCCCTACCTGACAATTTAGTCCAATCAGGAGAGACTGTGAGCTAAAATGGTATGACCTTCTGGCTTGGAAAGTCTTTTCTCATAAGCCTATCTGGCCATACATGGGCCAGGTTGGGACAAGCTTCCATGACATGTACCACAAGTGCTTCAGAAAATACAGAATGGATCATCTATTAATCTGTCTGCTAGAAGCTGACAGCCCCACAGGATGGTGAATCGAGCTTATTTTTGTGACACAACATATGTGCAGTCTATTGTCAATAGGTTAAAAACCCATACAAACTAAGTTGAATAGTTATATTTTAATGTCCCATATATTTTTATCAAAATGGTGCTCTTCTGGGCAGTTTATAAACTAATAGAAAGAACATTGGATATGGGGTCAGGAAGACCTGTGATCAAATCCCTCTACATACTAGAGGGCTGTGTGGCCCCAGGCAAGTCATTTAAACTCTCTGAGCCTGTTTCCCCACATGTAAAATAATGGGTTGAAACTCAATGGCTTCTAAGGTTCCTTCTACCTATAAATCTATAATCCTATGAACTCTATGAGACTCAGTTTCCTCATCTATAAAATAGGACTAATAGCACCTCTAAGGGTAACAACCTCACATCCTCATTGTTAGGCTCAAAATAAAGAATATGTATGGAATGCTTTGTAAAGCTTAAAGCAGGAATAAAGAGAATTCAGGACTGTTATTGTTTTCTTTGTTTTTTGTTTTGTTTTTATTATTGTTATTGTTTTGTCCATTCCCTTTATGACATGTAGATTCCTGAACAGACTTTCTCTCTCCATCCACTTTCAGTCATCAGTGTTCATATGTATTTATAGGTCATTTTGTTTTATTTTTAAGTTTTTTAGTAAATATATATATATATATATATAAATGTATATATGTATGTTATGCATGTATATATATGTATAGCTACTTTTTTGTTTTTTATGCCACGATTTTATCCCCTTAACGCCCCCCCCAACCCTTCTTCCTTTACGCAGTCATCTGACACATAATTGCATCTAATGGTGTAGACCATATTCCACACATAGTTCCTTTCTCCCTCTCCTCCCTCCCCTACCCTCCACACAAGAGAAGAAAGCCAAACTAGAAATTCTGGTACCTGGGGCAAACTCATTTGACTGGGGGAGGAGTGGGTGAAGCACAGGGTCAATTCCACATTATGATGAGACATTAAAACAGGGCTTTATAATAGCAGCTTGGCTAAATTCAGAGATTCATTATCTTGTTGGCTACTGGGGAATTTTCTGACCAAGGTAACTCTCAAAGATCATCTCCTTCCTGAGATGTAGAGAGATTGCTAACAGAGTGGGTAAAGGAAGTACCTTCATTTGTGAATTCACAGGTTCTCAAATGAAATGAATGAATGAATAAAAAAGCATTTATTAAGAGCCTGTTATGTGCCAGGCACTATACAAGGCCCTAGGGATACAAATTTAAAAGTGAGACAGTCCCTGCCCTCATGAAATTTACATTCTGATAGAGGAAGAAACACATATAGAGAAATGTCAAAGAAGCAAGTTTCAGTCTGAGAAGCTGCAAAGTTTAAGTTCTGCCATAGGGCAGCTTATTGTCATTTCTTTTCTAATCGTAAGTGATTACTCTTCCCAAGACAAAATATGGAAGGGGTGGAAAGGCATGCCCAAACTGGCAGTGGAAGTGGGTAGGCCCTGGTTTCCTAGAAGATGGCTGGATAGAATGATCTGGGGCTAGGAAGATACAATAAGGTGAATTTATACTCATATCCACGTATGTTAGGACAGCTCAGCCAAAATAAAGAGTTCTAAAGATCAGTGGATTCATTTTTTCATGCAGGAGGAGCTTAGTCAGAGGAGGGCAGGGAGAGGTCAGGAATAAAGGACGGAAAGAAGGGAAGATATCGGAAACAGCAGAGCAGATATTGAAATAATGAACAAGTAATACTTTGATTGAAAAAAATGATCAACTCTAAACCTGAAGGATAATGTATTTAAATCTAACCCTCCCCTCTCAACTCATATACTTCTATCCTTCATAACCTGGTCCTCTCCTACCTTTCTAGCCTTCTTAAATGTTAATCATCTCTACATACTCATTAATCCAGTGACACTAGCCTCCTTCTGTTCCTTGCGCAAGAGTATCCCTATTCCACATATTTTCACTGGCTACCCCTTGCCTGGAACTCTCTTCTTCTTCATCTCTGTCTCCTGGGCTTGCCTGGCTTCCATTAAGCCTCAGCTAAAGTCCCACCTTCTACAGGAAGCTTTCTCAATGCCCTTTAATGCCAATGTCTTGCCCCTGAGATTATCTCCAATTTACCCTTTATATGTCTTATTTGTACATAGTTGTTCGCATGTTGTCTCTTCCATTAGACTGTGAGCTTCTTGAAAGTAGGGGCTAGTTTTGTCTTTCTTTACAGTGCTTAGCCCAGTGCCTGGCAGGTTGTAGGCACTTAATGTTGATTTGATTTCTAGGCTCTCTCCCAGTGGGTGAATCAGATAAGTCATTCACCTGTCATCTTTAATTGCTCTCCTGGTAACAGTAGGGTGAGATCATTTATTTCAAACATTGTAGGAAGTAGACTTCTTGCCCACATAATATTTTATCATTCATCCATTTTTCACTCATCAAGCAACTGTTTATTAAGCATTTGTTATGTGCGGGCCCTACTCCTGCCTACAATTCAGGTCAGGAGTTAACAGGGACAAAAATAACCAAAGCACTGGACAGTTTGTGATAGGACATCGGTTTTCCTCATCTCTAAGATGAATGGGTCACACTCAATGATCTCTAAGGCCTATCTATACGCTGCAGGGACATTTACTGACACTTTCATAGACAGCCTTTTTCTTTTTAAATTTATTTATTTTTAGTTTTCAAAATTCACTTCCATAAAATTTTGAGTTCCAAATTTTCTCCTATCCCTCACCTCCCCCCACCCAAGACAGCATGCAGTTTCATATAGGCTCTACATATACATTAATATTGAACCTATTTTCACATTAGTCATGTTGTAAAGAAGAATCAGAACCAATAAGAGAAACCATGAGAAAGAAGAAACAAAAAGAGAGAGAGAGAGAGAACAAGGCAGCCCTTTTCTAGCAGCCCATGTATTGTACATCTTTTCTACGTGTACAGTCCCCTAAAACTGCAGGACGACCTTGGCTGCCAGCTGAAGCTCATTGATTAAGCTCACAACTAAATAGTACATGACAAAAGTTTTTATTCTGATACTGATAGTGCAAATACAATGTTTGATGTAGGAAGAAAAGTTTGTTGTGGAGGTAGGGCAGGGGGAGGTAAGAAGAGGCCAAAAGAAGCAACTGGAAGAGACTGTTTTTGATATATACCTTCTGCTGTATCCCTACCCTCAGTAGTCCCTTTCCATACCCAGATCCCTCACTGATGCCCAGGATTCAGCTGTTACACAGGCTCCTAGCCCATGTGGTACAACTATACTTCAGAAGGCAGCCACTGGAAATTGATTCACAGGTCTTTATAAGGTGCCTCCTATGTCCTGGGCACTGCACTAGGATAACAACTACAGCATGAAGGCCACAGGACCTTGGAGGAAGAGAGGTCATGAAAGCCATGGATACTGGGAGGTAGAAACATGGTCTATGAAAAGGAGTGAGGACTTCTCATACAGGTACAAACACTCTACGAGGGAAAGCAAACACATCCCCTGATCCCCCCCCTTCTTCTTTGTGCCTGACCCTCATTGCTCTGACTATAAAAGGGAGACATGCTTCGTCATGTGTTCTCCAAGATCAAGATTGTTCATTGCAGTTCCTCAGAATTTGCCTGCCTTGGGCTATTTTTCATCATTGCGGACACTGCTCTTCTGGCGTCACTCAGTATCACTTTATACAAAAGTCTTCCGTGTTTCTCTGAACTCATATTTGTCATTTCTTATGGCACAATTAATATTATTGTCCATCACAGTCATGTGCTGTAATTCACAAGATTCCAGAATTTTAGAGTTGGTAGGGACCTCCACAGGCATCCAGTCCACCCCCATACTCAAAAAGGAATCCCCACTACAACCTATTTAACATATGGTCATCTAGCTTCTGATTAAAGATTCTATGGAAAGTAAAGCCACCACTTCCTCAATCATTACTACTTTTTACTGATATCACAAAAAGATCTGCTGTTGATACTTCATTCAGGTCCATACTTTTTTCCGTTGACTTCCTTGGAGAACATGCCATTAATGTATTTTGGATCAAGTTTAGAGACTTTTCTCTATAGCTCATTTTGGGTTGCAGAAAACAGAATTTTGTAATAAGTGATATTTATTCAAAGCATTCCACTTTTATTAGTCTGCTAAACATTCCTATCTGTAATACAAGTATATTCCATAGTCTTTTCTCTAATTCTCCATTCAATACTTTATGGATGGAGAGTCAAAGCAATAGGATAGACAATGAGATGGGAAGAAAATCAACACATTGCCTTTCTTTTTTTAAAAATAATTCATAATGTTTCCCCTAAACTGCTCTTTTCTTTATTACTTTTAATAAGCATAACATACCTATAGTATTTGGTGACCTCACTTCAATCTATGCTTTAACTTTTACTGGATTTACAATTGCTTGAATAATGAGTAAATAAATGTTTTCACCCTGTATGGTATTCCATCTTCCATCTCTTAATCCTTTATATAAATTGTCCCCCATACCTATAGTATACTTCTTCTTTACTTCTCTTTCTAAGATTCCCTAGTTCCTTTTCAGACTCAGCTTGAGTGCCATCTCTTAAATTAGAGCTTTCCCCATCCTTTCTGTCTTTAGCCCCATCCCACCCCCACCTTACCTTGCACCAATGTTACTTTTATTTCCATTGTTCATATTTTTCACTTATCTATTTGTGGACATGTTTCCCATCAACCAGTCAACAAACATTTTTAAAATGCCTACCGACTGTCAAGCACTGTGCTGGGTGCACCAATAGACTATAAACTCCTTGAGGGGAGAGACATTCCCAACAGAATGCACATAATTTATTTATTGGTATACGTATGGTTTCCTCCAGTAAATGTAACCCTCAAAGGCTCTTCTGTTTCTGTCTTTGTGTACCAAGTGCTGAGCACAAGACTTGTCACATGGTAGGTGCTTAATAAAAATGCTTGTTGAGTGAATGAATGTATATGTGAAAATACTTATTCATGTGTGCTGTTCTACTTTGGCACTGATTAGGGAGGGGTGATATGTTTCCCAGACCCTCTGCACAATCTGGTTGGAAAGATTTGTTCCATTCTTTGGAGGATACTTTTAAAAACACCGTGTATGTACATTTTCCTAAGAGATGTGCCATGCTTCAGTCTATATTGATTTATCAATACACAACCTCTAGAGGTTTTAAAGGTCTCTCCCTTTTAATTATGCCCTCCTTGTCTTTCTCACCCCCTGAAATACACCCCAATATGCAAAGATTTAATCTTGTGGGAGCCATCCTAGGCAGTTACATAGACCTATAACCTTATATGATTAATGAGATTTGGATAAGGATTCTTGTTCTGATTGAAGTTCAAGTAGAAATGCAAAAAGGAGGTAAAGCATAGGTGCATTTTAAGAAATTGGCATATTACATATGTGTGTCTGAATGAAATGCAAGCCTGCTACAGCAGGAGAAAGTATTGGGTTGAAAAATTACATGCTGAAGGTTACACAGTTTCATAGACAAAAGCAAGGTATTTATAAGCTATGTTGATGTACTATGCAAAGACTGGACTTAGAAGAAGGAGCCCTGGGTTCAGATCCCAATTTAACCACTTATTAGCTGTGTAACCCAGTCAGTTTACTTCTAGGAACCTCAGTTTGATTCGTCCCTAAGATAAAGGTTGGAGGCAAAAGAATGTCAGTAAAAGACTGGTCTTCCGCCTAACACAGACAAGCCATAGAACCACGGGAAAAAAATCTCAGTGTCCCCAAGTAGCACTCTATGACAGTAAATTACAGCCTTAGCATAGTGTGTGACATGTAGTGGGTGTTTAATTAATGCTTCTGGAGGGACTGACTGACTAATTTGAAGAGATCTGCATCTCTTTCGGTGAAGGGAGTTTCCCCAGCAGAAGTTTCCTCTAAATGATGGAATCACAGAACAACAGGTCCAGGCATGAAATAAAATAAAATAATGATAACAACAACAACAATAATACTTGCAGAGTTGTTGTGAGGAAATCACATTACAAAGCTTAAAGTAAATTGTGAGTTAATTCCATTGCTCTAGAAAAACAATGAAGACCCAGTAGTAATGAGCTAGACCCTGATTCATGAGTAGAATTAGACCATTAAGAGAGAAAGAGAGAGGGGGCATTTCAGGAAGAAGATGAAGCATTCTTCTGAGTGCTTACAATGTGCCTGGCATTGTGCTAGGCAACAGAAATTGTAATAATACCAAAGAAACAATGTCTGCTCTCAAGGAGCATGTATTCTCCTGGCCGATAACAGGTGTCCCTACAGGCATATACAGAATGAAAATAAAGATAATAAATGCAAGGTAGTTAAATACGATGGAGGGAGGGTGCTAACACTGGAGATCAGGAGAGGTCATGTAGAGAAAGGAATCTTTGATTTGCATATTGAGGGAAGAGAAGTATACTGAGGCAGGGCTATAACATATACAAAAAGGAAAAAAGTATAAATGAGCAAAATCCATCCTGTAATAATGCATAAGGGAATAGTGAAAAAATAAGGTTAAGGCCAAATTATGGAAGATCTTAAAAATCTGAGATGTGGAGTATGGGATTTATCCTGTGAGCAGAGGGGAATTATTAAAGGGCTTCCTGAAAGAGAGTGTTGGTGATGAAAGCCAAGTTTTAGGTGATCAGTTTGACAGTGGTGGGAGGGTGGATTTAAGCAGGGAGAGACTGAGGACAGGCTAACCTTACACGATTGTGAAATGTAGAATTTAAGAATTAAATTGGAATGAAAAGCCAAACACTTGGAAATGCTGATACATTCTCCTGCTAGTGTTGTCAAATTCATCTTAAGATCAATGAGATCTGTCACTGGGAAATGAAAAATGCAGTGTTTTAGAGTAAAGGCAGTTAATCTCTCTGAGCCTCAGTACCTCCATTTGTAAGATTAGGATAATAATAACAGTACCTGCTTCACAGAGTTGTTGCAAAGAAGAAATAACAGTGCATGCAAAGTGCTTCACAAACCTTAAAGGACTAAATAAATGAGTTATTATTAATATTATTATCTCACAAAAATCTATAGGCTTCCTCTTTTGCATGCATGGAGTTGAATTAATTGTTTTCCTGAAAAAGAAAAGATAATAGTTTGTCTTCTGGGGACACTCGGCTTAACTACTAGATATAACTGAAAGTACAGTTGATTGTCTTGCTTCCAAGTTATTCTTATCAGTGAATACTTACACTATGAAAAGTAATGTGTATTGTTTTATCTCTTCAGACTGGATAACTGTTTTAACTTGTGGGTTCTGTAGAAAGAAGTTGCCACTTCCTGACTAAAGTCACTTAGGTGTAAAAGGAACATTTAAGCAATCAATGAAGAGATACTGTCAATTGATACCTTTCCCCAATTTGTTCTTAAATCCAATAGCCTACAGGGAAGCCTGGTCACAGAGGTGCTTTCTGAATCCTCTTCTAAATGACAATGTGACTTACAAGGTAGATAAATGTCTACCACGTTTCCTTGGTATGAGCCTGATCATTTTGTTCACCTTCCACAGTGAGCCACCTCTATGGATTTGGGCTGATGGATGCAGAAGCCATGGTGATGGAAGCCGAAAAGTGGACCACTGTCCCCCAGCAGCATGTGTGTGTGGAGAGCACTGACCGGCAAATCAAGTAATACCCTGACACAGACATATATGATCATAATGCCTTCAATTATACCTCATACTTTGGCTCATAATTTGTCTTGTTTGGTTGTCCAGGGAAGCTAAAGTGCCTTTCCATGGAATGGATGGAATCTCAGGCCAATACATCAATGACTCAACAAAATATTTAGTAAATGTTTACTATGTGTGATGCACTGGAGATAAAAAGATGAAGTGGAAGTAGTCCCTGCCCTAAAGGAGCTTATATTCTTTTTTTTAAATTTTTTTTTTCACTTAACAAGCATTTTTTTCCTCTCATCTCCCTCCCTCCAATTGAAAAAGAGATAGGAACAGAGAGCAAGAGTCATTCAAGGAGCAAAGGGGAGGGAAAGGTGATAGAGAGGGAGGAAGAAAGGAAGGAACAAAGGAAAAAAAGAAAAGAAAAGAAAGAAAACATAATACTCATACTTGAGCAAAATAAATTCTCCCACTGGCCATATCTGAAAATATGTTGTTGATTCTACATCCTGAGGTGGGTAGCATTGATCTTCATCACTGATCTTTTGGAATTATGGTTGATTATTACATTAATCATAGTTCTTAAGTCTTTCGAAGTTGATTACCTTTACAATGTTCTTGTTATTTTATAAGTGGTTCTTATGGTTCTGTGCCCTTCACACCCTGCAGCTGGTGGAGGAGCTTACATTCTAATAGGAGAGATGATTTGTACATAAATAGGTATGTACAAATTGCACCTAGAATAGATGGAAGGTAACCTTAAAAGGAAAGGCACTAGCAGAAAATGTCATTTGATGTTTGACCCATGTCTTGAGGTCTCTAAGTGGTGGAGTTGAGGAGACTGGAAAGATGGGAAGGGTCCAAGTAGGGAAGATCTTTAAATGCTAAGGAATTTATATTTGGTCTTAGAGTTAACAGGGAAGTGCTGGAGTTTTACAGAGTGGAGGGACTCTTTCAAGACTTCACACCATAGTTTGGAGGTGACCTTGATGGTCTCAAAGACCATGCCTGTGGATCTCACTCTAGCAGGCTGTTCCAAGGAGGAAAGAATTATAATGTATATATGCCCAACTTTGAACCTTGTTTCGCTTGTCAATGACCAGCCTAGTTTAAGAAGCATACTCATCTTTTCAGTCATATCAGCTCAGGAAGATTATGTACTAAACTATGAAGAGATTGCAATTTGTCTCAGTTGAGGGACTAATAGACCCCTGAGAATAATTTATCCTTTAAAAAATGACTGCAAATCTTCTGAAGGTTGGCTTTGCAACTCCTCCAGTCTCATACTTTTTGTATCTATTGGTATGTGGGATTAATTGTCCCTGCATTAAAAAGATTTGCAGGACTTAGAGCTAGAAAAGATCTTAGAGATTATTGAGTACAACCACCTTATTTACAGATGACTAAATGTGGCCAATAGCCTCAAATGCTACAGAGTTAACACTCTCTCCTTCCTCAAATTATCTGCATTTATTTCTGTTTGTAGAATGTCTACAATAAAAATAGAGTAGAAATTCTACAGTAGTAGGATTTCTACAATAGGCGTCTCTCCTTTCTCTCCTTTCACTCTTTTTTTAACCCCTTATAGTTCAGCTTCTGACCTGATCATTCCACTGAAACCACTCTCTCCAAAGTTACCAATAATCTCTTAATTGTTAAATCCAGTGTCCTTTTCTCATTCCTCAGTCTCCTTGACCTTTCTGCAGCCTTTGACACTGGTGATCACCCCTTTCTCCTCAATACTCTCTTCTCTCTAGCTTTTCAGGACAAGACTCTTTACTGGTTCTCCTCCTACTTATCTAACCACTCCTTTTCAGACTTCTTTGCTGGATTCCTTATGGGGATAGTGTCCTCTAACCACAGGTGTCCCTTAGGGTTCTATCCTGGTCCCTTTTCTCTTCTCCCTCTTATACTACTTCATTTGGTGATCTCATCAGCTCCCATAGGCTTATTTTTTTTTATTTTTTAAACTTAAATACTAAAACTTAAATATACAATAAGAAAGGAAAAAGAAATAAGGAAAAAAAAGCATTGCTCTGTGCACAGCAGAAAGCAAGAGAGGATTCAAAATATACAGCAATAAATTTCCATTTCAAGGAAGCCTATATAATAAATACTACACATTATATTCCCTATAGGTTTAATTATCTCCCCTCTGCTGATGATTCTTAAATCTACCAAGCTTTTCACAGCCTCTCTGCTGACCTCCAATCTCACATCTCCACCCGCCTTTCAGACATCTCAAACTGGATGTCCAGAAGACATCTTAAACTCAACATATGGAAAACAGAAATCATCATCTTTCTCCTCATCCCCTTTCCCCCTCCTAACTTACCCATTACTGTAAGGGCTCTACCATCCTTCCAGTCCCTCAGGCTGCCAACTGAGGTGTTTTCCTCAGCTCCTAATTATCTCTCACCCCCATGTCCAAACTGTTGTCAAAGCCTATTGATTTCATCTTTGCAACATGTCTTGAACATGCCCCCTTCTCTCCTCTGATTTGGCCACCACTCTGGTGAGACCCTTATCATCTCACACCTTCATTATTGCAGTAGCCCGCTGGTGGGCCTGCCTGCCTCTAGTCTCTCCCCACTCCAATCCATCCTCCATTCAGCCACCAAAGTGATTTTCCTAAAGTGCAGTCAGGTCTGACCATGTTAACTCACTGTGCTCAATAAACTTCGTGGCTCCCGGTCACCTTCTGAAACAAATACAAAATGCTTTGTTTGATGGTCAAAGACCTTCATAACCTAACTCACTCCTACCTTTCCAGTCTTCTTAAAACTCGTTCCCCAACACGTACTCTCTAGTCCAGTGACACCGGCCTCCTGGATGTTCCATGAACAAGATACTTCATCTCCCAACTCCAGGCTTTTCTCTGGCTATCCCTCATGCCTGGAATGTACTACTTCCTCTGCTCTGACTCCTGACCTCCCTAACTTCCTCTAAGTCCCAACTAAAACCTCACCATTTCCTGAAAGCCTTCTCTAATCCTTCTTCATTCTAGTGCTTTCCTTCTTTTAATTATTTCCTTCTTATCCTAAATATAGTTTATTTGCATGCCTTTCTTTGCTTGTTGTCTGCCCCATTGGATTGTAAATTCCTTAAGAATGGGAAATGTTTGGGTGCTTCTTTTTGTATCTCCAGAGTTAAGCATAGTGCCTGACACATAGTAGGTGCTTAATAAATGTTTAATGGCTGATAGAATGAGTATAAACTCCTTAAGGGCAATGATTGTTTTGTATTTCTGTCTGGCGCAGTGCTTTGCACAAAGGGGGTCTCTCATAAATGCTTGTGAAGTTGAATTTCATTTGCCTTTCAATATCTGTGAAATGACACTGTAATCATCTTAATGTGTTTCTTAAGTTTTGGGCTGGGAACCATCATGGACAAGCTTCATATTCGGAGGTTATTGACCTGATGTGGTACCAATTCTGGTTCTGTGGGGATAGTAACTGGCTTTGATGCTTGCTGTCTGTTCCAGAACCATACGACCCAGCAGTGCTGTCCGCTCCATTTACAAAGCTTCTGGCTGCTCCGACAACCCCAACCACCATGTGAACTACCTGGAGCATGTGGTCGTACGCATCACCATCACCCACCCTCGAAGGGGAGATCTGGCCATCTATCTGACCTCACCTTCAGGAACCAGGTCCCAGCTCTTAGCCAATAGGTAGGCTTATGGTCCCCTTGCCTCACCTTCTTCCATTCTGTTTTATTACACATTCCTGTGATCATAGACTGGTATGATGTAAAAATAGAACCAGTGTTAGAGAAAGATCTAAATGTGAACCCTAGATTTGACCCTAGCTGTGTGACCCTCAACCTCTCTGAGCCCCAGTTTCTTCATCTGTAAAATCAAGACAATAATACTTGCACTACTACTTCACAGGTTTGCTATGAGGAAAATGTAGTGGAAAGAGTAAAGGCTTTGGAGGTAGAGGATTTGTTTGATATCCTGCCTCTGCCATTTAATGCATGTGTTACTTTGGAGAAGTCATTTCACTCCTTTGTTGTGGTTCTTGTTTGTAAAATAAGAGGATTCGACTAAATGGCCTTTGAGGTCAGCTGGAAATCTCTGATCTTTTGAACCTGTGACCCCAGAGGGCTATGTACATGTGAATTTTTACTATAGTGCTTATGACAAATCCCAGCCTGTCTTTAGAGGTAGGACCAGGCAGCATCTTCATCCATAGGAAAAGACTGAGAAGGAACTTACTTGTGAAGATGATGTTGGGTAGGTAGATCACTGGGAAGGTAGGCATTCCCAATAAATAAAAAAGTTGGCTGAGCTATTGGGGGAGTGGGGAAGAAGGGGAATTGGAGGAACTGTTTATTTAAGTAGTTACTACTTTTACTGTAAGGGGAGTAATTTATAGGTAAAAAAGAGCATGCAGTTTGTTGGAGTGATAAGGGTTAAAAATGTTACAGGAAAACTGGAAATCCCCTTATGGACTTTCCTTTTACTTAAGTCCCTTTATTGTCCTTCCTTCTAACTTAGACCATTGGATCCCAATATTCCATGTTTTTCCTTCTTTATTCCCCTTCTCTTCAATTAAAACTAGTTGACTTGCTGCCTGGGGCAATTTATTGAATAATGCAGTCCAAGTACTTTCTTTCTCGGGTCACAGGGAGAGACAGTGGTACAAAGAAAAAGAAACCTGGTTTGGGGATCTGAGGACATTGTTTCAAACCCCAGATCTACCACTTACTAACTTATTGCCTGGGTAACCTAGAGCAAATCTCTCTGTCTCTCTGTCTGTCTGTCTCTGTCTTTCTCTCTCTCTCTCTCTCTCTCTCTCTCTCTGACACACACACACACACACACACACACACACACACACATCTATAAAACAAGAAGGTTGGACTATATTTCTTCTAAGGTCACTTCCAGCTCAAAGGCTGGGAGCCTACGAATTCCTACTGTTCTATCAGAATCTCTCCTTGGCCACATTTCTCTTAACCTCAGCATCTCCTCTGCATTCATTATTCCTGCTCCACCATCTTCAACACCCACATTTTCCTTATTCTACTGATGCAGGCCAGGATCCTACAAGAGGAAGAGAAGCATTGGGCCTCAAAGGCTCAAGTCCTCTCCCAATCAATCAATAAGCATTTATCACATGCTTACTATGTGCCATCATATATGGTTTGACACTGGTCTTCACAGCCTCTGGATGATATCAGGTCACCTTATAGGACTCACTTGTCAGGAAACTGGAGGTAATGTCTACTAGTAGGAGGAAATCCCCATTGTTCATTCCCCTGCTTGAGCTGGAGAGGGGCTAAGACAAGAAGACCCTAGACAAGGCTAGTTCAGGGATGGGGAGCCTCCGGCCTCTAGGCCACACCTAGACTGTGACAGACTAACCAGGCGCTTCTATTCCTGAGGTAAAGGGAGGATAAAAACCTATAACCTGGGTTGTACTTATACTTACGTACTTCAAGGATTTTATTTTTAGTCAGCAAGGATAGTCCTGATGATGCAAGTCACTGCCCCTCTGCCCTTTTGTATCAATCAGTTAATCAATAAGCATTTATCAAGCACCTACTATGTGCCAGGCTTTGTACTAGATCCTGGGGAGAAATACAAAAATGAAATAGTCCCTGCCCTCAAAGAGCTTACATTCTATCAGTGGAAATGCCACATATACATATAAATACATACATAATACATACAAAGTAATTTTAGGGAAGGGGGATGAGGAAAGAACTATGTAAACAGTATCACTTGAACTGAGTTTTGAAAGAAGCTGGAAATTCTAATTGCTGAGTTAAAGAGTGAGTGCATTCCAGATTTGGTTACCAGCCTGTGCAAAGTCACTGAGTTGGGAAATGAAATGTTATATAATATGCGGGAAAAAGGTTGCCTGAAATGTAAAGCGATGGAGATAAAATGTAATAGTCTGGAAAGGCAGGCAAAAGAAGCCATAATGTGAAGAAAAGAGTTTTAAATGCCAAGTAGAAGAGATTTCGCTTTACCCTAGAGGCAACAGTGAGCAATTGGAGCTTCTTAAGCAGAGGAGTGATGTGGCCAGCCCCATACCTGAAATGTATTAGTGGGTCAACTATGTGGAGAAGGAATTGGTAAAGGGAAAGACTTCAGGTGGGAACCCAATTAGGAGGCTGTTTCAGTAGTCTAGATGAGAGAGTATAAGGGTCTGAACTAGGTTGGTGGCCATGTGAATAGGAAAAACTGAATAGAAGCCTCTGATTGATAAGACTTGGCAGCCAATTGGATAGAGCAGGAGGGAAGAGGGAAAGTGAAGAGTTGAGGATAGTTCTAAGGTTACAAACCTTGATGACTGGAAGGATAGTTAAGCCTTCCCCAGAAGCAGAGATTTTAGGAAAGAAATGGTCCTTCAGAGTTGCTGTGGCCAAAGAATTCATCAGTATGTGTCCAACCTCCAGATGAGCTTCTCCAAACTTAACTAGGCTAATCCTCAGATGACCTTATGTAACTTCTATTCACATATGTGTATGTAGTATGTGTGCACATTCATATATAGCTATAGCTGTGTGTATATATATGTATGTATGTGAGTATGTGAGAGGTAATATGTTCTTTGCATGTATGAATATATGTATTTGTATGTATGTAATTGTGAGATTATATGAGAGACAATGTTACAGTTTGTATTTATATGTATATGTGTGTGTGTGTGTGTGTGTATGAACTCAGTTCAAGTGATACTGCTTATATGAGTTCTTTCCTGATCCCCCTTCCTGAATTTACTGTGTGCATGTGTGTTTATGTATGAAGTGTATGAGTAGGATGGTTATGGGATAGGGATACAGATAGGGATAAAGATAAAGATAGAGATAGAGAGGGACAGGGGTTAAGGAAAGGGGAAGGTGGAAAGAGCAGGGCAGCAAAGGTCAGTCTTTCTGGGTAACAGTGACTAGGAATGCCAAGTTGGATTTTTCAAGTGGCATTTTATTGTGCTTGGAAGACTTGCTCTCATTCTTCTCTCAAAACTAAATTCTTCTTTCTGTCAGAGCAAGGAGTGAGAAGCCAATTCCTAATTTTTTAAACAGGAACTGCAGCCTTGCCAAAATAAATGCATGCAGGTACAAAGCAGCAATGCTCTGGCATCAGATCAATTGGGGGCTTTCCCCCTGCTCCCCTTTCTCAAAAGACAAAGCTCTCTCAGCTGCCCCTGTGTGACTGTGGCTACCTGACCCAAACCTTCCTTCCAAGTTGAGCAAGACCTTCTGATGCAGGATTATATGATTAATAGAGGCTGTACCAGCTGTTGTTTCTGAACCCAACAGTAAAGGCTCTTTCTTCCTTTTTTTTTCCCCTTTATCCATTATTCATCTGGGTTTCATTTGAAAGAGTATGCTGGTGAAATGCTAAAGTGCAAAGGTATGTTTTACACATGTGGAGATCTTATCCCCTGCTTCTAGAAAAAACAGTTCCTCCTCATACAGTTGCTGTTTGCTTAGGCCAGCGAGCCCCCTTGGCACTCTCTAGCCCCCTCCTGCATATTTTGCTTTTCGATGCTGGCTTCCCCTGAAATGACTTCAGCGAGGAAACTTGTGAGTCAGAGGCTCTATGGATTCTATCACAGGCATTTGGCAGATGACATCGTCACTGGCTTCAATCTGTCTGAGCATTCTTCAGAAACCAATCTTACAGGGAACATCTGCTTTGTTGTTTCCAAAGTGCTGAATATGAATGTGCGGGGTGATGGCCTTCAAGAGAAGAGCAACAGAGATTCCAGAAAGTCAGCAGATACATCTCCAAAGATCTTCCTCCTTCCTCCCCCTACCCCAGCCTCAAGAAGCAGGATCCATCCGGGCATCAGCCTGTGGCATCCTGAGAGGACCTCCTTGGGCTAGAGTGAATAGTATCCCCTCAATATGCTCCATGGGAAAAGTGGAGCTCAGATGGAGCAAAGGGAGGAAAGAGCACTGACTCTCTGGTCAGAGTTTGTGGGTTCATATCCCACCTATGATGCTTACTACTAGTATGATTTTGGGAAAATCACTTAACCTCCTTGGGTCTCAGTTTTCTCATCTGTCAAATAAGGGAGGTTGGAATAGATGACCTCTGAAGGTCCTTCAGGATCTATGAGCCCTTGAATTAACAATCCCCAAAGGGAGTAGTTTTGGTATTTAAGAAAAAAGAGGGCAGGGCTGGCACCCAGTGGTGCAGATTGAGCCCTATACTCATTTATCTCCTACCCAAAAAAAAAAGGGGAAAAAGAAAGAAAAAAGAGAAAGTCAGTGCTTGCTCCTGACCCTTTAAATATAAAACAGCTGCTGGCTCTTAGAACTACCTAAGTGCCAGAGCTTTTAACCACATGGCAACAACATTCCAGGCCTCCAGTTCCCTATGGTTGTATGTCCCTGACGTTAGTAGGATCCCTCCTACTGATGTGACAGGCAAGAGGGTGTGCTTCTTCTGACATCTTTTCTGACCAGTGAAATTCCAAAGTGTTCATTTATTAAAGGAAGTTCCAATTCCAGCCTTTGCCATATCTATCTGATGCTGCTACATAAAACTTTCATTAGCTTTCATTTGATATTGTTTTAAAATGTGTTCTCTGTGTTAGAGACTAAAGGAAGAAGATATAGATGGTATTAAAAGGAAACTGGTTTACCCCTGTGGTGAGATTTGCATTCAGAACAAAGAATGCTTTTCTACTGGATTAGTTGGCAGTTTAAATAGAGTGGATTAGTTGGCATTTCAAAAGCAACATAAGATCATAGTTCTAAATCCAGGAGTGGTCTTAAAAGTCACCTTATCCAACTCCTTCCATTTTACAGATAAGGAAACTGAGACCCAGAGAGAAAGAGTGACTGAAAAAAAAATACTACATTTTAAGAAATAGAGAGAAGTGCCCTAACTCTAAAGACAGAGGACCAGGGTCCAATCTTTCCTCTGACAACTGCTACCTATATGACCTTGGGCCTCTATTTCCTTGCTTGTAAATGGAAACCGTTAGTCTAGTTGGCTTCCAAGTTCTCTTCCAGTATTATCTCTAGAATCTGATGAACAATACTGCTACTAACATGTTGTATTAATGACAGCGCCTTTAGACATGAAAGCTTATCAGAAACCAAACAAACAAACAAAACTATCCAGTATGGGGTGGGGGGGAAGGGGGGGAAGAAGAGTACAGCTGAAAAGCAAAAGACTCCCCTGAAAAAATGTTTAAAAGCTAGGAAAAAAAGATTCCTTGGATGACAACCACTACTACCTCATATTGGAGTCTGGAGAATTCTGACTTTTTCCAGATAGACTCATCAATACAGTGTGTCACATACTAGAGTTGCTTCCCTTTTGTTCTACCCCAAATTTAACTGGTGGCTGACTTTCTGGGAATTTCTTTTGCTTTTACCAACATGGTAGCAAGCTAATATGAAAGTTTTATATTGTGATGTTGGGAATATCCTGTTCAGCTCCTTCTCTCCCATGGTATAGCAAGTAGCCAGTAACTTAGACAATGAAAAGCCATGCCATGAAAGAGTCTGATAGAGATTGAAATGTTCAAGGGATGACTGAACTTGGGTTCCCCTTTATTCTTTTAATATGCAAGAGGGTAATGCTAGGGGATAGCTTTACAAGTGTGTGTGTGTGTGTGTGTGTATCCCTTAGGAGAAAATAGCAATTATAATGCCTGCTTATTTTAAAAAAAAAATAAGCTTTTAAGGGGCAGCTTGGTAGTGTAGTAGATAGGGTACCAGCCCTGGAGTCAGGAGGACCTGAGTTCAAATCCAGCCTCAGATACATAACACTCATTAGCTGTGTGACTCTGGGCAAGTCACTTAATCCCAACTGCTTCACCAAAAAAAATAAACTTTTATTGATATTTTTATTGATATTTCAAGTCACTTATATTTCTCACTGTAGTGTTTCCCACCACTTCCTTATAATAAAGAGGAAAAAAAGAAAACAAAACTAACATAATAGAAAAGGTCTGATGCAATATGCAGTGGTCCACACCTACATTTCCACCTCTACAAAGAATCAGGATTTAGGAGGATGTGTTTTCATATCTTTTCTGGGAGGCCTATCTTGGTGATTATAATTTCACAGGATTCAATTGTGATTATCTTCTTGTTTTTCTTTCCATTTACATTATCATGGGCTTTGTGAATATTGTTGTCCTGGTTCTTCCTACTTTACTTTTCATCAAGTCACATAAGTCTTCCCACACTTCTCTGTATTTATCATAGCCATTGATTCTTAAAACAAAGTAATATTCTATTGCATTCATGTACTACTACTTGCTTAGCCATTCCCCATTCAATAAGGAATGCCTACCTTTGGAAGAATGTCTTTCTCCTGAAACATACTTAGGTGAGACTGGCTTCAGGGCTGCCTATGTCTCTCTCTCTCTCTCTCCCCCATCCCAGGTAATTCTATTTCTCCCAAACTCATGGGCAGTAGGAACAGACTGAGGTTTTTTGATAAGTCAGGTCTAGGCAGTCTGGAGTTTCTCAGCAATTCCTTCTCCCAGCTGACAGGCAGTTGCTTGAACCCCTGTGGAGAACAGCTGTTCAAAAGAGAGTAGTTTATCCAAGCATTTGCAGGTGCAGAGCCCTGGAAGGCAAATCTGCAGTGTTCAAAATACTGGTTCAGCTTAAGCTTTTGTGCCCCATTAGCCCAGCAGGCAAGCACCATTGGCATGCCAGGTTGCTAATTTAGAGGGCTGGATCCCAAGATAAACAAAGAGCAGTGCTGGAATGGACAAATGGTTATTTCCTTCCCCTCCCTTTTCTTTGTTCTTCTCCCACCCACCCTTTCAGTTCTCTCCTTGGCCTGTCTACCTTCCCTCCCTAATGGAAAAAACAGTATATTCAGCACAAATGGTATACTTATTGGAAAGAGGTGTGGGAGGGCAGAGCAGAAAGCTAGATGGGCATCAGCCATTTTCAAAATTTGGGGGTAGGGACAATGACACAGAGAAGCTACATTTTCTGCACTGACTCCTCCATATTTAAATTCCGCCTGTGTAATTGCTGGGTTCTGCGGCAAAGGTTGTTCCCTGGACTGGCTGGAGTTATTAGGAATCCGATTTTCTATTCTACAGCCATGAGATATTCCCTGGAATAATGAAAAGTTATTTTTACTCCATTTTCTATTTCTACATCCTTCATAGATCCCCCCCCCGACCCTTATTTTATTTTTCCCCTTTGGTGAGGCAACTAGGGTTAAGTGACTTGCCCAGAGTCACACAGCTAGTAAGTGTTATATGTCTGAGGCTGGATTTGAACTCAGGTCTTCCTGACTCCAGGGCAAGTACTCTACCCACTTTGCCACCTAGCTGCCCCAACCCCACCCTTATTTTAGATTGGATTTAGGCGTATTAACCCTCTGCTTCGAAATCCTGGCCCTTGAATGAAAACTGATGCTTTGCCTCCACTTCTAAATTTGATTACACACAAACATATATTTCTGCTTCTAATTATGACCTTCAGTACAGAAAAGGTACCATTTCTTGCTGGAATGGTAGAGGTCAAAGAAATCTATGGCATTCTGGAAATCATCCTTTTCCAAATATATTCTTCATGCTTTAATGATTTCTTAATTATTGTCTTTTCTAGTTCAATGATGGGCTCTCAATACTGGTACAATCTGCGATGTATTTAAATGGGTTGATATCATACAGTTATATTGCTTTGGTGAAAGTACATCAGATTGGCTTACATGTCATAAACTCTTCACTGTCTAGGCAATTAATCAACAAGTATTGATCAAGTGCCTACTGTGTGCTAGGATCTCATGATAGACACCAAGACAAACGGGAAACTCTCTTTGGAAACAATCTCTAAGGAGGCAACGTGTGTTTGGATGTGTGATGGTAACAACAGCTAATGTTTATTTAGTGATTTAAAGTTTGCGAAGTGCTTTACATACATCTCCTTGTGGAAGCTGAAACAGGTTGTTTCTTGCCCGGGGTCACACAGGTAAGTTAGAGGCCAGATTTGTACTATTTGTTGTTGTTTAGAGTTTTGTTTTGTTTTGTTTTTTAGTTGTGTCCAACTCTTCGTGACCCCATTTGGGGTTTTCTTGGCAAAGGTACTGGAATGGTTTGCCATATCCTTCTCCAACTCAGTTGACAGATGAGGAAACTGAGGCAAACAGGGTGAAGTGACTTACCCAGGGCCACACAGTTAGTGTCTGAGATCAGATTTGAACTCAGGTCTTCTTGACTCTAGCCAGGCCCTGTGCTTTATCCACTGTGACCCCTTGCTGCCCAGATTTGTACTTAGGTCTTTTCAACTCCAAGCCTAGTATTCTATTCACTGTTCTAAGGTAATTACACACACACACACACACACACACACACACACACACACACACAGACATATAATTGTAAAATTTATGTCATATAAATATAAATTACATGTGATATATTTATGACAATAATATAATTAGATATCATATATTATGAATATGTTATACATTGTGTATATATTACATATAAAATCTACCTATCTTGTCCCAAACTCTTTGCTGCCTTCTTATCTTGCCTCTCCAACTGCCTTTTAGACATCTCAGACTGGATATCCAGTAAACATCTTATACTCAATACGTCCAAAATGAAACTCATTATGTTTCCTCCTAAACCCTCCCCATGTTCTACCTTCCTTATAGAGGGAATCACCATCTTCCCAGTTCCTCAGGCTGGAAACCTAGGTGTCATACTCGACTCCTCACTTTTCTCCATACCCAGGCTGTTGCCAAGGGCTGTTGATTTCACCTTTGCCAACATCTCTCAAATATGCCCCCTTCTCTCCTAACACTGCCACCAATCTAGTGCAGGCCCTCGTCACCTCGCACCTTCACTCCCACAATAGCTTACTGATGGGTCTCCCTACTTGAGTCTCTCCTCACTCTAATCCATATTCCATTCAGCCACTAAAGTGATTTTCTTAAAGCACAGGTCTAAACTTGTCCCACCCCTACTTAATAAACTCTGTTACTTCCATGATCAAATACAAAGTGCTCTGTTTGACATTCAGAGCCCTTCATAACCTAGCCTCCTCCTAACTTTCCAGTCTTTTTACACCTTACTCCCCACCACATAGTCTTTAATCCAGTGATAATGGCCTCCTGGATGTTCCACAAAAAAAGGCACTCTAGGTATTTTACTCGCTGTTCCCTAGGCCTGGAAGGTTCTCCCTCTTCCATTCTACCTACTGACTTCTCTGGATTCCTTTTAAATCCCGACCAAAATCTCATCTTTTACTGGAAAACCTTCCCCAACACCTCTTAATTCTAGTGCCTTCCCTCTGTTAATTATTTCCTATTTATCCTGTAAACAACTCACTTTGTTCATATTTGTTTGCATGTTGTCTCCCCCATTGGCTTACAAGTTCCTTGAGGACCAGGACTATCTTTTGATTCTTTCTGTATCTCCAGTGCTTAGCACTGGTTAGCACAGTACCTGGCATATAGTAGGCCCTTAATAAATGTTTATTGATTGATTTTATATATATATATATGTATATATATATATGTATATATATATACATATATACATATGTATATATATATACATATATATATGTATATATATACATATATATGTATATATATATATACACACACACATATATATACACATATATATACACATATATATTCTATATAATTATATATGATATAATAAGTAATACATAAAATATATTATATATAATATATAACTCCTATATGTAATCATAAATGGGTATGTATATACACTCAATAGATATAAAACATATAAAAGATAATTAAGAAGAAGGGCTTAGGGTTAGGGCTCTAGCACCTGGGGAGATCAGGAAAATCTTCTTCTGGAAGGTAGTATTTGAGTTATGTCTTGAAGGAAGATAGGAATTCTAAGAGGCAGAGGGAGAAGGTTCCCAAATTCTCACATCCTACTGTTCAAAGCTTAGGCAGCTAGGTGGCAGAGTGGATAGACTGCAGGACCTGCAGTTAGGAAGACTCATCTTTCTGAATTTAAATCCAGCATCAAACACTTACTAGCTGAGTGATTCCTGGGTAAGTCACTTAACCTAGTTTGCCTCAGTTTCCTCTTCTGTAACAGGAGCTGAAGAAAGAAATGACAAACCACTATAATATCTTTGCCCAAAAAAACCCAAACGGGGTCATGAAGAGTTGCGCACAACTGAAACAACCAAACAACGATATTCAAAACACTATGTGAATCCTTGCAAAATTTAGCAAGTTTTTTCTCTCTTTTCATAATCATCAAAGAGAAAGCTGTGCAGTAGTGGGTAGAGAAGTGGCTTCAGAACTGGAAAGACCTGGGTTCAAGTCCTGCCTCTGACACAGTGAGAGGACAAGTCAATCTCTCACCTGCCAATCTACACTGGTAGAGAGAGGTTCCTTGCCTGGGTGTTCCCTATATCAGTTAAATCACAGATCTAGTCCCTATTTCTCTGTCTTCATAATCATCAAAAGGCATTTATAAAGTACATTCTTGTTAATAGTACAGAGTTCAATGCTGTAACATGATGATTTACAAAAAGAGTTTGCAATCTGAGATTGATCTAACTCAGACAAATGTGCCAAAAATCAAACAGCCGTAGATAAATGTTCAGGTTGCCGCTGTTAAGTATTCACCCTCTACACACAGCAGGGATGAGATCATTTGGAGATTCTGAGGGAAGCAGTACCCAAGGGAGTCTCGGAAACACTGGCCTGAAATAAATGAGCTCATCTTAATAGACAGAAATGTAGATACCTACAAATCCTAGAAATTACCCTGTTTGAATATTCTTTTAAAAAATCCCAAATTATTGTGATTAAACCTATTTCTGTTGCTCACAACATGACAAAAACAGTAGATTTAGATAAAGATAGAAACCTAATAGCATATTTAGAATACCACATTTGGGAAGGAATTTAAGTAAATAGTACAAAGACTGAACCTCTAAATGGAGCAAAACCTCAGCAGTTGACCTGAAGCAAAGGTTGAAGCATGGAATATAACATTCTTTTAAATAGGGATGGGGGAAGGAAACTTCTAAACAGCTCAGTCAAATATCATGGTGAGCAGAATTGATAAATATCACTTGAGAAGTAACTGATGAGACTGAAATTGCTGTTTACCAATTTCGAAATAATTATGCTAAAGTACATACTTGTATTTATTTTCTTAATGTTGTAGGTTTTTAGTTACCATAATAACAGTGCAGAAGAATGTTGCTGTCTTGACGGGCTGGCAAGATCCTTCGAAAAAAAAACAAAACAAAACACTTCTTATAATAACAGTATGAATTATTTGCTGAAATCATTCCTCAGAAAGCTGCACTAAATTTCATGACAGTCTTTTATTGCAATCTTCCTCCAAAGTAGCTCATAAGAAAGCTATCAGAAGGGACGGGACTGTGATAACCAGTTGCTTCATTTTTGTCACTCATGCATAGATCATTCCACTGAGTACATAATTATGAAGCTAAGTTAGAGTAATTGTTTTATTTCATAAGAGACAATTACAGTGGCATAAAGTTAATCTAGCATTGGTTTTAGTGTGCTCACACTAATGACATTGACAATTCATGGAATCTCAGAGTCGGAAGAAAACACTGAAATATAGTCTGAGTCTATATCTGAGTAGGGACACCATTGAACTATCCCCTATAAGCACTCATTCATTGAAAGAAATCCATTCCTTTTTTTTTGATGTTATTCATTATCTTATTATTATTATTATTATTATTATCATATGTCTTATTATTATGAAGTTTCTTGTTATATTGAGGCAAATCTCCTCTCTTCAGCCTCTGTCTATTGCTTCTAATTCTGCTCTCTGGAAACCATCATATACTTGAGGATAATTATCATGTCTCCTCTCCTCCAAAGTTGATTTATCCACAGGGCCTTCTACTTACTTACCCCTTTGTGACACAGTTTTGAGTTATCCCACCATTACTCTGGAAGCACACCAGCTTATTATTGTCTTTCTTATTATGTGGTGTCCAGAAATGAGCACTATAGCTGTGACCTGACTAGGTCAATATTTATTTATCCTCTGCTTGGAGTCCCCCATTCATGAGGAGCTCACTACAACAAGCAGCAGAATATTAGTCTCCCTAGTTCAGAACACTGTTTTCTTTAAATGCCTCCCAAGATTACATTACCTTACTAATGTTAACTCACATTGAGCTTGTAATCCATGAAAATCCCAATTTTAACCTAAACAATTGTCTTGTCTGTTTCTTCTTTATTTTGAATTTGTAAATTTAATTTTGAACCCAAGTGCAGAATTTTATATGCATTCATTTTAGGTGTTATCTTAATAAATCTGCCCATCATTCTAGGTTATTGAGATTATTTAGGGGCTTATTTTTGTAACTTAATGTTGTGTGGTTTGTGGTTTGTCCTTCATTCTCAAAGAGGACATGACTTGAAATCAAATTTGATTTGAGTGAGGGAGGGTTGTGCAAAAGTCACTAGCCTCACTTTCTCCTCCAGAGCCATCTGGGTCCAGTGGCCAGATATCGATCAAGACAACTGGAGATGGCCCAGGATGAAGTGGGAGACCTTGGCCTTTTTTAAGCTAAGGTCTTTTCAAGTTATCACTTTGAGTGAGGCAACACCCATTCAGTAAATAGGCATCTTAAAAAAGTGAGTCAAGGGGGGCAGCTAGGTGGCATAGTGGATAGAGCACTGGCCCAGAAGTCAGGAGGACCTGAGTTCAAATCCAGCCTCAGACCAAACACTTGTCACTTGCTAGCTGTGTGACCCTGGGCAAGTCAGTTAACCCCAAGTGAGTCAGGGGATGACCCCTTTAAAAAAATATACAAACTGGGAGGGGAAAAACTCTCTGGGTTGCTGGCCAAAAGAGAAACAGTTACTGTTAACATACACTCTGAGCCAGGAAGACCCAAAATATAACCATTAAGTGGTACTTGGGCAGGGAAGGGACCTATTGTTGTCCAGTGAATGAGATCCAGAGTGAATTGGCTTAGTCTTTGAGAAAGAAATCTAGCCAGTAAACCTAATGTGTAAACTTGATATAACATGAAAATATAATAAGCATGTCTTCTATGCATTCATCCAAGTCACCAAGCGATATGTGCAAAAGAATAGGACTGAAAACAGAGCCCTGTGCCACATTATTATAGACTCCCTTCCAGGCTGACATTCATCCATTAATGGCCACTCTGAGTCCAGTTCACAGAATCTAAGAGTGAGAAGGAGTTTCAGTTTCCTTCCATTTCCAATCCTTGCTATTTTTTTTTCTTTCAAATTCACCTCATATCTCTCCTTGCCCACAGTTATTAGGAGAGACTTTATCAAATGCCTCGATAAAACCCAGCTATACATCTACTATTTCCTCTGATAGTCCAAAGCCTTTCACAACAAAAGAAATAGTTAATCCAGCATGAAATCTCAAGCCATGCTAGCTCATAATGGTCACCATTTCTCTTCCAAAGTGTATGTTTTGTTTTGGCATTATAGATACTTCCTACTAAACACTAAAATAAACCCTCTTACAAAATCCATTCCCCCAAAACTGTTAGTTATTGATTATTCACCGAAAGGAGAGAAGAATGGTTTCATTCTGATTGGGTTTTTTTTTTGTCTGTTTCATTCTTTTCTTAGATAACATTGATCATTGTGTTTGACATGAGTTTTATTGCCCCTCTCTGTTGATTTTATTTACATTGCTGTAGTCATTTTGTATAATATTCCTTTGGCTCTGTTTTCTTCACTCTGTATCCTGTTCTGCAAGGTTTTCCACTTTTCTCTGAATCAATCACATTTCATACTCCTTACATTGCCAGAATATTCCATGGCACTCATATGTCATATTTTTTTCTAGCACTCCCCAATCTTTAGGTAAGCTACTTTGTTTTTGTTCCCAGCTTTTTGTGTTCACAAATAAGACTACTCTGAACATTTTGTTTTGTAAAGAAGGGATTCTTCACCCATTTAATGTCTGTGTCTAAGGTGTACCAGGACCAGCCTGACTCAGGCTGGTCTGGTAGTTCAGGTTCAAGATTTGAACAAAATGAGACACTCACAGACCATCTAATAGCTAACAAGAGGAGTTTTTCTTAGTCATAGTAAGGAGAAGATATTCAGAGCAAGAAAAGGGCATTTAGCAAGGGACATAGAATTGACTGAATTGAGCATAGCTGCTCTGTCCCTGTGCTGTCCATAACAGCTTTTCAGACAGGAACCTGAATGAGGAGAGTCTGCTTCCCGTGCTTTTTGTTTGCTTATTTTTAGTTTGGCTGCTACTGCTGCCGTTATTGTTGTAGCATCTAGGCTAATAGGAAACTACATTGGCCAACAATAGGTCCAAGCTGAAGCTTCACTTAGTCATTGTTTGGTTTTTGATGGCTCAAAGTGAGTGTACATAGCAATTGTTTTTGTTCTGGTCAGAAACTCTGAGGGTCTTCCCCTCCCAGTTTGACTTTTTTTTTTTTGAGTAGGCATTAGGCCATCTTTTGCTTCATTTCTCACCTAGCTTTAAATCAGTAAATGGATGTTGCCCCAGACAAACTGAGACCTTGGAAAGACCTTAGCTTAAAAAGGCCAAGGTCTGAACAAACAAAATCAATGCAACCAAGATTAGAAGGAAAGCATAAAGCTGGGAAATAATTTTTACAGCCTGTGTTTCTGATAAAGGCCTCATTTCTAAAATATATGGAGAACTGAATCAAATTTATAAGAATAGAAGTCATTCCCCACTTGACAAATGGTCAAAGGATATGAACAGGCAGTTTTAACTTGAAGAAATTAAAACTACAGTTATATGAAAAAATGCTCTAAATCGCTATTGATAAGTAATACAAATTGAAACAACCCTGAGATACCACCTCACACCTATCAGATTGGCTAATATGACAGAAAAGGAAAATGATGAAGTGGAGAAGATGTGGGAAAATTGGAACACTAATGCGTTGTTGCTAGAGTAGTAAACTGATCCAACCATTCTGGAGAGCACTTTGGAACTATGCCCACAGGGCTATAAAACTGTGCATACCCTTTGAGACAGTAATACCTCAAGAGATCATAAAAAAGGGAAAAGGACCCACATGTACAAAAATATTTATAGCAGCTCTTTTTGTGGTGGCAAAGAATTGGAAATTGAGGGGATCAACTAGGGAATGGCTAAACAAGTTGTAATACGTGAATGTAACGGAATACTACTGTACTATAAGAAATCATGAGCAGGCAGATTTCAGAAAAACCTGGAAAGACTTATATGGTCTGATGCTGAGTGAAGTGAGCAGAACCAGGAGAACATTGTACACAGTAACAGCCACATTATGTGATGATTAACTGTGATAGACTTAGCTCTTCTTGGCAATGCAGTGATCTAAGACAGGTCCAAAAGACTCGTGATGGAAAAATGCTAACCATATCCAGAGAAAGAACTATGGAGTCTGAATGCAGATTGAAACATACTATTTTCACTCTTTTTTTTCTTTTCTTTCTCGTGGTTTTTCTCTTTTGTTCTGATTTTTATTTCACAACATGACTAATGTGGAAATATGTTTAACATGATTGTACATATATAACCTATATCAGATTGCTTGCTGTCTTAGGAAGGGGAGAGGAAAGGGAGGAAAGGAGGAAAAAAAATTAGAACTCAAAATCTCACAAAAATGAATGTGAAAACTATCTTTACATATAATTGGAAAAAAATAAAATATTATTAAATGTTAAAAAAAAGGGGGGGGGGGGCCAAGGTCTCCCACTGTATCTGGAGTCATCTCCAGTCATTCTGATCTATGTCTTGCCACTGGACTCAAATGACCCTACAGGAGAGAGTGAAGCTGATGACTTTGCACAGCCCTGCCTCACTTAAATCCAATTCATCTGCAAGTCAAGATATCACCCTCCTAATGTCCTTTGTTCAGGTCCTCTTCCTGAACAAAGGACAAACAACTACAAGGCTAATTGGGAGCTATATCAAAGGTCTAACCCTTAGTCCTCTGAGCCAATTGAATCTCAAGGACGGTTTCAGTACTTTTTAAGGAAAAAAATGAGTCCTACCTATCCTAAGGGTAGGGCCCTTAGGATATTGATCCTACCATAAAAGAGTGCCATGTTTTTAGTAATTTTCTTCATAGTTGGGGCAGCTAGGTGGTGCAGTGGATAGAACACCAGTCCTGGATTCAGGAGGACCTGAGTTCAAATCCGGCCTCAGACACTTAACACTCACTAGCTGTGTGACCCTGGGCAAGTCACTTCACCCCATTGCCTAGCCAAAAAAATAAAAAAGAATTTTCTTCATAGTTCCAAATTATTTTCCAGAGCAATTGACTCAGCTGATGCTTCCACTAGCATACTTTGTTTTTTGACACAGCTTCTCCAATTTCAATCTATTCAGAAAAACTATATGCTAGATTTTGTGATAAGTGCTGTCAATAAAATGAGAAAAGCAGTTCCAACCCTCAAGGAATTTACATTCCAATTAAGAGACATTAGCATGTATAAGGACAAATATATAGAAATACATAGAATAAAATCTAAGTAATTTTAGGATTGGAGGTGGCACCAGAGTTATGTTCTGAAGGAAGCTAGGGATTTTATGATGCAGAGGTAAGGAGGGAGAACATCCCAGGCATGGGGGATACTTGGATCTGTGCAAAGTCCCAGTTGGCTATGAAATGTTGTATAAGGGAAAAAGCAAGTCAGCCAGTTTACCTGGATCATTGAGTGCGTGAATGGCACTAATGTGAGATCCATCTGGAAAAATACTTTGGAACCATATTATAAGGGGCTTTATTTCTTTTTTTAACAAATAAAGCATCTTCCAAGTGCTTACCATGTGCAAATCACTGTGCCAAGCACTGGAGACACAAATAGAAAAGATATGCCCAGTTCTCAAAGAGCTCACACCCCAATGGTGAGACAACACATGTGGAAGGTCTCAGATGGAAGTCAGATGGAAAGGCCCTATAGTCCCCAGGGTTCAGTAGTGATGCAGATGTTAATGCCTCTTTTTAAATGTCATTTTACTGATAAAATGACACCAGTTTCTGATGATGAATGATTTGACAATGCTCTTAGGTTCAGAGTCCTAGGCTATGTCCGTCAGAATATGAGGGGAGATGGTGGTGAAGGTGATGGTGGAGATTTGACTTGCCTAGCACATACTACCTCCTCTTTCGCTCAGGGTGCCCTACTGCTTCAGCTAGGCTGGCTTGCCTCGCTAAGTGTGGCAGCTGGCTGACAGTTGGTAGGGATGCCAACTCGTTTTCTAAAAGAGTTGTTTCAATAGACTTAACTCTTCTCAGCAATGCAAGTATCTAAGACAATTCCAAAAGACTCATGATGGAAAATGCTATCCACATCCAGAGAAAGAACTATGGAGTCTGAATGCAGATTGAAGCATACTATTTTATCTTTCTTTGTTTTTTGTTTTTTGTTTTTTGTTTCTTCTTTCTCATGGTTTTTCCCTTTGGTTCTAATTCTTCTTTACAACATGACTAATGTGGAAATATGTTTAATATGAATGTATATGTATAATTTATATAAGATTGTACACCATCTTGGGAATGAGGGAGGAGAAGGAGGGGGAGAAAATTTAGAACTCAAAATCTTACAGGAGTAAATGTTGAAAACTAAAAATAAATGAATAAATTTGTTTATTTAAAGAGAGAAAGAGAGTTGTTTCCATGGATGATAGCTGTGAGGACTGAGTATTATAGCTATGTCCTCAGCTTCTCTCATCCTTGGTAAGATCCTAGTTGAAAGTTGATAACTTTTGGCTGTTTGGATGGAACAGAGGCAACCTTTCCCCACTGAGCACCAGCCAGTGAATGAATGATCTCCAGTAGGGTCTGGGATCGAGGAGGAATCTTTCTACCAAACATAGGGAAGAATCCACTGGATATACTACTCTAGTCCCCAAAGAGCTTATAAGAGATCTCTTTTTGTTTCATGTGATCAGATTCCCCTCCTTTAGACTAGCTCTTGTGGCAGGGCTCAGTTTAGATAAGCATTGTGGAAGAAGTCTATTGAAGGCTTCAAATGCCAAACAGAAGCTCTTATATTCAATCTTAAAGGCATTAGGTACCCTCTGAACCTTGCTGACTAGGGAAATAACTTGATCAGACTTGTATTTTAGGAATATCAATTTTGTTGTTATGTAGAGGAAGGACTGAAGAGCAGAAGAAGTCTCCTGGAAGAAGGGAGACTGATCAGGGACTATTGAAATATCTAGACAAGAGATGATGAGGGCCTAAATAAGGGCAGTGCCTGCATGAAAAGAGAAAAGGGGCTGCATATGAAAAATAATTGTAGAAGCAGAGTCAACAGGACTTAACAGCTGATTGTATATGAGGGACGAAGGAAAATGAAGATATGAATATGACTCCAAGACTGGAGATCTGAGTTACTAGGGAAAAAAGAAAAGGTGGCACCTTTGGTAGAAATAGAGAACTTAGGAAAAGAAATGGGTGACTGGAGAAAGAGTTCTGTTTCAAACATGCTGAGTATGAGATGTCTGTGGGACATCCAAGTGGAGGAAGCTGATGATACACAATTATAGCTCATAAGAGAAATCAGAGTTGGATATAGAAATCTTGGAGTCATCTGCATAGTTGTTAATTGAAGCCATGGAAACTGATGTGATCACCAAGAGAAAAGATGGCTAGATAGACGGATGGATGGATGGATGGATGGATGCATGGATGGATGCATAGATGCACCCAGGTTTAAAAACAAGGAAAGAGGGCAGGAAATAGTTGAAAATGCAGTGAAGGAGACTGAGAAAGAAGTATCAGATAGGTAAGGGACAAATATCTGATACTGGATACTTTGGGGGTGGGAGAGTGTATTTCCCTATCTTTCATTACCTTTTGCTAGCTTGTTGTCACAGTGTTGTTTTAATTTGCATTTATCTGATTATTAGTGATTCTGAATTTTTCTCAGGTGGTTATTTTATTTCTTTTCAAAACTATTTTTTCATGCCCTTTGACCTTCAGTCTATTGGGGAATGGCTGTTGATTTTGTATATTTATGTCAATTTTCTATAGATTTTGGATGGCACACTTTTATCAGATATTAATGAAAAGATTTTTCCCACCTAATATGTGCCTTTTCTTCTGGTTCTGGCTGGATTAATTTCATTTCTGCAAAAGCTTTTATATTTTATATAATTGATAATATCTATTTCATTTTAAGATCTCTCCTATCTCACGCCCAAGTGCAAATTTTCCCCCATTCATAACTGTAAAAAATACAACCTTCTCTAATTTTTATGATGTAACTTTTGCATTTGAATAATTAATCCATTTTTGGACGGTATCATTGTATACTGTGTGAGATGATTATTTTTCCTCATATTGCTTTCCAACTTCCCCGGCATTTTTTTGTCAGAGTCTGTCCCTCAATAGTTTGCTCTCTTTGGTTTAAGAAAGCACCATGCACGTATGTTTAGAGGTCTTGCTTCTCTAGTCTATTGTTCTATTTTTTTTTATCCAGTACCAGATGGTTTTGACAGATACTACCTTCACTTTCCTCCTTGTTCAGTATGTCACTTAATATACTTGACCTTTAATGCCTCCAAATGAATTTTGTTATTATTTTGCTTGATTATATAAAATGTCCATTTGATCAGCGTAGCCCTGTAAGGTAATTTGGGTAATGTTATGTACAAATAGAGATAATTTTGTCTCCTCTTTGGGGGGTGGGAGGTGAGAAGGGAGGGGATTAGGCCTGTAATTTCATTATCATAGAGAACTCTCAGAGGAGGAAGACTTTTACCAGTTAAAGTTGACACTTTCTCTGCAATTTATAATCTTAAAGAATTACCTAGAGTAGAAGTGTCAAACACCTAACTCTCCTGAGTACAGCTCAAAGCAGATTAAATTGTTATTGGGAAATATTTAATGTAATAAAAATATAATATAGATAACATTATATTTTTAAATTAAGTCAATATGTGGCCCACAGGGATCCTTATGAACAGATTAGTGGCCTCCATTTCTATTTGTTTTAAAACCACTGTCACTGACATGTTAAGGGACTTGCCCAGGGCCACACAACCAGTAAATAAATGTTAGAGGCAGGACTTAGACCCTAGTCTTTCTGCCTCTGAGACCATCTGTCTATCTACTTCCTCTCTTGCTTATGTTTAATGTTGAAACCCATCCCCTCGACCCCCCACTCCGCCAATCCTTGCAGTCTCCTAACACCAATATGTAACTTGCTTGGTACACTATAGAAACTCAGAACTGAAAGACCACTTTTTTTTAAATTTAGCAAATCATTGATAAATCCATAGTTAAAATCTGGGAATATGTTGAATGGTTTTGGCATTTGATTATGCAAATTATTTTTGTTTGTTTGAACTTAAAATTTTGGTCCTGGAACAGTTAATGTGAGGGACATTTCATCAATTTTCTTCTTTCTATGTTTGGGGGTTTCTTTTTTCTGAATTTCAAAAAACAAATTTCTAGAATCCTGGTTTCCATTACCTACTAGTTACATCTAGCTATCTACAGTGCCTACGGTGCATTATTTCATAAAGAGGAAGTAGATCATAATCCCGAATCTAAATTACAATAAAATGTTGCCTATGTTTTGGGAGAAAGGGTGAACTTCAGAGGTCTATTTAAATTCTCAGATTACCAAAGAAATTAATGTCAACTTTTTCACCATCAAACTTTTGAATGCATAGCAATATTGACACTCTGAGATTTATTTCCCCTACTTTATATCCACAGACTCTGGCTGCCAAAATGACGAGGATTATATAATTCATTGCTTCCTGACCTGGTAGACAAAGTCTGTTTGCATTCGGAAGTCTGAGGCGCTTGTTAGAATTCTAAAAATGTCTTTGTTTTTCTCTCTTCCCATCCCCATCCCACTCCCACCTGGTTTAGGTTGAATTTAGATGTGTCAGGCCTCCAGTATAAATTCTTGCCGTTGCTTGAGAGTAGCAAAATGACTAAGATGAAGGCAGGCAGGTGGGAAGGAAAAATTTGAAAGAGGAGAAATATGGGGTCAGTTAAACTACAGATTGGACAACTGACCCCTGAATAATCAAGATTTGGCTGTAGTTACAAAAATAGAAGTGTGGCCAGCATGTGATGGCTGCCTCGAGGAGTCTCCTTTGTAGTTTAGAGGTATGAGGCGTTAAGCCAAACTTTCCCATTACCTCAGCTGCTCCCAGAGTGTACATTAGACACTTGGAAAGGTTGCATTCAGTAAGTTATTGCTTCAATGCATTGAGTGACTTCTCCATGACCTGAAGGAGTGATTGGATGGAAGTCTGCAAAGGTGTCTGAGTTACAACCATGAAATAGTTCAGGCACGAAGAAAATCTAACTCGATGTGGGGCGACTTCTAGAATAAAGTGTATACTCTTTCACGCCCTATCAGATTCTTGTTAGTCAATTCCACTTCAAGGCAGTAAACTCCAAAGTCAATTCCCCTAGGTCAGTGTTGGATTTCAGGAACTTAATAAAGTAAGCCCCCTCATTCAGAATCCTGATTTAGACCCAAGTTTCTACTTCTTCACTCTGACCTTCTATAATTCAATTACCATAATACTATTAAGAAAATCAAATCTCCATCTGCCAATTACTCTCCAAATGCACTATCAAAATTTGGATATTACTTCAAATTAGTCCTTGAGGCTTGATACTCCAAAGCTTTGCTTATTCTTAACTCTCTACTCCATCATCAGCCTTACCGAGTTTTTCTCTTTAAGTCATAGTAATTTTATGCTATGTATCAAAGAAATCCCTTTTAATGTTATAACCTTAACTTGTTAATTTTAAAAATAAAGTTGTTTTGGGGGGAGATAAGATCGTTCCCCCTCACCTAGGAAAAATTCATTTAAGTTATTTGTAAGTAAAATGTATTTTTTATTTGCAGAGAATTAACTCAGGTAGAAAACATGAATATGTGAGTAGGGTATAGTTCCAATGATGTGCTAGAGCCAGCTCTAAGAGTCAATTGTTAAATTTTCAGAACGAGGGGCAGCTAGGTGGCACAGTGGATAGAGGACTGGCCCTGGATTCAGGAGGACCTGAGTTCAAATTCTACCTCAGGCACATAACACTCACTAGCTGTGTGACATTGGGCAAGTCACTTAACCCCAATTGCCTCACTTAAAAACAAATAGATAAATAACTAAATGAATTTTCAGAATGAGCATTTGTACCTTGGAAACTGAGAAATGCTACAAATCAAGGTTTGATTTATTATTTTTTTAATTTTCTAGACTTAAAAAAGTAATGAAGAGAATGTTAGTAATGCAGATTAAATTTTAAAATGTGTCATGTGTAATTTTTTTTTCAGAGAGTTTGTTGTTAAACATTTACCAGCATAATCCCAGTATTTAGCCCCCATGGACAGAGCACAAAATTTTTTAAACCATATAGTCTTGTTGTTAAACATTTACCAGCATACCCCCAGGATTTAGCCCCTATGGACAGAACACAAAGTGTTCTAATCCATATAGTCTTCATTGAAACAGGATACAGTATCCAATGAAGAAGTCTTTATCCAGTAGAATCTAGTCTTTCTACTTGAATGAAAACTTCTTGAAGCCACAACTGTGTTATATTTGTTTCTGTATCCAAAGTATCTGGCATATATATACTGCTTAATAAATGTTTGTTAAATTGAAACTGAATTTATCCTATTGCTTCCTTTTCTCTTTCTTTCAAAGCCACATAGACAAATAACCAAGACTTATTTTCCTGTTTCATTGCTCTTCTCTGGAAACTATGACTTTAAATAACAGAAACACTGCCAACAATTATTTCTTCAGGATCCTGGATAACCTTACTTGGATAGTTCTTTCTTCAGATAATCATAAATCTTAAGTCATATAGGAACATAACTTCAAATCTGGATGGGACCTTAAATGCTAGCTAGTTTAATTCTGTCATTTTACTCTTAAGGAAACTGAGGCATAGAGAGGTTAAATGACTTGCCCATTGTCACCCAAGTAATGAGTATCTGAGATAGATAATCTTAAGTCATCCGACTGCAAATTAAATGCTCTTTCTACTCAAATGTGGGTGCCTTTCTCATTAGCCTCCAGCACACCATTGACAGAATGAAGTTTTCTTCATCTATGATACTGAGAGCTTTCATTTTTGAGAAGGGAGGAGATTGGTAGGTAGATACTTGACCATGTCTGCCTACCATTCATCTATATTCATTCATCATCCTAATACTGCATTGATTTTTCCTTGATGTTGACCTGGCAAGCTTCCCACGAACTGTTAGCCCTGAGCCACTTTACCAATGTCATGAAGATTAACCCTCATGCTCCAATGATAACATCATTTGTGAGATGATGCCCTTTCTTAAGTGGAGAAAGTCTCTGCATGTGTGCTGGCGATTATAGATAGAGGAAGCATCGTTGATGGTGTATTTCATTGATTTTTTTATACTCATACACAAAGCAATGTTTGGTGATTCTGTTCCAGGCTATTTGATCATTCTATGGAAGGATTCAAAAACTGGGAGTTTATGACTATTCATTGCTGGGGAGAAAAAGCAGCAGGTGACTGGGTGCTGGAAGTTTACGATACCCCATCTCAGCTGAGGAACTTCAAGACACCAGGTAGGCACCAGTCTTCATTAATTTCCTGCTAACCTTGTTTTCTGAATTGGAAGAATATGGAATAGTATTTTGACCTGTAACAAACAGCCATCACATTGACTCTTATCTTACCATCATCAAAAAATAATGTAGGGTACAAAATATTTGCCATTCAAGCTGGGCTAGGCTATGTGTTAGGCAGGTGTAGTCCCTGCCCACTAGGAACTCAGAGCTCAAGGAAAGTCAGTAACAATGAGAACAGAGCAACAGCAGACCGCCTTGTTTGCCCCAACAATACATGCCTTATGTTTCATAGGGAAAAGACAGAGAAACTAAATTGTCTGATCTTCACTTCTTTACATGATTGATAGAAGGAAATGAATTTCTTTAGGTGTCTCCACCCTGAGTTCCTTCCAAATTAAATTTGTGAACTTAAGCAAGGTATTGGATGTGTCCTATACCAGCTAAATGAGTTTACAGGGGGGAGCATGACTGATGACATTCTACTCTTTCTTGAGTGACATAAACCTGAAAACCTTTTGGACACATGTAACATGGAAATGACCATATGAACAAAGGCCTTTTCAGGAGGATTCAAGCCACTCTGGTCATACTGGGCAAGCTGCCTTCTTCACACTAACATATGACATTAATCTGTAGAATAAAATAAGTCCTGACATAACTTCAACATGGGGCAGAAGGTTTGATATATTTTTTTAAAAGCCAGTCCTGGTCATGTCCCACAGGGTAGTACACATGCCTGTGTTCCATTTACCCACCATCATGTTTTTTTCAGCCATTCTGTAATCAAATCACAAGTATCCTAAGTTAGCAATTATCTCATCAATGCTCCATCTGATCATCCAGGGAAGAAACAACTTTGAGTCAATCCAGGTTGCCATTATCTCATTCTGATCCTTCAAAGAAGCACACATCACAAATGATCTCAAATCTTCCATGTTTTGAAGTGTGAGTAGAATCAGCTGCATGAAGTTTTGTGGGGTAAAAGACAGGACATAGTGGTGACCTTTAGAATTACTGGTTTGGAGAGTAGAAGGACCTTAAGAACTTATCGATTCCAACACTCACTTTATAGATGAAGAATTAAGATCCCATGAGGTTAAGGCAACTTGCCTAATATTTCACAGGTAGTAAAGGTGAAACGAGATCTGAACTGAGATTCTGTGACTCAGTCAAATATCCTTCCCATTGTACCTCTGTGCCTTCATTACATGGCTAATAGATGTTTAGGTGTTGGCTAATGCTTAGATAAATAAGAAAAGGGTCCCTAGCCTAAGTGGCAATTGTCAGGCAATATGCACTGAAAACCTATTACATGTCTAGTATTGTAATGGTGCAAAATTCAACAAAGTAATAATAATAACTGACATCTATACATTGCTTGAAGTTTTATAAGCCCATTATAGTACACCTCATTTGAGCTTCTCAGCAATCCTGTGAAGTAGACACTATAATAGATATTATCAGCCCCATTTTATAGATGAAGAAACAGATGCTCAGATAAAAAGGTCATGGCTTGCCCATCATCACATGGCTAGTAGATGTTAGAGGTGGAATGTGAACACCAAGTTTTCCTGCCTCAAAGTCTAGTCCTCTATCAGCTCTACCACGTTATCTCTCAATATCCAAGATCTCATCCCTTCCCTCAAGGAAATCTCTTATATTTGGCACATGAATCACAAATTTTTTTTCCCTCTTGTCCCATGAGAAATAAAAACTGATAGCCTTATAGCTCTGCATGCACATAGTACGTTGTAATGGAAAGAGGACCAGAGCTGAATCAAAAGACCTGGATTCAAGTTCCTGACTCTGATTCACTACAATTCAACTCAATTACAACAGTCATGGATGGGTTGGGGGATGAGGGAGGAAAGGAAGAACATTCCATTTGTGGCATGAAGAATGAGGTGAGGCAAATGCAAACAGGAGAGGGTAGAATATATATGAAGGGGAAGATTCTGAAATAAAGCTAGACAAAGAGGTGAGAGTCACATTGTAGAGATCCTTGGAGATTAGAGTCATAGCTTTATATACTTTATTGGGTAGACTCTGAGACTCCTGTAGCACCTCCTATGACAAGCATTTGCTATTCCTCTGAGTTGTTACTATACAGAACTCTATTCACCTCATGGGAGGGATACCCAATAAAACTCTAGTCACCTAGCTGCTACATGTTGTTTCCTCCATTGGATTGTAAACTCCTTACGGGCAGGGAATGTGTTTTGGCTTTTCTTTGCATCCTCAGTGTCTGACCCATGGTAAATTTTTAACAAGTGCTTGGTGACTTACTGCACTCAGATTATCATATATAAATTTACATATTTGATGGTGCATTCCTCATTGTCACCACTATGCCTACCACAATAGAAGATAAGCTCTTTGAATCACCAATGCCTTACACGTAGTAGACACTTAATAAATGTTCTTTGGTAGGAGCAGCTAGAAGGTGCAGTGGATAGAGCATCAGCTGTGAAGTCAGGAGGACCTGAGTTCAAATCTGGCCTCAGACCAAACACTTGATACTTACTAGCTGTGTGACCCTAGGCAAGTCACTTGACCCCAATTACCTAAAAGAAATGCTCTTTAGTTGTCAAATTTTATTGAAGTGACATGATCACTTATTAATTTTGTGACCCTGCAAGTCACTTTACCATGATGAACTTATTTCCTTATCTGTAAAACAGAACTAATGATACTGGCAAAATCTACCTCAATCAAACAAGTTTTTTTTTATGAAGTGCCTACTCTATACCAGGCACTTTGCTAGGTGCTAACCTAAGAGACTATTATGAGGAAAGTGCTTTGTGAAATAAGTTTTTTAAAGCACTATATAAATGAAATTGTTGACTTCAGGTACACAAAGGTCAAGGTCAAGGTCAACCCTATTCCCAGTTAACCCCAAACATTTCTCATATCAGGTATGGTTTTCTTTTTTGCTTTTTTTTTGCCTTGCCAGGAAAGTATTAACATATGGCTAGTAATAGTCGATGTGTAACAATCCCTAAATCCTATTATATTTAGGGGTAAATCATACTTCTTGATGGAAAGTGATTTTTTTAAGAGGGAAAAAAACACCTACTACATTTCTATAGTTACTTCTTTGGAATGTGATAGATTTCTACCTTCAAGAAGAAGAAAGTCTTTATTGGGTGCTTGGTTGGGGATATAGAGTTCTTCCAGGCCAAATTAAATAGGGGAAATGGTCCAGAATAGAGATGTTCCTGGCCCCCATTTAGATTTTGTGTTTATTCATTATTAAAATATATATTTTGTGAAGCATTTTCATTTTGCACATTAAAGCTGCCCTGGGGACAAATGACATTTATATGCTGGCAAGTTGCATAGATTTTCTCATTCCTTATTTGCCCAGCAATTGCTTAACAGAATGTCCTTCTTCAGTAAGAAACTCTCCTGCCTCCTTCTCCACCCCCATGGCTATTTGCTTCCATAGTGGGGGGAAAATGAAGTGCCTAATATGATAGTGGTTTGATGGAAATCCTGGCAGTGGTTACAAATCTCAAAATAATGTCCCGTTAAGTACCCCAAAGAGGAGAAATGGAGCTGAGTGACAGGACCAGGCTAGTCCTATTTTGTCTATTACACATTTAAGAAATAGCACAAGGGAAAGAAACAAGATGTATCATGCAGCAATGCTCACCAAAGAACTTACAGGGTGGTTATCAGAGAGTCTGTGAACTAAAGCAGAAGAAATAGATTTGAGAGTGGCTGATAGGTAAGAAAACAAACAGCCCCATTATCCCACCTTTCTGTCTGTTTTTTTCTGAGCTGGGTGAAATGAATAAGAAAACTTGCTCTGGTTTATGCCACCATTCAATAACAAAAGCAATCTATTCATCAACTTGTTGCAATCTCTCAGTAATTCTTACTATTGTTTAAATACAAATTATGTGCATTACATGACAACAGTGATGGAATAAGCTGGAGAGCCCCGGGGAATGCTAGGTATGCTATAGACTTTAAAAAGAATATCTGGTAACAGGTGATTTCAAAGAGGAACAGGTAAAGTGAAAGAATAATAGCAATAAAAATAATAGCTCTTATTTCTATAAAACACTTTTAATAATCAAGTGAGGTAGATAGTATCCATACTATTATCCAATTATACAAACTGAAAAAACTATGATCCAGAGAGTATGAATATCTGGTCCGTGGTCACATAGCTAGTAAAGTACTGGAAGTGGGATTTGAACCTAGGTCTGTGAATCCCTTGTTTAGTGTTCTTTCCACTCTACCACCCTATAGGAAAATAAAGGGAATAGAGTTAAGTACTGGCATTCTTGAAAGCAAGAACTGTCTTTCACCTTTCTTTGTATTCCCAGGGCTTAACACAGTGCCTGGTACATAATAAGCATTTAATAAATGTGTATGGACTGGCTGACCATTCTAAGAAGTTCAGGCTTGGATACTCCTATAAATTAAGACGTGCCAATGCACTTTCTTTAGGTTCCCAAGTTTTCACATGGGCGAACGTTGCCTTTGGAAGGCTCTCACCTGCAGCTACTTACATGCAGTAGTTCGGAACAACTTCATCCCTTAATTTTCACATTATAGTATATAGGCAGATCTTATGTTTCATGATAACATCATGGCCTAAGACAATTACCATCTTCCTACTATTTTATATTATTTAGCTTATATGTATTAATCATTAAAGCCAATGGCAATTCCTTTTAATTATACTTGATGCCAAAAGCCTATTTTTGAACCAAAGGATAACTTTAATGAAGCCAAAATATAAAGGAATAAGCAAGTAAGAAAGAGATCTGCTCTGAAGAAAAGTTTCTTGAAACCTTACCAAAGGGAGGTGATGCATTGACTCTGTTCTAACTAATTGACTGTTAAAATGTCCAGTCTCTCCTGAAAAGGCCTGATAGAATTAGATTAATTTGAGGTGGGGTAGGGCAAGGATGGGGTGTGTGTGTGTGTGCGTGTGTGTGTGTGCGTTGTAATGACTGGATAAATCTGCTTTAGGGACTAAGTAGGGCAAAGTTCAGTTGGTGGCCTAGAAAGTGATAAACAATTCAGATGACACTGAAATTTTTTCTCTTAAGACTATTTCTTATGCCTTATGAAAAGAAAATCCTCAATAAAATTCAGGGATTCTCTGAGATGGCATATAATGTGATATCCAGAAATTTGAAATCTTCTAGATTCTATTTTTCCTCCTTCTTCTCCTCTTTTTCCTCTTCCTCTTTCTTCTTTTTCTTCTTTAAAAAATGTGTCTTCCTGTCTTATCCAGGCCAGAAATGCAGTGGCTACTCATCAGCTTGATTCCATTATTGGTTGGCATGGAGTCATTAATTTGTTCCATTTTCCTGGGCTGATTTGCTCCCCTGTTTAGCTAGCCTACTGACCTTCCATTCACAGGCACTAACCACATCAGTGACAGACTTAGTTCAGACACTTGAGCAGCTTTATCTTTACTGCAACTCAGAACTCCTAAATTCAAGGATCTTCCAGCTTCAGCTTTCCCGGTAGTAGGGAATGGAAATATTCACCTCTTAGCTCAGGTAGGTTATTCTTCATTCTAATATCTCTTGGAAATGTCACTCAAATTCACTGCATATGAGCCCCTTATAACAAATAATTTCTGTAGCTTGTGCACATCTATTGACATTTCTTCCTTTAACAAGCTCCTGTTTGGGTATCAGGATGAGGAGGTGGAATAATTTGTAATAACATGAAGATAGGATAAAATTTATGAAGGGGAAGAGGAGCTAGATATGTAGGAGAATCAACTATATTTGTGTGTTTGTGTGTATGTATGTATGTATACATATATGTAGATGTGGATGTAGATGTAGATGTACATTAATTTGTTAGAAAGTAAAAAGCCTTGTCCCCATGATGGGAAAAAACCTAGTGCAGATATAATAATGAAAGTTTACCCTCCGTATACACATACCCACAGAAAACAGTTTCAGGATTAGCCCCTGATTCAATGATTCATACAAATATGAAGCTCAACTTCTAACTAATTTTCCAATTTTGAAAGGACCAGATGGAAAGATGAAAAACCCTGAAATGTGAGCATCTGGTGATCCTCTGATTTTGTGATTTTTTTCCCAAGGCAAATTGAAAGAATGGTCTTTGGTCCTCTACGGAACATCCATTCAGCCTTATTCTCCAACAAATGACTTTCCCAGAGTGGAACGTGTACGCTCTAGTCGAGTGGAGGACCCTACAGAAGACTACATTACAGATGATTATGCAGGTGAGTGGGAAATTGTAGATAGAGCAAAACTGAGCAAATCTTCCTGTACTCCACTACCATACCCAAGACACATTGTATTAGGTTCTTAGATGTGCAAAGGCTGAAAAGAATCTAGTCAAATTTCTCATTTTGCAAATAAGGAAACCGAGGCCTAGTGAGGCTAGGTGATCTTTCCAAGGTCACACATGTAGCAAACCTCAGAAGGTAGAATATGAACCCCAGGATCTCTGATTCCAGAGCAATCAGTCTACTGACTGTACTATACCTCCTCTGACATGGACTTCATAGAACTCTTTGGCATAAAATCTAAGCTAGATCCATGAATTCTCGGTATATTCCCAATTCACTTTAATTTGTGTGTGTCCTATTCCTTTGAATATCTGTATGTATTAAGGAACTGTTGCATAATGAGCGAACTTTTTCTCATTGGAGAGCTGTTCTTAAATTACACACTTAACATTGCCCTTGAGAAGACCACATATTTTTATAATTCATGCCAAGATCTTTCCTGCAGGAATTAAGAGAAAACCCTTTGTTGATATGTCTCATAACTTAATATCTTAGATACTCATGCAAGTCCAGTTTCAACAAGAACTGCCTCAGAGTAATTTATAAACTTCGATTATAGTGCTTTCAAGCCTACTGAGTTAATCAGCACCTAATTGGCTAAATCATCCAAGCTCTCCATTTTGGCAATGTGGTTTTCCTATGCAGTAGAAATCCAATGGGCCATTTTCTTATCTCTATTGTAGACAAGAGAAATTATTTCCCCCATATATTTATCAAAATGGCAACCAAATACATCAGGTGTGTGTTTACTGTTTCTGTCTGCTCCATGGTACTCTTCTTTCCAGGATGGTTTTGAACACTAAATTTGTTCACGAAGTAAGTAAAGATAAACTCCTTTATGGTCTGCTCATGAACCATTTCTATGTTGACTCTTGCAAGTGACCAAAGAGTCATAGACTTTGAGTGTCTCAGAATTTCAGTTATAAGGAACCTTAATGGTCATCTAATCCAACTGATACCTGAAAAAAAAAATTCTCTCTTCAATATCCTCATCATATGGTCACCCAGGCCTTGGCTGAAGATCTCTGATCAAGGAGACTGCACTACCTACTGCTACTCCACTTTGGTGCAGCTCTAATTATTAGGAAGTTTTTCTTTCCTTTGGACTTAAATATGCTTTCTTGACCTGCTGCTCCTGGTTCTTCCCTCTTAGGACCTAAACTGAGCTTACTGAACCATAGTAACCCATAAAAGTAGAGTGCTTCCTTGGGTTAAGCTAAGCTCTGGTTATTCTGACATTAGAATGGGCAATTCAGGAAAAGTACTAGAATGACTTACTATTCAGAGTTCTCATAATAAAGATGAAGAAATGCTTTTTCTTCTCCTATTTTCTCAGTCATTTGGTGAAAAATTAGGTCCACCAGGAAACCGTTTTTCTCTGAAGTTGTCCTACTGCTTAAATGCTAACTGATTTTTTTCAATTTTTTTTTCAGAAGTCAGCCAGACTTCAGGCATTTAGCCTGACTTTGCCTAGATCTCTTTACCAATTAATCTGATCACAGAGATTCTGCCTCAATCACACTGCCTTCACAAGCTTTTCAAGTCAATGGGACACAGAGCTAAACTGAAATTCAGTTCCACAGAACAGAGATGTTATTTGTCAGACCTCATAAGCTGTTTCAAAAATAGGAATAGTTTTGTGTTTATACTTGGGACTTTTGAAATGGTGAGACTCAACATTGCAGGAAGGTAGCTGTTGCTCGGTTGTTTTTCAGTCATATCTAACTCTACAAGACCCCATTTGGGGTTTTCTTGGCAAAGATACTGAAGTGCTTTGCCATTTCCTTCTCCTGCTCGTTTTATAGATGAGGAAACTGAAGCAAACAAGGGCTAAGTGATTTGCCCAGTGTTACACAGCTAGTAATTATTGAGGCCAGATTTGAACTCAGGTATTCTTGACTCCAGGCTTGACATTATATCGACTGTACCCCATGGAAGATGGCTTTGTCATTAATTAGCATAACATTATTTAGGCTCTTCGATATATAGAAATGACTACAGTCATCCTTTCCCCATCATAGTTTCAATATATCACAGGTCAGCAGAAGAAATTATATGGAAATTTTGGGGGAGTTTTCCAGAAGCTGCAGATGACACAAAAAGGCCAGCAGACAACTCGGAAAAAGTTTAGAATCTCAGAAATGCATAAAATATATGTCTGGTATTATATAACATCAACCCAATTTTTACAATAAGGTACTATAAACACCCCGTAAGAGTAAAAGAAAAAATTCAGACTCTTTCTCCAAAGGGAGGGCCAAAAATTTTTACGCAGATTTTCCAGACCACAGGGGTGCCTCACCCCTAACCCCCAACAATGTGGAAGGGATGACAGCACTTTCCTTTCAGATCTAGAACTCATTATCTTATAATAAAAAAAATCTTATAATTAAAATAAAAGTTAAGAGGCATCTAGGTGGTGTAGTTGATAGAGCGCTGGCCCTAGAGTCAGGAAGACTTGAGTTTAAATCCAGCCTCAGACACTTATTAACTGTGTGATCTCCATTACCTCCAAAACAGAAAATGAAAAAGAAAAAAGAAAAAAGAAAAGGAAGGGGAAAAGAGAGGGGGGGAGGGAGGGAGAGAGAGAGAGAGAGAGAAGAGAGAGAGAGAGAGAGAGAGAGAGAGAGAGAGAGAGAGAGAGAGAGAGAGACTAAATATTCATAATATAATGCATGCTAAATTTCAGAACTGCCCTTAGAAGTTATCTGTGGACGCAGTGGTTGCATTCTGGGCACCTCATTTCAGGAAGGACATGCGTGTCCTAGAAAGCTTATAAAGGAGAATAACTAGGATGTTGATGGGCCTCAAGATTATGTCATATGAGGCTCAAGAGAAGGAACTGAGGGAAAAAGGCAGGACTAGGAACAATAAGTAGCAGTTACAGAGAGGCCAACTGTCCAACAGTTGGGATAGCCTCTATTATAGACAGATAATCTGTATTCACTAATAGTACAAATTGAAAAACAATACACGGCAAATGTCCTTGTTTATGCTGCTCAATAGGAGGAGTGTGTGTCGTTAAGCATGGCAGGATGACTACGTGGGTGTGCTGTAGAAGGAATTTGTATTTGGATACGTTTTGGACTACAAGGCCTCTGAGGTTACTTCCAACTCAGGAGTTTTGTAATTCTGTAAAAACGTTGTATCTGGGTGGCAGGAAGGAGACAGAGAAGGGGGGGGGGGGAGAGAGAGACTGAAAGAGAGAGAGTCAGAGGCCCAGAGAGAGAAACAGACTGTGAGAGAGACAGACAGACAGACAGAGAGGCCCAGAGAGAGGGAAACAGACTGAAACAGAGAGAGACAGAGACAGAGGCCCAGAGACAGAAACAGACTGAGAAAGAGAGAGAGAGACAGAGAGACAGAGACAGAGGCCCAGAGAGAGAAACAGATTGAGAGAGAGAGAAGAGAGAGAGAGAGAGATTGAGAGAGACTGAAAGAGAGAGATTGAGAGAGAGAGAGAGAGAGAGAGATGTCCCCCCAGCACCCTTCTCTTGCTTGAAGTAAATTATTTGGTGTGCAGCTGCTAATACCCACTTCCCCTCCACTGAGTATGATGTATTGCTGGTAGGAGTTGTAGGGTTATAGAACTTTAGATCAGGGAAGGACCTATACCTCATGAGGCCAAAGATTCCCAATTATAAACAGCAAGTAAAAGAGGCCAGAGGACAAGGACTTCTCTCTCACTAGTTCATAACCCTGGAATCTTTTCCACCAATCAGGAAGTAGTTCAACTTCCATAGGAAAGACACGAAGCCTTTCCCATCTTCCTGTGCAGTGCTGTTGTCCACTGCATGTTCCCTTTTGTTCTCTGCCAGGCAATATGAAGCTAGTGGGTTCCTAGAGAGCAGGTCCCAAGTCTTGAAGTGATTTAGACTTACTGCCTGATTTTTCATTTTATCTGTAGTTTTTCTTTGTTGACTTGCCCACTGGCGTGTGGGCAAGGATGTAATTGTTACTATATTATCTGTGCCTAAAGTTCCTGCTTTGTAATCCAAGACTAGATGCCGATAAATTTGTGCCAAATGTCATAGTAACGTTTTATGTTGGCCAGAGTATCACTGAAGCTTGTTGTATTGCTCTGCTAACCTCAAAGGAATCGAGCATTGTGCACTGGCTGTACTTCTGTTCTAACATCGGCTTTACTTCTCTACTACATTCTTTATATCCTGAATATTTATTGATGTCAGTGCTTTTGATCCAGTGACACTGTTATGAAATTCTCTTTACTGATACAAAGCAGTAACTCATCTGTAACTTTCAATCTCTGAGTGTGACGTGGGGCACTAAAAGGTTAATGTGTCAGAAACAGGACTTAAACACAAGTCTTTCTGATTCCAAGAGTAGCCACTGTACCACATTGACTCTCATGGCCAATGCATGGCCTGAATCTTTTTTTTTTTTGGTGGAGGGAAATGGCCCCTCAACATCAGTTGTGTTCTCAAGAAAGTCAAAGGTTCTTCTCTTGACTTAACAATCACACTGATTTCTGGGGGATAAGGCAATAGAAATACAAACTCACTTAAAAAGTCATTTCCTAGAAATGTGTTGAGTTGCTTTTGTTTCTTTTTGGATTCCCAAAGGTCCTTGTGACCCCGAGTGCAGTAAAGTAGGATGTGATGGACCAGGACCAGACCACTGCAATGACTGCCTGCACTACTACTACAAACTGAAAAACAATACACGGTAAGTTTCATTGTTTATACTGCTCAGTCATAAGCTTTGGTTCAGCTTGTCCAGATGGAAAATTATGAAAATGCTTCTCCACTGCCTACCTCTCAGAAGAAAGGCATGATGCTGTTTTGCTTGTGTCCAGCTTTTTGTGACACTAACAAGGTGTAGTGGACCATAGCATACCGATGCTGTACATGGGGTTTTCTTGGCGAAGATACTGGAGTGGTTCAATGTTTCCTTCTCCAATAGGTTAGAGCAAATAGAGATTAAGTGACTTGCCCAGGGTAGTAAGTTCCAGATTTGAATTCAGGTCTTCCTGACTACAGGACTAGCACTTTATCCACTGAGCCACTTAGCTGCTAAAGGCATGAAAGGAAAATTGTGATCATCATCATTTATATGGTACTTTAAGGTTTACAACACATATGTTATCACATTTGATCCTCACAATAACCCTATAAGATAGATGCTCTTATTTTACAGATCTGGAAAGTGAGACTAAGATTATAATTCCTCTTCATTCTTCATTCCATGTTCCACATGGCATCTCCCCATCCACTGTCACCTCTTGAACATTATCAAGATATCTAGATTTAAACAAATTATCTTTTCTCCTCTTCCTTGCCAAAGCAATAATAATGCCCAATGTGTTATTAATAACATATAATTATGTTAAAACATTTTCTGTGCATTGTTTTATTTAATCTTCAGAACATCTTTGTGAAAGAGACAGTGCAGGTATTAGTTTCCCCAGACAAGGAAAATGAGGCCTAGAGAGATTAACCAGCCAGACATCAAACAACTTGTAACTGCCAAATCTGGAATTTGAAATGGCAACATTCCTTTTTCCATTCCTAATTAATCCAAATTCCCTTTGACCTTTCGGCTAACTCATATCCATTAGAGGTGCTTCATAGTAGGCATAAGTGTTTGTTGATTGATGGACTGAAGGCAAGAACTAAACAGGAAGGTAGGTCTCTTCTCTGTGAACACACCAGGATGGAGAAGGCTTCAGAGACCACCACTGAGTCCATGGGCAGAGGATATACAACAGAGCAGTGCTGAAAACTGGAAGCCAAGATTGTTGACTAGTTGTCTCTCATATATTAGGAGAATACATGAGAAAGATTCAGGGGTTATTTTAACCTTTCAATTTTGTGTCCCCAACAATCCAGAATCTGTGTCTCAAGCTGTCCCCCGGGTCACTACCATGCAGACAAGAAGCGCTGTAGAAAATGTGCCCCAAGTTGTGAGTCTTGTATTGGAAGCCATAGTAACCAATGCCTGTCTTGCAAATATGGCTACTTCCTGAATGAAGAAACCAATACTTGTGTCATCACCTGCCCAGATGGATTTTACCAGGATATGAGTGAGCTCATTTCTGTTGTTTGGGGTTGAGGGAGAAAGTATTGGGTTTATATTTAAAGGAGGGGGTTTAAGGAGGAGGAATTCCTCTTTCCTGAGGTCTGGATTCTGGTTAATTTTAACCAAAATTTAGTCATTGTTGGGATTTTGAGGGACTTGGGTATTTTGCAGATTTGAATGGGAAAGTGTGGGAAAATCTGTGCACAAATATCTAAAGATGTTAAAGTGGAAGCCAGGCTTGCAGATAATCTAAACGTGACACCTACTGATCTGAAATTTCATGTTTCTACTTTTCCTGGCCAAGTAGAAAATCTAATTTAAAAAAAGAATAACAGAAGGCTATTAAAAATTTCCATGGAAAAAAACACATTCATCTCTCTTACCTCCTGGGTAGTAAAAGTCCTTGTTGCTTCCATCCAAAAGTGGGTGGGAACTAGATCTTATGGCTCAACAGTGACCTTGGTATTTAGTCAATAGAGAAACAGAATGGAATTCCCACCAATTCCTGCTTACATAGAAAAGTCAAGTGATTGGTAGGGAGGAGGGAAAAAAGTGGGGGAAAAAAGGAATGATACAGAGAATTATTGTTCATTCAGGGAAACAGAGAGCCTTATAGAGGGAATGTGATCATGATCATTATGTGATAGCATCCAGAGTTGCATGCGTCCAGTCTTCTTCCAAATTGCGAGAAATAACAAGATAGACATATTCAAACAGTTTAAAGTACGGTTTATTTGAACATTGCAATGTTCACATTCATAGTTGTACTTTCTTACTTTATGATTCTTGTTTATGATTGGGTTTTATCAATCTTCCTATTCAAATAAGGTCTGTGTAGATACTTCTTGAAAATGCCGAAAGGTACATGATGTCTTCAGTATAGGTATAACTTCTTACTGTTCTGTTATGTCTGACTCTTCATGACCATACTCTCCACGGAGTTCTCTTGGCAAAGATACTGGAGTGTTTTGCCATTTCTTTCTCCAGTGTATTAAGGCAAACAGAGGTTAAGTGACTTGCCCAGGCACACAGCTATTCAGTGTCTGAGGCTAGATTTGAACTTAGGTCTCTCTGACTCCAGACCAATACTCTATCCACTGAGCCACCTAGCTGCCTCCTAGGTACGACTTTGCTGTAATGCAAATCACAGCTCTTTCGTGCTGTAGTAGAAAGCCCTTCATTGGTTGCTGTGTGATGTGGCTTTCCATACTTAGTGAGAGTTTTCTGATGGATCCACAATTTGTCCTCTACCAAAAATCTTTCTGGCTTGGTAGAATGGGTCGGAGCTTGAGATCAACTGAGATAACCTTTACAAACTCAGAGACAATATGACATAAGGAAGAATTAGAGAAGCGATATAGTGGAGGAAGGACCAATAATAATAGCTGACATTTTTATTTTATTTTAAGGTTTGCCATGTTTTTTACATGTATTTTCTCAGGAGAGGACTGCATTTTGTATACTTTAGAGTGTTTCATAAATATGAATCAACAATTTTTCATTATCACTATAACTCTGGAGAAAGTACTACAGATTATCTCCATTTTAACGATGAGGAAACTGAGATTCAAAAAAGTTCAGTTATTTCCAATGCAACTAATTTCAAAACCAGGCCACTCTTGGCTCCAAGCTCTTTCCACTATACTATGATATGTCTAGGTAGATGCCTCATAAACAAACAAACAAATAAATAGAGTCCCCTTCTAATGAACAACAACTTGGAAAATCAATAATTTGGAATCTGTGCTGCATTTTGTTAGGAAAATTATTTGTTTACATTAAAGTGGACTGCCATAATCTACAGGAAACTACTTAGTAAACATGAGGTACTTTCTATATTAATGTAACTGTAAGCATGTATTCACACTATCTGCCTCCATGTGTAATTAATAATACCCATATATATTTCACAAATATATTTGAATTAAACACATTATATAATTTTTGAGAAGAACCCAGTTTCAGGCCATAATTTTTATTAGGTATATAAGATAGATAACAGTAACCTAAGTTTCATCTTAGAATCATCAACACCACCCTGATTCATGAATTTCCTAGGAATTTTCCTCTAATGGACAACTGCTTCTGCTGCTTTTAACACATATGCAGAACAAGTTTGCCTTTCCAAAATCAGAATTCTTGAGGGGCAAAAATTCTATTAAAAATTTTTAAATGTGTGTTTAGATAGGAAGTAGCAATGAAATTAGTAATTTTGCAATTCTTTTATGTACCTTTTCCCATTCACATTGATGTGGAAGATATTGCAAAAATAGGTATTAGAACATTTACACTTACTTTTGTTGAGTCAGATCAATGAATTGATTTTTAACCTCAATTTTATTTTTTGATCAGATAAAAACCTTTGCCGGAAATGCAGTGAAAACTGCAGGACATGTACTGATTCTCAGAACTGCACTGAATGCAGACATGGCTTAAGGTAAGAAATACTCGAATGAACTCCATAGATGAATATACAGTTTTTTAAAAGATAATTTTACTGTTTAATCTCACCTTGATAATCTCCCTGTGTATACCCGTATGTCCTCACTATTAAAGCACCCTGTAGCCAATACATTACTCCCTCCTACTTTATGTAACT